>NW_019392673.1:742585-1387671 GCF_000648675.2 Cimex lectularius | reverse complement strand
TTCGTATAATTGTTTTATTCATATATTTGTATTTATGTTTATTGCCTATATATTTATATTTATTTATTTACTTAATTTATTAAATAAACTAGGTACTTATGCATAGAACTATTTATTCGTATCACTAAAAGTAATATTTGATATTGCAGGTTTTTCCCCCAGAATTGTAACACATTATAATAAATAAATATAAATACATATGCAATAAACATAAATACATGTACATGTATGTGTCTACATATATATATATCAAAACTTAGAATAAATAGGTACATAAATGCATGAATAAATAAATTAATTAATTAAATAACTAAGTTGGACGTTAATATATTTGAGCCTCGCATTGAGGTCCCATAGGGTTTTGATTTGGGCACTGGGATCACATTTTTGACCGATATTTTTAACTTATGGAGCTATCAGGACATCTACCAAAAAAGGTTTGACAATTGGTATTTACGAAGTCGCGCAGAAATTGCACTCCGGATTTTGTGTAAAGTACATTCTTGGTTGCCACGTTCATAACCTTAGGCACTTATTTTGCGTTCTTTGCTGCTTGTTATAATTTGTATTAATAAGTTAAGCCCCAAGCAGTGCATGCATATGCTAACAATGGCCTTACTATGGTTTTATTTAGGAGAACGCTAAACTGGGACTCTCGGCACATGAGTGGAAATTTTTACATTTTTTTCCCCCTTTTTGAATTAATTAATAAACATGGGCTGTAAACGTAAACTTAGCATCTAGGCGAACGCCGAGGTTCCTTATTCAAGGAGATAGTTAATTTCTTCATCATTATGGTCTACAGTTGGAGTATTTTCATAAAGAGTCGGCTTCACACCTCGTAAAGTACCCGACCGTCCACGCCACTACCATGGGTACTGTGGCACTCCTGATGAAAATATATTACAAATAACAAGTACCTATTTTAAATGAGAGTACATGGCAATATGAAGTTCTGAATCACCGAACCTATTGCAAAATTTACATGCAGACTCAGCCGCCTTAGTACCGAGCTAAAATTCACACGATAAGCACGCAAGAATTTGAAACCATTAGAAAGAAAATATATTATAATTTACAGTGAAGACATTTTTTCTTAATGAACTGACGTATTATTCTCTTTGTAATACAGGATGACACAAATTCTCCTAGTTAAATAGAAATTCAATTAATTAAGGTTTTTAGTTGAGATAAAAAAGTCAGTGTACGAGCGGGATTCGAACCCACGATCTTCGGCTAGATACCCCGCTATTCTACAATCTGAGCTATCCTTACCTTTCCACTCGGACTCTAACTTCCCATGTCAACCTACAACCTTTCGAATTTTCCCTCCTTTTTGCCATAGGTCGTGGGTTCGAATCCCGCTCGTGACACTAACTTTATCTCAACTAAAAACCTTAATTATTTGAAAGATATTAATTGGTCAAGTGGACCACGAAAACTAGTGAATTTAATAAGTTAAAATGAAGTATACTTCACTAGCTCTTCGTGGCCATTTCATTTGTCGCCGAGAATCAAATAGGTTACACGACATTTGAAAAATGCCAAAAAGGAAGGAAAATTCAAAAAAGTTGGGTTGAGATGGCAAGTTAGTATCCGAGTGGATCGAAGTCACGATACCTCAAGTGGTAGAGTAGCGGCGTATCTAGCCGAAGGTCGTGGGTTCGAATCCCGCTCGTGACACTGACTTTTTATCTCAACTAAACACCTTAATTAATTGAATGATATTAATTGGCCAAGCTGACCACGAAAAATAGGGAATTAAATATAAATGTTGATTAAAGGTATTAAAACAATAACAAATGAAAAACCGCTCAGCTTTTCTGGTTACCTGGTACATTGTTGTTATGAAGTGAGGGTGTGTTATATGGGAATATACATAATTTTAGAATCGGGCTAAAAAATTGTTTATTATTATCCGCTAAATAGTACGAATTTACAAAAACATTTTTTTCTTAAAACGTCTGCATGTATGTATGTACTTATTTACTAGACCAAAGAAAACTCTTTTCATTAAGATGAATTGATAAATCAGTAATATACATTTCGATAATAAAAGCTCAATAGAAATGAAGATTTATTTAATATTAATTTACAAAAAAAATTCTAACCTGGTAAATATGATGACTTCTTCACCCCAACCCCAGTGGAATTTTCAAATGAATACCGCCGTTTCCAAAGGACCCAGGCTGAAATTTATTCATAGGAAGTAGGAAGGAGGGCGTTTTTTTATTAAAAAACAGAATAATTGTATTTTTTAATTTTTTTGCGTGTCTTTACGCCAAACCGATTTCTTCAATTTCATTTCGCTAAAACCTCCCTCCGCTCGGTTCGTCAGGAAATGCCTGGCAAATTTTTCTACTGGGCTCCGTCTTTTTATGAGATAATTTATTTAACGGTTTCTCCTTATAATATCCCGAATCTTCTCTTTCATAGGTTAAACAGAAAGTCTTAAAGCTGACCCTTTTAATTTTAAGGTTTAGCACAAATGGTTTTTATTTTTTTCAACCGACTCCTTTCACGAATCAAACCTGGGTTTATAATTACAGTTATGGAAATTTTATAGCCCCATGACATGTTCCTTGCGAGTTAGCCTCTACTTCGATATAGTTCGTAATACAGCTGAAGCAAAGAAAATCTCAAAGTTTAAAAGACCTTTTCTTGTTCTTCTACCTCTTCACACTTCACACATACTTCCATAATCGACTATGGTATAATTTGTCATTAACGAAATATGGCACCTCCCATCACTGATAGTTGTATTTAAATAAAAAATAGGAAATGAAATTGTTAAAAAAATACTCGTTTAATTGTAATTAATCTGGTCATAATATACTCTTGATGGAGATTCCGTTTATAAATGGTTAATGGGCATCTTCTTCCATTCATCATAATAATTATAGTTTTCATGGCACTTTACAGAACAGAAATGCGGTAAATAATAAAATTCCGCAATTTAATGGGATTATATTGAGATTAAGCTTAAAGATAATCTTTCAATTAATTAAGGTTTTTAGTTGAGATAAAAAAGTCAGTGTCACGAGCGGGATTCGAACCCATGATCTTCGGCTAGATACACCGCTGTTCTACCACTTAGCTGTCGTGACCTCGATCCACTCGTACACTAACTTCCCATCTCAACCCCACATTTTGAATTTTCCCTCTTTTTTGTCATTTTTCATTCGAGTGGATCGACGTCACGATAGCTCAAGTGGTAGAGTAGCGGCGTATTTAGCCGAAGATCGTGGGTTCGAATCCTGCTCGTGACACTGACTTTTTTATCTCAACTAAAAACCTTAATTATTTGAATGGTATTAATTGGTCAAGCGGACCACGAATCTAGTGAACTTAAAGATTATTAATTCTTTTGGTCAATTTTATACTTAGCACATATAAAGAATTAAATTTAGAAAAAATATTAATTAAATTGTTTTAATACAATATTTGAACTTATAAAATTTTCAATAATGATTCAGTTTAAAATAGGTTTATTCGAAATTATACATTATTAAAGTTATAGTGACAAAAATAATATTAAATAATTAAATAATTTATAAGCTTTGAATTTAGATTAAAATCTTTTTTTCCAACCTCTTTATAATTTATTTTTTATGCATAATCGTCTTAAAAGATTACTTATTACATACACTCATTCCACCATTTATAATTTCTATTACTTATTATATTCAGGCTGTCCGAAGCGCATTACAAATATTGTAATTTCAAAATTATTTTATTAAAACTTACCTACGTAGCACGTTTTTATTAATTGCTAGCTGAATAACATAAATATACGTTGAGTCAATAATATAGATAATTATATACAAATTTGACTAGACTCTGGGAAAGCAGTTGGGAAATTTCTGGGAACTTGGGAAAGTTCCCATAAGCCTTCCTCTACATTGAGTTAGAAACTACCATATGCTTATTTTGGATAGATGATGAATAACTTGCGTTCGAACCTTAACCTACATATGCAGTTAAAATACACCGGGGTCTATTTAACTTCTAGAGACCTAGCTTCGTTTGTTAGTTTGGTTGGATGCTGGTATAAAAATATCCTTTGATACGGTAGGATTTTCATATTCGTTTTGTCCTGAAGAATCATACATTACAATTAGGATGTTGACATCCTGGTCCATAATTCTTGCCATAATCCATGGCGACCATAATTGCTTATTGGGTTTCTATATTAAGGTGATTTCTTCCTGGATGTCTTGAATTCTAGAAGTAACGATTCAAGGCCATTGTTGCGCTTTTGAGTGCTTTTAGTAAGCTGAGGCGGTCGGAAAAAATAATGGAACTCAATAATTAATTCAAATAATGGAATATCAATGCTTCTTTTATTATTGCGATTAATTCCGCTGAAAAGATAGGCACAGCATGCAGAAAATTTATGAGAACCTTATTGACACAAGGAATTCATTTTTCAGTCACTTTTCCCGTAAACGACCAGAAAATAGAGAAAGCAGTATAAAATATAGAAAAAATCTTTGATATAAAAAAAGAAGAATTGTAGAAAATTTGAGAAAACTTTAGTTAGACTCTGCCGTGAACGAAGGGCGACAGCAAAAGAGGCTCATTTTTGTAATAATATAAGTTAAACTCACCCTCCTCTCTCTCTCTCTCTCTCTCTCTCTCTCTCTCTCTCTCTATCTCTCTCTCTCTCTNTGTGTGTGTGTGTGTTTTATGTCATCATATCAACATCACTTCTATCTCAACATTTACAAGACTGCAATACATAGAGATCGTTGATTCTCGAAACTGAGTGCCAATTTCGAGTACTTTTTTTTATTTTAGTAATTTGATAGTGAGTTGAGTCTGTACGCTGTTAGAGAAAAAATGATTGCGTATGCAACGTAATTGATAAATATTTGGCTTTTCTCTCTTAATATTTTGTTTTGCAAATTTTGAACTGGTAAGAGTTCGCATTGCAAGTTTGGTGTTGTTATTGTTATGAATATTTCAATTCGTTGTCATCTTTTAAAGTTATTTTGTCGTACGACATGAAAAGTTAAATAAGTATAGAAGAAAAACATACTTCATAATCAAAGTTTTTATTTGAGATAAAAAAGTCAGTGTCACGAGCGGGATTCGAACCCACGACCTTCGGCTAAATTCGCCGCTACTCTACCACTTAAGCTATCGTGACGTCGATCCGCTGGGGCACTAACTTCCCATCTCAACCTCACCTCTCGAATTTTCCCTCCTTTTTGCCATTTTTCAATTGGTTCAAGCGGACCACGAAAACTAGTGAATTGTAAATAATTCAGATTGCTTTTGAAGAGAAGATTGACCAACTATATACAGATGAAGAGGAAGATAATTCTGTAAGAATCAATGATTATTAGTTCTAGAGAAATCGCCAAGCTTTCGACATATACAATGTCTTCTATTATTCGAGCTTTCGTGAAGATATACTTCAGTTTAATTATTAAATGTATTACATTTCGTGGTCCGACTGACCAATTAACATTAACGAAAGCTCTCCGTAGCCATTCCATTTGTCGATAGAGATATAAAAAGTCAGTGACACGAGTGGGATTCGAACCCTCAATCTTCGGCTAGATACGCCGCTGCTCTGCCACTTGAGCTATCGTGACCTCGATCCACTCGGACACTAACTTCCCATCTCAACCCCACCTTTTGAATTTTCCCTCCTTTTGCCATTTTTCGTTCGAATCCCGCTCGTGACACTGACAATTTTATCTCAACTAAAAACCTTAATTAATTGAAAGATATTAATTGGTCAAGCGGACATGAGAAACTAGTGAATTTAATACTTCATAATATTAGTTCATTGACTGCCGCGTTATTACTTTTTTGCGTGATTACAAATGTCGTTCGAATCTTCTGACTTTTTAGTAATAATTTTAATATTAAAGCTCTTTAGACCTAATTCATTCAACAGGCATTCAAGAAGTTTTAAAAAGAGCCACAAAATATATTGAAATTAACTCCTTCAGTTATTCGTAGCGGACCAAGATCAAAGGCGGATTCCGTCGCTTTGCTCAAAAAGCTGAGCACGGATCCCTTTTGACCCGCATAGTCACGTTAGGAGAAAAGTGTTTTCTTTAAAGAGAACGCGTATTTTTTTTTAATGGTTGAAATCTCCAGATCAAACAGAAACTCCGAGAAGAAGCCTTAAGTCTTAAAGGAAACGTTTCCTTCTGCATTGTGGCAGGATCCAATTTAAATTGCTGAAACGTAGTGAGTCGGTGAAAAACATTTAAGCCGACAACGGCAAAAGTTGAGATGGGTGCTTTTACGTCTCGATATTCTCCAGGCCTAGCCGCTTCTAACACATAACTCTCTCAGGCGCATTTCATTACAAAGAAAATACTGAAGGAAACAAGAGCCTTAACAATTTCTTTTCAACTTAAATCTCTCTACGAATTTTCTACAAGATGGAAAATGGTTCATAGGATTAACATAAAGCTGGTTTGGTCCAGTTGGAAATGGTTGAAAGAGATGATAAATTATAGAGAGGTCCGTAAACACTGACAGGCAAAAAATTCCACCCACTTGCAATATAGCTTGATTTGTATATATTTTTATGACAGATAAAATTTGTTTTAGATTTTTAATTAAAATAAGCCAACAAGTTACATTTACGCTCAAACGACAAACCTGTCCACCAGTGCACATTTACAACAAAATAATACCACCATCGAACCAAGTCTGCTACCTTGGGCTTTACTTAGATAGTAGACTACTTGGAACCCACATACACGATTAAAACGGCAAGAACGTAACAAAAGATAGACTACTCAGACACCTTCTTGGACCAAAATCAAAACTAAGCATTTATAACAAACTAACCACTCATCAGACCTATTTGGACCTACGTAGTCGAGCTGTGGGGCTCGGCCAAATCATCCAATATCCAACGAATTCAGCCTTTTCAATCTAAAGTTCTCCGCCGTATCCTCAATGCCCCCCTCTATGTCACAAATCAAACGATCCATAAAGATCTTAAAATCCCTTTCATGAAAGATCTTAAAATCCCTTTCATGAAAGATCTTATCCAAACAGGCTTCTTCACTTTTCACTCTAAACTCTCCCTCCACCCTAACACACTAGCCCTAACTCTTTCCTCACCATCTCACCCTTACAATCCTCCACGCCGTTTAAAACGACGATGGCCTCGTGACCTTCTATCTAATCCACCGAATTAACTTTAACTCCCACCCAATTAAATAAAAGTTGGTTTTTCTCTCCACTACCTCCTGGTCTGACAGGTCGGATTTGTGTACAACTATTGCTCAATATTATGTAGAGATAGCAATAAATATGTAACGTTTCTATTTGAATACCGCCATGCCCCTCCACACACATCTGACAGTGAAAGGAGTAGGGGCTAGGAAAGGGCTATTTTTTCCAATCAAAAAAAGAATTCCCTTTCTGTCCTCCGTGGGTTAAGAGCTGTTTATTAGTAATAAAGAAAAATTTGGTGTGCATACAATTCAAGTGTGTAAATTTTATATTTTGACGTCAAAAAACTAAAAATAATAATTGTATTTTAATTTAAAAAAGGGTTGTCACAAAAAATATATTTTATAAAGAAAACTAAAAGAGATAGCATTTGATTTTAAAAGTTATGCTAAAATATTAATTGTATTTTTTAATTGGTGGTCAAAAATTAATAATAATAGCTATAATAATTTTCTTTATTTTACTTTTCTTTATAAAACGAGAATTAAATTCGATTTTAAAATTAATGTTTGTAGATTCTGAAATAGGTTTTATTATAGAATAAAAGATTCTTTAAATTAAATATAATAATTAATCAAACAAATTGTAATTTAAAAAAATAATAAATTGTAATAAAAGATTTAAATTTAATTAATATTTTGGTCTCGTATTTATTTTGGTTTGAATTGAATATTTGAATGGAACATATTAAAAAAAGGTGCCTGATCAATAAATTAAATTATTGTAGTCAGGTCTGATCATAAGAAAACCTCTAGGACCTTGTTTTCGGGTTGGGCCCAAAACAGAAGAGACGTGCTTACAAATAAAATAAATACCTTTAAAAAAAAGATTTTTAATTAACATATTAATATCGCGTATTTCCTCATCTTGCCTTATTGCATCTCGAAGACGCCTGGGCATACTTTCTACCATTGTGGAAATGACTCTTTGCCCATTAGCCAAGCCCCATTCTTCACGAAGAGTCCTTTCAGGATAGTGGAATGCTTCAGGAAGTGACAGAATTGCTCTTAATCTTTTGAGGTTATCCCATAAATGTTCGATGTGGTTCAAGTCTTGAGAACAGGCTGGCCAGGCTATGATCTTTATGTTATGCTGTTGAAATACGTTTGTACCATGCGAGCGACATATGGACGAGCATTATCATGCAGAGTAGGATTGACGTTGATTTCATCGAGGATAGGCAACGCAGGATGTTTCAAAATTTCATCCACATAGCGAGTGATCGTCAATGACCCTCCACGAATAACAACCAACTCTGTGCGACTCCCCATTGACACCAGAGGTTGAAAAGGTTGGCTCTGGGAAAAATTACAAACTTAGAACCTTTCATTTCGCCTTCTCCACACTTTTTCACGCCCATCTGGAGAACGTAGAACAAATCTACACTCATCTGTAAAAGTACAGCAGACCGATCGTCCGAAGACAAATAGCTGCATTATCGAGAAAATGCGAGCCGTGCAACTCCGTGTGTTCTGGTCGATTCTGGTCCTCTTACTTGGCGAAAAGCCATCAGCCCATACTGATTTAATCTTCTAAGGACAGTGCATTCAGAAATTTGGACACCTCAAACTTCCTGGAGCTGATGAATCGCTTGAACAACAGTAAGGTGCTGGTTTCGCAAAATTCTCAGAGTCCAAAAACAGTCTTCTTATGGTTCTGCTACCTTAGGGCGTCCAGAACCGGGCCTTCTATGGTAGAACCCAGTTTCTCGAAATCGTCTAACTGCGTCTCGCAGTTTCATGAGGAACTCCGATGTCAATACCTGATGGAACGTCCATCCTCACTAAAACATTAACAAAATAAGTGCTACACCAAGCGCAACATCCTCAGCTCTAAGTGGCATTTTTAAGTTTAAAAATTGATATTAAGAAAACAACAAACAGTTGCTTCAGAATTCAAATGAGACTGAATAAACATTGAAAAATCCTTTATCCTTGTTTTGGACTAAGGATTAAGTGTGTTTACCTCTAATTGATATGCCAATTTAAAACATGGCATAAACAAATATTTAATGATAAAAACAATGAGACAAATGAAAGGTAGAATTTTCTTTTATCGAGAAAATGAAAAAAATCGATTGGGCGGAATTTTTTACCTGCCAGTGTATGAACATCATTGTAACCGGACGTGATACACCGATTGACCATTATTAATTAACTCTCTAGCAGTTAGCCAATAGGCCCTACAAAGACAAACAAGAGCCGCAAACAATTTAAGAATGGATGGAGACAGCCATTACGTGCCCTTGGCCGGCTAATCAACGTCGTCGTTAAACTTTTACGATTCGACGGCCGGGTTTGGAAGAAGGGCGTATGTGCCCGGTAGATTGAAGGGGTAAACGCGAAGGAAGACGGGCGCACGTTAACTTTATCGGGTAGCAAGGTCGCTCTTCTCAGATTATGAACTGTGCCTGGAGTCGATCACGAAAGGGCCCAAGGCCTCTCCCACGCCCGTCGTTAAGATTTACGGTCAAAGAATTGCCCTTTTTTATTATCTGTTATCAGACATAGAAAATCTATATTGGTTACTCCTTTACATAATCAATTCTTTAATTTCCCTTCATATTATCGCTAGGAACAATCTTTGTATTAGCGATATGAGCTGTTTCAAAAGGATTTTTCATGATATATTTCGTTTTGGATATAAATGATAATCAAACTTGTACATTTGGTTATCATCACTACTCTATATTGCCTCGATAAGGCAATCTTTATTACATTCTGGTATCACTTTTTCACAAAGTACATTATTATCATAGGACATCTATGTTAGGGTTTTCACTGTGAACAAATTTTGTTTCACCATTTTAGTCGATCACTCGATTTTCTATTGATTCATTCACGATGTCACCAGTTCCGCAATGCTGCGCTTGTCGACTGGTAGAACCATAACTAAAGTTTCAACACTCCTTGGCTTGTTGTTGTTTGTTAAGGTTCACGATAACTCCAAATGGAACCGCGCCAAGCCGCACAGCTCCATTTGGAGTGTCTGAAATTTGAGGGGCATTCACGACCGCTCCACGGCCAGTCGCTCCCAACGTCAACCAGTGAATTACCTTCTCAAAATGGATGACGATCTCTTGTGCTACTGTTCTGTTTATTTACATATTAAAAGCAAAAAATCTAAGAAGAAATGGTGTAAGAAGTGGCTCTTGAACAGAAGTAATAATACCCACATCAATTTGATGAAAGATCTTTCCCTTGAACCCGCTGATTGGAGGAACTATTTAAGGATGGATGAAACGTCTTATTTATCAATTCACTACTTTCGTGGTCCGCTTGACCAATTAATACATGACAATTATTTAAGGTTTTTAGTTGAAATGAAAAAAAGTTAATGGCACGAGAGGGATTCGAACCCATGTCTTTCGGCTAGATACGCCGCTGCTCTACCACCTGAGCTATCGTGACCTCGATCCACTCGGACATCAAAAAGCAGGGCAAAAGGAGATGTTTGCTCAGTGACAGAAAGACGGAGACTGCGCCAAAAAAACGAGGGTTTTCCCATTCACGAACGCGCCATGCCGTCGTCGCGCCGTAGATATTTGGAGTGGCGCGATGGAGTTTGGACCAGTCGAATATTCGGCACAGCCTGGCACGCCAGTTCAGTTTTGCCATTGACGTGGTTTTTGGAACGGCGTCGCTCCGTTTGGACTGCTTGGAGCGATCGTGAACGGCCACCTTTACGGTTGTGTTTTGTGTTAAATTGTAAAATGCCAAAAGTTAGTAAAAAAGCAAAATTAATCAACTCTTTCACTTGAAAATTAACAACAGATGATACGGTTCAATTCGTGCCGACACACCTAACTTGGATCCCAACGACAAACAGCCTATTACTTTATAGGATAGGTGGATGTATCCACTATGAATGAGAGTATAAGAATAGGTCAGAAATTAACAAAAGAAATTTATTGGTCTAATTGTTTTTTAAGAGGATCCCCCTGCGGAGGGAGGATCGGGGAACCAGTACACATCAAAAGGGCGCAGCGGCACCGCACCAGGCCAGAATCGTGCGGAAGGTGGCCGTTGTTGCGTCCAACATTTTTCTGACAGAGGTTTAAAGGGACGTGGGTGTATGTGCCGCGCACCTTGTGTTTAAAACCTCTTGTACCCTGCCCGACCACAAACCAAATCCGGCACGCCACAACCCCCCAGCATGCCCAGCCCCGTCCCATGTCGAGAGACGTGGTTGTAGAAGTCCTTCAACCTGATGGTGAGCTAAAAGGCTCGAAATCCGGATCGTTGCAAAAAACTTACTGTGAGTAGGAACTATCTTTTTAAAAAGGAATGAACACCACACTCACTCCATCGTTCATCATTTCTAGTAAATAGTGACTATCAGATTAAAGCCAGAAACACACTTACCCGATGCTACGCCTTGCGACGCTACCCGATGCTAATCGACGCAAATCCAAACTCCGATTTTCCATAAGGTTGCATTACCCCCGAGCACATCTACCGACGCTCTGCCATCCCCACTGTCCAGATTTTTGTCGGGTCGCATCGAGTACAGTCGAAGACAAAAGAACCGGACACTCATATTTTTATTCAAACTACATGTATTATTGTTGTTATATTAATTACAACATACTTATTTTAATATAAACCAAATTAACTGTGATTAAAAATTAATTAGTTTTTATTTAAAAAATTAATTTTAATGGTTTGGTAGAAAATTAATCAAAACACCGGAATACGATTTTTTGATATAATGAATTTAACTAACAATTTATTGTACTCGCTTCGGCGGTACATATACTAAAATTGGAACAATTTATTACACGGTTTTGCTCATAAAATTTAATTAACAATTTATTTCATAGTTTTGCTCGTAAAATTACACCATTTTGTAATGTCGGGTAGCATCAGAACAGGACACTCATATTTTTTGTAGTTTATTTCAAACTAAGTACATGTAATTTTGTCGTTATATTAATTACAACATGTTATTTTAATGTAAACCAAATTAAACGAGATCAAAAATGCATAAGTTTTTATAAACATTGTTTAATTATGATGGTTAGGAGTAACTTTATTTAAAACAATTAAGTTTAACAAACAATTTATTAGATGGTTGTGCTCATAAAATTTAACTAACAATTTATTACAAGGTTTTGCTCAAAATAGTGCATTAAGAACAAAAGATGCGTTGCGATTGTGATAGTGATTATTGTGATAAACGCTGTGGACTGTACGCGACGTGTGCTTCCGTCGGATAGATGTGCACACCCCACCAAAACGTAGCAAGGCGTCGGGTAGCGTCGGGTAGCATCGGGTAAGTGTGTTCCTGGCTTTATTGTGGTTGTAGGATCTGTACCTGGCTGAGTATGAGAAGTATGTCAGTGTTGTCCCATTGGAAATTGAGTTGTATATACTTTTCATTTGTCTAAGTTCAGCAAGACTTGCGTTTGTTTGTCTTCAACTTCCGTTCAAATTTTCAAAATCGTTGTTGACATGGTAAAACCCTCTTTACAATATGAGACTCTCAGGTCTTGTTTTGAGAAAATTTTAATTGTTAACCACAATAATCTCTGACAACTTTGGCTCCGCTTTATATGGTCGAGAATTGTCGTGGGCCAATATCGGCCCCCAGGCTCGACCTAAATCGGCTGTTTTTCTTTCAGCTTCCTCTGCGAAAGATTCAGTCCTTCATAAAAAACAATAGGTTTATTTTCGACCAAGAATGGATAATAAAACAAGGACAGACGAACAAAACTTTTTTTTACAAACTGATACAGATAGTCGGCTGCAGTTAAAAATTACAGCTTCATTCTTCCGGGCACGATTCGGTTAAATCCCGCCAAATATTTAAGAAAACCAATTAATCGACCTTTTTTTTCATAAATGAACAAGAAATCCTAATTTGACCTTTCAAATGCAGGGGGTACATGTTTGAGGCCGTTATTACAAAACAAAGTTGTCACCAGACACTTTATTGCATCTTACCCCTTTGGTCGGGGTCTCGAATTTGCTTTGAGGTAATCCCTTCTGAATTATGCATTCCCTTCGACAACACGGGACGCTACAAAGGTTCACGCGGCCCCAATGGGAATCGGCATTAAATCAGATTCCCTGTAATTATTCTGAAATAGGATTGAACATTTATCTTTCCCTCCGTTGACCTATTTTATTCTCCCTGAGCCCGATTGTTGAGAAATCTTGAATCCTCAAGAAATTATTGCCTTTTGAAATACCCAAGATATTGGGTACAACACTAATGGAATTATTCTGCAATCAATTTATCATATAAAACACCTTTATGCCATAAGAAAACTTTACTTTATAAAAAAAACGTGATTGTTGTTCAGAAAATTGATCATATCTGCTGGGATTACTGTTTGGTCCCTGAAGCCAAGAAATTACACCCTACAATCTGGGAACATTTGAACAAACCTTTCTCTATAAGTTGGACATTTACGCGAAAAACCAAAATTGAATTTCCATGAGTCAACCTTAGGAGAGGCGGTTTTAGATATACAATAAATACCAAACATAATATTCTTATAAAATTCACTAGTTATCGTGGTCCGCTTGACCAATTAATATCTCTCAATTAATTAAGGTTTTTAGTTGAGATAAAAAAAAGTCAGTGTCACGAGCGGGATTCGAACCCACGATCTTCGGCTAGATTCGCCGCTGCTCTGTTAATAAGGTGAAATGAAGTATACCTTCACTAAGGCCATTTCATTTGTCGCCGAGAATCAAATAGATTACACGACTTTTGAAAAATGGTAAAACGGAGGGAAAATTGAAATGGTTGGGTTGAGATGGGAACTTAGTGCCCGAGTGGATCGCAGACACAATGTGGTAGAGCAGCGGCGTATCTAGCCGCAGGTCGTGGGTTCGAATCCCGCTCGTGTCACTGACTTTTTTATCTCAACTAAAAAACCTTAAGTAATTGAGAGATATTAGTCAAGCGGACCACGAAATTTAGTGAATTTAATATAAGTATGAATGAGTAGAATTAAACGACCCGTCGATAGGAAGATATGACCAAAAGAAAGTTTGCCATTGAACTGGATGCCAGAAGCACGGGAAAAAGAAATATTTCTGAGCATTAATCTAATAATCCATTTACGTTTAGTGGTCTAATTGACCATATTAATTATTTTAATTAATTACTCTTTCTTCGTGTATGGTCTATTATTAATCTAATACTTGTGACTTATTTTTAGGGCTGGTATTTCAATTAATATAAGTATGAATGTGTGGAACTAAACGACTCGTTGATGGGAAGATTTTGCCATTGAGCTGGACATCAGAAGCGCGGGAAACTAAGTGGAAACCGCTGTGTTTAAAAAAATGAAAATAAATCTATAAAAGTATGAGTTGTGAAGCCTGCTGTTTCAGTCCGAAAGGGCCCCTGTGAAATATCTCATAGCATTCGTGGTCGTAATACGAGATTTTTCGAAAATTTCCTTGATTTCAGTGGCTGACAAGCCTTACTACTTATCATGAAATTAAAAGAAACCTTGCCTACTCGACGAAAAATAAACAGAGAACTCGTATCAAAAACAATGGTCTGAAAACATTATCTCTGAAACAACCATGCCGTCCTAACCGCTTCAGACGTCATTATTCAGCTTAACCAATGTTGTTTGAGTGCTAAAATGTCTCCTGAAGCCAGATTGCATTGGGTTTGTTACAATATTCAAGGAATTTGGCTTAGAAGTCCAATGAATATAAAGATTACTAGTGATTTTTTGTTGGAAAATTTCGTAGTTTTTAACCTATTAAAAAACGATAAATCTGTCAGCACGCGCGCTAAGTAACACTTAAGACATCGGAGGAGGTATTACCGCAAGCGACTCAGTGTCGAACACGTGGGATGCAGTTCAAACAGGGGTTTATTCAGAAATCGTGAGATGCGGTCTGGTGTGAAGAAGGTTTCAGAAAAACATTTTCTTTATCGTGCCAACGTTTCGATCTTTATTGAGATCATCTTCAGGGCCTGGGATTTATAAACATTGTTAGAATTTTACAAATAAATGTAGGATGTGGAAAAAAATTATAAATTTATAGAATGCTAGAAAATTTTAGATTAAAAAAAATTGAATTTGTTCAAGCTAGAAAATTTTAGATTCAAAAAGAATGAATTTATCAATGCTAGAAAATTTTAGATTAAAAAAATTGAATTTGTTCAAGCTAGAAAATTTTAGATTAAAAAAGAATGAATTTATCAATGCTAGAAAATTTTAGATTTAAGAAAAGAACGAATTTTATACAGTGCTAGAAAATTTTAGATTTAAAAAAGAACGAATTTATACTATACTAGAAAATTTTAGATTTATGAAAAGAATGAATTTATACAATGCTAGAAAATGTCAGATTAAAAAACTGAATTAATACAATGCTAGAAAATTTCAGATTAAAAAATTGAATTAATACAATGCTAGAAAATTTTAGATTAAAAAAAGGAAGTTCTACAAGGCTAGAAAATTTTAGATTTAAAAAAAGAATGAATTTATACAATGCTAGAAAATTTTAGATTTAAAAAAAGAATGAATTTGTACAATGGTAAAAAATTTTAGATTTAAGAAAAGAACGAATTTTATACAATGCTAGAAAATTTTAGATTTAAAAAAAATTGAATTTGTTCAAGCTAGAAAATTTTAGATTAAAAAAGAATGAATTTATCAATGCTAGAAAATTTTATATTTAAAAAAAGAATGAATTTATACAAAGCTAGAAAATTTTAGATTAAAAAAGAATGAATTTATCAATGCTAGAAAATTTTAAATAAAAAAGTTGAATTTATACAATGCCAGAAAATTTTGGATTTAAAATAAGAATGAATTTTCTTCTTAAATTCTTGCGAATCGTATTGAGAGCGGGTGGGGAAGGAAATCGGGATAGAAAGACATTTTTATATGATGACACGGCTTCGTTGAGGTGAAAGGAGCCGATAATGGGAAAAAATGGGTAATGGTTCGGCCTGATTATCCTTTCAAGATTGTATAGACAAGGATAATTAGAGAAAAGAAAGCCAAATTTCTGAAGAATTAGTCTAGGTAGAAATGTTTGATGTGTGCAATGTGATGATTGTTTTGTAGGTTCTATTATATGTTTTGTGTGATGTGATGATGATATATGTATGTTATCGATATTGAATTTGATTAATGATATTAGCGTAGCTGCGTCTGAGTTTACATGTGTCTGTTCTGTAATTCATGCCGTTACAGAACCGACTTCCTTCCTCCACCCCTTCAAAATTCAAAGTATATATACATAAAACATCAATATCTCACTGGCACTCTCAACACGACACAGAAGAATGACACATCTACACGGAAAACAAACACTTTGAGTGCGTACGAATACTTGATTGAATATAAAATTTATAAAAGTCCAATCTAAAAATTAAAAAAAAAATTATTAAGCATTCAGCATAATTTTTTTTCTGTTATTTGAACAACTCACGAATCGCGGATCAATTATAAATTAATCTCTATGCTCGTGAGTAAAAACTTGTGATGTGTACTTTGACATATATACAGGGTGTCCTTTTTTGATGGCCCGGCTGAACTTCTCTTGAACCAATAACGCTATTTAAAAAAATGTGTTTAGTATTTTTTAGATTAGTTTCTAATTTAATACATTTTATTAGGTTTCGAGGTCCGCTTGACCAAATAAATTCTTCTCAATTAATTAAGGTTTTGATGGAGATAAAAAAGTTAGTATAACAAGCGGAATTCGAACCCACGACCTTCGGCTAGGACACCTTGTATTTTATTGCGACAAGAGCATTTCTTGTTATAATTCCTTTATTTTAAAAATATTTTAGGATTTTTGCGGTAAGGTTTATAAAATTAGTCTTTATAAGCCCAATATTTTATGAAAATTTGGAAATTCTGTTGTCAGTCAGGAGTAGTATCTGGCAGTTGGAAAGATTATCTTCCTTCTCCAAAAAAATTAATTCAGTTCCTTGTAAATCAATAAATTATTCTATTTTAGAAAAACCTCAAAAATCTAAAATCACCCGAATTCATTTTGAGAGCATGAATGATGATTAATTCAATAATTATTCGGAGGTCGTGTGAGTACAAATACGTTCATTGAATCTAAAAATTTCTAGCATTGTATAAATCCATTTTTTTATATAAAATTTTCTAGCACTGTATAAATTTCTTTTTTTTTAATTTACAATTTTCTAGCATGGTATAAATTTACTTTTTTTAATCTAAAATTTTCTTGCATTGTCTAAATTTAGTTTTTTTAATCTAAAACTTTCTAGCATTGTATAAATTCATTTTTTTTGTTCACCTAAAATTTTCTAGTATTGTATAAATTCATAATTTTTTTCACATCCTACATGTATTTGTAATATTGAAACAATGTTTATAAATCCCAGACCCTGAAGATGATCTCAATAAAGATCGAAACGTTGACACGATAAACAAAATGTTTTTCTAAAACCTACCTCACACCAGACCTCATCTCACCATCTCCGAATAATCATTGACTAACATTCACTAATCACCAAACACGTGTGTTAAATCGTGTAAAATTAAAAAAAATCAATTTTCAGAGGAAACTGACAATAGATGCACAGGACTTTTCCAAATTCAAACATCAGAAAACAGACATAGTTAATTTTCGGTGACTTAATCTTTTCATTAACTTAGGTTTATATAACGAAATGACGGTGTTGAAATAGAAAATGTCTTTCTTTTCGTTTTTTTCTTTTTTTTATCAACTTCTTTTTTTCAGCTTTATATAAATGGTAATCTCCCAAGCGTTTATTCTGTTTGCGCCGTTAGGCTTACTTCAATTAAAGAAGAATAAAAGAAAAACTCGTCAAAAAGAAAACCGGCTCGGATTTACCTTTAATTAAAATTAGATTGGCGAACGGTATGATGGAAATTGTCGGAGATTGTGGGACTTGATGGTTACGTTTATATACGCTATGTAATATTTTGAAATCTTTAATTGTAAAAAATGTTTCTATCCCTTCTTAATTATGTAGATGATGAATTTCTAAACTTATTTATTCATAAGATAATTAATTACATTTTAAATTATCTTTTAAATCAACTACCCTAGATTATACTAGATATACGACTATACTGTATTATAATTTCATTTCATGAACGTTCTCAACCGAGTTGGTGTGGTAGGAGAGAAATCATTTTCTTGGTTGTTACTTGTACCAAACCTATTTTAGAGTACTAACTGTAAGTTAAAGGTCCTGGGTTCGAATCCTGCAGCCCTGCATTCGAACCCGACATACTTACAAATGGGCTTTTTTTTCAAAAACACCGGAACCCTGAGGGTTTATATGACCTATACTGTTGCGAACCCACGTTAAAAAAAAATATAAATAAATCAATAAGTACTGGTAGAGCAGGATAACTAAAATTGTAACTATAAAATAATCACAGCATAGGTAAAATTATTTATTAGTAATCATTATTAAAATTTCTTTGTATTTCAAGAATCTGTTGGCATATACCACAGGTACACTTACCCTTACATAAACAAGTAATTATTCAATTACATAAATATGTATGGGTGGTGGATCATGTACTATTTCCATAGTGGGGCAAGCATATACTGTACAAATGAAAACAACCGTTCTTTCCTCTAATTTCACGCGCTTTTAATTTAGAAAATGTCTATGTAAAAATATCCAGTGGAAAAGGTGATGTGGTATCAGAGTTATAAGTGGGGAGAGGCACGTTAACATTATAATAATTTAGTGTGTGTGTGTGTGTGTGTGTGTGTGTGTGTGTGTGTGTGTGTGGTGTTTAGTGACCGTCAGTCAATGATTATTCGGAGATCGTGAGATGAGGTCTGGTGTGAAGTACGTTTAGAAAAACATTTTCTATATCGTGCTAACGTTTCAATCTTTATTGAGATCATCTTCAGGGCCTGGTATTTATAAACATTATTTAAATTTTATAAATACGTGTACGATGTGAAAAAATGAATTGATACAATGCTATAAATTTTAGATAAAAAAAATGAATAGTATTTATTTTATTTATTTTTCTATTGATTTTTTAATCAATTTCTAGCATTGTATAAATTCGTTTTTTCACATCCTACAGCTATTTGTAAAATTTTCACAATGCTAGAAATTGATTAAAAAATCAATAGAAAAATAAATAAAATGAATTGATCCAATACTATTCATTTTTTTATCTAAAATTTCTAACATTGTATCAATTCATTTTTTCACATCGTACATGTATTTGTAAAATTTAAACAATGTTTATAAATGCCAGTCCCTGAAGATGATCTCAATAAAGATCGAAACGTTGGCACGATAAAGAAAATGCCTTTCTAAAACCTGCGTCACACGAGACCGCATCTCACGATCTCCGAATAATTTAGAAACACGCTTTTCGTTTCGAGGCAATAATTACACTTTTGTAATTGAAAAGGAGTCTTTTCAAAACATCGTACCATTCCAAGGAAATGACAGTGGTGTGATGTCAGGGTTATAAGCAGGGAGAAGCAATAATTGGGGCAAGAGTCTACTGGCATAGACCACAGGTACATTTACCCTTTTTACACGTACACTTACCCTTACATAAATATGTAATTATGCAATTACATAAATATATATGGGTGGTGGATCATGTACTATCTCCATAGAGGGGCAAGCATGTATTGTACAAAATGAAAACAACCGTTCGTTACATATAAAATATGTATATATATATATTATAAAATAAATATACTTTTTATATATAATATAAACAAATATATAAGAAATATTATAAAAATAATAAAAAGTGATATAAAGTATTGGTTCAGATAAAAAAATCAGTGCCACAAGCGGGTTTCGAACCCACTACTCCAACTTCCCATCTCAACCCAACCTTTCTAATTTTACCTCCTTCTTGCCTAATAAGTTAAATGAAGTATATCTTCACTAAAGCTCTCCGTGGCCATTTAATTTGTCGCCGAAAATCAAATAGAATACAGTACATTTGAAAAATGGCAAAAAGGAGGGAAAATTAAAATGGGAAGTTGGTCTCTGAGTTGATCGAAGTCACGACAGCTCAAGTGGTAGAGCAGCGGCTTATTTAGCCGAAGGTCGTGAGTTCGAATCCCGCTCGTAGCACTGACTTTTTTATCTTAACCAATACCTTACATAAAGATATTAATTCATTGAAAGATGATATTTGGTCAATAGGGCAACGAAAACTAGTGAATTTAGTGATATAAAGGTTGAATCAGTGATTCATTTATAACTAAAAATATGTCATAAAACAAAACGATTCACTTCAATATATTTTCAAGCCAGTAATAAAATACGGTGATGACCGTTTCTCTACAATTTGGTTTCAAGATATTGCTTTATTCTTTTTGTTATTATTTGGCTCGATCGCATTGATTTATTACAACATCTACGACCTAAAGAAATTAATGCTCTTCCAAACAATATCCACTTATTTCATTGTTTAGTACATCATTAGAGTTTCTTCTATATTCAGTGAAATACAGCCACTATAACTCTTCGTTTTTGTGCGACAGCTATTGCCCCGTCGCGTGATCATGCCTAGTATTTCATATTTAAACGGTCGTGCCGATATTTCCCCATTTTACCCCGACCGCCCCTCGACGGTATCGAAAACTAATAAGAATTTCCTTTTTTATCATCAGTACCTGTTGTTCAATATAAATCGATGGGTCATTATTGTATTTCCTCTTTTTCGGAAGAGCTTTGGTCTTTTCATTGGTTCTCGACGATTTTGATCTTAATTTGCGTGATTATAACTGTACCTATAGCACACAACTGTCCACGTATAACTTTACCTACATAGCAATTTAAAAAAAAAATTGAAAAAAAAATACTTTTAAGGGTACTGGTACATAAGTGGGCAATGTTCAGTTTTATATTATCGCTTACTCTGGAGTGGAGAAGTGGATAAACTCTAGCAGTGCTAGACATAGTAAACTTATGGTGAAACAACACTCAACAAGACTGGCAAAAGCACTGCTTCAATTGGTGAGGACCAAACTCAGAGGAGTGGTAGGACTACTAACCGGTCACTGGCATCTGAGAAAACATCTACACAATATGAGTATATACAACGATGATCCAATTAGCAGATATGTAATGAGGAGGAGGAAACAGCTAAACCATATCATCTTCGAATGTGAAGAACAGCTCAATGGAGATTTAACCTAACATATGGAAAAACTTAGGTAATCAAATTGCAGCAGCGACAGTCTGTGACCTCATACTTCTAAGGAGAAGGATTGAGTCTATTGCACTGAACTAAGGAACTAGGAAGGTACAATAAGCCAGAAGGCTGCAGTGCCTGGGGAGCGCAAACCCCGCTTCCCAATATCCTTTTTTACCATACTCTGGAGTGAAGAGAGAGAACCAGGAGATAGAAGGGAGCTTAAATCGGGACCAAAATTGGTCATATGAAGATCGAAGGGTGGTATGTTTTAATAGAAAACGAAGAAAAATAGGGGAAATAAAGCGAATGTGTAGAGCGCCGGCGAAGAGGAAAATGAGCGGAGAGAAGGTCTGGAGGAAAATACCCACCAGGCCCAAAGAGACAGACGGAGAAAAGACGAAAGCTTTTTGCCGATTATTTCACCTCGTTAACAGCCGAGGCCATTTTGGTTCGAGTGATCGGGATAGATACAAGGAGGGGATTTGTGGCTGTCACGATGAAGACGACCTTCTCACCGTCCAGGGCGAGAAAGAAGACACCGAAGAACACCGGTACACACAGGCTAAAGGCAGCTAATCTTTATCTGTCTTCGAAGATTACTGCCCATAAATAAAAAATGTCCCGATTGTCAGTTCGGCTCATTTAATTCGACAACTCAACACATGCTGCGGATAAAAGCATGAAAATTTGATTGTCTGGGGTTCGGTGGACACATTTTGAACCGGCACTGGCTTAGTTGTTATTTTGCTCTGTACAGATCAATTAACTTCAACAAACCCGGTTCGACGAAGCATTTGACGAAGATTTTTTTGGAAACTAAAAACATCCTCCCTCATATGTATTTTCTCATATAGGACAGAATGATTCGGCCATGTCCATTAGTAAACGATATTTTAAATGTGTAGAGATTAGTGACCGTTAATCGATAGTTATTCAGATATCGTGAGATGCGGTCGGGTGTGATGTAGGTTTCAGAAAAACATTTTCTTTATCGTGCCAACGTTTCGATCTTTTATTGAGATCATNCCTGAAGATGATCTCAATAAAAGATCGAAACGTTGGCACGATAAAGAAAATGTTTTTCTGAAACCTACATCACACCCGACCGCATCTCACGATATCTGAATAGATATTTTAAATCTTATATACAATCGCTCGGGTCTTCAGGGAAGCATTCTTGGCCCATTTATAATTGCACTATACACTGCAGATAATCCTACACATCTTACCATTTCACCTTCGTTACTATGCGTAATTTGGGCCCTTTCATACACACTCAATACCTAAATGAATTGGAGGCATCATTCACAAAATGGAAAATGAAAATAAACCAAAATAAAAATGTACGGATAAATTTGACATTTGTTTAAAGGTGTCTGTCCTCCAATGAACATAAATGAAACTCCATTACCTACCGTTGACCGTTATCGTGGACTTTTCATGGAAAAAAACAATATTCAAATGAGGCAGAAAAGATATGACGACCGACTTTATAAATGATAAAAAAGACTACTTCATCTTCGACACAATAATGATTACGGTTGTGAAACATGAGGCTGAACAAAGTATAATTTCAAACATCTCCAAATATTCAAAACCAAATTTTCCTTCAAATTATAAATTCTTGCAAGGCGATTAAAACTAATGCCGGGCCCAGCTATCCCCAAGATCTCTCGGTGAAAATTAATGAGGAGGTTTCAGAATGAAGTAGTGTGGTCACTGGGAGACCTCTAATAAAAGTTACTTAAACGGCTCAACCAGCATAAGAAAATACTTAATGTTAACTTTATAGTTGTAAATTTTGAATAATCGTTTATCGTAAAAGGAAATATTAAAAAAAAGGTGGGGTTGAGGTGGGTAGAGCAGCGGCGAATCTAGCCGAAGGTCGTGGGTTCGAATCTCGCTCTTGACACTGACTTTTTTATCTCAACTAAGAAACCTTAATTAATTGATAGATATTAACTGGTCAAGCGGACCACGAAAATTAGGGAATTAAATAAATAAAACAAAAGTCTTCTGCATCAACCTGTCCATCTATTTAGAAATTTGATTGTTTCAATTAAAGGAACATTCTTGAAAATCACTAGTTTCGTGGTCCGCTTGTCCAATTAATATCTTTCAATTAATTAAGGTTTTGGTTGAGATAAAAAAGTGAATGTCACAAGCGGGATTCGAACCCACGACATTCGGCTAGATACACCGCTGCTCTACCACTTGAGCTATCGTGACCTCGATCCACTCAGACACTAACCTCCCATCTCAACCCCACCTTTTGAATTTTCCCTCCTTTTTGCCATTTTTCAAATGTCGTGTAATCAATTTCTTGAAAATTATTGAATCCTTTATGACTGCTTCTTCTCAAAATTGTAGAATGTATTCTCTCCGTTTAAACGAAACTTTGATAGCGTCTAATAAAGTATTTCAAGAATTGAGGTTGTAGGTTTGAACTTTCGCAGATTGTGCAAAAATAGACAGTTATAAAAAGTATGTTAGGAATAAAAAATGAAAGCGAGCGTCAAAGAGCTCAGGTGGTAGAGTAACGGCGTAGCCGAAGGTCGTAGGTTCGAATCCCGCTCGTGACACTGACTTTTTCATCTCAACTAAAAAACCTTAATTAATTGAACGATATTAATCAAGCGGGCTACGAAAATTGGGGAATTAAAAAAAACTTTGGATTACTGATAGAATACATTTTTTATTCGTGAGTTCAGAATGAAGCCGGCAAAGAACCCCATTCATCAACTTTTCTCAACAAACCAAATTATCAGAAGAAATAGGGTCAAATTTGTTTTTCAGGAATTTATTTTTCATCAATAATTAAATTGATTATCGGTAGCTTTCCGAAGCTATTTTTATTCAATACAACAGATTTTCTCAACAGATTGAATGCTTTTAAATAATCCAAATCCTTTTTATATGGTTAACAGTTGTTAAGCTACTAAATGGGTATTACAAACGGCAAGGAGAAGAAGTTGTGATTGAATCGGAAGCCCAGGGTTTGGGAATGATTATTTAATCGGTATTGTAATGGAAGGACCCCGAAGTCAGACACCTGTAGCCGCTTCGGGGCCATGAATATGCACAGAACCTGAGCAAGTTTTCCCATCAAAGTTTCCCCGCGATTTACGAGTGGTAAGCCGTAAGGACGACGCGATTGTACATTTTCACACGGTTCGACGGGCGAATCTTCCTCGCTTTTGCTCATTTCGTTCACTCTTTGTTTATTAATTTTTTGAACGGTTGAACAATGCGAACGTTTGTTTACCCAATTGTCTTTGACATACTTTTCTTTAGTATGATGCTGGGAAAAAAGCGAATCTGATACAAATAGACTCTATTTGACTCGGAGCTAGCCGCCTTCACCATTCCGAGTCAATTTTTCACTTTTTCACAAGGTAAATTGATACACCAATCTATTTGTCACATTTTAATAAGTTGAATGTAGCCAATTACGATGAAAATAGACCATGTTAGCTTTGTTTATATCGACTTGTAGGTAATCTGTTTTATCTAATCTTCTAGAAAAAAAAATCGATGACTAAACGATCGTTCGTGAGAGACAAAACAACAAATGTCACATTGGCATTGAGCTTTACTTGATTAGCTTTAGCTTGATTGATCACTACTCATCCACTTTCGGCCAGGTTTGTAAGTAATTGACGCTTTCTATTTTTAAGGACTTTGTAACAAAAGATCATATCCCGCAGAACTTTTCGGCGAGAAGTACCAATTGTGCTGTTATGTGTATAAAGTTGTTCGTTTGCTTTTCTACGGCGTTCTTGTTCTGGCTGTAACACAGAAAGAAAGTATTGACCAAATAAACCAGGTATTTCTTCTTGTTTCCCTCATATTCCGCCGAATAAAACAAAATGAAGTGCGTAAATACGGTTTATTTTTTTCCATCTTGGCAAAAGTAGGAACTAGCATTGTCGAGAGGAATGAATAATAATTCAAGTTTATCGGATAAAGAAAAATCTCGTATTTTTAAAGGCATATCGCACACCCACAAGAAAAGTGACATAATTCAGAAAAAGAAAATTTTACAGGAGAGACAGATGGACGTTTATTTTTTCCACTTATGTAGTAAGCATACGCAATTCCGGTTGTTGGCAATAAAAACTCATGATTCATCAATATTGCATTTCGTTTATCCAAGGCTTCACGATAACGCAAAACTTTGAAAATCCAGCTGTACTACCATTAAAATACCTTTTTGTGTTGTGACACTTTTCTTGCATATATTGGCTCTCAGTAAATTAAGTTGGTTTGTTTCCTCGATAATGATGGCCAATAAATGACTTGTGTATTTATTGACAACAAACAAACCTAACAAACAAGCATAATGATCCATGTAGTAAGTTTTACTAAGATTATTTTTGACCCAAACTTATGTGCTTTCCTCTTTGAGTGAGGGCTAATTAGTTTTTTAAAATACAAATTAATTATTAAAATAAAGGTTATTGATTAAACATAGTGTAATTAAAACATACAAAAAATTGTTGAACCTATAAAATAATGTTTTTCAATTAATTAATCTTTATATAAGGTATTGGTTGAGAGAAAAAAGTCAGTGCCACGAGCAGGATTCGAACCCACAACCCTCGACTAGATACGCCGCTGCTCTACCACTTGACCTATCGTGACCTCGATCCACTCGGACACTAACTTCCCATCTCAACCCCACCTTTTGAATTTTCCCTCCTTTTTGCCATTTTACAAATGTCGTGTAATC
Source organism: Cimex lectularius (assembly GCF_000648675.2). NCBI lineage: Eukaryota > Metazoa > Arthropoda > Insecta > Hemiptera > Cimicidae > Cimex > Cimex lectularius. Next base: position 1,361,584 of record NW_019392673.1, on the reverse strand, counting down.
TATTTGATTCTCGGCGACAAATGAAATGGCCACGGAGAGCTTTAGTGAAGGTATACTTCATGTTAACTTATTAAATTCACTAGTTTTCGTGGCCCGCTTGAACAATTAATATCTTTCAATTAATTAAGGTTTTTACTTGAGATAAAAAAGTCAGTGTCTCGAGCGGGATTCGAACCCACGACCTTCTGCTAGATACGCCGCTACTCTACCACTTGAGCTATCGTGACTTAGATCTACTCGGACTTTTTATCTTAAATAAACACCTTAATTAATTGAATGATATTAATTGGTCAAGTGGACCACGAAAACTAGTGAATTAAAACACTATGTTTGAAAAGATTTCCTGACTCAAAAAGTTGAGTAGCGGCGTATCTAGCCGAAGATCGTGGGTTCGAATCCCGCTCGTGCCATTGACTTTTTTATCTCAACTAAAAAACTTAATTAATTGTAATATATTAATTGGTCAAGGGGACCACGAAATTAGTGAATTTATGTGTATAAAGTTGTTCGCCGTTTTTCTACGGCGTTCTTGTTCTAGCTGTAACACCGAAAGAAAGAATTGAACAAATAAACCAGGTATTTCTTCTTGTTTCACTCATATTTCGCCGAATAAAACAAAATTAAGTGCGTAAATCTAGATATGCCACTTTTTGTGAATGGAGACAATGCCTCTCAGCCAATTCAAAAGTTGCACATGGTGCTGCCTAACAGCTAAGAGTCCATCGCACACCCGAATGCTTCAAAAAACTAAATAATCCGGTTTTTAGAATTTTTCGACTTGTGTCACTTTTCTTTGGGCGTACGATATTATTATAACAGGTTTTAATTATCTTTATTATTTTTAAAAATAATAACTTTAGACCACACAGGTAAAGTAAAATCACAATGTACCTCCTCAACTTACCTGTAACTCCACTAGTATTCGCGGTCATTTAATTAAGGTTTTTAGTTGAGATAAAAAAAAAGTCAGCGTCACGAGCGGGATTCCAACCCACGACCTTCGGCTAACTATGCCGCTGCTCTACCACTTGAGCTATCGCGACTTTGATCCACTCTGACACTAATTTCTCATCTCAACCCCACCTTTTGAGTTTTCTCTCCTTTTTGCCATTTTTCAAATGTCGTGTAATCTATTTATCCGTAATCTAGTCGAAGATCGTGGGTTCGAATCCCGCTCGTGACGCTGACTTTTTCATCTCAACTGAAAACCTTACCTGTAACAAACATTTTATGTAACGATGAATAAAATATTTTGATCATTTATCATACGGTTTATTTTTGTTCCATCTTGGCAAAAGTCGGAACTGGCATTGTCGAGAGGAATGAATAACAATTCAAGTTTATCGGATAAAGAAAAATATTTTTAAAGGCATATCATACACCTACAAGAAAAGTGACATAATTCAGAAATTTTTTTCTACTTATATATTAAGTATACACAATTACCGTTGTTGGCAATAAAAACTGTCATGATTCATCAATATTGTCTTTCGTTTATCCAAGGTTTCACGATAGCGCAAAACTTTAAAAATCCAGCTTTTCAATACTTATAAAATACTTTTTTGAGTTGTGTCACTTTTTTTGCATATATCTCACTAATTTAAGTTGGTTTGTTTCCTCGATAATGACGGCCAATGAATGACTTAAGGGGTATTTATTTTTTTGTGATAGTAATTGAAGAAGAAGAAAATTAACTTTATTCTGGGACTGGTGTCCCCTAAGAATAATTTACATGAAATGAATAAAGGAAATTCCTTCAATGAAGTTAAAAGTAAAAAAAAAAAGATAGACATCTTGGCACAATGTATACCAATAAGGCAGGACAGAAGAAAAAATTACGAGAATATTTAACAAAAATAACAAATGTTAACGTGAGGTCTCTGCTTGGAGGGAGAAGAGGTGATTATACTGGTGAGATTTAAAGGATGAAAAGGAGGCAGCGTGACGAATAGAAAGGGGACGGGAGTTCCAGAGTTTAGGGGCTCGGGTCAGAAAGGATCTTTCGAATGGTTGTATGTTGCGGAAGGATAAGATCGATTGGGGATGGACTGGAAAAGAATTTTTAATTGACAATAGGTTTAATTGACAATATACAAACCTAACAAACAACATAATGATCCGTGAAGATACTTGAACCAAACTTATGTGCTTTCCACTTTGAGTGAGGGCTAATTAATTATTTAAAATACAAAATTAATTATTAAAATACAGGTTTTATTGTTGATTAAACATAGTGTAATTAAAACATTCAAAAAATTGTTGAACCTATAACATAATGTTTTTTAAGTAATTAATCTTTATATAAGGTATTGGTTGAGATAAAAAAAGTCAGTGTCATGAGCGGGATTCGAACCCACGACCTTCGGCTAGATACGCCTCTACTCTACCACTTGAGCCATCGTGACTTCGATCGGCCACTAACTTCCCATCTCAACCCCACCTTTCGAATTCTCCCTACTTTTTGCCATTGTTCAAATGTAGTGTAATCTATTCGATTCTCGGCGACAAATGATATGGCCACGGAGATCTTTCGTGAAGATATACTTCATTTTACTTATTAAATTCATTATAGTTCGTGGTCCGATTGACCGAATAACGTTTTTCAATTAATTACTATTTATATACGGTATTAGTTGAGATACAAAAGTCAGGGTCACGAGCGGGATTCGAACCCACGTCCCTCGGCTAACACTGCTGCTCTACCACTTGAGCTATCGTGACTTCGACCACTCGGACACTAACCTCCCATCTCAACCCCATGTTTTTGAACTTTCCCTCCTTTTTGCCATTTTTCAAAAGTCGTGTAATCTATTTGATTCTCGGCGACAAATGAAATGGCCGGGGAGGGCTTTAGTGAAGGTATACTTCATTTTAACCAATTAAGAGAGCAGCGGCGTATCTAGCCGAAGATCGTGGGTTCGAATCCCGCTCGTGACACTGACTTTTTTATCTCAACTAAAAATCTTAATTATGTAATTGAGAGATATTAATTGGTCAAGCGGACCACGATAACTAGTGAATTTTATAAGAATATTATGTTTGGCATTTATTGTATATCTAAAACCGCCTCTCCTAAGGTTGACTCGTGGAAATTCAATTTTGGGTTTTCGCGTAAATGTCCAACGTAAGAAAAAGTGATCTATACTTCTAAAATGGAAAAATAAAATAATTCTAGAATCAGTATACTACTTTGCTGTTAAAATGAAGAGAAAAACGCAGCATAAAAACTAGGATGTCAGATTCAATTAAGGACATACAATCTTCTTTTTACGCATAAAATATAATTGTGATAATTCAGTATTTTTAACGTTTTGATTTTCTGTAACATTTTTGACCTGCACTTTGAAGCTGAGCTTTCATGCTGTCCAGATTTGTTATTGAAAGCTGAAGAGCCAGAACTATCATTACAGGTCAAAATTTTTTTCCTCATCCGTTAGCAAAATGCAATGAGAAGATCTAATATCAATAACACGTTTCCTTAAGTGGAATTTGAGAACTGACAGACTTCATTGTCATTATTGATGGCAGTTTTCTTCTTGTTGGTTGTTAACAAATTTAGAATCTGTTTGTCCACGTGATGTGAAAGTCATTTTTACAAATTTTTAAAATTAAATTAATTAATACAATGCTCCAAGTTGCGATTATTGATCCTTTGACACGCAGGAATTGTTTATTAAAAAGTTTCGTCGGTTAGAGATAGATTATAACAACTGTGCTACTTTTCTGGACAAATAGTCACGCCGTTGCTGTAAAATTCAACACAGAACTAAGATGTAACCCCTTTGGGTATTTGCTTGACCTCAAAAGGTGTACCAAAAATTTATGGTCCGGCTCTTTCGCCAGTTTTAAATTTAAAAAAAATAACAAAACAAAATCTCAACTCAAAATGTATTTACAAATAAAATTTCAACTTCAAATTTTAAAGAAACAAAATACGTTTTCTGGGACAAATACAAAAACCTTGAATAACTAAGGGGGAGCCTTGACTCACCTTGAAAGAAAATTTCTAATTAAAATCGTCTGGACAGCACCAAAGACAGGGCAGGAGTGAGTTCCCCCGCTCTGATCATAAGAGACGGAAAAGATAATCCGCCCCCGCCCCTGCCCATGGGTACTGGCGATTAGAGGCGTGACAAAGATATGCCACTTTTTGTGAATGGAGACAGTGCCTCTCAGCCAATTCAAAAGTTGCACATGGTGCTGCCTAACAGCTAAGAGTTCATCGCACACCCGATATCAAAAACTAAATAATCCGGTATTTAGAAATTTTGGACTTGTGTCACTTTTCTTGTGAGTGTACGATATTATTATTACAGGTTTTAATGATCTTTATTATTTTTAAAAATAATACCTTTAGACCATACAGGTAAAGTAAAACCACAATGTCCTTCTCAACTTACCTGCAACTCCACTAGTTTCCGCTTGACCAATTAATATCTTTCAATTAATTAAGGTTTTTAGTTGAGATAAAAAAGTCAGTGTCAGAAGCGGGATTGGAACCCACGACCCTCAGCTAAATACGCCGCTGCTCTACCACTTGAGCTATCGTGACCTCGATCCACTCGGACACTAACTTCCCATCTTAACCCCACCTTTTGAATTTTCCCTCCTTTTTGCCATATTTCAAATGTCGTGTAATCTATTTAGCCGTAATCTAGCCGAAGATCGTGGGTTCGAACCTCTCTCGTGACGCTGACTTTTTCATCTCAACTGAAAACCTTACCTGTAACAAACATTTTATGTAACGAAGTATAAAATATTTTGATCATTACTCTACTTTTTTTTGTGTTTACAACGTTTTTAAGTTAATAATTAACAATGATTTTGTAATGATTTATCAAAATTTACCAATTAATTTTAAAACAGAAGGTAATCGAAACAAATTTAATTAATTAACTCTAGAAATTAATTAGTTTTAAGTGAATGATATTATCTACAATCCTGATGCATGATGAATAGTTAGCCGTATAGACTTGCTGGGAACAAGAATAACAATTTTTCGCTCTCCTTTATTTTTATTTTTTTAATTAGCATTTCCATTTTAAAGAAAACAATGCGGGAATGAAACGGGTTGAATAAATTGTATTGTTGTTCCTTTTTCTGACGCAGACACGATCGTAGTATAATATCGTTCCATTTCCATTTTGAGCTCGGTTCAACATTCATTATCTCGCGCATTCTTCCTGGTTTTTTCCACTTTTCTCTTGGGAACGTAACGCCGTTTACCGTTATTCTTTGAATGAATTAAAAAAAAAAAATGCTGGTTCCAAGCATTTTAAAATGATATGACGCCGCGTTACATCAGTACGACATCAGTGTTGACCACATGAAATTAGTGTGTTATTGTGATAAGTCAAGAATGATGAAAATTAAGTAAAAAATAATTTAACGATGAGCTGGATTATCGACCTGTTGGAAACATGAAATTTTTTCGTTTCCTTTGTTCCTCTCGTCGAAGAGGGTTTGTTTTTTGATCTTTGATCTTAATGTAAAATAATTTAAATGTAAGATAAGTTGATTGTATACATGTACATATAAGAAACACACTGTGATCGCATGTACCTGAAAACAAAAAAGGAGGTTTTTCTAGTCTTTTAGACTTTTTACGAGGTAACCTTTTCTCGACCACATTTTTAATTTTTTATTGTACTTATAGTTGTAATTTTTAATTATTAACTTATTCAATTTTAAATAATGTTCAGATGCTGAGCACCAAAAAAACGTAATGTACTTCTGTGCCCAAGACACCATGTCTTTTTATTTCTCCATTATGGTTTAAGTAAGATATTTCAAATTTTCAATTTTTGTGCAATTTATATTTTCATGTTTTTAATTGTTTTTTTTTTTTTATATGATAATAAAACAGGCCCTGATGGTGACAGTATAAAAACTGTCGAAAGCTCGGCGAAAACCGAAAGGAAGTTTTTCTCTGTGTTGACCTCTTCCGTAGATCCTCCGAAAAAACTTCACAAAAATAATTAAAAATAATTAAATTACCTGATGATTATTTGGAAATCTGAGATTCGGTCTGGTGTGATGTAGATTTCAGAAAAACCTTTTCTTTATCGTGCCAACGTTTCGATCTTTATTGAGATCATCTTCAGGGCCTGGGATTTACAAACATTGTTTAAATTTAACAAATACATGTAGGATGTGGAAAAAAGTAAATTTATACAATGCAAAAAAATATATTTTTTATATTCAATCAAAGAATTTCTACTCACTCAAAGTGGTTGTTTTCTGCGTAATTGTGCCATTCTTGCGAGTCGTGTTGAGACTGCCCGTGAGATAATGCTGTTTTATGTTTATGTTCCAACAGCTAAATTAATTACTGATGTAGACTTTGCAATCCAAAAGTCCACAAAAACAGAAGAAAAGATATAACACGATCAAAATGCATTAACACAATAACAAATAACTTACAACACATCACTACAAATCAACACAACATATCTCAACAAACATAAACCAAAACCAAAAATTTTCTTAAAAATAATCCTGACACTCTCATTCTTTCTGCTGATAAAACAAAACAAACAGTAGCAATCGGCAAAAAAGAGTACAAGGAAAAAAATGAACAAAACTAACAACGACACAAACACATACAGCACAATAAAATCGGACCCAACACCTTCTCTCATCAAACAGATAAACAAAATTCTCCAAGAAATATAAACATAAAACAGCAATATCTCACTGGCACTCTCAACACGACACGCCAGAATGGCACAATTACGCAGAAAACAAATACTTTGAGTGAGTAGAAATACTTTGATTGTATATAAAAAAAATATTTTTTGCATTGTATAAATTCACTTTTTTCCACATCCTACATGTATTTGTTAAATGTACACAATGTTTGTAAATCCCAGGCCCTGAAGATGATCTCAATAAAGATCGAAACGTTGACACGATAAAGAAAAGGTTTTTCTGAAACCTACATCACACCAGACCGCATCTCACGATTTCCGAATAATCATCGACTAATGTAGATTAATTTTTGACCTCTTGATCTGTACATAAAACTAAAAATACAAAAGGCTGATTTTCTTAAGTGAAAATCAAAACCATTTAAAAACAAATCTAATTACATTTCATGAAATAATGAAAAAGTCAGTATCGTGTCGCTGTTGTTTTCAAAAGGTTTTATTTGTCGCTCCAGCTCTGATGGAAAGAAAAATCATTAAACAGTCGGTCAAACAAAATAGGCCTCAGAGACGATTGCTTTATGGCCGTGAAAAGCTTTCTAATTAAACCAACGTTGATTATCCCAGACTACAAAAGGAAAGACTTCAGAGAGGGAAAAAATTCGGATCGCATTACGTAATTTGCACAAAAGCTGAACAAACTCTCGTGTTTGATCTCTTTTTCACCCTTTCCACCCGATCATTTAATAATGAAACACCACCAATTTTGATAAAATATGCATGGGTGTAATAGTGGATTGTCTTAGGCCGGGAAATCTTTCTCCGCCCGGAAAGAGAGTTCATGAATAAGAAAATCTCTTTTCGTTTTTATTTCATCTCCCATGGAGATGGTTTGAAATAGGGAGGAGGAGGTGAGAGGCGAGGGCTGACTCCGTTCTAAGGGTCTGGAGTGTCGTTTAAGGACGAAGGACATATCCTGACCGATTCAAGGGTGCCATCAAACCTTTTATAGTGGTAACAATCGGTTTCCATCCGAGGACGAGACCAGCAGTTACAATTGGCAATAGGCCGTTATGTATGGGTGGCCATGTCAAAAAAATAAACCGTAATGGAAAATGTGACTACATCGCGTTGATAAGAAATATTTTAGTTTTAACCACGGTAACGAAAAACGTAAGTTAATTCCACTACGCTTCGGTTGAACGCGTAAAAAATTGACTTATTACAAAACAATATTTCACAAGCACTGTAAAATCCATGGTATAAAGTGAAAAACTGCGTGCGAAATATACACGATAAAACTTGAGATTGAGCAGGTCATTTTGGTCGATTTTGCTTTTTTGGTTTGTTAGGCAGGTTTCGCTATTTGTCCACTTTCCTTGACGGTCAATGTTATTTCGCCAATACTGTTATTTTATTAGTTCTTCAGATGTGAATAGTTGAACCAATCAACTTCGTGCAGTTTCATTTTTTCCGAATATTTTTTCTATCTTCGCTGTTTGTCACTTCTTACTAATTAGACTATATGCTATTAATGCGTTAATTTGCCAATAATATCTTTCTATAATTTATTAAAATGTCAAGATCCTGTAGTTTGATCGTTTCAGGTCATTTTGGTATCCACGCTTTTTAGGCCTGTCAGACACTTGTCACAATCACGCCAATATTCAGTAGTGCCAATACTTTTTACAATCTGTAAATCATGATGAGTTGATCAAAGTCGAGGTCGAGTAGGGTAGTCGGTTCCGATCATTTTGGTCGACCCATCCTTGTTCTAGTCCGTCAAACGTATTTCGACATTTGTCAACATTTCAGTACTTGAAATATCTGTCCTTTGTATTAATTTTCTAAAAGTTTTTTTTTTACAAGTTCGTAAAATGTGATGAGTTGAAGAAAGTCAAGGTCAAGTAGGGTAGTCGGTTCCGATCATTTTCGTCGACCCATCCTTGTTCTAGTCCGTCAAACGTATTTCGACATTTGTCAACATTTCAGTACTTGTACTATGTCACTTCTATTAATTTTCTAAAAGTTTCTTTTTACAAGTTGGTAAAATGTGATGAGTTGAAGAAAGTCAAGGTCGAGTAGGGTAGTCGGTTCCGATCATTTTGGTCGACCCATTCTTGTTCTAGTCCGTCAAACGTATTTCGACATTTGTCAACATTTCAGAACTTGGACTATCTGTCCTTTGTATTAATTTTCTAAAAGTTTCTTTTTACAAGTTCGTAAAATGTGATGAGTTGAAGAAAGTCAAGGTCGAGTAGGGTAGTCGGTTCCGATCATTTTCGTCGACCCATCCTTGTTCTAGTCCGTCAAACACATTTCGACATTTGTCAACATTTCAATACTTGTAGTAAGTCACTTCTATTAATTTTCTAAAAGTTTCTTTTTACAAGTTCGTAAAATGTGATGAGTCGGGCAAGTCAAGGCAATGCATTCTTTCCAATCATTTTGTTGAGCCTGGGAGTCATTTCTACTGCCACCCATCTCCAGCGGTGACCTAGCTAGATTTATGTATATTCTATTTCATTGTATAGATTCCTAAAAAGATTATGGGTAGGAAATAAATTGACTTTTTCACAATCGTTTTTTATTTCCCACCCATTATCTTATGATGGAGTTCTACAAAATCAGGATGGTCATAATTAAAAAAAGGTTTGTAAAAGGTGGAAACTGTGTGTGTCGGCTTATCTTTCTCTGTCTGAGTCTAAAATAATCGCAAAGAATGAAACAAAATTTAAAAATATAAGATTTCTATGGTTTTTCTTTGAAAAAGGTATTATTTTCAATCAGTGTAGTGACAAGTCGACTAAGCTGCTTTAACATCTAAATTTGTTTGAAAAATTTAAAAAATTATTATTTTTTAATATTATTAAGCTCTAATAGAAAGATCGACCAGTTTGACACATCTTTAATTTGTTCCAAAATTCGACTAAGTAATCGGGACTTTCATTTCAGGTTTTTCTGTTTATTCTTCAATAAATATAACAAAAAGGCATTACTCTCTGTTCATTCCAAATATTAAATAACTAACGGGTATCCTGGGCCTTCTTTGTAGCGAAACACGTCAGGTTCGTTTCTGCCACAATGGCCGGCTTAGATATTCTTATGTGCCATTCCTTGTCCACGACTGGGAACGGCGGCATTACAAGGCTTCCTCTTCTTACATGCCAGTGTTGCAACGCTCCCTTCATAGAGACTTAGACGGCTCTTTGTAAGAGGATTTCCTTTAAACCCAAACGACATATTGAAATCCCATCCGGAGATCCGCCACAGCAGGATTGATACGAAAAAAGTAAAGTTTCGTTGTTGTTTTTTTCTAATAGAAATCTGTAGTCATTGACGGTGAATATAGAAACGGATATGGAATTTTAAAAAGTTAATTAATGAATTGACTAAAAATTGTCCAACTTCGATGAGTTTATATGTGTTCAGTTTAGAAAGAAGATATTTGCTAAAATTTTAGACGATAAATAGAATATACAACAAAACAAAGTTTTAGTCAAAAAGAGAAAATAAAAAATAAAGATACAGGGTGTCCTTTTTTAGATGGCCCGGCTGAATTTCTCTTGGACGAATGACGCTATAAAACATACATGTTATTTTATTATTTATTTTTTAGTCTAGTGTCAAATTGTTACTTTTTTTGAGAAAATTATCTACCCCTACATAACCCAGAAACCTCAATTGATGAACTGCGACAAAGGGTAGAAAATGCTTGCCAATCCATCTCCCCTGACTCTGTCACTCTGAGCACCGGCAAAAAGAGGTTAAAAAGAACAAATTTTTGCATCTTTACGTAAGGCAGGCAGTTCGAGCATAAAATGCGATTAATAAATTAATTAATAAATACATTTTTTTCAAACTTATTGCTATAACTTTGTCATTTTTTGACCAATTTAAAATCCGATTGTATTGTTTTAAGCTTTCAATTAATTAAGGTTTTTAGTTGAGATAAAAAAGTCAGCGTCACGAGCGGGATTCGAACCCACGATATTCGGCTAAATACGCCGCTGCTCTACCACTTGAGCTATCGTGACTTCGATCCACTCGGACACCAACTTCCCACCTCAACCCCACCTTTTTGAATTTTCCCTCCTTTTTGCCATTTTTCAAATGTCGTGTAATCTATTTCATTCTCGGCGACAAATGAAATGGCCACGGAGAGCTTTAGTGAAGATATACTCATTTTAATTTACTAAATTCACTAGTTTTCGAGGTCTGCTTGATCAATTAATATCATTCAATTAATTAAGGATTTTAGTTGAGATAAAAAAGTTAGTGTCACGAGCGGGATTCGAATCCACGATCTTCGGCTAGATATGCCGCTGCTCTACCACTTGAGATTCGTGACCTCGATCCAATCGGACACTAACTCCCATCTCAACCCCACCGTTTTGAATTTTCCCTCCTTTTTGCCATTTTTCAAATGTCGTAAAATCAAATTTGTCGCCGTAATCCAATCCGATTACACGACATTTGAAAAATGGCAAAAAGGAGGGAAAATTCAAAAGGTGGGGTTGAGGTGGGAAGTTAGTGTCCGAGTGGATCGAAGTCACGATAGCTCAAGTGGTACGAGCAGTGGCGTATTTAGTCGAAGGTCGTGGGTCCGAATCCCGCTCGTGACACTAACTTTTTTATCTCAACTAAAATCCTTAATTAATTGAAAGATTAAAATTAACAATTCCCAGAATTTTAGAATGGAATATCTTTTGTCGCGGACCTCTGGCCAAATACAGCACAGATTGCTTGATTGATTTTCCACCCAGCCAGTTAATCAGTTTTATTCTTAAGTCCATTAATATAATGTTGATACATCAGATATGTGAAAATATGAAAATGAGATTGTATTTTCTTTTGGTGACTAGATTTTTTGATTTTCCACTTTCTTATTCGTTTAACTTCAGACTTAATAACTATTTTATCTGGAGATAACAAGTCTGACAATCATAGATCAGAACAAGGATCACGCGGGGGTCAAACACACGATAGTTTCTTTTCCAGAAAGGTTTTTCATCCTATCCTCATTGTTTGTTTTCATTCAAGAATATATTTCAATTAGTAAACGTACGGTTGTTTTTGTCTGCATCATTTCTAAAAGAACAATAGCAAAGAAGGCTTTTTCAAGACTTAAGTTTTATACTTTAACCCTCTGTTGACAACCATCGCAACAAGTGGCTCGTGTGGCTTCACCGTGCGATTAACTTTTGATGAGAGCGTGGTTTCATCATTTCTCAGAATATTATTATATATTCCATGTTCTAGTATGAATGTTATATTGAAATTCTACAAAACGATACACGTCCTGTTTCAAATTCATATTGATGGTAAAGGATGGGTTCGGGATAACTATAATTCCGGAAAGCCGGATGATTCTTGTCCTTCGCAAATTTATAAAATAAACGTTCAAATTTAATCTAATGTAATAGGTTCGCCAAGCGAAACAGATTCAAAATCATGATAAATATATTTTACGTAATATCTGGACGTAGTGGATCGAAGTCACGATAGCTCAAGTGGTGGAGTAGCGGCGTATCTATCCGAAGGTCGTGGGTTCGAATCCCGCTCCTGACACTGACTTTTTATCTCAACTAATATCCATAATTAATTGGAAGATATTAATTGGTCAAGCTGACCACGAAAATTAGTGAAATTAATTTTAATTTTTTCTTATCGGGTGTTGGCAATAAAAGAGATCATATAAAGCTGGATTCGAACCCGGGACCTTTACCGTACATGATGAGCACCGTGTTTCAACGTCCAAACCGTTGCGGGCACCAACAACCCCTTTTTTTAATTAGAAATAAATTTTTTTCTACATTTGAAATATATCTAGTTCATTTTCTGCCCGTAAAGTATTACTTGCTAGAAATTATAGGAAAAAATTTAATTTTCTTTATTAATGCGTAAATAACATTTAAAATGGATGAGAAAAAATTATAATATCCATAGGAGGCAGATATGAACAACCCTGTCATGATGTCTTCCGACATTATCAATTGTATTAAAATCTGGAGACCTAGCTGGGCATTCAAAACTTTATTTTTTTATTATTTATTTATATTTTTGAAAAACAGCTTTTACCATTTTATTGCATACAAGAGCAGTGTCCTGCTCGAATACAAATTATTCACTCGGTGTTGTTTCTGAGTACCTTGTTAATTGATTTTCTATTAATTCTAGATATTTGAAACTGTTAATTAATAATACTAGAAACAAAAACAATGTCTGTTTTCTATTGTTACTGGTGCCATCCCATAACATAAACTTACAGCACCTACATGCCTTTTCGAAAAGGCCATTTCTTGTTTTAGAGGTCGAGGAAATCATAGGCAACAACCTTGACCTCGGTATGGTCTGGATGAAAAAACAAATTCAATTGTTATCTGCCATGCTTGCGACCTATTTTAAGGTCATCATTAGGGTAAAACAATCTTAAAGATGTTCAGTTTCAATATTGCCAAGGACTGTAACAGTGTACAGAAGTGTTACAATTATTGGCAATGTTGTGTGTGAGAATATTAAGATTGTTTTACCTTGTTAATAATTAAATCCATTACAGTTCGTGGTCCGATTGTCCAATTAACTTTTTTCCATTGATTAATATTCATGAAAGATATTGGTTGAGATAAAAAAGTCAGCGTCACGAGCGGGATTCGAACCAACAACCCTCGGCTAAATGCTCCGCTGCTCTACCACGTGAGCTATCGTGACTTCGATCCACTCGGACACTAACTTCCCATCTCAACGCTGTCTTTTCCATTTTCCCTCCTTTTTGCCATTTTTCAAATTTCGTGTAATCTATTTTATTATCCCGATAGAATTTGTTAACAGAATTAAAGAATTATGAAACTTAGTTTATATCTGAACTGAGGTACGGAGGAGTGATGAAGTAACCAGATCCCCTCAGACCGACACGTCCAGACGTCCGCTCATCATCATGATCAGCATTTCTTTAAAATAGTATAAAAACCCTAATCCCCAATGCGATAACCTTCTCCCCGTCACTCTGTCGGTTTAAACTGAAACATTGTACAGTTTTGATAATAAAGTTTCTTTTTTTTAAAAGTCTTCTTTGAGCGATTGCTTAACTTTCATGTCGTGAAAAAGAATTCCCTAAACTAAAATAGCCCATTGTTTTTACCTTGTACCAGTGGTCTAGAAGAGAAAACGGTAAAACCGTGGTTGGCATTTTAACCCACTCTTTCCTTTTCTCACACTTTCACTATTTCTCAAAAGACCAAGAAAACCATAAAATAAATTAAAGAAAATAACATATAGACTAAAAATGCCAACAGGAATAACCTGACCAGGTGCAAATGATCATCTCAACATTTTATTTCCCAATTAAATTATTTCAAACTTTGTCTTCCCTCCGTGTTTTTTTCGGTACACTTTATAACACAAATACACTTGATGAAAATTATGACCGTGAAAAGTAAGGATGCCAAGTTGTTGGGCTATAGCTCTGATTTAATGAAGAAATATTCCTGTAAATTTTTATTGAAGTAATAAAAACAATCCGGTCACGACGAATCGAAAGTCGTTTAGATGATTTAACGTTGTGCTATCACCCCTCTGGTAGCTCAGTTGGTAGAGCGGTGGACTGTAGTCGGTCGTTGCATAACGGAATAACAGTTATCCATAGGTCGCTGGTTCAAATCCGGCCCGGAGGACATTTTTTTTTTTTTTACTGACAATGGAAAATCCAAATAAATATTTTTATTAATCTTATTCAGAAAAACGGAAAAGTGAAAAGAATGGATTATGTTCTTTTTCCAAGTTAAAGTTAGTCGAGGTCACGATTGCTCATGGGAGTAGAGCAGCGGCGTATTTAGCCAAGGGTCATGGGTTCGAATCCCGTTCGTGACGCTGACTTTTTATCTCAACCAGTACATGTTAATATCCTTAAAATAAGTCGGGGATTTTCAATCGTCAGAAACAAGAAGCTTAGATGGACACTGGTTCCCAGGAAAGTTTAGCTTGTAATGAATGTTTATTTAGATTTTAAGATAATTCAGGTTCATTTAGTGTGTATGTTGGTTATCATATTGTTAAATTGTTCCTGTAGAAAATTAAGCTTGATGTATGTTTAGTATTTTAGTTTCCTTCGGAATAGGTGTGTTTTGTTTTGTTTCCTGATGTAAATATTGTGTTCTATTTACTTAGTCAATTTTAATTGTATTGAATTTTCTTTGATTTATTTTTTTTCCTTTACGGTTCGCTGTTTCCGTGTCATATTAAACAGCGCGAAGCCAATTTTTAATTTAATATTACAATGAGTAACCCCGCCCGTCACAACAGAGCGAAGCCGGCAAATTCTCGGCGTAAAGCGGCCCATAGACGGTCAATATTATTGTACAATATAGATTGCACAATAATTTGACGGTTGCCCCTTAACGTTCAATAATATTGTATAAAATTTTGTTTGTGCAATGAACTTAAATAGTTTGAAGGCCATATTGAAGTTTGTGCAATATTTTCTTTGTACTTCACAAACTGAGTGATATTGCGCAATAATGCCAACAGACGGTGCAATATATTCCAGGTTGTACAATATATTTTCAACTTTTCGTCAATCATGCAACGTATTGCACAAACTTTCAATATCGTCTACACACGATCAATTAAATTGCACAACCCAAAATATTATATATCAAGCCGTTTAAGAATATAATATATATATATATATATATATATATATATATATATATGATACACCTGGGTTTTTCATGTTTGTGTAGTCTTCTGTAATTTTTTAAAATTTATTTTATTTCTCTACATGTAACACAGTGTAACATGTAATTAAGGTATATATAAGACCCAAAATAGCCTATGTATCACTAAACTGGTGGGCATACATTAAGCATAACAAAAACTATGTATCACAGGGGCAATGAACAACTCCTACAAGTACTCTAGTAACTTTGCTAAACCTACCTTCACTGGAAACATTCATACAAGGGGAAGCAAGGAAAAGTTCATTTTGGCTCCGAAAACATTCAAACTGGATGGGAACTGAACAATTCACCCATACAACCGTAATTAATAAAAACAGACACCCATTGTTAGAAATGGGGACGGAAAAAAATATTTTTTTTATATTTTATTTTTGTTATTCAATCAAAGTGTTTACTCACCCAAAGAAAATAAGAGAAATATAAAAATATTTTTTTTGCATTGTATAAATTCACTTTTTTCCACATCCTACACATATTTGTTAAAGTTAAACAATGTTTATAAATCCCAGGCCCTGAAGATGATCTCAATAAAGATCGAAACGTTGGCGCGTTAAAGAAAATGTTTTTCTGAAACCTACATCACACCAGACCGCATCTCACGATTTCTGAATAATCATAATATAAATTCATTTTTTTTCACTTCTTACATTTATTTGTCAAATTTAAACACTGTTTATAAATCCCAGGCCCTGAGGATGCTCTCGATAAAGATCGAAACTTTGGCACGAAAAAGATAATGTTTTTCTAAAACCTACTTCACACTAAACCGCATCTCAGGATTTCTGAATAATTATTGACTAACGGTCACTGAACACCACACAAAAATACTAATAACCTTTAAGCCAAACGCTTTTTGTGGCATACTGATATCGTCTTGGATTCGTAATCGGAACATCGGCGAAAAGTATCGTTGCCCTGACAACTGTTCATAATCCGTTCCTGAGACTCGTATTCCGGTGGATTAGACGCTTAATCCCCGAGCATTACAATTCGGACCCTTCGTATTGTTCAAGTGGTGCGGTCTCTGGCGGAATAAGATCGATGATTCATTGCTTCCACTCGGTTTAAGCCAATAAACCGGCTTTCTTATCCACTTACGCTGAGTCTGGGGAAAAATCCGTGTCTTTGTTTTTACCAAGATTCTTTATTGGTTCACCCCTTTTCCCTATTGTTGGATATCTCGTGAAATAGTTTGAAACGCCTAATAAGATGGAAATAATTGAATTATACCGGGTGATGCGCTATTCGTACGACAAAGTTCAAAAATTCAAAGTAATTTGGTTGTTCCCTATGTTTATTGTCTCTTTTATTTTTTACGTTGAATTTTTCTTTCTTTTTGTGCTTTTTTCATAGTTTAAGTTGGGTTTTACAACTTTTGCATTGTTGTCCTTTTTTTCACTTCACTCTTTATTTTCCATTTCCTATGTGTTTTTGTTTTTCTCCCTTTTTGAACGTTTTTGTAAAAGTTGGGAAATAAATTTTGCCCAAGTCAAAAAGTTGAGTTACTAGATTAACTCCAGTCCAAATTTTTCACACCACTTTTTTCCCAATTAGTATAAAATTTCAAAAATAAGTATAAAATATTTTGGTTCGTTATAATAAAACAAAAGGGTATCTATGGTGCAAAAACCCTAAATCTTTCAAAAATTGATTATTTTAAAATTTGCAAAAAAAAATCAATTTGCATCCTCATTGGAAAAATTTAAGGCAGAACTTGACAAATTTTATAACTTCTTCGTTCAATCCGCTAGAAAGTTTAATTTTATTTCTTTTTATTTATTTTTTTGTTTTTCCCAGCTAAATGTTATGGTCATTGCTGGCTCCTCGCATATTTTTCCTTCTCACAAATAATATGTATTCTTTTCTGCATTTTTCATCTTTTTTTCTTTTCGTATACGTTTGGTTGCTAGACGAACCATATGTTTATGTTACTTATCTTCCACATGCAAGATTCCTAGAACACACGTTACAAAAATACACTTTCATGCTACTTTAAGATTTTAATGTAATCTATATTTGGCAGGTCTCAGAGTACAAATGACCCAGAGTTCGCACCCCTATAAATAACTGGCAGTCGGCTAGGTGGGAGTCGCCTCGCTAACCACTATTCACGATTCATACGCCAATAAACACGTTCATTCTGAGTAACCTTTCATGTCGTATTTACAATTAAAATTGGCAAGACACAGTGAATTTTTATTGCCCAGCAGCGTTTCGCCATCCCATCACACACCACTTATTCCTTAATCTAACTAACCGAAGTTTTTGACTAGTATGCGGAGTAGTACATACTCGTCGGTAGAGCCGTCAACTCATGATTAACCACTCACGATAATAAATACATTCACACTGGATTAGAAGGCTTATTGAACGAAGAAATTATGAAATTTGCCAAGCTCTGACGTGAATTTTTCCTATGAGGTTACAAATTTTTTTTATAAATTTGAAATTTAGCTTTTTAAGAGATTTAGTGTTTGTTTTTTACCATATAAACCCTTTTCTTTAATTACATCGAACCCAAATGCAGAAATTTTATGCCAATTGGGAAAAAAAAGTGGTGACAGTGAGAAAAATTGGAAATGGAGTTAATCTAGTAATTCAACTTTTTCACCTGAGCAAAATTTATTTCCCAACTTTTACAAAACTCCCAAAAAGAAAGAAAAACAAAAACACAAATAAAATGGAAAATAAAGAATAACGAGAAAAAATGAACAACAATGCAAAAGTTGTAAAACCCAAGTTAAACTATGAAAAAAGCACAAAAAGAAAGAAAAATTCAACGTAAAAAATAAAAGAGACAATAAACAGGGAACAACCAAATTACGTTGAATTTTTGAACTTTGTCGTACGAATAGCGAATCACCCTGCGTAATTCGATTATTTCCATCTTATTAGGCGTTTCAAACAATTTCACGAGATATCCAACAATAGGGAAAAGGGGTGAACCAATAAAGAATCTTGGTAAAAACAAAGACACGGATTTTTCCCCAGGTTCGGCGTAAGTGGATAAGAAAGCCGGTTTATTGGCTTAAACCGAGTGGAAGCAATGAATCATCGATCTTATTCCGCCAGAGACCGCACCACTTGAACAATGCGAAGGGTCCGAATTGTAATGCTCGGGGATTAAGCGTCTAATCCACCGGAATACGGGTCTCAGGAACGGATTATGAACAGTTGTCAGGGCAACGATACTTTTCGCCGGTGTTCCGATTACGAATCCAAGACGATATCAGTATGCCACAAAAAGCGTTTGGCTTAAAGGTTATTAGTATTTTTGTGTGGTGTTCAGTGACCGTTAGTTGGTGATTATTTGGAGATCGTGAGATGCGGTTTAGTGTGAAGTAGGTTTTAGAAAAACATTATCTTTTTCGTGCCAAAGTTTCGATCTTTATCGAGAGCATCCTCAGGGCCTGGGATTTATAAACAGTGTTTAAATTTGACAAATAAATGTAAGAAGTGAAAAAAAAATGAATTTATATAATGATTATTCAGAAATCGTGAGATGCGGTCTGGTGTGATGTAGGTTTCAGAAAAACATTTTCTTTAACGCGCCAACGTTTCGATCTTTATTGAGATCATCTTCAGGGCCTGGGATTTATAAACATTGTTTAAGTTTAACAAATATGTGTAGGATGTGGAAAAAAGTGAATTTATACAATGCACAAAAAATATTTTTATATTTCTCTTATTTTCTTTCGGTGAGTATACATTTTGATTGAATAACAAAAAAAAAATAAAATAATAAATATTTTTTTCCGTCACCATTTCTAAGAATGGGTGTCTATTTTTATTAATTACGGTTGTATGGTCGAATTGTTTAGTTCCCATCCAGTTTGAATGTTTTCGGAGCCAAAATGGACTTTTCCTTGCTTCTTCTTGTATGAATGTTTCCAGTGAAGGTAGGTTTAGCAAAGTTACTAGAGTACTTGTAGGAGTTGTTCATTGCCCCTGTGATACATCGTTTTTGTTATGCTTAATGTATGCCAACCAGTTTATTGATACATATGCTATTTTTGGTCTTATATATATACCCTAATTACATGTTATACTGTGTTTCATGTAGAGAAATAAAATAAATTTTAAAAAATTCCAGAAGACTACACAAAGATGAAAAACCCAGGTGTATATATATATATATATATATATATATATATATTCTTAAACGGCCCATAGACTATCAATATTATTGCACAATATTTTGGGTTGTGCAATTTACATATAATATATATGTATATATTTACGCCGAAAATTTGCCGGCTTCGCTCCGTTGTGACGGGCGGGGTTACTCATTGTAATATTAAATTAAAAATGGGCTCCGCACTGTTTAATATAACACGGAAACAGCGAACCGTAAAGAAAAAAAAATAATTCAAAGAAAATTCAATAAAATTAAAATTAACTAAGTAAATAGAACACAATATTTACATCAGGAATCAAAAGAAAAAACTATACCAAAGAGCCATTAAAACGCCCTTAAAAATTAATAATAATAATAACCTTTCCAAAGGAAACTAAAATACTAACCATACATCAAGCTTAATTTTCTACAGGTAACAGTTTAACAATATGATAACAAACATACACAATAATGACCTGAATTATCTTAAAATCTAAATAAACATTCAATACAAGCTAAACTTCCCTGGGAACCAGTGTCCATCTAAGCTTCTTGTTTCTGACGATTGAAAATCCCCGATTCCAGGAAAATGTGGAGCACCTTCTCCAAAGTTGGGTGGGTCCGCTGTCGCCGTCGTCGACCAAGGAATTCATAATTTTCTAATGATCCGGCCAGGCCTTAGGGATCTCCGACTCGACGCACACCCCACCTCCCTTCGACCCTCTAACCTCCACTCATCCTAAATCCTAGGCCATCTTAATTTTTGATTGACCCACCGCCAACTTTAGTTTCGGAGACATTATAATTTAGGAGGCATCTCCGGTTAAATAATAATAATACATACATACATATACTGTTACGAACGTAACAATATTAACCTCAACGGCCCTGGTGGTTAAACTAATAAAAAAAAAAATCAACGTAAAAACACAGTGTTTTTTAACAAAAAATTAAATTGAAATTCTAAAGAAGTGCCTTTTTAAAGGAAATTTAACCCATTTTCTTTGATGTCCTCAAAAATGAATAATTCAAGACCTACGAGTAGATTTATGACGAAAACTGTAGATAGTTGAAAAAACATAAAATGATGAATATCTGATGACATAAATGACAAGTAAGTGAATCACCCTGTTTATTACGATTAAACAGTGAATGATCTAATATTTACAGGGTGTAAGGGTGATAAACTCTCGGATCTTGGCCCGTGTTCGTGGTTCGAATTCTACCGCCAGGGGCCTTTTTTTCGCGCTATCTAAGCTGCCCCCTCCCCCTAAACAAAGTACGCACATGAGATAATAATGTTCCCTAGCTCATATGAGTTCAAAATATATATTTATAAAGATCCTTCGAGTGTCAGAAAAAGAGATGAGATGTCTCTATAATCCTTCCATTGGAAAACACCAAGGTGGAATGCGCGCCCCGCGAGGCGAATTTTTATTGGATGCCACCCGCCGCCCGTCGTACCATTTCGAAATGCGGTACTCGTCATAGATGTCTACTCTGTCCCGTCGAGAGGGGAAGGCATCCCTAGTCTGAAAAGGCATAAAAATAATAAAAAGGAGGAAAACCTAATGGTATATCGAGCCGGGGGCCGTTTGTTTATTCAACAGCGGGGACGGTTGGAAAAGAAGAAAATGAAGTGGAACGCCCCCGGCCGTTGAAATAAACAGTGGATAAGGTTGCGTAAACCGGTGTTTAGACAACAGATAGAAACAGGGTGCTGGTGAATAGTGGAAGAAGTCGAAACCGTTTTAGGCACATCGCGGTCCCGCTCCTCTTTGAATAATGCAAATCATCCTCTTTGAAACTGTCTCACTAAAGGATTTCTTTTCACCTTCTTGATATTTTTTTAAAGGATGACGAACCGTATTAAAATCAACCTTTTATCAACTCGAAATGAACCTTTGGACGTATCAACCGAGTATCATTTCGATCCGGCAATTTATATTGAAAGAGATAAAAGCAACCATCCGAATACACACAAAATAATAGTTTAAATCCTTTTTCCGGCGCTTTTCCTACATTGTGTTCGTTGAGAGTTATGTTAAAAGTTAATAACTCACATATTCGAAGAGGGGTAATTCATGGCAACACAGTGTCCACCCCGATAACAACGTTTGTTCCTGAACAGAGTGTTTACATGACCAGGTAATCTGCGCCTTCATTAGTTCTACAGGGCATTTATTGGACATAATTTGCATAATTGTATAAATCAGATGCTTCAATTACTAACAAATTAATATAGATTACTTTTGGTTTTTTACACTAAAGAACAGATTGACACACGAACACTTTTGGGCCAAGGCCAGCATATGTGTGGGCATGATGTATCCTACTTAGTTGAAGGGTTTCTGGCTGTACATAGAGAGCGCGTAGAAATACCACCCGATATAAAAATTGTGCTTGTTACAGCTTTGTTACTGCGGCTGCACGTACGTTGGCGGTAGCTCAGTGGAGAAGGGGGGGGACGTGTTGAAGGGAGAGACAAGTGATGGTCGGTGAGGAGGTGAAAGTTTATTTATAGGTGTTACGTTGAGCGCCACGGTATTTTTGGGGAAGGATAAATACCGAATCCAGTGGATAAAAAGGAAAAGAAGAGTAGAACAATAGGAAGAAAGGGAAAAGGAAGGGTAGCGATGTAGCGCTTCTGGCTCTCTTCTTTCTGATGGCGTTTCCAACCAGGGTTATGATGGGTGCTAAATGGTGAAGTTCTTCCTTTAGGAATCCTTAACGGATTAATTTCTATCCGAATTAATTCGTTAACACAAGCAAGATATCTTAAGGTATTATCTTACTTAAGGTTTAAAACTACGATTGAAAAAAAAATGAATACTAATCACAACTATTCTATTTACAAGTACATAGACAAATCCTTTAAATTAAAAGCTAACAAAAGGCCGAAACTTATAGCTAATGTCTCTAGTCCAGAATTATCAGGCCTGATAAGAAATTGGAAATGTACCAACTCACGGGATCACTCCTCACTTGCCGGGATCAGCCCCTTCCTCTTCGTAGGAACTCTTCGATCAGCCCGACTAGGTTCACAAACCACACACACACATACACTTTATAAAAAAACAATATTTTCTTTTCCTCGCGGAGACCACCTCTTCCTCGGAACGTCTATATCCAACTGACTTTCCTTGCTTTTGTTTTCCTTTGTTTTTTTTTCAGTCTCGGAACCAGTGCCCTCCCGATCAGGATCTTGCAGGCCGCGAATTGCTTCCTGCTTCTCGCACTTCTCTTCTCGGTTCGTCCCGCCACTATTTAAGCTTAATTAATTTTTTTCCCGAGAAGAAGGAAAAAAATGTAATATGCTCGATCACAGCAGTATTTTGGTATTTTGTTCCGTGTTTGGAGGAACAACTACTGTTTTATTCTCTATGTTACTTTAGTAATATCTCGTCTTATGTTTCTTTGTGTATATTGAACATGAATTTATGTAATTAGGAAACAAAGTATTTAAAAGAGAACGATAGTGTAAATGGGTTTGAATTTAAAAACTGATTGCGTTGGGGGCTGAAAGGGCCTAGTTGTTGGTAGCGCCTGGAGTCCAACCTCGGTGACGGAACGGAAAAAACGTGCGTGCGCGAGCATGTGTGTGTGTATGTGTTTAAAGGTTAGATTACTTTTGATCCTGCATTTTTTTTTAAAACCTAGAGACAATTTATTGATCGTGTGGCGAACTTTTTATTTTGCATTGCATTGACTGGGATGTAGTAGCCAGTTACACACAGTAGGTCACATGCATGGTATAATTAGTGCTACTGTTTATAGGTGTTTAAAATGTATGGTCAATGCAGTCAATACTCGGTTATTTCAGACAATTGTTGCAAGGCCAGAAATGTGTCATGTGAATCGGCACTACATCAACTGACGATACAAATTCACTGAACAACCAAGAAATAGCATTGGGAACCTTTTTGGACATTGAAGGAGCATTTGACAATACTCCTTTCGAAGCAATGGTTACATCACCCAAACAGCGAGAAACTGACAAAACCCGTTGCAGATGGATAGAATCAATGCTAAAAAGCAGAAAAGTGCAGGCCTCCACGAAAAAGTAAAAGCAGCAGTGGGGAAAGGATGTCCGCAAGGAGTAATCCTCTGCTGTGGAATGTGGTATGGACGACCTCATATGCAAACTAAATGAAAGCGGAATTTACACCCAACGCTATGCAGATGACATTTTCATACGAGTCAGGGGAAAATTCGATTCAACATTAAAAGAGGTCACCCAAAGAGCACTAAACCTGGTGGAACAACGGTGTCCAAAACGGGGATTTAAAGGAAACCCCTCGAAAACAACCTTATTTGCTTTCACCAAGAAAAGAAATATAAAAATACAAGGCTTTCGTTTCTATATAACGAAATGCTGCAACTAAAAAATGAGTTTAAGTACCTAGGAATAATCTTTGATAAGAAATTAACCTGAAACGTACTATAGCAAAAAGTAAAATATCGCTAATGACCACAAGAAGAACCCTATGGAAATCGTGGGGATTAAAACCGAAAATGGCCTATTGGCTATACACGGCAGTAATAAGACCCAGAATAACCTATGGATTACTAATCTGGTGGAATAAAGCTCAACAGAAAATAGCTACCCAAACATTAGGCGGCATACAAAGACTAGCCAACCTATACATCACAGGGGCAATAAGAACAACCCCTACAAATGCATTAGAAACTCTGCTAAACCTACCTCCATTGGAAATATTTATACGAGGAGAGGCTAGGAAAAGCTCACTTAGGCTCCAGAAGCAATTAAGTTGGAAAGGAACTAAACAATTTGGGCATACAACCATAATCAACAAAATCGGACACCCATTATTAGAAATGGCGACTGACTATATATGATCCCGAAAACATTCTTCACAACTTCCTACAAAGTCTCAACGGTCGAGGAGAGGAAGATCACAGCAGAGCATCAGATACAATGATATGGTATATAGATGGTTCCAAAGCAAACAAAGGAACCGGATCAGGCGTTTCCGGTACAAGCCAAAAACACGAGCAATCAAACTCATTAGGGAAGTACACTTCGCTCTTTCAAGCAGAAATACATGCCGTCAATGCTTGTGCCCAGGAAAATCTTAAAAGAGGTTACACTGGCAAAAATATCTTCATAAGATAAGATAGCCAAGCAGCCATTAAAGCATTAGCATGTAAAAGAATCACATCAAAATTAGTCAGTGAATGCATCCAAAATCTCCAAAACCTGAGGAAACACAACAACCTGGAGATATCTTGGGTGCCAGGGCACAGGGGAATTTTGGGTAACGAGAAAGCAGTCAGACTGGCCAGAGGAGGATCTGCAAGACCGTACATTGGCCCCGAACCTATACTTGGGATAACAAAAACAAATGTAGAATCCTCCATCGCAGAATGGATCCAAACAAAACAAAAAGAGAAGTGGATAAACTCTAGCGGTGCTAGACATAGTAAACTTATGATGAAACAACCCTCACTAAGACTAGGAAAAGCATTGCTTCAATTGGTGAGGACCAAACTCAGAGGAGTGGTAGGACTACTAACCGGTCACTGGCATCTGAGAAAACATCTACATAACATGGGTATATTCAACGATAATCCCATTTGCAGATTATGGAATGAGGAGGAGGAAACAGCCACCCATATCATCTTCGAATTTGAAGGAACAGCTCAACGGAGATTTAACCTAACATATCGAAAAAACATAGGGAAACAAGTTGCAGCAGCGACAGTCCTGATACTAGGAGGAGTCTATTGCACTGAACTAAGGAACTTGTAAGGTACAATAAGCCAAAAGGTTGCATTGCCTGGGGAGCGCAAACACCTCTTCCTTGTATCCTTTCTACCATACCAAAGGTAAAAATTGCAGCAATAACGGTCAAAAATCTGAGGAAGGGTGGAATGTTGGTTCGAAAGCTTTCGTAAGAAAATAAAAACCAGTGGATAAAGAATCAAAACTTCATTATATAAACAAATATAGAATCCTCCATCGCAGAATTACCTATGGATTACTATTCTGGTGGAATAAAGCTCAGTACGTAGCTACCCAAACTAAAAAATGAGGTCAAATACCTAGGAATAATCTTTGATAAGAAATTAACCTCGAACCCTCACCTGCAACATACAATAGCAAAAAGTAAAATATCGAATTAATTGGTCAAGCGGACCACTAAAACTAGTAAATTGGTAACATCCCTAATCATTTTGGAGCAGTTTATTTTAAAAAAATTTGAGCCATTATCCTTTCTCAATTATTGTTTCCAGGAACTTATTATCACCTTATAATATACTAATTGATGTACCTTCAATACCGGTAGAGATATTACTTAGATGTACGTACGTTACACTGTACGAGGTTAATTAGGCTGACTTATTGTATTGCAGAACTGTTCAACATTTAAAATCATCAAGGTTTTCATATTACGATAATATTTACGTTATATGATACAAATTACTAAACGTTTGCAAACTTCCAAAGAAGATATTTCCAAGGCGTGATCCTTGAAATTGGTGTTTACACAGTGTAAACCTCGCCAAATCAGTTTTATCTTCGTAGCGCATTTGAAAGTCGGGCCCGAGAGATAGTCTAACGAGTTTCTGGGCGAGTCTGCGACGCTTTACGAAGTTGCTTTCTGTATAAGTGCTGGGTTGACGCTAGAGTTAACAGGTTTTGAGCCCCATCACCATGCTAATGTCATCCCAGAAATCCCACGGGGCTAATTGTCAATATTTCCACAGCAACACTCGACTTGACTGTCGTTCATAACATGATCGTAGGACGTCTTGATTAAAGTTTGAATATGCTATATAATAGCTTTTCAGATTTCATGATTTATAATAAACGATCGTACTTTGCTGTTCTATCACACCGATGATTTATGCGTAACGAAAAACCAACATAGACAAACACCGGAATCTTAAGTCTGTAACACTTTAGGAAAATAATATAACCCTGGGCTTTGCCATACGTGCTTTGAAACGGGCTTAGCGGCGGAAGTGAACACATCCATTAGATATTTTTCTTCCAACAGGAACGAAGAACGGCGATCACTCTGTAGGCGCGAAGTGACGAGCTTTTTAATGCTGTGGCCGGGAACTTGATATCGATCCTTTTCGCTACAACAAAAATATGAAGATTGATGAATGAAGTAGCGGAAAGTTTTTTCCAAGCCACTCGTTCTATTCCGGCAGATATTAATAATTCCTGACAACAATTTTATTCTGCATACAACAATTCTAGGTGAACCCGTTTCGAAAGTATTATAATAACTTTCAACTTAGTTTTTTTTTTTTTTTAATTTTCTCTACTTTGAGACTTGAATTCATTAGGTTTTATACAGTCATTATTAAAGGCGAGAAATTAGAAATTTCAACCAGAAACCTTATGCCGTAAATAATGTCTTAAAAATCTGACATATACAACACTTTCTACTTAAACGTTAAGCGCTTTTTGCTGCTTTTATTTTCTTTTTTTTATTATTATTATAACTTAAAAAGTTACTCAACAATATTTAGATTTTATGGCATTGGAAGTAATTAAAAAAAAGATGAAATAAAAAAACACATACATACTTGTTTAAATTTATAATAATGATTATTATTTTCTTAATTATGGTTTTTAGTTGAGATAGAAAAGTCAGTGTCACGAGGGGGATTCGAACCTACGACCTTCAGCTAGATACGCCGCTGCTCCACCACTTGAGCCATCGTGACCTCGATCCACTCGGACACTAACTTTCAATCTCAACCCCACCTTTTGAATTTTTCCTCCTTTTTGCCATTTTTCAAATGTAGTGTAATCTATTTGATTCTCGGCGATCTCTGGTACTAACTTATTTACTGAGGTTGTGCTATTATATGTATTTTAAAAGGCTCTGAACTTCCACTAAGTATCCCGTAGATGCAAGGAGCTGTTTCAAAATTATCACGAATTTTGTGATTTTCGACATCACAGGAAGTCAAAAAATTTGAGGTTGGTATTTCCTAAGACCATAATCACCTATCACTTGATATCAATCCAAAAATAAACCCCCCCTCGACCCACCACAAACGGACCAGTTAATTGTGAACTATTTTAAAGTACTCTTGAAATTGAACATTAATTGCTCTTAAAGTAATGCAACTGGACAACAGTGTAAAAACACCTAACTTCATGTCAAGTACGCCGAGTACTTCCATTGTCAGTAGGGGGCTTTCAGCAGATGATACTTGAGGTTCCATAAGGACAAGATAAGGTATTACGAAAAATTGCAATGTTTACAAAAATATAGATGGGTCTGCTAGTTAAAAAAAATGTGTTCATTTTTTTAGTTTTAATAAATAAAAATTAATCATCCACTGACAGGCAAAAATTTCACTCACTTGTAATATAACTTGACTTGTATGTATTTTTGTACATATATTAACCAAAGTTTCACGTTTTTGACGTTTCATACTTGGATCTTTGTCTGAACAAGTAAAAAAATATTAATTGCTAAAGAAAATGAAAGATGTAAATTGTTTTAATTTTTTTTCGATTTTTACTTAACTTCACTAGTTTTCGTGGTCCGCTTGACCAATTAATATCTTTCAACTAATTAAGGTTTTTAGTTGAGATAAAAAGTCAGTGTCACGAGCGGGGTTCGAACCCACGACCTTCGGCTAGATACGCCCCTACACTACCACTTGAGCTATCGTGACTTCGATCCACTCGGACACTAACTTCCCATCTCAACCCCACCTTTTGAAAAATTGCAAACAGGAGGGAAAATTCAAAAGGTGGGGTTGAAATGGGAAGTTAGTGTCCGAGTGGATCGAAGTCACGATAGCTCAAGTGGCAGAGTAGCGGCGTATCAAGCCGAAGGTCGTGGGTTCGAATCCCGTTCGTGACACTGACTTTTCTATCTCAACTAATAACCTTAATTAATTGAAAAAAATTAATTAACATTTTAACGTCGCATATTTCCTCACTTGCCTTAATTATATCTTCAAAATGGCTCAGTATACTTGCTACTGGCCGGAAATGTCTCTTTGCTGGAAGGTTTGCCCATTCTCCACGAAGAGTCTTCTTCTTTCAGGATCGTGGAGTGTATCAGGAAGTGATGGACGTGCTCTTATTCGTCTTTTTACGTTATCCCATAAATGTTCGATGGGGTTCAAGTCTGGAGAACGGGCTAGCCAGGCTAATACCCTGATTTTATGCTGGTGAAGGACGAGCATTAGAATAGGACTCCGCACTCTTTCACGCCCATCTGGAGTAGAAGAAATTTACACTCATATGTAAAAGTACAGCAGACCGATCGTCCGAATATCAATAGCTGTGTTCTCGAGCAAATGAGAGCGTGCAACTCTGTGTGTTCTGGTCGATTCTGGTCCTCCTGGTTTAAATCTTCTTCGAGCAGTGCGTTCAGAAATTTGGAACTTCGAACTTCCTGGAGCCGATGAATCGCTTGAACAACAGTAAGGTACTGGTTACCCAAAATACTCAGAGTCAAAAACCGTCATCCTGTGGTCCTGTAACTCTAGGGCGTCCAGAACCGGGCCTTCTATGGTAGGAACCAGTTTCTCGAAAACGTCTAACTGCGCCTCGCAGAGTTTCATGAGGAACTCCGATGCCAATAGCCGCATACCTGATGGACCGTCCATCATCAATAAGTGCCACACCACGCGCAACATCCTCCGCACTAAGTGGCATTTTTAATTTTAAAAATTGAAATAAAAAAAAACAAAGATCAAATCTAAACAGTTTATTCCTTCAGAATTCAAATGAGACTGAATAAACATTTTAAATTTCGTAAAAAGTAAAAATTGAACAATCCATTATCCTCGTTTTGGATTAAGAATTAAGTGTGTTTACCTCTAACTGATATCCCAATTTAAAACATAGCATAAACAAATATTTATTGGTATAAACAAAGAGACAAATTAAGGGCAGAAATTTCTTTTATCGAGAAAATGAAAAAAAATCATTTGTGTAGAATTTTTCCTGTCAGTGTATATGCATTTTTACTTGTTTATATACAGGGTGTCTTTTTTAGATGGCCCGGCTGAATTTTTCTTGAGCAAATGACGCTATTAAAAATACGAAAAATACGTGTTTAATATTTTTTTTTAGTCTAGTTTCAAATTATACCTTTTTTTTGGAGAAAGATTATACAGAGTACCCCAGGCACAGTTCAACTTCAAAATTTCAAACGTTACCCTATACATCCTGACAAATCATATTAAAAGATTGTTTACGCCGAAAACAACGGTGCAATCGGATTTTAAATTGGTCAAAAAATGACAAAGTTTGTATGATCAGTCTATGCTGAAATGTACGATCATTTTTTTTAGATCGGACTTTTGTAAATGGGCGTCCTGCCTTTATTTAATTTGTTTCGAAATTCGCAACTGTACAAAGCGAGTCCATGCGGCCCTCGAAGAGCAGATAATTGATCATATCTCACCTCTCTCATTCATCAGCGTTGGCAGATATTTAATTGTCTTTTCGCCTCTTCCCCGATTGTTCGTCCAACAATGGTCCGGGTCTATGCCGTTTTATACGCCTAGATGATTTTCCGGGATCTATGCAGTGAATAGATGTAATGGTCTTGCCTTATGCCTTTGACGCAATACTCATAAAATCTCATCAATCCGTACTTTTACTAATTAACGTCCGCGGGTAATTGTTTGTAATGTTCTTCATAGTCGGCCGATTTTCGACAAATCAGAGTTCAGTTGAAAGGAAACATAATAGCCCCTGTCCCAAGCGAGAACATCGGGGCCCGAGTGAGCCGTAGGCATTTTTGCCCTTTCACAGGGTGCTACCATTGTTGGACAGACAATCGGGGAAGAGGCGAAAAGACAATTAAATATCTGCCAACGCTGATGAATGAGAGAGGTGAGATGTGATCAATTATCCGCGCTCTGAAGGCCACTTGGACTCGCTTTGTACAATCGCGAATTTCGAAACAATTTAAATAAAGGCATGACACTCATTTACAAAAGTCCAATCTAAAAATTTTAAAAAAATTATTAAGCATTCAGCATAATTTTTTTTTGTATTTTTTCTGTTATTTGAACAACTCACGAATCGCGGACGGATTATAAATTAATCTCTATGCTCGTGAGTAAAAACTTGTGATGTGTACTTTGACATTTATACAGGGTGTCCTTTTTTGATGGCCCGGCTGAACTTCTCTTGAACCAATAACGCTATTTAAAAAAATGTGTTTAGTATTTTTTATATTAGTTTCTAATTTATTACATTTTACTAGGTTTCGTGGTCCGCTTGACCAAATAAATTCTTTTCAATTAATTAAGGTTTTGGTTGAGATAAAAAGTCAGTATCACAAGCGGAATTCAAACCCACGACCTTCGGCTAGGACACCTTGTATTTTATTGCATGCAGACAAGAACATTTCTTGTTATAATTCCTTTAACATAAAAAGGATTTTTGCGATAAGATTTATAAAATTAGCTTTATAAGCCCAACATTTTATGAAAATTTGGAAATTCTGTTTGTCAGTCAGGAGTAGTATCTGGCAGTTTGAAAAATTATCTTCCTTCTCCAAAAAAATAAATTCAGTTCCTTGTAAATCAATGAATTATTCTATTTTAGAAAAACCTCAAAAATCCAAAATCACCCGAATTCATTTTGAGAGCATGAATGATGATTAATTCAATAATTATTCGGAGATCTTGTTGGTACAAATACGTTCATTGAATCTAAAATGTTCTAGCATTGTATAAATTCATTTTTTATCAAAAAATTTCTAGCACTAGATAAATTTCCTTTTTTTTATCTAAAATTTTCTAGCATTGTATAAATTTACTTTTTTAATCTACAATTTTCGAGCAATGTATAAATTTATTTTTTTTAATATAAAATTTTCTAGCATTGTATAAATTTACTTTTGTTTTAATCTAAAATTTTCTAGCATTGTGTAACTTCATTTTTTTTCACCTCCTACATGTATTTGTAAAATTTTAACAATGTTTATAAATCCCAAGCCCTGAAGATGATCTCAATAAAGATCGAAACGCTGTCACGATAGAGATAATGTTTTTCTGAAACCTAAATCACACCAGACCGCATCTCACGATTTCCGAATAATCATTCACTAACGGTCACTAAACACCACATATTAATTCAATAATTGCTTTTAAATCTTCCAAATAAATATTGATAAAAAATATTTAAATTCTATGTAAATTTTTAAAACTTGCAAGACAAATTTTTTTACTAGAACATCACATGACCTAGTTCTTTCCACCGTATCTCCAGTCATTTTACAACAGAAGAGGACTTTCACCAACTCCTCTGGTAGCTCAGTTGGTAGAGCGGTGGACTGTAGTAGGTTGTTGCATAATCAGTGCAGATATCCATAGGCCGCTGGTTCAAATCCGGCCCGGAGGAAATATTTTTTTTAACTTTTACTTAATAAACTGCTTTAGGTTTACATTATTTTATAACTTGATTATTGTTCTGCTTATATAATTAATTAGTTCAACCAATAAGCGCTTATAATACATATTGCACCTTGGAAAATAATTCTTTATTCTATAACAATAAAAAAATTGTTATAAAAATCCATATTAAAAAAAATTAGTTTCTTAGAGTTGCTTAACATTTACAACTTCTTAATTCCAATTATTTTTCAGCTTAAAAAATTTGCACAGATAGTTGTCCAGTTAAAAGATTACTCAAAGTCCTGCAAATAAACTTTCTTTATACATTTGAGAACTTTCCAGTGAGTACCACTCCAAAAAATTATATTATTATAATAAAAATAGTATTTTTATTTGTTTAATATGCTTCAGTTTAATAATTATGCTCGGGAGTAATTAAAAATTTCTGAAAAGCGTGAGATTCTGATCGATGTTTGCTCAAAACCTTCACAATTTACATCAATAACTTCGTTGATTGTTGAAATTGAAATTTTATCAATATAGTCATAATTTTTCCTTCCACTAACACTTAATCCACAAACATTTAATTCAAATTATTCAACATTACAGGTGATTAATAAAAGTTTCCTTTACATATTTAGTTACTTAAGGGCAAATTTAAGTTCATACAGTTAAACATTTTTTTCGAACATGCCATAACATTTCTGTGAAGGTTTTTCATAAAATTAATAATAAAACATCTATTTATTTATTAATTGTATACGTTTAACGTTAATAATTTCCTTTAACAGTAAATAAAAATAACTGATTCTAATAATTTTTAGGCTTTGATCAATTTATTCATCAGTTCAGTTTTTATAAATAAACTGGTCAGATTTACATATTTGTATAAATTTTTTACCGTTCTGCTGATTGTATGTAATACATAATATAGTTGGAGATATAAATAAATGGAGTAAAAATAGTCCAGTCCAATTTTTGGCGAAATTACTTTATTTTTTGACAGGTTATTGTTCCTTATTAAATATTTATTCGGAACAGATTTCATATTTTCTTTAGAACTCTTCATATCTTCTTACAAATCATATGAAACTGCAGTTTAGTGAGCTAGTTTTACCCCGGGTACCTATGTTCTTTTTAAAAACGGAAACTTATTTCATTAATTCTTCTGGTAGCTCAGTTGGTAGAGCGGTGGACTGTAGTTGGTCGTTGCATAACGGAATGGCAGGTATCCATAGGCCGCTGGTTCAAATCCGTCCCGGAGGACTTTTTTTTAATTTGTGAGAATATCTTTGTCAGTTTTACATTATCACAATTCTTTTTATTTTATTTTATTATTTTTATTATTATTATTATTTTTTTTTTTGAAGAACATGGGATTCTATGAACAGATTTCAACTACATATGGCCATCAAGCAAAAAGTACATCGCCAACATGGAAAAGAAAGTTATTCAGATATCGTGAGATGCGGTCGGGTGTGATGTAGGTTTCAGAAAAACATTTTCTTTATCNAAAAGATCGAAACGTTGGCACGATAAAGAAAATGTTTTTCTGAAACCTACATCACACCCGACCGCATCTCACGATATCTGAATAACTATCGATTAACGGTCACTAATCTCTACACATGGAAAAGAAACTTGCATCGGCTAACAATCAGAGATCCTTTTTGTTGAAATGCAGACAATACAAGGCATTTCCGACTCACATCAAAAAAATTTTAACTTCACAAATGCCCCACCCAATAATGACACATCAACGCAGAAAACTAACACTTTGAGCCCTGAAGATGATCTCAATAAAGATCGAAACGTTGGCACGATAAAGAAAATGTTTTTCTAAATCCTACGTCCAACCAGACCGATCTCACGATCCCTAAATAGTCATTATCACAATTTTTAATTATTAACTGATTGCAAATAAATGCCAAAAAATTATCCTTTTTAGGATAAAAACTTTCTTTTTTTTTAATGTTTTAGTTAACTTATCTTTCAGCTGTTTTTAGACATACTACTTGGTGTATGCTTTTTTTTTCGTTATGATCTTTACATATTAGCCATGGTGACAATTCTTATATGTGTGTTCAAATTGGTGTGGGTTATCGTGAAAAAAGGGCCAGAGGCGACGGTGGGAATCGAACCCACGACCGCGGCGAGAGAGTCTCTCATGCTAACCACTCGGCTACCGCGGTCCCCCTGGTGTATGGTTAAGTCGTTAGAGCAGTGGACTTTAATTGACATCCTTAGATCACGGGTTCGAATCCGGCAGGGTGGAAAGTTTTTTTGTAGCTCCTGTGTGAGAAAACATTCGGTTAGCTCGTTGACGCCAACTAATCTAAAACTTTGGCAGGGTGATTCTTGTCAGTTTTTAACCTCTGGAGCGGCCTAGTCGGCAATTTAGAAAAATATACTCGTTAAAGTATCTTCAGGGGTCTCACAAACGAGAGTTTAAAAAGCACTTAAACTCGCCCCTTAGCAGTGTTGTTTGCCTCCATCCAATTAGTAAACAGGGCTTCATACTCTATTTTTAAAAAAAGTTTTCGAACGAATTCGCTTTAATTCTTGGCCAAGACCCATTGCATTATTCATTACAATACATTAACCGTGGCTGATCTTTTTTTTTCCAAGGGTTAATCCCGTAGAATATACCGACAGACTCTCGCTTGCCTACTGCTTTAATCAGGGCGTTAAGTGGAAAAGACTTTTTTTTCTATAAATATGTTTAAAGAGAAGAAAGCGGCTTTTTTCAAAAGGCAAAAAAATGTTGAAGAATTGCTTCTTCTTTTACAATTAATAAGTTTTCATAATTAGTAGAATTTTTTTTAAATTAATTGGTTTTGCCTTCCGTGTTGGATTCTACATAAAATTTTCATTGATTTGTTTATATTAAATTTGGAATTTACAAACTATTTTCTCTTAACCGGTTTGATTATGAACAAAAATTATACTATTGTAAGATTTTATATGGTGTTTTTATTGTTACAGCTTCTTACTTTATAAATGTAGGGAGGTTTTATTTATTTTGTATTTTATGTAACAAATTTTATGTAAACTTTCAATTAATTAAGGTTTTTTTCATTTGTCGTCGAGAATCAAATAGATTACACGACGTTTAAAAAATGGCAAAAAGGAGGGTAAGTTCAAAAGGTGGGGTTGAGATGGGAAGTTAGTGTCCGAGTGGATCTAAGTCACGATAGCTCAAGTGGTAGAGCAGCGGCGTACCTAGCCGAAGGTCGTGGGTTCGAATCCCGCTCGTGACACTGACTTTTTTATCTCAACTAAAAACCTTAATTAATTGAAACGAATCTATTTGGTTAAGCGGACCACGAAAACTAGTGAATTTATTAAAATTATTTAAAAAAGGACTCCATTGCGTTTCCCTTCTTTGTCCGCTTCTCTCATAAGGAAGCGGAGTTTACAATTACAAGTTATTTCCATTAAAATATAACAATAATTAATCAGATTAATTATTAACTTATATTTTTCTCTAAAGCAGATTATTTTATTACTCGTATTTCTGATAATTCATTTCAGTAAATGCATTGCAGTCTTTCTTTTAAATAAAAAACTTTCATAAAATCCAGGATAAAATAAAACACCTTAATCTAAATAATTAAATCGCCTATATATATATNTGGTGTGATGTAGGTTTCAGAAAAACATTTTCTTTATCGTGCCAACGTTTCGATCTTTATTGAGATCATCTTCAGGGCCTGGGATTTACAAACATTGCTTAAATTTTTAAGTGGGCACTCTCGATACGACACGCAACAATGGCACAATTACACAGAAGACAAACACTTTGAGCCCTGAAGATGATCTCAATGAAGTTCGAAACGTTGGCACGATAAAGAAAATGTTTTTCTGAAACCTACATCACACCAGACCGCATCTCATGATTTCTAAATGAATATT
Source organism: Cimex lectularius (assembly GCF_000648675.2). Classification (NCBI taxonomy): domain Eukaryota; kingdom Metazoa; phylum Arthropoda; class Insecta; order Hemiptera; family Cimicidae; genus Cimex; species Cimex lectularius. The sequence goes on along the minus strand of NW_019392673.1, from coordinate 1,325,801 downwards.
TTCTGACAATGGGCATCAATCAAATTCGACGAGTTTTAATATTGCTTAGTCTGAATACTTTTTAGTCTTTTCAGTTTCCTTCTATAGTAAAGTTTTTACAAAAATTTTAACAATTAAATATTTTTTTATCTAAGGTTTTTGGTTCAGGTGAAAAATTAGTGTCTCGAGCGGGATTCGAATCAATGATCTTCGGCTCAATATGCCGCTCCTCTAACACTTGAGCTATCGTGACACGTGTTAGAGCGGTGGCGGATTGAGCCTAAGCTCGTGGGTTCGAATATCTTTCCTGACACTAATTTTTCATTTCAACCAAAAACATTAGATAAAAAGAATTGTAATAATTAATGTGGCCAATTATGACCATAAAGCTAATATGGAAAATTTGTAACGTTATTAACCAAGTGTGAAAATCGCAAATGAAGCAAGGGACACTAAGCCATGTAGAGACACAAAATCCATTTATTAGCCTGTTGTTTTGATTGTTCGCCAAATCCCATAACTTTTCCTAAATACGTTTCTATTTGTTTAAACCTTCCTTTCCTGGCAGGATTTACATTTAGAAAAATCATATTAATGAATCATTCTTTAGGAAATTCTTTGTTCTGGTCGATTCTAAATGTTGCATTCATTGATCATTTATTATTCAAAATTATCAATGAATTTTCGTGACTTTGTGGGGTCAAAAATGAAAGTACTTGATAAAACGAAGTTCTAGAAAGGATAATTTATTGCTTTATTTTCCTCCGATATCGTCTTGTTTACCCTAGCAGGACGCTTTTTCCGAACGACAAGAGAAAAAGCCCACACTTATTTTCCTAAGACTCAATTAAGGGAGGAGGATGTTTGAACCGCGCCGTGGTCAGAGAGGGTGTAAACAAGTGCCGAATGTTCCTGGCTATGATCTGAAGATGGAAAGTTACTGGGGCATTAAGGCTGTCAACGGCTGTAACGTTGTGACCGGGGGGTTGGTTGTTTTTCTCGGCTTGCCGACACGAGAACGGCATTAAGGGTGTTCCTCGTCTTTACATTTGGGAGTGCAATTCTACGAGTTAAGGATTTAGGTATGGGGGCTTTTGTAACCGGTAACCTCCGGAGTTTTAAATAAAACGTCAAGCATAAAAAAGCATTCTCTCAAACACACACACACACTCACTTACTCACTCACTCATTCACTCTATCTGTCTATCTATCTGTATATATATATATTACTATCTATCTCTTTTATCCTCTCACTCTTATTCTCTCTCTCTCTCTCGCTCTATCTCTCTCTCCCCTCTCTATCTCTTTCTCCCCTCTCCCTATCTCTNTCTCTCTCACTCTCTTTATTGCTCACTCTCTCTATCTCTCTATCCCTCTCTATATATCTATCTGTCTATCTATATCTATCTATCTATCTCTGCTTCCGTGAAGTTCCGAAATCTACACTAACCACGACTAACCGCATAGAAAACACTCATTGAACCTATTTAAATAGACTCGACCTGTGCGTCTCATCGAAATCCTCCAACAACCGCGAATCCTTCAATCCAAAGTCCGTCGCATACAAAACCCTACTTTTTTCGTCACCAACTTAACGATTTACAAAGACCTTGGCAACCTCGTCATGGAGATACTGAACAGATCACATTTCCACAATATCCATCCCAGCTACTTTCCGTCTAACCTACTAGCCCAAGCTCTTTCATAGACGTTCCACCCTTATGGGATCCACCTTGATGTCTAATATATTCGCTAACCTAGTCCAAACCAAATAGCAAAAGTTACAGTACTAGCTGGCTCCTCTCTACACCGGCCTGACAGATGTGTCAAAATATGTAAATCACAGTGACGTAACCTCAAGATTATCAGTTGAGATCACCTACGATTCTCTCTGGCGGACAGTAACAGAAAGAGAGGACCTAAGGTTTGATGCCATGCGAATGCGAAGGGACAGGCAGTCTCGCAGTTACGGGCAGAAGAGAAACAAGAAACATCTTGAGACAACATATATATTTGTACAACGTATACTTTTGTACAGATAGCAACGAATGAAATTATGTGAAAAAGAATGACAATCAATTTAACTGGTTGTATTTGAGTGAATCTCATGCAATTCGTCGGTAATGAAAAAGGCAAAAGGCTTCCGCTGGCAAATTAGAACCAGACGTGAGTCGGGTAATAGTCGTCGGCAGGGCAAAATAACAAGGCAAGTTTGATTTTACGGCCACGGATAGCATGCAACTTCTGCAGATATTCCTTTAACAGAGTTGAAAACTTTGGATCGGGTTTTTTTCCATTTTCGACCGAAGCTCCGTTTCGAGGCCGTAAACCCCGCCTTGTTATTTATTCCATCGCAATATGACTTTGTTGTATTTACTTTTGTTTGTTTTATGTAGAATTTATTTGGGGGAGGTATTTTTTAATATCGGCCCTCGTAAAACTCCATACCAAGCGTGTTTTTGTTTTAAGGTTGACAACATGCGCGTTTTTCAACCACGAAATACAAATACGTTAGGGGGGAAAATACGGTTAAAAATATTTGTACACGTAAGGATGTTATTTTGATCATTAGGACCATGCCGGGTTTTTTTATTTTATAAAAACAATGCTCCAACGATTTTTCCTCAGCACCCCCAAGGGAAGAAAATACTTTGGAGTCGCTTTTCCCTCACACTCCCTAAGCATTCATTTGAAAGTTTCCAAGAAAGTTATACCGAATAACGTAAGTTTAATGAGCCAACTAATTTTGAATGGAAAATCTGATAATAAGTTGAATTCCTTACCACTTCCTTCAGTCATCAGTACCGAAAAAATGATTATCTTCAAGTAATTATACCTAGGTAGGAAATCCGGCAAAATCGGTAAACAGTAAATATTGTTGATATACAACATAGAATTAAGGCCTGACAGGTAGAGTGCTATCTCGTATTTTTATATGACAGGGATGAAATCTTTTAAAAGACTGTTTTTACTCGCGGTTTGTACATACTCAAACTGTGAGTAAGAATTATCTTTTAAAAAGGGTAATTACGTTTATCAACATACACTTAAGTATAAAAATATTAAAAAAATTATGGCTTTATTTCATTAATATCTTGCATTGTACAAGATGTAGCGCACCTCCGAAGAAAGAGGTGGCGACCCCCCGCGGCGCTATTGGGGATACTTCCCTGTCTTCCCTTTGTCCTTTACAGACTCAGGGTTTTTTAAGTCCGTACCAGCCTATTACTAGGTTTACCGGACGCCCAGAAGTGCCGAAACGCCCCAGGAGTTTGGTGGCTTCCAGTGTTTCCACCTTCAACCACCCCCTGGAGAGGTAGATAATGGTACCTCTACCACCGGCTCCGGTTGGCCGGTACCCTCCAGCTGAGGTACAAGTTGTTTACAAACCATGACCACCAGAGTCCAACCTCAACTGAGGGCTACTTGGAGTCACCCCTTCCCGTGGTTCAGTATTATTTTTAAGGTGAGACTGATCGCCCACCTCGGGGTTGCTGTTTTCAGTTTTCACCCGTTACCCAAGGGGTGAGGATTCAGTAACCCAGGAGGTCTCCACCAAAGTGGAGGGGGGAATAGAAGGAAATAATGAAAGGAAAGGATAGGAATAGGAAGGTAAGGGGATTTGCCTCCATCATTGGTTAATCCTAGATGCCAGGGATGATAGGGCTTGTCTAGGCCCATAGGGAAGTTTCCCTAAGGGAAACGCTTTTGGGGATGTGCATGTACTGCCATCATCAACACTCCCGTGAACCCTGAGGTAGCAAAAACACACAAACGCCGTAATGACCCGCCAGCGCCCCTTCCACTATGGACCCGTCCACAAGGAAGCACGACAACCAATCGGCGGACGCTATAATTACTGTTCACTTTAAATATTTATATTATATCTTTTTATAAATTTAAATATCAATTTGTGAATCAACATGTTTCTTGAAGCTCTCATTGTTTCAAGGTTGAAGGGATTGTCAATAACTTTACATTCAAAAACCTCGACTAGGAAATTTTCTCTGATTTCCTAGTATTTCTGCTTATTCCATGACTAGTTTGGACAGAAAACCACGTTCTTGCTTTGTCGGCTTAGATCGAAATTTCTTTTAATAATTTCGCCAAGCAAATAGTCCGACTTCGAGTTGTTGCTAAAATGTTGTATCCTCTGTACACTTTTTCTGTCTGAATAATACAGAACTTGATGACTGTTAACACTAATAAATATTCAAGGGCTTTTACGATGGCAAATATTTTGGCAGTAAATGTGGATACTGCGTTAGGAAAGACATCAGTACAACCATTTTTCGGATCCAGAAGAGCACATCCTGCTTTACCCTTTAGCAGCGAACCATCAGTAAAAATATAGCAATGGTTTGGAAAGAGTTCTTCGATTTCTGATAGAACCATTTTGTTTGCTATATTGGGAGGAAACAAGGAATAATAAAAATAAAAGAAAAAAGCTATAATAAAAATTTTTCGGGCGTATAAAACTCTTGGGGTTGAATTCCTAACCTTTATAGATGACTATGGATGATGATAGTAAAAATCGAATCCGTTACAAAGTTACGTTTAAAACAATTTATACGTAACCTTAGAAACCTAAGTGAAAAGGTACAAGTAGTAAAATCATAAGATATCAGAAAAAATGTTAAACGTTAATGCTCAAAGGTCAACTTTGGACGCACTCATTAAAATAAGGAACAGCCATAATGCTTAGAAACAGCGCAAAATACGTAGGAATAAAGGTAGGCCCGTCATACCATGGCATCAAAATGCAACGCGGTGCCAAGGTGATCATAATTGCAAGATTGTGCATATTGAGCCCAAAAGCCTTTACTGCACTAAAAAAATACGTTTATGTACAAATAGGGAGGTGCAGCCAGGGAACAAAACCTAGGAAGTAAAGGCAAAAACTATACTGGAACAAAGTATATATCTTTACTAACGAACAATAGATTTCGGATTGCTTCCAAATTATTGCCGTCCTTCGATGTAAAATGGATACAAGACGAAATAAAGAGGAGAAGGACAATTGCCTAATCTGCAAGACATAGAAGAAACTAGAGCGGATGTTGTACGCCTCAAAACTGCGCTCCTAAAAAAAATAATAAAATAAATAAAAAGAAACAATAGGTAAGAAAATAGGAAACCAAGAAAAAGGAAGATTTATCCACGAATACGTCCCCAGCGTCTAAAGGTGGCCATTCACGATAGCTCCTAGCAGTCCAAACGGAGCGACGCCGTTCCAAAAACTACGTCAATGTACTGGCGTGCCCGGCTGTGCCGAATATTCGACCGGTCCAAACTCCATCGCGCCACTCCAAATATCTACGGCGCGACGACGGCATGGCGCGTTCGTGAATGGGAAAACCTGGCGTGGAGGGTGGGGATTTTGGCGCGCTGGCCTGGTCGTGAATGTTTTTTTGGCGCAGTCTCCGTCTTTCTGTCACTGAGCAAACATATCCGTCGTACATTCTCAAAAAGTCAAAAACGTTTATTCTTTGGTAATGACATCCAATCGAGATTTGATTGTTGAGGTGATTGAATTGTATGAATGTTTACCATGTTTATGAAAGTGGTAGACAATGATTATATTACTACGATACAAATAAAAGAAATTCGATCCTCAACCAGTTGGTCGACGTTTTCAAAAAAAAGGATACAAATGCAATGAGAGATGCGGTATTGATAACCCCCTAACAATGATCAGAAATCGTATTAGAGAACTTAAGTTCTTTGTAGTTCATCCCTGTAGCGAGAAATCGTAATGTGGTTGCCAACCTTTCATGTAGTGATGATTTCTCTCATGACTGTCTTTTGTTTTCTACTCAAGGGGGTAACAAGCTGGAGTAAATAATATATAAATAAGACGTTAATCTTTTTTATTGCAAGGCTTTGGTTAAAATGAAAAAATAGAGTCACGAGGGGATTCGAATCCACGACATTCGGCTAAATACGCCGCTGCGCTAACCTGACTTCGATAGTTCGATCCACTCGGGCAACAACTCCCCATCTCAACCTACAACCTTTCGAATTTTCTCTCTTTTTGCCATTTTTTGGTGTCGGAGAGGATCGAAGTCACGATAGCTCAAGTGGTAGAGCAGCGGCGTATTTATCCGAAGGCCATGGATTCAGATCCCGCTCGTGGCACTAGCTTTTTCATTTCAACCAAAACCTTACAAAAAAGATTAAATAATTGAAATAAGTAATTTCCTCAATAGAACACTACATATAATGAATAAATAAGACGTTTCATCCATCCTTAAATAGTTCCTCCAATCAGCGGGTTCAAGGGAAGGATCTTTTATCAAATTGATGTGGGTATTACGGCTTCTGTTCAGGAGCCACTTCTTACACCATTTCCTCTTCGATTTTTCCTTTTAATATATAAATAAACAGAACCTTAGCAAGAGAAGAAATCGTCATCCATTTTGAGAAGGTAATTCACTGGTTGACGTTCGGAGCGACCGGCTGTGGAGCGGTTGTGAATGCCCCCTCAAATTTCAGACACTCCAAATGGAGCTGTACGGCTTGGCGCGGTTCAATTTGGATCGATCGTGAATGGCCACCTTAAGCAAAAAGCAATATGGTCACCACGGATTTTCAAAATAACCCTGATCAATAGGCCATAAGCAAAAAAAAAAAAAAAAAAAAAAAAAAAAAAAAAAAAAAAAACTATTTTATATCAGATATTTTACACGTTATCGTTATTACATTTACATTCCTAATGAATGTTTGGAGTGGGCCATTTTCAGAATTTTGTGAAAAAACTCATTTATAATTTCTATATTTGAACCTAGGAAAGAACCTTCTGAATTCACTTGAACACATTTAGCACTGAACACCCATAGTTCTAATTCTATTTCAGAAGTTCTTAACATACAGAACGGAAGACAGCAAAATTGAACTTGGCTGTAGATTCAAATCCAATATAGACAAACTTCTATTCAAACGTTGATAGGCTCCGCCAGGAGAAGCATAATAATGTTCATTGTATGTAAAGGTCTAAGGTATAAAAATATACAGACACACACACCTATAAAAATACGTATATAGAAAGGAGATTAGAAGTTGTAAAGAGAGGTCTGGCAACTAATCTTCCGCCCTAATTTTTCAAACCGAAGGATATAAAAAAATCCGCCGGTAGATAAAAGCTACTTTTATAAACGGATTAAGGTGAAAATAAAACGAAGGCAATTCTTTGTAACACAGGGTGGAAGCTTTTAGCCCGGGCACCTTTCCAAAGGGTATAAAGTATGCCACTATAGGGGGAAAGGTTTAATCTAATAAACGAAACTGACAACGCGATTCCGCCTTCTGATAAGCATATCCCGGACAAGATTTTTACTTGGATACTGGGAGCACTCCAGGTGAACAAATTAAGAAGGGTCCTAATTCACAAAATAGCCGTGGCGAACAAATCCAACTGAAAAATTATTGCGTAAAATGATTTAAAGTACGTCAGAGCTAGAACAACATAGAGTACAATTACAATTAATTAAGGTTATTAGTTGAGATAAAAAAGTCAATGGCACGGGCGGGATTCGAACCCACGATCTTCGGTGAGATACGCCGCTGCTCTACCACTTGAGGTATCGTGACCTCGATCCACTCGGACATCAACTCCCTATCTAAACCCCACCTTTTGAGTTTTCCCTCCTTTTTGCCATTTTTCAAATGTCGTGCAATCTATTTGATTTTTCGGCGACAAATGAAATTGCCACGGGGAGCTTTAGGGAATTTTTTTTTAATTAAGAATTTTTACTTATTAAATTCACTAGTTTTCGAGGTCCACTTGGCCAATTAATATCTTTCAATTAATTAAGGTTTTTAGTTGAGATGAAGTTAGTGTCCGAGTGGATCGAGGTCACGAGAGCTCAAGTGTTAGAGCTGCGGCGTATCTAGCCGAAGATCGTGGGTTCGAATCCCGCCCGTGCCATTGTCTTTTTATCTCAACTAAAAACCTTAATTAATTGTAATATATTAATTGGTCAAGCCGACCACGCAATTAGTGAATTTATTGAGTACAATATTCAAATCCACATAAATGAACTATTTCGTATAGGCATGAAATTTTTTCCTAATTTATTGAGTTATCACACATAAAATCTCAATTTTACGTCAATTAGTACACCTACTTACAAAATGAAATATATTTTATTCATAGAATTGTTATAGATGTAAATTACTCAGAATGTATGATAGAATATAGCGATCTTTTTCTTTATTTATCCAGCTCGTAGATCCTGTACTATGACAAAGAAGAAGGGCACTAAAGAAAAAACTTCAAAAGTCAAGTAAATCTGTGGAAAAAAACGGCAAAACAAAAACTCATTAAAACTTCATGTATTACTTAAACATCTTAATATTTTCTTAACGTCATATAAAAATAGAGTGACCTAGTTGTTTCCTTGGCACCTTCGTTCCTTTTAAAAATAAAATCTACTTTCACCAACTCCTCTGGTAGCTCAGTTGGTAGAGCGGTGGACTGTAGTAGGTTGTTGCATAATCAGTGCAGATATCCATAGGCCGCTGGTTCAAATCCGGCCCGGAGGAAATGTTTTTTTTAACTTTTACTTAATAAACTGTTTTATGTTTGCATTATTTTATAAATTTATTATTGTTCTGTTTATATAATTAATTGGTACAACCAATAAGCGCTGATATTACATATTGCACCCTGGAAAATAATTCTTTATTCTATAATAATTAAAATATTGTTATAAAAATCCATATTAAAAAAAATTAGTTTCTTACAGTTGCTTAACATTTACAACTTCTTAATTAAAATTATTTTCAGCTTAAAAAAATTTGCACAGATAGTTGTCCAGTTAAAAGATTACTCAAAGTCCTGCAAATAAACTTTCTTTATTCATTTGAGAACATTCCAATGGGTGCCACTCCAAAAAAATATATTATTGTTATAAAAATAGTATTTTTATTTGTTTGATATGCTTCAGTTTAATAATTATGCTCGGAAGAAATTAAAAATTTCTGAAAAGCGTGAGATTCTGATCGATTTTTGCTCAAAACCTTCACAATTTACATCAATAACTTCGTTGATTGGTGAAATTGAAATTTTATCAATATAGTCATAATTTTTCGATCCACTAATACTTAATCCACAAACATTTAATTCAAATTATTCAACATTACAGGTGATTAATAAAAGTTTTTTTTTACATATTTATTCACTTAAGAGCGGATGTAAGTTCATACAGTTAAATCTTTTTTTCGAACATGCCATAACATTTCTGTGAAGGTTTTTCATACAATTAATAATAATACATCTATTTCTTTATTAATTGTATACGTTTAACGTTAATAATTTCCTTTAACACTAAATAAAAATAACTGATTCTGATAATTTTTAGGCTTTGATCAATTTATTCATCAATTCAGTTTTGTATTAAACTGAACAGTATAAAATATGAACAGATTTCATATTTTCTTTAGAACTCTTCATATCTTCGTACACATCATATGAAACTGCAGTTTAGTGAGCTAGTTTTACCCCGGGCACCTACGTTCTTTTTAAAAAAGAAAACGTCTTTCACCAACTCCTCTGGTAGCTCAGTTGGTAGAGCGGTGGACTGTAGTTGGTCGTTGCATAACGGAATGGCAGGTATCCATAGGCCGCTGGTTCAAATCCGGCCCGGAGGAAATATTTTTTATTCTTACTAAATAAATTTGTTTTGGTTTGGGTTATTGAAAAAATAATTTACGATAGTTATTCTGCGTCTATAATTTTAGTTAGACTAACGAGATCCGATTATACGTGTTGAAAGTTGGCAATGGAATTGAAAAAAAAATATTTAAAAAAAAATTATTAGGTTTCGTGGTCCGCTTGACCAAATAAATTCGTTTCAATTAAGTAAGGTTTTGGTTGAGATAAAACAGTGAGTGTCACAAGCGGGATTCGAACCCACGACCTTCGCCTAAATACGCCGCTGCTCTACCACTTGAGCTATCGTGACGTCGATCCACTCAGACACTAACTTCCCATCCGTGGCCATTTCATTTGTCGCCGAGAATCAAATAGATTATACGACATTTGAAAAATGGCAAAAAGGAAACAAAATTCAAAAGGTGGCGTTGAGATGGGAAGTTAGTGCCCGAGGGGATCGAGGTCACGATCTCTCAAGTGGTAGAGTAGCGGTGTCTTTATCCGAAGGTCGTGGGTTCGAATCCTGCTCGTGATACTAACATATTTATCTCAACTAAAAACATTATTTAATAATTATTTTTATTATTCCCCTTGATTTTATTTAAAAATTTGTTAAAAAGACTTTTCCCATGAGTTGTCCTTCAGGGAATGTCTGCATTCTCTTTGTATTTCCATTCCATGCACTTATCTATTACTGAACGTCTCGCCAATGGACTATTTAGTGGAATCGTTGTTTCCGCTTTTTCTTCTCTTCTTTTCAATACCTATTCCATCCTATCTGGATCCTTTTCTTCATCTCTCATGTTTATTTTAAAAGAGGGTGAGTAGGCCTCTCATTCGAAAAATCCCTTTTTCTTCAGTTTGTTTGACGATGGCGTGGCGTTAAAAATTATGAAAAAAAATGAAAAAGTTGTTTTTCTAAACTACATCATTCTTGACCGCTCCACGATTTCAACAAATTACAAAAAAACAGGTCACTATGAAACGTACATTATGTTTTATTACGTTCGCCGATATTACCTCCGATTGTTGATATTAACAACAAGGACACTTAATTTGATCTCTTTTACAATTGATTCCTGATTTTGAAATATGTTTGAATAGTAGCCTAAATAAACACGAGCAAAAACCAAGTGTGGCACATTTACTCGAATAGAGGTCTCCGGGTGGTCTGCAAGTGGCGAATATGAGCCATTTTATAGCCCGCCTATTTTCTCTGTTATAGCTTTCCTCCTAGCAGGGCGACAAGGGATGATCAATTTTTGATCAAGCCGACAAATATTTAACCTGAATCAACCCTAGCGTATCTTTTTTGTGTTCGTCGTAAACCGGTTGACGATTTTCTTGTGATTCCAAGTCCCCAATTTATGTGAGATGTGACGAATGCCACGGATGCGATAATCATAGGAGGCTTTTCCGAGCCATTAGAAACACATTAGCAGTTTTGTCGTTAGCTTTTCGAAGCGATCACGTCCTTATCTTTATATTCTGAGTCTCGAGGGGCTTGGAGTTCGTATTCCACCTTTATCGTGCCCCGGTCAGGCCTTTAAAAAGACGTTGTGGCGAATCGGAAAACGATGCTGCTCGTCCAGGACGAAGCGATGAATGAATATTTTAAAAACCAGTCTATTATCAATTTTTTTCTGGTAACGAAACGAGGTGATCAAACTATTATCAGAAACTAAAATATTCGTTGAATAGATGATGGATTGGCAGTAGAGAATTAATGACGGCATATCAAATTTATAACTGCATAATGACGTTTTGTTTTATCCACGGTTTTTTATTTTCTTACGAAAGCTTTAAACCAACATTCCACCCTTCCTCAGACTTTTGACCGTTATTGCTGCAATTTTTACCTTTGGTATGGTATGGTATGGTAGAAAGGATACTTGGAAGAGGTGTTAGCGCTCCCCAGGCAATGCAGCCTTTTGACTTATTGTACCTTCCTAGTTCCTTAGTTCAGTGCAATAGACTCAATCCTTCTCCTATTTTCAGGACTGTCGCTGCTGCAATTTGCTTCCATAAGTTTTTTCCATATGTTAGGTTAAATCTCCGTTGAGCTGTTGTTTCACATTCGAAGATGATATGGGTAGCTGTTTCCTCCTCCTCATTACATAATCTGCAAATCTACTACTCATGTTGTGTAGATGTTTTCTCAGATGCCAGTGACCGGTTAGTAGTCCTACCACTCCTCTGAGTTTGGCCCTCTCCAATTGCAGCAATGTTTTTGCCAGTCTTGTTGAGTGTTGTTTCACCATAAGTTTACTATGTCTAGCACTGCTAGAGTTTATCCACTTCTCCACTCCAGAATAAGCGATAAGATAAAACTGAACATTGCCAACTTATGTACCAGTACCCTTAAAAGTATTTTCTATATTTGTTTTTGTTATCCCAAGTATAGGTTCGGGGCCAATGAACGGTCTTGCAGATCCTCCTCTGGCCAGTCTGTCTGCTTTCTCGTTACCCAAAATTCCCCTGTGCCCTGGCAACCAAAATATCTCCAGGTAGTTGTGTTTTCTCAGGTTTTGGAGATTTTGGATGCATTCACTGACTAATTTTGATGTGATTCTTTTACATGCTAATGCTTTAGTGGCTGCTTGGCTATCTGATCTTATGAGGATATTTTTGCCAGTGTAACCTCTTTTAAGATTTTCCTGGGCACAAGCATTGACGGCATGTATTTCTGCTTGAAAAACCGAAGTGTACTTACTTCCCTAATGAGTTTGATTCCTCATGTTTTTGGCTTGTACAGGAAACGCCTGATCCGGTTCCTTCGTTTGTTTGGAGCTATCTGTATACCATATCACTGTATCTGATGCTCTGCTGTGATCTTCCTCTCCTAGACCGTTGAGACTTTGTAGGAAGTTGTGAAGAATGTTTTCGGGATCATATAGTCAGTCGCCATTTCTAATAATGGGTGTCTGATTTTGTTGATTATGGTTGTATGCCCGAATTGTTTTTTAGTTTCTTTCCAATTTAATTGTTTCTGGAGCTTAAGTGAGCTTTTCCTAGCCTCTCCTTGTATAAATATTTCCAATGGAGGTAGGTTTAGCAGAGTTTCTAATGCATTTGTAGGGGTTGTTCTCATTGCCCCTGTGATGTATAGGATGGCTAGTCTTTGTATGCCGCCTAATGTTTGGGTAGCTATTTTCTGTTGAGCTTTATTCCACCAGATTAGTAATCCATAGGTTATTCTGGGTCTTATTACTGCCGTGTATAGCCAATAGACCATTTTCGGTTTTAATCCCCACTATTTGCGTAGGGTTCTTCTTGTGGTCATTAGCGATATTTTACTTTTTGCTATAGTACGTTTCAGGTTAATTTCTTATCAAAGATTATTCCTAGGTACTTAAACTCATTTTTTAGTTGCAGCATTTCGTTATATAGAAACGAAAGCCTTGTATTTTTATATTTCTTTTCTTGGTGAAAGCAATTAAGGTTGTTTTTTAGGGGTTTCCTTTAAATCCCCGTTTTGGGCTCGGTTGTTCCACCAGGTTTAGTGCTCTTTGGGTGACCTCTTTTAATGTTGAATCGAATTTTCCCCTGACTCGTATGAAAATGTCATCTGCATAGCGTTGGGTGTAAATTCCGCTTTCATTTAGTTTGCATATGAGGTCGTCCACTACCACATTCCACATCAGAGGCGAGAGTATTACTCCTTGCGGACATCCTTTCCCCACTGCTGCTTCTACTTTCAGGGATGGATTGGCAGTAGAAAATAAATGCCGGCATATCCAAATTGATAACTGCATAATGAAATTTTGGTTCTTTATCCACTGGTTTTTATTTTCTTACGGATGCTTTCGAACCAACATTCCACCGTTCCTCAGACTTTTGACCATTATTGCTGCAATAACCTTTACCAACAAGAGTCAGGGAAAGGAATTGCTCCAATAACAGTTTCATTTTAACCTAAGTAGGTTACATCTTAGTTGAGCTTCATAATTCAAAGATAACATGAATGCCAGTTTCATTCTCAAATTCACATCACCTGTAAATTCATTGTTAAATGAACATTTCATTTAAGTATTATCTCAGATTCAAGTATTCCGTACAAATCCTAACACACATCTATCAATGGGCTTATTAGTTTTGACGAATGTCCTTTAACCACAAGTTTGCTGTCTCTTGCACCTCTAGAGTTTGTCCACTTCTTATGTCGGTTATGGACCCAGTCTTAAAGAGAAGATTTCGTAAATCTCGTTATCCTAAATTTTGTTTCTGAACCTGCTTTGTCTGCTTGCTAATTATCCAAAATTCTCTGGTGAATGGTTCCTATGTCATTAGATCATAATGTTTTGACTGTTTTTTGATTTGACTAGTTTAGATATGATATATTTACAAGCTAAAGCTTTTAGGGCTGATTGGCAATCTCATCTTAGATAGTTTCATTTGTCATTTTAACATTTTTATGGCGAAATCGCGTTTTCATTTTCACCCGGCCTATAAGCAGGTTGGGGTAAGGTGGTGATTCTTTCTTTCTGTTTTCGTTTTCCTTGTGGCTGTACAAGAGCTTTGCCTTGCTTTGCTAAATTATTGGTTTATTTTTTGATCAATATACTCTATTTTTCCGTTAAAAGTAAATATAAGGCTAGCTTAATTAAGGCTTTCCCTAAAAGCTCAGGGCCATTTGTTTTTGTGGTTACAGCTAATTAGTTTAATGACTAATTTAATAATAGCAATGGTGTAGGGTGGAATTTTTCAGTCAGAAAAGAACCAGTTGTTGTTTTTATTCTTTGCGTACACTACGTTTCGGACGGTTTCTTTTTCAATTGTCTGAAAATTTGATTTTTTCGTTAATATAATGACACGTAAAATAATAATACAATAATACATCAATTGTAATAGATCGTTTTTACTTTTGTATTTGTAGGACAATAATTCCAAAATAGATCGTATACCAAACCTGTAACAAGATATAGAGAAAATCTTTTTAAAAAAATTGTAAAACATGTACCAACCAAAAGTATCTAGTTCTTTTTTGGCTGACCCACCCACAGTAAGTACCGCCATCTACTGGGCATAGAATTGTGATAAAATGTTTTAGTGTTTTTATGTTTTGTTTTTTAATGGCCTTGTATGTAATTTTCGATATTAACTTGGAGGCAGTTTTTTTCTTAGTTTTGTATCATATTTATTGTATATTATATTAATTGTAATATATAATATAATAGATATTTTGTCACCTTTTTATATATATTGTATAATTAACAAAAATTATTATATTATATTAATCACCATTTGACAATAGTTCCATACCAATAAAAAATAACAATTAATAAATAAATCACTAATAATTCGCCAGCATATGGTTACCATTACAGACCATTTGGTAACGTGAGTTTAGTTAGGTACAAATACGAATAAATAAATATAAATATATATAAAAATATAAAATGGTTGCAAACAACCATTCGCTTACAAATAAGTACTGAATAAATTAATACAAAATCACGATGAAACGAGCGTCGATTTCCTGGGGGTCTGTCATTTCATGGCGATGTAACATGTTTAATATTGGAGTAGTAGGATTAAAAGTATGTTTCTTAATGGCCTGTTGATTCATAATTTGTTGAAGTCGTGGAGAACGGTCAAGAATGAGGTAGTTTGGAAAAACGTGTTTAGTGGCTATAACTTGATGATTATTTGGAGGTCGTGAGATGCGGTCTGGTGTGACGTAGGTTTCAGAAAACATTTTCTTTATCGGGCCAACGTTTCGAACTTTATTGAGATCATCTTTAGGGCTCAAAGTGTATGTTTTCCGTGTAGATTTGTCATTTTTGTCTGTCGTGTGCACTAATTTTAGAAACACATTTAGAAAAACACTTTTCTCATTTTTTTGTCGACGTTTCGGCCTTTATTCATACATTACAAAATTTATGCTTACATTACAAAACATATGTCGGCTGGAAAAAGATATATATATACACTTTAAATTGTATTTCATCCAATCACCATATGTTTTGTAATTTACCCAAGAAGACCCGAATAAAGTATAAAGAATGAAAAAGGTCTTTTTCTAAACTACCTCACGACTTCAATAATTTTTAAAAAAATTTGAAAATTGTGGGGAATACATAGCGGAAATAGTCAGCTAGTAGCGGGAGTTTATTCTTAAGCCAATCCTTATCTGTAAAATGCTTTTAGGTTTAACCACTAAGTTTTGTAAAAACTGGACTGTCTTTCGCATTGATTAAACAGTTCTTTGCTAGTTTTTTCAAGCATAATAATAAACTGATCATTAGGTCAGAAATAACATTTTGCTTATTCTACGTTAGTTTACAAAACCAATTTTTTATTTCCAATAATATATTATATTTCCATAGTGGAAAGGACTGAAATTAAGTTTTAGAAGTTTTTGTTTGTTATCACTATTTCCTCTAGTTATTTGCAATATTTGTAACAAAAAGTGTTCACGCTCAGCTTGTTTTAAAAGTTTCTATATCAACAACGAATATTTTATTTATTTATTTCTAAATACTTTGTGCTAAATATTGAGTCTAAACATTGGTAAAATGCATGCCCAGGTTATTTATGTTATTTTTCTATTATCCGTTGGGGACGACTTGGGTTCAATATCATGCCGACTATAACTTCCACCCGGGTCTCGGAAAGCCCACGATGTATCTAGACGGTGAGATTACAACTTGTAACAAACAGTTCCGCTTTGTCCTACAACTAAGTCAAGTATAAAGGAATTTCCGGAATTAATATTCAGATATTTCTATTGTTTAAACGCTATAAGAAGAAGCCGAGGTGTCATCGCGTTTAACCGAATTTGACTGAATAGTTCATCTCTAATTCATATTCTATTTTTTCCGGGTTCAAATCCAGCGGCCCTGCATACAAATCCGACACACTTACGAATGGGCTTCTTTTTTCTTTTTTTCAAAAATACCGGAGCTCTGAGGGACTGTTGCGAACTCTCGTTAAAAATAAATGAATAAATACTGGTAGAGCAGGATAACTAAAATTGTAACTATACAAAATAATCACAGCATAGCTAAAATTATTAATTACTAATTATTATTATAAGTTCTTTGTATTTTGAGAATCTGTTCGCACATACCATAGGTGCACGTACTCTTTTATAAATATGTAAAGGTGAGAGATCATGTGATTGAAAGGTGATTTTCATCGTGGGGCAAGAGTCTGCTTGCATACACATACCACAGGTACACTTACCTTTACATAAATATGTAATTATGCAATTACATAAATATGCATGGGTGGTTGATCATGTACTATTTCCATAGTGGGGAAAGCATGTATTCCTCTCATTTCAGGCGCTTTTAATTTAAAAAATGTCTATTTAAAAATATCCAGTGGAAAAGGCTGTGATGTGGTATCAGAGTTATAAGTGGGGAATTTTAATAATTTAGTGTGTGTGTGTGTGTGTGTGTGTGTGTGGTGTTTAGTGACCGTTAGTCAATTCGGAGATCATGAGATGCGGTCTGGTGTGACGCAGGTTTTAGAAAAACATTTTCTTTATCATGCCAACGTTTCGACCTTTATTGAGATCATCTTCAGGGCCTGGGATTTATAAACATTATTTAAATTTTACAAATACATGAACGATGTGAAAAAATGAATTGATGCAATGTTAGAAATTTTAGATTAAAAAAATGAATAGTATTGTATAAAAACATTTCATTTATTTCTCTATTTATTTATTTTAATCAATTTCTAGCATTGTATAAATTCATTTTTTCACATCCTACATGTATTTGTAAAACTTGAACATTGTTTATAAATCCCAGGCCCTGAAGATGATCTCAATAAAGGTCGAAACGTTGGCATGATAAAGAAAATGTTTTTCTAAAACCTGCGTCACACCAGACCGCATCTCACGATCTCCGAATAATTTAGAAACACGCTTTTCTTTTCGAGGCAATAATTCACACTTTTCTAATTGAAAAGGAGTCTTTTCAAAACATCGCACCATTCCAAGGAAATGACAGTGGTGTGATGTCAGGGTTATAAGCAGGGAGAAGCAATAGTTGGGGCAAGAGTCTACTGGTATATACCACAGGTACACTTACCCTTTTTACACGTACACTTACCCTTACATAAATATGTAATTATGCAATTACATAAATATATATGGGTGGTGGATCATGTACTATTTCCATAGTGGGGCAAGCATGTATTGTACAAAATAAAAACAACCGTTCTTTCCTCTAATTTCACGCGCTTTTAATTTAGAAAATGTCTATTTAAAAATATCCAGTGGAAAAGGCTGTGATGTAGTATCAGAGTTATAAGTGGAGAGAGGCACGTTAACAACATAATAATTGTGTGTGTGTGTGTGTGTGTGTGTGTGTGTGGTATTTAGTGACCGTTAGTCAGTGATTATTCGGAGATCGTGAGATGAGGTCTGGTGTGAAGTAGGTTTAGAAAAACATTTTCTTTATCGTGCCGACGTTTCGACCTTGATTGAGATCATCTTCAGGGCCTGGGATTTATAAACATTTTTAAATTATACAAATACATGCAAGATGTGAATATGAATTTATACAATGATGTACACAAAATAGAAATTTTAGGTTTAATCAAAGTATTTGCACTCACTCAAAGTGTTTGTTTTCTGTGTAGATGTGTTGTGTGTCGTGTTGAGAGTATTTGTGTGTGTGTGTGTGTATGTGTGAGAGAGAGAGAGGGGGAGAGAGAGAGATTAATGTGTTTTTTTTAAATATATGCTTGATTTTGAATGAGTGGGAAGGAAGTGGGGATAGAATTCATATTTCTATGAGGAGTCGGCCTCTTTGAGGCGAAAAGGACGGTCAATGGAAAAAAGGGTAATCGTTTGTCATTCGGGCCTAATTAGCCTTTCAGGGTTATCAGGGAAAGGAGAAATAAATTGTTGGGGATTTAGACAGTGTAGAATTAGTTGATGTGTGGAGTTTAATGATTGTTTTATATGTTTTATTGTATGTTTTGTGTGTTTGTTTTCTATGTAAATGTGTCATTACTGTGTATCGTGTGAACTCTGAAGATGATCTTAATAAATACCGAAACATTGGCCCGATAAAGAAAATGTTTTTCTAAACCTACGTCACACCAGACCCCATCTCCAAATAATCATTATATCTACAGTGTTATTTGATAGTAAAACGCTTAGAGAGATGGAGAGTCGTAGAGATGCTTAGAGAAGAATAACTGTCTGGATTACTTGTTTCTTTAGGGCAATAAGATTGTAAAATTTTTAGATTAATAAATAACAAGCGTTTGTTTTATTTTTGTAATGTATTTTTGTACCATTTTGTTGTCTCTAGTTTTGTTTATTTTTTTACGACCTAAATCCAGCGTCACGTGAACAGCCGTCAATACTTCAGAATCTTATCCCACAAGTAAAATTGGGTTATAAAGTCCCTATTGTCCACATTGTAATTCTCATATTCGAAATATTTCACTTTTCAGGTGACTTCACCCTTTCACAAATTTATTCCCTTGTATCTCATAAAATCCTGCTACAAATGTTATTACACTTCGGTTATTTAGAGATCGTGAGATGCGGTCTGGTGTTTTGTGAATTAAAAAAACACATTTTCTTTATCGTGCCAACGTTTCGATCTTTGTTGAGATCATCTTCAGGGCTCATGGTGTGTGTTTTCATTGTCATTGTTGTGTGTCGTGGTGAGAATGTTCACACCAGACCGCATCACACGATCTCTAAATAATCATTAACTAACGGCATATATTTGGTTACACTATTGAAAAAATAAGTAATTTCGCCAAAAATTGGACTGGACTCTTTTTACTCCATTTATTTATATCTACAACTATATTATGTATTACATACAATCAGCAGAACGGTAAACAATTTTACAAATATTTAAAGCTCACAAGTTTATTTATAAAAACTGAATTGATGAATAAATTGATCAAAGCTTAAAAATTATCAGAATCAGTTATTTTTATTTAGTGTTAAAGGAAATTATTAACGGTAAACGTATACGATTAATAAAGAAATAGATGTTTTATTATTAATTTTATGAAAAACCTTTACAGAAATATTATGGCATGTTCGAAAAAAATGTTTAACTTCATGAACTTACATCCGCTCGTAAGTGACTAAATAGGTAAAAAAAACTTTTATTAATCACCTGTAATGTTGAATAATTTGAATTAAATGTTTGTGGATTAAGTATTAGTGGATCGAAAAATTATGACTATATTGATGAAATTTCAATTTCACCAATCAACGAAGTTATTGATGTAAATTGTGAAGGTTTTTGAACAAACATCGATCAGAATCTCACACTTTTCAGAAATTTTTAATTACTCCCGAACATTATTAAACTGAAGCATATCAAACAAATAAAAATACTATTTTTATTATGATAAGAGAACTGGAATGTTCTCAAATCTATAAAGAAAGTTTATTTTTAGTAATCTTTTAACTGGACAACTATCTGTGCAAATTTTTTTGAGCTGAAAAATAATTGGAATTAAGAAGTTGTAAATGTTAAGCGACTCTAAGAAACTTTTTTTTTTTTATATATGGATTTTTATAACAATTTTTTTATTATTACAGAATGACGAATTATTTTCCAGGGTGCAATATGTATTATCAGCGCTTATTGGTTGAACCAATTAATTATATAAACAGAACAATAATAAATTTATAAAATAATGCAAACATAAAACAGTTTATTAAGTAAAAGTTAAAAAAAATATTTCCTCCGGGCCGGATTTGAACCAGCGGCCTATGGATATCTGCACTGATTATGCAACAACCTACTACAGTCCACCGCTCTACCAACTGAGCTACCAGAGGAGTTGGTGAAAGTCCTGTTCTGTTGTAAAATGACTGGAGGTACGGTGGAAAGAACTAGGTCACGTGATGTTCTAGTAAAAAAATTTGTCTTGCTAGTTTTAAAAATTTACATAGAATTTAAATATTTTTTATCAATATTTATTTGGAAGATTTAAAAGCAATTATTGAATTAATGTTTGGTGTTTAGTGACCGTTAGTCAATGATTAGTCTGAGATCGTGAGATGCGGTCTGGTGTGATGTGAATTATAAAACACATTTTCTTTATCGTGCAACGTTTCGATCTTTATTGAGATCATCTTCAGGGCTCAAAGTGTGTGTTTTCTGTGTAGATGTGTCATTGTTGTGTGTCGTGATGAGGATGTTCACACCAGACCGCATCACACGATCTCTAAATAATCATTAACTAACGGCCACTTAAGACCCCACATTTGGTTACACTATTGAAAAAAAATCAACCATTAAATGCTATGAGATTCATTTTTTTTATTGTAATCTTAAGGAAACAAAATTACTTAGAACTTTTACAAGTTTGCAAAGTTCTATGCTTAAAATTTAAGTAGGAGTTTCTTAGTTCTGTAAATACTGCAAGGCATGTACTTAATTTCTCAAACGACAATTAACACCGATGTAAAATTAACGTTTAATTGCTAAAAAATTAATTGTCTGGTTACAATCGGTTATAAAGAAAGTCGTTAAGGTTTTGATATAATGCAAAGTTAATGACACAAATGTGCATAAGATAAACAAAAAGCTTTCATCTTCAAACTGCCCGCGTGATTAAATATTGCAAGCCTGACATTGTTTTCCTACAAACAGTACTGCTTTCGAGCTTTTAGTTTTTTATTTATTTATGTCCTATTTTTAATCAAATTCCCTTTTGTTTACATTATATTACTTTAATTATTTTTAATAGAAACGTTCGGGCGTCGGTGGCCGCAACGGTTTAGGCGTTGACACGGCGCTCATCACTGTAAGGTAAAGGTCCCGGGTTCGAATCCAGCGGCCCTGCATACTTACCATACATACATACCAGACATACTTACAAATGGGCTTTTTTTTAAAAACATCGGCACCCCGAGAGTTGATATAACCTCTGCTGTTGTGAACCCTCGTATAAAAAAATATACGTATAATAGAAACGTTATTGACTAATAATCTATTAGAGGTTTTATTGTTTATCGCGAAAGCAATAATGCAAAACAAAATGTATGTGTTGACCTACAATGTAATACTACATAATATTATTTACAAGAAATTCGAATTTATTTTTATTTTTAAAAAATCCATCTTCAAGAGAAAACACATCAAAAATGCACGGTATATTTTAAAACATAGAATGCAAATTTAAAAAATACCCTTTCTCCGATGAAGAGGTTTTCTGTAAAAGGTAAAAATGGATGAGGGCCATCAGGACTTCTGTTTTCCTTTCTTCCCTATTTCCTCCCCTCCGGCGTTTTCGTTTTGCGAATACCGAAATGCGCGGGTGAAACTTTCCCTTTGATTATTTCCCAGCGGGGCGAATGATTCATTTGAATTTGAAATTACGAGAAGACGGTTCACCTCAGCAAGAAAGCGCTACAAACTTAATTTTACCCCTCAACAACCCATTTTTCACGTCTTAAAAAAAAATCCAATCAATTCATAAGGGCTGCTGCGAAAAAAAATTAGCATACTGCCATTTATATCAGTCTATTTATAAATATTATGTTTAAAGCAATAAATATTTGGACTCATTTTAAATACTCTTGTATGAGAAAGATTATAACAACTTCTCCAACTTCTTTATCTACTTCTGCAGAGCCATTGAACACCATTAAACGATCTGCCACTATCAAGCCCCAAGGCTATGTTTCCTAATACAGATGGTCCCACTTTTCTTCCCAAGTCAACAACTCAATCATTCGTAAGCTTTGGCCATTATAATAATAATAATAATATTGTTTTTGTTCAACTGGCAGACGGGTACTACTGGGTCTGTCTACACTCGCGGTTTTTTTTGTCTGAATTATTCAAACGGGTTTCGGCATTGCGCCTTCTTCAGTGAAAAACTGTTTGTGTGCCAACATGAGTTCACCAACTCACAGACCAAACCCCATCATCTACAATAATTTTAACTGTTGTTATTATTAAAATTTGTAAGTTGCGTTACAGCGTTGAGATTGTCAACAAGTTAAATTAGCAGTTTATTCTAACGCTTTTAGAATAGCAATAACCTCGGCCGAAAATGAATTGCATAAATTCACTAATTTAGTGGTCCTCTTGACCAATTAATATATTATAATTATTAAGGTTTTTAGTTGAGATAAAAAAAAGTCAATGGCACGAGCGGGATTCGAACCCACGATCTTCGGCTAGATACGCCGCTGCTCTACCACTTGAGCTATCGTGACCTCGATCCACTCGGACACCAACTTCCTATCTCAACCCCACCTTTTGAGTTTTCCCTCCTTTTTGCCATTTTTCAAATGTCGTGTAATCTGATTGGATTCTCGGCGACAAATGAAATGGCCACGGAAAGCTTTAGTGAAGTATACTTCATTTTAACTCATTAAATTCACTAATTTAGTGGTCCGCTTGACCAATTAATATATTACAATTAATTAAGGTTTTTAGTAGAGATAAAACTAGGTGGGGTTGAGATAGGAAGTTGGTGTCCGAGTGGATCGAGGTCACGATAGCTCAGGTGGTAGAGCAGCGGCGTACCTAGCCGAAGATCGTGGGGTCGAATCCCGCTCGTGCCATTGACCTTTTTATCTCAACTAAAAACCTTAATGAATTGCTTAAAGTTGAAGTCTTTATTGGACTGATATCTACTTTCAATGTCATAAAAGGCCCAACCACACCCTCCCCTTTTATATCCAAGTAGGTAAAAACTAAGACAATAATTTAACAATTTTCGTTAATACATATCAGCTGTGATGTGAGCGTCGATTTCCTGGGGGATCTGTCATTTCATGGCAATGTAGCATGTTTATTATTGGTTTGGGCTCTAGGTCGAATATTGGAGTTGTAGGATTAAAAGTATGTTTCTTAATGGCCTGTTGATTCATAATTTGTTAAAGTCGTGGAGAACGGTCAAGAATGTGGTAGTTTGGAAAAACGTGTTTAGTGGCTATAACTTGATTATTTGGAGGTCGTGAGATGCGGTCTGGTGTGACGTAGGTTTCAGAAAACATTTTCTTTATCGGGCCAACGTTTCGAAATTTATTGAGATCATCTTCAGGGCTCAAAGTGTTTGTTTTCCGTGTAGATTTGTCATTCTTGTCTGTCGTGTGCACTAATCATTTAGAAAAACACTTTTCTCATTTTTTGTCGACGTTTCGGCCTTTATTCATACATTACAAAATTTATGCGTACATTACAAAACATATTTCGGCTGGAAAAAGATATACAGGGTGAATTGCTACTCGTGCTACAAACTTCTCCAGTAGATTCTTCACCCTAAAATGAACAAAAAAGTTCATATTGTCCATGGTCCGATTCTCAACCATTTCAGAGTAATTTCGCTTTTTATCGATTTTGAAAGATATCACGTCCTGGCGTCGGAAAATCGTGATATCTTTTAATCTAAACATTTCTCTTAAAATCTATAAGCACCGTTGAAATCCCCGTTAATTTTTAGAGAGAATCAAAATCATAATTCCATTGAAATTTTTTAATTTAATTTAATGCCCATTTAGTATGTAATGCTTAAGAAGTTTACAAACAGCTAGAAGGTCAAGGAAGAAAGACCCAAACGTTTTGCCACCTTCATCTTCTTATTGAAAAATTAACGGGGATTTCAACGGTGCTTATAGATTTTAAGAGAAATGTTTAGATTAAAAGATATCACGATTTTCCGACGCCAGGACGTGATATCTTTCAAAATCGATAAAAAGCGAAATTACTCTGAAATGGTTGAGAATCGGACCATGGTCAATATGAACTTTTTTGTTCATTTTAGGGTGAAGAATCTACTGGAGAAGTTTGTAGCACGAGTAGCAATTCACCCTGTATATACACTTTAAATTGTATTTCATCCAATCACCATATGTTTTGTAATTTACCCAAGAAGACCCGAATAAAGTTCGAAACGTCGGCAAAGAATGAAAAAGGTGTTTTTTTAAACTACCTCACGACTTCAATAATTTTTAAAAAAATTTGAAAATTGTGGGGAATACATAGCGGAAATAGTCAGCTAGTAGCGGGAGTTTATTCTTAAGCCAATTCTTATCTGTAAGATGCTTTTAGGTTTAACCACTAAGTTTTGTAAAAACTGGACTGGACTATCAAACCCCAAGGCTACGTTTCCTAATACAGATGGTCCCACTTATCTTCCCAAGTCAACAACTCAATCATTCGTAAGGTTTGGCCATTATAATAATAATAATAATAATAATGCTTTTGTTGAACTGGCACACGGGCACTACTGCATCTGTCTACACTCACGGGTTTGTTTTTTTGAGTTATTCAAACGCATTACGCCATCTTCAGTGAAAAATCCTTCATATGACTCACAGCTGAATGCAAATTGGGTTATATCATTATTTACTTTACAAAACAATTGTAGGACATCAAATAAACGTAGTTTTTTAAAATAATTTTATTTATCTTAACACACACAACACCCAAAAAATTAAATTGTTCCTTTATCATGATTATTAAAATAATAGAAAAGAAATTACCGTGTGCGACCGATAATATGATTGTGTCATAGAAAGTCCTTTAATATTTTGTATGTCCTCCTTTGGCTTTCAAAACTGCATCAGTCCTTCTGGGCATACTTCCTACGAGATTTCTGTACTGTTCTGGATCAATTAGGTCCCATTTTCCCAAAGTTGATCAAAGTTTGAAGCGTCTCCTGCGCATCGGCTAAAGATTTTTTAGTTTTCCCCACAAGTGCTCAATTGGATTAAGGTTAGGTGACTGTAGGGGCCATTCCATGACATTAAAACCACGAACAGCC
Source organism: Cimex lectularius (assembly GCF_000648675.2). Taxonomy (NCBI): domain Eukaryota; kingdom Metazoa; phylum Arthropoda; class Insecta; order Hemiptera; family Cimicidae; genus Cimex; species Cimex lectularius. The sequence goes on along the minus strand of NW_019392673.1, from coordinate 1,300,438 downwards.
AGCACTTTGGTCAGCAATGGTTTCTTCACTTCCCGTCGCTCTTAATCCGGCCTCAGCAAACATCTCTGTTTGTTTCAGCACTGACATCCATATTATCATCACGCGGCCTACGCTGAATTTGGACGGCATTGTCAACCTGTCCTGATCGAACGGAGCGCGTAGATACAACGCCTTTTGGCCTCGGAAAATTTGGTTTTATGACCAAAAACAACTGTTCTTTTCTAGTTATTTTTAAAAAACTGTCGTAAATTCAGGAAGATCTTTCAGGTTTTGTTATTACCCCAATAATAACAATTTATATTTTTTTGAAATTTCATAATAAGGAAGTCCTTCTTGTAGAGATTTTATTATTGGATCTTTCAAAAATGTTGAAAATGGCTTCATACTGTAATTATACGGAATAGATCATAGCCATTAAAGAAAGGAAATATTTTCAACATGTAAGAAAAATAACTAAATTGATGATACCTGATAACAAATTTGAGACGAATTATTGAATTAAGTAACCCGAGTTACAAAATTGTTCACACGAAAACTCGTAATAAACTGGCTCATTTCAAAGGTATAAACATAAATAAAAATTATTAGGGTGAATGTTTGTTTACCAACAGTTCAACGAACTCAATCCTATTGCTGTTGTCTGGATTAAAAATACGGGATTTGCAAACTAGAGATAATAGAAAATTGTTTACTGATGTGAACATATATGTGAGTCACTGTATATATATTAAATTTGACCGTGGTAGTAGCAAGTGAAGAATATAGCTTTAAAATTTGCTTCAATCATAAAAGGCATCCAGTTTCCAAAAAGTCGATCGTTCATCATCTTTTCGAGCCCAAAACGATTGGTGTGGCTTTCAACACATTTACTGCTATTTGATCCAGCTTTAGGATTATCAAGCTCTTTGGTTTTATCTAAACGATACCAAATCTACAGTTTGGAAGTTTGGTAAATATAAATAAATATATGTACATATATTATATTATTTATTATATGAGATCAAATAATGATATTAGATGAGATCAAAAACAGAATCATGTCTGATCGATACAAACAGTGAGGATAGGAAGAATAAATGATGATCGGACTAGATAACATAACTACAGGTTTATCACAAGGTAGAAATAAGCCCGATCTAATTTGCTGATGGGAATAAGATGACATGACATCAGGCCTGTAAGCAGGGTGAGGACGAGCAGCGATTCTCCCTTCCTCTCTTCATTTTCCCTGAGAATTTACAAACGACTTGTTTTTTATGGCATGATCGATTTATTTATTTGTATCAATACATTCTCCATCGAACAGTTAAATGAAAAACACAATTGAATGAATACCATTTGTTTGATTTGAAATTATTTTAATAGTTCATCTTTCACTCAGGCATGATTATGATTACTGTAATGGCACGAAATAAAATCCTATTGTAAAAACAATAAAACAACGAAATGACGAAAAATGCCGCACGTCAAATATATTTCCCCTTTAGGATTTTAAATGCTTAAAGTTTCATGATATATGGCAATGGATGTAGCAGGCATACAAGACTGTCTGTACGTCGTGTTAGATTAATGAGGAGCATAACAGATGGTTGTGTTTCCGATATGAACTAGGCAAAATTGAATAGGTGGTTGGTATTAGGTGATTAATTAATCCCTCTAAAAACGTTTTAAATTGTTTTAAAGATTAAATTTCCCTTAGAAATGTGCGTTATATCGTTTTATACGGTTTTATTTGCAAATCGATTAACATTTGTAAATTGTGTAATTATCAAAATGCCCTTGTTTCAGATGAATAAACAATTTTGAGCGTTTTATCATTAAAAATGTTCTGGGAAAATTATTGTTGTTTAAAAAAAAATAGGCCAATCAATTCACGTCTGATTTTTCATAATACATACACAAAATGTGATAATTGTCTGCTGAATTTAGACACTTTTATTATTCAGAATAATACGTGTAGAAATCTCTATTTCTTATCTTTGGTAAATACCATATAAATAAAATTAAAAAAATGCTGCATAAAAAAATAAAGTCCTCCGGGCCGGATTTGAACCAGCGGCCTATGGATATCTGCTGTTCCGTTATGAAACGACCGACTACAGTCCACCGCTCTACCAACTGAGCTACCAGAGGAGTGAAAGCACACAATTTAATCCGATAATCTGAACGAGTTTCGCTGCCTCGTGGCTGGAGCATTTTGTAAAAAAGCAAAAGCGATTGACACCAAGGTCCGATCCGCTAGATGGCCACCCATGGTTGTGCCGACATAAAAACCTATTTCCTGGGGGGGGGGGGGATAAGAACAAATAGCATTTAGCAATTTTGTAAAATTTCATCGCAAAGTGAGCAAACTTGTACTCACTTTTAATATTTCGATTATTCTTTTAACTAATCTAAGTTGTACTTAAGCATTAAAATTTTTATTTGTATATAAAAAATGTAAAAAAATTACAAGAAGTACGCGTAGGGGTAAAAGATATTACACCCTAGCGAAGCCCGTTGGACTACCCCAATGATTTTCCAAGTCCATGCAATACAACCTTGTGCGAGGTAATAAAGAAAAATGCGGAAAGTTCACAGATATACTCTCAGTCAGACAGGCAGCCATAAAGGGGCTAAATTCGTATGCTTTCAACTCCAAACTCGTCTGGGAGTGCCTAAACTGCCTAATGAATCTGAGAAAGCAGAACAAGATAACCTTAAAATGGGTTCCCGCACATGAAGACTTAGAAGGAAATGAACAGGCTGACCAACTAACCAAAATAGGTGCAACCATGGGACCAGAACCGTAAGTAAGTACTCTGAACTGTGTGCTTAAGTTAAAACTGGAAAAACGGATTGTGTTAAGGCGCATTTTTTTTATATTTTATCATATATTACGAAGTCTCCTCCCCCCTTTTTTTCTCTCTCTTAATTATATATTTTAATGTCTGATTTATATTTGCAGGCGTTAAGTTTATTATTATTTTACACATGTATCGGGGATAAATCTTTAATTTTGTTCAAACAATAGTTGATTATGCGATCCATAACGGATTAAGCGGACAAAACAAGAAAGGATTAGCCGTTATCTCGGATCCTTGATCCAAAATGAGACGTCGAGAGGCAGTCTTTGCGCAACATTGAAATACAAAACATCTATTTCCCGTACATCGGCGTATCGATTGCTATATCGATTTCGTCACGTCCCATCGTCTATACCATCAGGGACCACCGCCGAAAAGATCGGTGAATCTACGGTTTATACCGTGACGTCACCAGGTTGTATTTTCTTTTGATCTTCTTCATCTCATATTTATTTATTTTCTTCGTCGTCGTTTCGTCTGGTTTTCTTCATCATCTGTGACTTCTTCATCATCTCCGCTTCTTCATCATCTGTGGCTTCTTCATCATTTGCGACTTCACATCTTCAATTTTCATACCTGCTTCGCCATTTCAATTCATCCTTAAGTTTATTTTATTTTATTATTATTATTTTATTGCATGCAATAAAATAATATCCGTTAAGTTAATTTAATTCATACTTAACGTGCACGTCTTTACATGAGTAATATTATTAAAGTCAATTTTCATTCATTTCTTTTCATTAAAATTTAATAATTTTCATTTTGTTTCAAATAGTTATTATTATTATTATTTATTTGTTTGACAAGATATTTTCTAACAATAAGAAATTTGCATACATATGTGTTTTTGAGGGAAAGTGGCAGCCCTATGCTTCCTCTTTAGCATATCTCCATTTGTGTACCATACCTCCTGAAAACATTGTTGTCGATGTTGATGGGAAAATGTTCATTTTGTTTCAATCTGTTCAATGGAATACCATGATCTGGTCAAATGATCGTAATTCAAGAAGTTGTTTAATTTTAATTTATATATAGATCAATAGAAAAAATTCAATTCAAATCAATAGAAAAAGGTTTAGTTTAATTTTATCTAGTCTTGTTTTGTGTTTTTAAATCAAGTAAGAATACATTTATTTTTATATTTTATTATTATATTCTTTATATATGTATAAAACCATATTATTTATACTTTTACCGGTATACATGTGTGCATGCCATATATTCAAATTTTAGGTATTTTCATTTTATTCAAAAGATAAAAGGGGAAAGGAGAAGTCTTTTCAGAGGATCTTCGGAAGAGGTCAAAACAGAGAAAAACTTCCTTACGGTTTTCGCCGAGCTTTCGACAGTTTTATACTGTCATCTTCAGGGCCTGTTTTATTATCATATAAACAAACAATTAAAACATGAAAAAACAATAATTACAATAATAATTGGATATCTTACTTTAAAACCTTAATAGGAAATGAAACAACATGGTGTTTTGGGCACAGAAGTACATTATGTTTTTTCCAGCTCAGCATCTAAATATTGATTTAAATGGAATACATTAACAATTAAAAATTATAGCTAAAATTACAGTAAAAATAAAATTAAAAAACGTGGTCGAGAAAGGTTACCTCATATAAGTCTAAAAAACCAATAAAATCCACCTTTTTTAGTTTTTCAGGTACAAATGATCACAGTACGTTTCCCAAATATATATATACATATACAATTAACTTTTTTTTTAATTTAAATAACAATACAGTAGGATCACAGATCAAATCAATAAAAACCGGGAAAGGAGAGTTAATATTGTGGATCACCATGTACTCAATTTAATAACAATATATATTAATTTATTCATCTTCTCTGAAATTAATTGAGATCTGGAAAATTAATCTGCACACTGAACCAGTGGGATGCTGGGTAAGGAAATCGGTATTTCAAATTAACGAAAGCCCTTCCCCACAACAGATTGTGAAAGAGAAAAAACACTGGACAAACAGGGGAAACAAGTTAGAAGATTTATAAATACCCCAAAACGGAAGGCGAAAGAATTCCACTTTCTCAGCAGTCAGAATTTGAGATACCTGCTACTGCCCTTTTAACTATCATCAGAGTGTCCCGCTTGTAGAGAAAGGTTGCTCAGTGTGTCTCATCTTGTCGAGGAGTGCCATGCCTTGGCCCCCTACAGGGAGCGAGTAGGCATGAACCCCGACAATACAACGGTACTCGGGCGAGCAAGTAAAATGGTGGATCCACTATTCCGCTTTTTAAGAGAAACGGGGGTGTTCCTCACTTGTAAATAGTGTATAAAACGTGAATATCTGTAAATAAGTGTATCTGTGTTGTGTTTTATTGTGTCGTGTATTTATTTGTAAGTTATTTATTTATTTGTTTGTTGTAAGAGTTTTATTTGTCTTTTATAATGTAGGGGCGATGGCGGAATATTGAGTACCCCATCGGCCATAACAGTGCAGTGACAGGGGGGCTGAAATGACTTTATTGTTGGAAGCAGCCCCCGGGGAAAAAAAAATCATCAGAAGATGGACAATGCTGAGACGTAAACATGCTGGCTCTGTCAGGAGACATCGGCAGGGCTTACGGTACAGCCACGTATTTAGGTACAAGGGGGTAGGTCTCATACCCAAAAAAATTCCACGAAGAGGCAAGAGGAAAGTACTCAGTTTTATAAGCACACTTTCCAAGGTATGGCTGTAAGTTGTATGGGTTCCATAATAGACCTGTTTAGATTGAAGTGGAAGAAGAATTGTATTCAATCAACGTCCTACCCTCCCCGCAAAAAAATGTATAATTTTTTTTAAATTCTGCTTAAATTTAAACTAACTTCCAGCCAGCATTCTACCAAAGCTCTCCGCCAAAAAATCTTCAAGATCTTACTGTACATGCTCGTAATTTCGTAAGCGACTTTGTATTATAAAACGTGATTAAAAAAAAAAAAACCATGGCAAGATGACAAGATTTCAGGTTGCAGGTGTGGCAAGGTACCTCCATCCATTCAATCAAATTTACATCTTTCAGATGCTCATTTTGTTGGAGAGTACATAATTATAAATTTTATTTTTCAGGTACAAACGGTTAAAAATAATTAGTCATTGAAATTTTGAAATTTCTATTAATAAATAATGCAAAGTAACGTAAGCGAGCATTTAAAAAAAAAAAAAAATCACGGAAGCCGAAAAATATGTCAGGAAACAATGTCAGGCTTGCATTCTTCAGAAATTTTGAACGTTTAATTTTTTAAGCGTTTTTGTTTTGTTTTTATGTTCAATTGTGTACCAAAATTTAGTTTGTTTTGTTTACTTCGTAATACTATCATTATTTTCAATTAATTAAGGTTTTTAGTTGAGATAAAAAGACAGTGTCACGAGCGGGATTCGAACCCACGATCTTCGGCAATCTTCGGGTTCGAATCCCGCTCGTGACACTGACTTTTTTATCTCAACTAAAAACCTTAATTAATTGAAAGATATTAGTTGGTCAAGCGGACCAGGAAAACTAGTGAAATATTTTTAATTGAATTTATTTCCAAAACAATTTTTATATTGAAATGAATTGTTCTTTACTCAAAGAAACCAATCAATATCTATATTTAAGGTTTGATCTTGGGTTAACATCTTCATAAATATCCGTTTTCATTCTTCATTCTGTTTTTGTCCTTTATTCTTAATGGAAGTCGTTGAAACAGAAAACTTCCAGTCCTGCTATTTCGTGTAATTTCGGCTAAGAAAATAATTTCTCGCACTGTGCGATTCCAAATTTGGTGGATTATTTCTCAATGATCCGCCCAATTCAGTACTCGCATTGTCGTTAGTGTACACGGAGATAAAGTCCCTTATCCCTTGTGTATATTTTCATTGCCCACGTAGAAGCCGGACCATTTTGTGACCTTAAAAAACAATCTCATTTTCTGCTTGACACACTTCGAAAACCACCACAGGTGCTCTGTTCATTAACATACAACAGATATTTTACAATGTATGTTTTATTCAATCAAAGATTCAACTTTTAAAATTGAACACAAAACAGAAATCCTTTCATTAATTGACAATGTTTGCAATGTCAGACTTTGTACGTATTTAAGGTACGTTGTACCTGGGGTAAACTAGTAATTTGTAGGATCAGGATGAATTTAATACAGAAAATAATCTAAACAATCGGTTAACATTTTCACACGTTACAGAAAATATTCAGCAAAATTTACAAGCTACTTAAAGCCGACTTATAAAAAATATAGAATTGATGTCAATAAAACATAAAATCATTTATCTCCATCTACGCCTTGAAGATTATACAAAGCTAATATTTACATGTTATCAGTGGGTCTGATTGCTTATTCCTTTACTCAAGGCGTCTTCGGATGTAAGTGATGCCTAGGAATAACACGGACTATCTGAACAATCAAATCCGTTTAGTCCGCCTCTCCGATTTCCACAAATGAAAAGCGATGAGACGGTGAGATGGCAGAAGGGGGAAAAGCGAGTCAGCTATGGAGTTCCGCAAGTCAACATCCTTGAGCCCATCATCTATTCAGTATACAATGCAGGCGTTCCTATAAATCCCTGTATAATACACCTCACATATGCAGTCGATAGCGATATCTTTCCAGCAATCCCAGACCTGGTTGGGGGGGGGGGCAATCGGGATCACTAAGAGTACCAGATGTTTGATAACGATAATAATAGTACAATCTACATATCCTACATCTTTATACCTCAGTCTGAAGTAAAAATTGGAAGTTTTTCGCCTCTGACCTGGGTTACATTCTCATTGAACGGAGGTCTTATTTTTAATCGCTTGATGGATCCACGTTATTAGCAGTGGTACGCCACAAAACGGTCTAAGGCCAATAGGTATCGTTTAGGTGGCCATTCACTACCGCGCCAAGCCGTACAGCTCCATTTGGAGTGCCTGAAATTTGAGGGGACATTCACGACCGCTCCACAGCCAGTCGCTCCGAACGTCAACCAGTGAATTACCTTCTCAAAATACGATTTCTTGTGCTACTCTTCTGTTTATTTACAAATTAAAAGCAAAAAATCGAAGAGAAAATGGTGTAAGAAGTGGCTCCTGAACAGAAGCCGTAATACCCACATCAATTTGATGAAAGATCTTTCCCTTGAACCCGCTGATTGGAGGAACTATTTAAGGATGGATGAAACGTCTTATTTATTCATTATATTTAGTGTTCTATTGACCAAATTACTTATTTCAATTATTTAATCTTTTTTGTAAGGTTTTGGTTGAAATGAAAAAGCTAGTGCCACGAGCGGGATCTGAATCCATGTCCTTCGGCTAAATACGCCGCTGCTCTACCACTTGAGCAATCGTGACTTCGATCCTCTCTGACATCAAAAAATGTCATAAAGAGAGAAAATTCGAAAGGTTGTAGGTTGAGATGGGGAGTTGGTGCCCGAGTGGATCGAACTATCGAAGTCAGGATAGCTCAAGTGGTTAGCGCAGCGGCGTATTTAGCCGAATGTCGTGGATTCGAATCCCCTCGTGACGCTATTTTTTTCATTTTAACCAAAACCTTACAATAAAAAAGGTTAACGTCTTATTTATATTTACTCCAACTTGTTACCCCCTTGATTAGAAAACAAAAGACAGTCATGAGAGAAATCATCACTACATGAAAGGTTGGCAACCACATTACCATTTCTCGCTACAGGGATGAACTACAAAGAACTTAAGTTCTCTACTACGATTTCTGATCATTGTTATCAATACCGCATCTCTCATTGCATTTGTATCCTTTGTTTTGAAAACGTCGACCAACTGGTTGAGGATCTAATTTCTTTTATTTTTGTCGTGGTAATATAATCATTGTCCACCACTTTCATAAACATGGTAAACTTTCATACAATTCAATCACCTCAACAATCAAATCTCGATTGGATGTCATTACCAAAGAATAATCGTTTTTGACTTTTTGAGAATGTACGAGGGAGATGTTTGCTCAGTGACAGAAAGACGGAGACTGCGCCAAAAAAACATTCACTACTAGGCCACCGCGCCAAAATCCCCACCTTCCACGCCAGGTTTTCCCATTCACGAACGCGCCATGCCGTCGTCGCGCCGTAGATATTTGGAGTGGCGCGATAGAGTTTGGACCGGTCGAATATTCGGCACAGCCGGGCAAGCCAGTTCAGTTTTGTCATTGACGTGGTTTTTGGAACGGCGTCGCTCCGTTTGGACTGCTTGGAGCGATCGTGAATGGCCACCTTTAGAAAACTTTCCTAGGCAAATCTATCGTCCTCTTTTCTTCCGCCCGTTTGCCAGATATCCAGAAAATGGTAATTTTTTCCTAATGTCTGACGAGGCGCTAATGCGATCCCAAATGATTCTAGAACTTACTACCAATGCGGAAATTGCCCTTGTCTGTACGAGTAGATATCAGGCCTGATAAAGAAATTGGAAATGAACCAACTCACGGGATCACTCTTCAACTTAGGCTGTGCCGTGTCCGCCGGGATCACCACCTTCTCTTCGGAGGAAGCCTCCGCACCCGTAGATCAGCACCACTGGGATCACACCCAACACAGGCCACACACACACTTTTTTAAAAATATTTTCTTTTACTTGTTATGCGATCAACCAGCTTTTAATACGATGTTGATTGGGATTCGAGTTGTGGTCTTCAAACATACAATGTTATTATATCAACGCCCAAGCTTTCGACATGTTTTATTGCCTTCTTCAGGGGATCTACAGAGACATAGGGACATAATCATTTAAATAGTTATAAATTACTGTAAATTACAATGATTGTACTTACAGATACAAAGTCATAACTGTACAACATAACATTACACATTTCACGATATGTATATATACAAACTATATACATATATAATAAATAAATAAAGACCTCTTCTTAATAGCCTCTTACATTTTTTTAAAAACTAACAATTACTTAACAATCACTGTTCTTTAGGTACATAAATATCACAGGCGTTTGACTAGAAAATTGTGTTTATCACGTTATCAGGTGGGAGGTTCCCCACACTATCACCTACTGTGATAACAATCATTTTCCACAATTTTTAAAACAAGTTCTTAATTTCTAGTACATTGGTAATTCTATGTTATCACAGCCTGTTATAATAAATACATAAATGAATAAATAAATATGTATGCAAGTATTGTTACGATCTTTGGAGAGAGACCTTGTCATTTTCTAGAATCCCACTGTATATCACACTCAAATTATTCAAATCTGTTTTTAAATTACATGCCATGTTATCCTGATGAATAAATATCATTTCGCTCAAAAGTCTACGACCTGTATTTTGTTCTGAAGCCACAATTTTGACTCCATCGAAGTCAAAATTATGTTTCGTAGCATGTGTGTTTGGATAGTGCTGTTCCCGGCCTTTCTTCATCACTGCAATCATACTTATGCTGCCGCACAAGTTCCGATAAATATTGTTTCGTTTGGCCGTAATACACAGTGGGACATTTGATGCGATACACTACATTAGATTTTTGTAATTCTTTACTTTTAAGTTTTGTGTAAAAATTCTTACCCACTTTATTTGTATTTGTAAACAATTTTTACATTATCTATTTTTTTCAACAGTTTTTTTAACTTACTTAATGTTCCAGCTTTCCTTGTTGCTTTTGTCCTGTTTTCCATTAATCTATTTATTTATTTAGAAATCGTGAGATGCGGTCTGGTGTGATGTAGATTTCAGAAAAACATTTTCTTGTGCCAACGTTTCGATCTTTATTGAGATCATCTTCAGGGCCTGGGATTTACAATACAGGAGAAGAACGAAGAATCTATTTATTAATGATCTTGGGTAACCATTATCTATTAACATAGAGCGCACTTTTTTCCTGTTCTCACTGTGGAAACGATCACCGCTCAATTTCAGAGCCCTATCAATGAGGTTAGAAACTATGTTAACTTTCATTTGGAAAGAATGGATGGATGAGAAATGTAGCATCCTGTCCGAGCTGGTTGGTTTCAAATACCAGTTAGTTATTAATTTACCATTATCTCCAATGACAACTACGTCAAGAAAAAGAAGTTTCCCATCTACCTCAGTTTCTTGTGTAAATTGTAGTGACGGATGGAAAGAATTGAACGCCTTCAAAATGTCCACCAGCTCACTCTTTTTTATAATCGGGAACAAATCATCAACATATTTCTTAAGAAATTTGATGTGAAATCCAAAATTAAGTCTAATCCAATCCAGTAGCTCATTCATTACAAGGTTCGCAAGCACCGGTGAAAGAGTCCCTCCCATGGCCACACCTTCTTTTTTTGTATATATTTGATCTTCATGCTTGAAGTATCCATTAAAGGTAGTGATTTGTAAGACCTCCAGTATCGTGTGAAAAGGGATATTGGTAAGGGCATCTAACTCTTTTTGTCTCCTCATTAAGATGTAACTTATCATCCCTAGAGGAATACTTGTAAACAATGATTTCACATCTAAGGATACAAGCAATTCATCATCCTCTATGGTGAGGTCTTTTACCATCTTTCTAAACACAAACGCATTGAGGATGTTGTAATGTTTGTCTACACCCAACTTGTTTAATATGTTACCAACATATTTGGACAGCTCTGTTCCTGGGCTATTAATGGAGGACACTATGGGCGTAACGGGTATGCCTGGTTTGTGTATTTTTGGGAGGCCATATATCTTTGGGCAAACCGCGTTGCTAGTTTTCAACAGCACTTTTTGTCTTCTGTCTATATATTCGGACTCAAAAAGGCTATCTAATAAAGAATTGCATTTACTTTGAATTTTCTTTGTAGGGTCAGATCTACCTAATGAGTATGTGTTTTCTTTTCTTCGCGGAGACCGCCTCTTACTCGGATCGTCTATCTTGAACTGACTGCCGCTTGCTTTTTTTCCAATCTCGAACCCAGTGCCCTCCGGGTCAGGATCTTACAGGCCGCGAATTGCTTCCTGCTTCTCGCGCTTCTCGTCTCGGTTTGTCCCGCCACTATTTAAGTTTTATTAAATTTTTTGCAGGAAGAAGAAAACAAAATGTAATAAATATCTTCTTACAAAAAAAAAAAAAAAGATTTGTTGGTCAGGATTTCAAGTATTCCCTCATGAAAGGAAAGGGAATTCTGGTTGCACGGAACTTCACGATTAGGTTGGATCTGTCAACTGTATTTCCCTTCTAGCCGTCTGACACAGGTTGTGGTTTCATATTCTCTACATGCCACACTCCTACCGAACGTTTAGTGTCAATCTCTCCTAATTCATACATCTCTGGAGACCTCTTATTCCTTATTCTAAGTTTTAAAAATTTCGGAGATAGTTTACTTGAGGTAAGCCTGGCTATGTGTACGACACGAAACAATTTGCCTTCGGCGTATTCAACTTTTCGTCTCCTTAAGTTGAAAGATATCAATTGGTCAAGCGGACCACGCAAACTAGTGAACTGAATGAGTAAAAATTAAGTGTATCTTCACTAAAGCTCTCCATGGCCATTTCAATTGTCGCCGAGAATCAATTAGATTACACTACATTTGAAAAATGGCAAAAAGGAGGTAAAATTTAAAAGGTGTGGTTGAGATGGGAAGTTAGTGTCCGAGTGGGTCGAAGTCACGATAGCTCAAGTGGTAGAGTAGCGGCGTTTCTAGCCGAAGATCGTGGGTTCGAATCCCGCTTGTGACACTCACTTTTTTATATCAACCAAAACCTTAATTAATTGAAAGATATTAATTGGACAAGCGGACCACCAAAACTTGTGAATTGTTCAATACAGTTACTACAATAATCTTTACATAATTAATTAGTGACTGCTTACAAAACTAATTACCAAACAAAACAATAGTCTTCTCTCGACGTTTTTAAAATAAACACTTATTGGACCCTGTATAGATGTTTTAGGTACATAAGGTTGGCATCATTATACCACAACCAATATAGACGGAGTATATTTGTGGGTTTCAACCAAAAGGTTCCACGTCCAAAAAATCCAGCCACTCAAGACAAAAATCCTTCCATTACTTTGTTTAAGCTCTTTACTATGTATGTAACCTTACTATCACAGAGTTTCAAAACCCATTTGTCCTTGAAGCCAGAAGAAGTAGAAACATACGTCTTCATAGAACCCATCCAACCTCTTAGTCCAACTATAGTTTGCTGTTTGGAATCAAATTGTGATATCTCAATCGAAACGTTTTTAAGGTCACTCGATCAACTGATCCAAGCTCCGTGGGTTAAATGTAAATATAGAGCGTATTTAAATTAAAGTGAGTGTTCCGTTCTAAAATCACGAATCTGTCACAATTAATACAAATCGGAGAGAGAGAGAGAGAGTGAGAGAGAAGAATTTTCTCTCGTTGATACGAACGCAATAAAGGTCGTATAATTCCGAGCGGAAACCCGACCGCCGTCAACGACCGAGGCAAACTGAACATTCATTTTCATTTGCTTACCGGGACAACGCCATTCCGAACGACATCCGCTATTTCAGCAACTGTGACAGATTTACTAGACGTCACGATCCTTGATATTACTTTCAATCTGCTAAAACAAAAAAGAATCTGTTTGTTCTTTTTGCACTTTTCTTATCCTGGCAAACTTCTCTTTAAGCCTTGGTACGTTTAGACATAAACCACCTTAAGGGGAATTTACAGAGTCTACGAGAATTGGATGTCCAATACTGACTTTATATTTATATATATATAATCTTATCTACGAATATAAAAATGATTATTAGCCAAACATAGTACAGGCATGGATCACAATCCGTCTGCCGGAGGTCGTTTTTAACAGAAAAAATAAAAGAAAAATTTAACAGTGAAGAAACAATAATAAAGATATATGAATTAAAGCGAGGTTATAACATTATTCGCTACATATTAATAGAAATGATAAATGATGGAGTGAGTGTGGGGTTCAATTCTTTTTAAAAAAGATAGTTCCTACCCACAGTAAGTTGTTTTGCAACGATCCGGATTTCGAGCCTTTTAGCTCATCATAAGGTTGAACTTCTTGTAGGACTTCTACAACCACGTCTCTCGACATGAATTGCCAAAGTGAACCCGCTGAAACCTCCGCCAACGCGACGTTCCAATTAGCAGCTGATTTTTTTAATGGAGCTCAATTTGAACGTGCGAAACGCGGAAATTATAACACAAATAAATATTAGAATAATAAATACTTAATATTACTATAAATTACTATAAAAATAATAATTAGATTATTAGATTGTATTGGATTTGATGAAAAATAGTTTAATATTCTATCAGAAAATTTACATTTTTTTTACAAATATGTCTATTGTATAAATTGTAAGTTTCAGTGTTTCATTTTCATTGGATATGTTAGTTACTTTTATTAAGTGTTAACATATTGTTTTCTAATTTTTTTTTGTATTTTAAATCACAACAGTTGAAGAGGGGGAGCCGGCATCATGGCATATAACACGGCAGCGGCATATATATAAAGGCTACTTTTATGAAAATGTGTTTTTGGTTGAGGAAATCTATAGAATAGAGTGAATCAAGAGAAAAAATAATTTATTAGGTTTCGTGGTCCGCTTGACCAAATAAATTCTTTACAATTAATTAAGGTTTTGGTTGAGATAAAAAAGTCAAGTTGTCACAATAGGGATTCGGACCCACTTCGGCGACGGAAGGTCGTGAGTTCGAATCCCGCTTGTGACACTCACTTTTTTATCTCAACCAAAACCTTAATTAATTGAAAAGAAAAAATATTCATTTTATTTTATTTTTATTTTATTTTTTCCCACATCCTACATGTATTTTTAAAATTGAAACAACGTTTATAAATCCCAGGCCCTGAAGATGATCTCAATAAAGATCGAAACGTTGCACGATAAAGAAAATGTTTTTCTAAAACCTACGTCATACCAGACCGCATCTCACGATCTTCAAATAATCAATAAGACAAAATAAATTTGATTTCATTTATCGTAGATTATTGGCGCCTACCTTTTCTTTTCATCTCATTGCTCGAAACATCGATCGAGGACTGAGGTTTTGAACGAAATCAATCATTGCGATGTGGCGAACACCGAATTAATCATCATCATTGGCAGATGCGCTGTTTATCACATTACTGTCAATTTCCTTGGCCGTTTTGTAATTGCAGCCTGCTGAAAGTTCTGGTTTGATGAAATAATCTATTCAACTTAAATTTTCTTTTGTAAAAAACCCGTGTTTTCTCAATTTTTTATAGGTTTTGAGGAAAAACATTTCACTAAACCGATGTTTTGTTGTTTTAAGGTTTTATGTAATTTTTTTTTATTTGAGTACTTACTTTAATAAAATGGCTTCAAGCATTCTTACCTTTACCATTCTCTCAGTGGCTCTTTAACTACGATTGATACTTTGATTATATCGGTTAAATTTTTGGCGAAATGAGCAAACAAATAAAAAAAAAACTTCTTCCACATGAAAATATTTACGATTGGCCCACGATATTTTGCGTCATATTCTGTAAGAGTAATTTTTATGCCAGGCCATAATGTTTTGTTTTCGTAACCAAAAAGCGCTGACTTTTATATCGGACCATCAATTTGCCGAACTGGCACTGATTAATACTGGGTCAGTCTATTTTCGCTGGTTTACCTTGAATTTGAAGAATTACTCATTAAAGGTGGAGTTTAGCCAAAACGAATAGAGTTCAACGTTCAAACCAGCGAGAACAGACGGACCCAATAAGGTGATCGATGTTTACTCTCCTGGGTCTGTCCATCTCTCGAGAGCTTAAAAGTCCCTCAAACGCCTGTTAGCAATGTATTTGGCTGCAACACAGTGGACCCGTGATAAACTGATCGCTACTTGTATCACCTCAGAGGGTCTGTCTATTCGTTTGATCTTATATCACCTTCAGTGAGGTACTGTCAATATATTGATCAAGTTTAACATTTGTTCACCGGCCAGCAGATCAAGAGTCACCACCTCCAACTATAAAAGTCTATTAGCAATATAGTAAGTCCTTTGGGAAGAAAAGGCATATCATTTCAATTTGCCACAGAACAACTTCGGATGGTCATCCATTGTGGTGGAAAGTTCTACATCACCAATCTGCACATACGATGTACGATTTTTAGTTCCGATACCAAGTGTCTGTTTCATGTTTTATGACATTTTTATATCTATGTTTTTCGCTTATCGATCTGTATTTTTTAATAATAGCCGGATTCATGTAGACAAGGTGATCGAATTTTAAGATAGCTTTCCTTCAATTACTATTTCTAATTAGATGTTGGCTTTTGATAAGGTCTGGTACCAGGACATGTTTTATAAACTTAAACGCTTCCTACCCACTCCTTATTATCTTATTCTGAAATCCTATCTAACAGAACGCTGCTTCAGAGTGAGGTGCGGCAATGACTTCTCGAAAGTCAGACAGATACAAGCCGGCGTCCCACAAGGTAGCATTCTCGGTCCGATCCTTTATATCGTTTATAGTGCTGGCCTGCCTATACACTCTAATACCGTCATTACCATCAATGCGGACGATACCGCAATATTGTCTTCTACTTCTTATCCTATCCAAGCCTACCTCCAACATTCAAGAACACTGACGTGATCGAAAAATGGTGCAAAACGTGGGACAAGACTGAATGAAGAAAAATGTACTCAAGCTTCGTTCACATTGAGAGTTCAGCCATGTCCACCATTGTACATCAACAACAAAGCCGATTTCCATTCATGTCAATACTTAGGACTGTACCTACACATTGCTTTCCCGTATACTCGGTCGTCCTTAAAAGGACAATGAAGATCTTTAACGTCCGTACCTAGCTTTCCGGCCTTATTGGACGTTTTGATTCTCAATATGAGAGCTGAAGCACCTCCGCATACGACAGAAGTGTGATACCGCCGCAGCATTGGTGTAGAGGCGTCTCAGCCCCTAAGGACCAAGAACACCCTCGCTCTCCGCTTGTCCACTTCGAATGGTCGGGCCCGCATTGTGCATCGGGTCGTATGCCGCGCGCAAAGGGCTAACAAGCCGAAATACATCAGCCTGTTATCCCGCGCACTCCCTAGATAGAGAAGGCGACTCTATCTCCCTGAGTATAGGGGCTTCCCTAGCCTAGAACTACCGGACCCGCCCCAGCCGCGGTTTTGTTATGAGTGGAATTGCTAACCACCCCCTAGATGAGCACCGCCTACGGTAAAAACCTGCTGTCGAGCTCAGCCTACACCTGCTATGCGCATTCGAGAGGCGCCATAAGCTCAGCCTAGGTGGTCCGATCCTTCGCTTCCCCAAGGGTACCGCAGACAGCAGACTGACATGGAATCCCAATACAAGACTTAAGAGACCATAACTGAACAGAAGACTTGGACAACTACGAAAGGGCCAAAATCTGCCTTGACCGTCAAAACTAAACTAACGTTATACAAGACCTCACTGCGATCACTTTGGACATACCGGGGTTCTGCCAAGCCATCCAACATCCAGCGCATCCAATCTTTCTATTCAGTCCTCAGATAAGTAGTCAAACCCCCTGATTACTTCTCAAACCTCACTATTTACAACGACTTCAACATTCATTTTGTCAACGAACTGATCTGTTCCCGATTCCAAAGGTTTCACACCAACCTCGATCAATCCTAACACTACTGCCCAAGCTCTCTCTGCACATTCCCAACCCGGGAACCCGACGATGGACTCGAGACCTCCTTGCCATTGGCTGCTTTCTCATGGCATGTGCCCCCGGGTGCAGCGCTAGTGTCAGCGTTGCGACCGTGAGAAAAAAAATTATAATTACATTTCTAATATGTATAGGGTAGAAATAAAATCATTTAAAATAAGTTTTGCTTTCTTTTAATCAAGATGATAAGAAATAACATAACGCACCACTTTCTATGTTAGGAGATATCTCCAGAAGACAAAAGCCCACTGTTTGCAGCGAATCGTGCCATAGCAACACGTCCTCCTCCCTATGTCAGGTGCGAGATCAAAGGCGGCAGTTCAGCTTAATCTTGGCCTAAGTAATTGGGTGACGGGTCGAAATGAAGCGGTCGGAGGAATTAATGTCCCGGAACCAGACCGGAGAGAAGCCGGCTGAGACAATTAAACTGCTTGGCTCGCAAGGCCTGGAGGCTAATCATTAAACACTTGCTAATTCTGTGCAAAGCAAGCTCCATCACTCCAAATTAGGGGCTTATTGGACTGGCCCACTTGTCTCTGAGATAGAATAAGGGTTTCTTACTATAAATTTAACAATAAATAACAATCCAAAACAGTCCAAATCCAACTGTCTTATAAAAAGTATTAAAAAAATCATTTAAGAAACGTTCTATGTTTCTAATATAAATCTATAATCGCTTATTGAATAAAAGTGTTTAATCGGAAATTGAATTATTATTGCTGTCGTAAATTACTCGTGTGTCAACCATTTTCAACTTGTCGATTTGGCCAAGTGCAACATGCAAAAGTCGCAATGTTAATTTTGCCCGCGGCGAGCCGGTAATTGGGCCAAATGAAGGCACACGCTAAACTAATAAATTCCAGTAGCCGGCCCATTCGTTTATCCTCTGGCTGTGCACATCCTCAAACATAAACCACTTTATCGGAATGGTGATTGACCACGACGGCCAACTGCCTTAATTGACTTGTTACGTCCCTAAATGGAAACTGAGGGAGTGGTAGTTTGGTGTCGCCGTTTGCAAATTACTTTAGCCCTAGTTTCGAAAAGGACAATTAATAATTTCAACCCGTGTAAAACTTTAAAATAGGCCTTGCATTTTTTTTTGTGTGAAAATTAGGGTGAATAATTCATAAACTAGGTCAAATAATTAAACCTACATTGTTTCAGTGTTTTCTTTATCATTTAATTAATCTTATCTGGGTAGGACTTGCTTTGTTCTTATTATACCCGAAATTTATATATGCTTCTCTTAAGGTCTTTAATTACACAGCGTAAAATAATTAAACAATCTATTTTAAAAATTAAAAACTTCATTCCCTTTTATTCCGATATCAGTCCATTGACGACGTTCCACAAGGAAGCATTTTTGGTCCCAACCTTTATACCTGTTATACTGCTGATTTTCCACTAACATTACCACTTTGCGGATCATACCACCATTACTTGAATATATTGTTCTTATATTTGAGCAAAAAGAAGTAAAGGTTTTAAGGTGGCCGTTCACGATCGCTCCAAATGGAACCGCGCCAAGCCGTACAGCTCCATTTGGAGTGCCTGAAATTTGAGGGGGCATTCACGACGGCTCCACAGCCAGTCCCTCCGAACGTCAACCAGTGAATTCACCTTCTCAAAATGGATGACGATCTCTTCTCTTGCTAATGTTCTGTTTATTTATATATTAATTTCGTGAAAAATGGAAAAAGGAGGGAAAACTCAAAAGGTGGGGTTGAGATGGGAAGTTGGTGTCCGAGTGGATCGAGGTCACGATAGCTCAAGTGGTAGAGTAGCGGCGTATCTAGCCGAAGGTCGTGGGTTGGAATCCCGCTCGTGACGCTGACTTTTTTATCTCAACTAAAAACCTTAATTAATTGTAATAAAGATAATAATGAATTGAACTATTTGACGTTTTTAATTATATTTAGGTTAAATTGTAACCTAATTTCTTGTAAAACGGCAACATCTTAAATCACATTATAGGTTTTCTTATTTATTTTGCCTTTTTATATTTCTGCCTACAACAGTGGACACTAATTGCCTTGTCGATCCGGCTACATAATTACCGCTGGTTTAAATCTTGCCCACCTGAATAAATAAACTCCCACTTTAGTGTCCTGGTTGTAAAAAAAGTAGGAAGAAATTAGAAAACGCGTTAACACGATTGACCTATTTTACTTTCGCTACGGCCAAACGAGATGCAAGGACTGAAATAGATTTCTATATAATTAATACTTCACTAATATAAATCAAATAACGCATAAATACGCCTTTACTTTTATAAATATTGCGGCGAAACGGTAGAAACCGAACGCTCCTCGCTATGAATACCAAAACGACATGTACGTCCTGGTGGGTCGAGCTAAATTAAACCCGGCTTCATCCGGGACTGAACATGCCCTGTGTGTAAAGTACGTGCTTGGCTTGCTTGATCTCGCTTTGTCCAGAGCGAACGTAAAGACGCCCCCGGAGGGTGACGACCGCTGGGTCTACTCGCCGAGAGTCTATCGCGCTGACCACTCGGTAACCGCGGCCCCCAAGGGATGAGCTTAAATCTCCCTAAATTGTTATCATTCAAATGCCCATAAAACAATCTGTATAATGATCACAATTGTTAATTAATTTTTTAGCTTTTCTAAACTATGTTGGTTTTTCTTGTTACTGGAATTGATCCAATTTGTCACGATATAACGAGTGAAAACTATTAACAGGGTACGATAAATGGGGGAAAAACGTAATCTTGCGAGAGTTAGTTTTCCACGGACAACAACTAAGTGGGTTCATCCAAGCTTCCTCGTTTCGGTCGACTTAACTCTTTCCCCTCTGACAACTATTACCCTTTGCAATTTACCAAATTATATTTGAGCCACAAGTGAAGGTTTTACGCGAATCTTGAACGCGAGTTTGGGCACCATTGGGTACACGGAAGATCTCTAGCTAAATTGTCAAATGTTGCTTTTAAATTGGCAAAGAAGTAATACAACTTCTAAAGGTCGGCTGTTCGAAGACCTATAAAATAAACAAAAAATTAAAATTAAGGGAACCGAAAACATTTTGGGAATAAAAAAAACGCTGGGCTACAATACTTGGGGATTTTATAGAACTGGCACCTCAAATCTGACACGCATGCTCACTGTGGAAAAGTCAAATTGGGTTAAATAGCCAAAAATTAAAATTAGATCTTCCAATTCATTAAGGTTTTAAGTTAAGATAAAAAAGTCAGTGTCACGAGCGGGATTCGAACCCACGACCTTCGGCTAGATACGCCGCTACTCTACCACCTGAGCTATCGTGACCTCGACCCACTCGGACACTAACTTCCCATCTCAACCCCACCTTTTGAATTTTAATTAAAGTTGGGGTTGAGATGGGAAGTTAGTGTCCGAGTGGGTCGAGGTCACGATAGCTCAAGTGGTAGAGTAGCGGCGTATCTAGCCGAAGGTCGTGGGTTCAAATCCCGCTCGTGACACTGACTTTTTTATCTCAAATAAAACCCTTAATTAATTGAAAGATATTAATTTGTCAAGCGGACCATGAAAACTAGTGAATTAACATTAGATTTCCTATTAGATTAATTTCGACCATATCCTGTTCGTGTCTTAGACGGCTTTTAGATTCAAGTCAGCCCATGAAAAACAGGATATGAAGATAATCTCCAGACATCTGTATTCTTTCACCATCTCTATTAAATCACCATAAACTACCAGGCACATTCTTTTCCTAAAAACCATGATTTTGGACAATAAGCCTGTATTAAATATTCCTCAGCAAACCCCAGGCAATGTCGGACAGAATAATAATGTCAACATCATATATTTTTGATGATTATACTAATATCTCGGATTCCGCATTTTAAAACAGTCGGGAGGTCATCAAGAAAGATCCCAGAACCACTAGCGGGACGAAAACGATTCTGACGCCCCCACCACGGTACACAAGGATAAAATTATTAAGGATAGACATTTCTTAAGGCTACAACAATTACAATATACAACATTGAATCTCTTATTCCAAACCGTACCATTTTCTTAAATCAACGAAACACATGCCGCCCTCGTGGCTTGAATTAGGCCAAAGTAAAAACTTTGAATTCATGGGTCTGTGGAAATATATTAAACACAGCCGTCATGAACACTCTCTTTGTTGCGTTGAAATATGGATATTGCCCTTAATGTTAAATGCTAATTTAAGTTGGATTTATTTCATTAAAATACATTGTTCAATTCAGTCGGGAAATACATACAGCACTTGGACTTCGTATTAAATTTGTCCTTTTTAAAAAAGCAGGCGTTAAAACCTGAAAGGAGATCAACAACAACGAAAATAATTTTTTCCCAACTATTTTTCTTCGACTGTATAAATTATTTTAACAATATACTCCAGCGGAATAGAATAAAAATGTAAAAACGGATATCACGGATTCTATAAAATAGACCCCCCCCAAAAAAAAAATTAAAATTATGTCGCTGTTGAAAACTCCTCTAAAATTTTATGCTGAGTCAAATACTTAAAAAATAAAATCCGGAATATAGATTGTCTTAAATATAACATCACGCCCCAGCAAGGCCGCAGGTGCTAGAAAAAGCTCGACGCGTCAGCATCTTCTTATCGCGGTGGTCCACTCACTTGAAATTAATAGAGACTTGTTTTGTGGTATCTTTTTACAAGAGAAACTTTAATTAGTCGACTTGAAGGGTTACTTGGTCTCGCTCCTAAACCAGACCGGTTTTAAACTCAAACCGAACTTTATCACCACAAGGTGAAACGTCAAAAGCTGTTTTCTAATCATTTTCCTCTCATTTTTCCCGTTTAAATTTTTAAAATCGAAACAATTGATGAAATTTTGAATGTTGTATTATGTATGATAGTCAGTCACTAAAGCTCTTTTTGAGTAAGCACAAAGCATTAATTGACGAAAATTTGTTTCAACACACACATCAAACAAAATTAGCCTGCCTACTTTATTAAACAACTGTTATAATTTATTAAGTAAATATTTTTATGCTAATATTGATTAGATTTTATATTAGGATTAGATTAGATTATATAAGAAACAGTCCAATTTGAGGATATGAATTGCAGCTCTGGAAGCCAAGCGTGTAATTATGCAAAACATGGTTACAGATTGGGTTTGCGGGTTTGACCGTTTTCTTGTTATCTGGGGGATGCTAATGACCCAACAATCGAAAATAAAAAATATTTTGAAGTTTACCCTGGCTAATATTTATTTTATTGCATATAATACTCATGCTGAATTGTGTGCTGAGACTGATCATGCTCTTTATGCTAGTCCGGACTTCTATTTGTAATCAAAAACGACTTTAGGGTATATCGCACGATTTAAATATTTGCACTCCAATTTCTCCAGCAAATAGTAAACGATACCTTAGACAATACTTCGACAAAAGATGGAGACCCATACACCACTAAAATGAACTGTAACCTCAGATTAAAATGCAAAAAAGGCAACAACTATACCATCATTGACCCAATGACAGGCACATAGCAGAACTCAATGAGACAATAAAATGTTTCAATTTCAATGAAATCCAATAAAAGAAACTGTTGTGTTAATAATCTGTCTATTCAATAATATTTAGCCTTCCATGATTTCCCAAAGAGCAGTACGCTTCAGCCTATGTACCCTCCTTCCACAGAGACACCCAGTACGCCTGGTCACTCCAACCCTCTTTCTGGAAACGCCGCAAACAAATAGACTTTTATAAACTTTCTTCCCTCTTCTCCCTTTGTCAACTTAGGCTCACATATCACGGAAGGCCATAGATTCTGTCAAGTTTTTCGATCCGCCGACATCAGCTTCAGTCCAAACTTCAACGTATCCATGTAGATGTCCCTATTCTGTCATCAGTCATACTATCCACTCCGATCTAAATATACCGCACGTTCCAAAACTGGCCCAGTCATGTTCTCTTCCATTCCAATAAATTACATTCTATCCAGCATCAACCCTTTCTTACAACCTTTCCCAGAAAGTTAGGACAGGCGGCCACGCTACATTCTGATTGTGTAACGTCTGCACCCTTTGGTGTGTAGTTAACTTCACGCCACAATGGCCAATTATGGCCATGAACCAGTGTCAGGAATACGTTCCTAACGCCTGACATGTATGTATGCTTACTATATTGTATTCGTGCTTGTATATTGTTTATATTTAATAAATTCTGGTTTGTAGGTTCTTTATAACTACGAGGTTACCTAGTTGGACCTTATTAAGCTGTGTTTACTCTTTAATATTCAAATAATTAAGGTTTTTAGTTGAGATAAAAAGTCAGTATCACTAGCGGGATTCGAACCCACGATCTTCGGCTAGATACGCCGCTGCTCTACCTCTTGAGCTATCGTGACTTCGACCCACTCGGACACTAACTTCCCATCTCAACCCCACCTTTGGAATTTTCGAAAAAATGTTGTTTTGAGAAATGGCAAAAAGGAGGGTAAATTCAAAAGGTGGGGTTCAGACGGGAAGTTAGTGTCCGAGTGGATCGAGTGGTAGAGTAGCGGCACATCTAGCCGCAGGTCGTGGGTTCGAATCCCGCTCGTGACACTGACTTTTTTATCTCAACTAAAAACCTTAATTAATTGTTTAAATTATACAAATACATAAAACATCAATATGTCACTGGCACTCACAATAATGACACATCTACAACAAAAAAAAAGAAAAAAAACACTTTGAGCGAGTGCAAATACATTGATTGAGTCTAAAATTTCTAGCATTGTATAAATTCTGTTTTCCACATCTTACATGTATGTATTTGTTAAATTTAAACAACGTTTATAAATCCTAGGTCCTGAAGATGATCTCAAGGAAGATCAAAACGTTGGCACGAAAAAGAAAATGTTTTTCTAAAATCTACGTCATACCAGACCGCATCTCACGATGTCCAAATAATCATTAATTTATGGTCACGAAACACCATACATTTCAGGAAGAATGCCGCAAGTGGTAGAGCACCGGCGAATCTAGCCGCAGATCGAGGGTTCGAATCCCGCTCGTGACACTGACTTTTTTTCTCAACTAAAAACCTTAATTAATTGAAATTTTATTAGAAAGCCACCAATTGCACCGCTAAAAGTTACTTTAAAACAGAGTCCTGCGAGGACGAAGTCGCGGTCCTGACATAAATAAAGTAACATAATGAAGGTTTCTCTTTTGTTAAGGGTTCGTGATGATTTCGTATGAAGTGAGTCGTTTTAAGTTCTTGAAAATTATACAGGATACCTCAGGCCAAGTTCAACTTCAAAATATCAAATCCGACCCTATACATCCTGACATACATATATTTTTATCAGTGAAAACAATGGTGCAATCGGATTTTAAATTGATCAAAAAGTTTGAAAAAAAACACATTTCGTTTGTTTCGTTGTTAATTACAATTAATTAAGGTTTTTAGTTGAGATAAAAAAGTCAATGGCACAAGCGGGATTCGAACCCACGATCTTCGGCTAGATACGCCGCTGCTCTACCACTTGAGCTATCGTCATTTCGACCCACTCGGACACTAACCTCCCATCTCAACCCCACCTTTGAATTTTCCCTCCTTTTTGCCATTCCTTTTTATCTCAACTAAACACCTTAATTAATTGAAAGATAGGTCAAGAAAACTAGTAAATATTCAAAGAATTAAAATGATGGTCAATTTATTTCTTTGTCAGAACTTTAAATGCACAGTGCTGTGTGTCAGATCTCATTTAGATCCACACATCTCATAATTTTAATCTTTTTAAAAAAGGATTGATCACCGCACTAACTCCATCATTCACCATTTCTATCTCATAATTTTTGTAAAACAATTTCTGGTCGATCATTCTTTCACTCTTATCTGTTTATTCCGACACAAAATGCTGTCTGTTATCCAATTCACTAATTTCTTTTACCTGTTACCATTTTAATTTTCGAGCTTGACGAATTACGGTGTTTTGGAAAGAAATCCTCCACGTATTTACGCTGGATGACGTCGGTGGATTGACTAAATAGTTGATGGAGGCTATTAGACCCCCTAACGGCAGGTTTAAGTGGCGTCATCCAATTAATTCACGCCTCTGCCACCTACCACCCGAAGCCACGTGTTAATTATTAATGCAGACACGGTTAATCTTCGTTAAGCCTCAACAATTTTACCATAGGAAGAAAACTAGCTATAATATATCTTATACGGTGTTCTAATATTCAAAACTCTTTTGACAATGAGAGTGTACAAACATCATCACACAACTATTTCATTAGATTAAAATGAAACCTGATATTTAACTTTTACGTTATTTATTAGTTGGTAGTTAGGAGGTATCATTGTAAAAAGAAATAATATATAGTTTGTTTGTCTAAGAATATTTTAATCCATTTTACATATAATTGCATGTATGTTCAACATACATAATATTCAGTATACCAGTAAAAAAAGTCGGTAAGACGCAATGGGGTGGAAAGGAAGAGCTTGTTTTAAAATCTTCATTACGTAAGACTAAATACATGGACTTTGATTTTGCGCGGTCTGAGAGGAGATGTGACTTTTGGTAGCTAGAAAGCACTTTTTGTCAATTTTTCGCATTTAACTCGTCAAAATCGTTAAAAATAAAAACACATCGAAAATATCACTAATATTAAAATGAAAGATTTATGCAATTTTGCGTCGAATGAGCACCACAAGGATGAAATTTGGACAAGAAATGTAGACGGTGGAAAAAAAACTTTTTTACCTACTTCGAAGAAAAATCTCACTAGTTGAGTTGTGACTAGCTCACTAATGATACTAATGATTCCCATATTCATCACTCTCTTTTTAAAGTGAACTCTCACTTCTAGGGTTGGAATCTTGGAAATAAAACCAATTGTCTATTTCTATATCTATCTTTTCCAAGTTATCAGGGAATTGTGTTTCTTAGTTCGTCTTTTTAATTTGTTCAAATCCTAAGGAGCAGTCAAGAATGAGGTAGTTGAGGAAAACACATTTTTCATTTTTTTGTCGACGTTTCGACCTTTATTCGGGACATCTTCTGGGCCTGGGCAAACTACAAAACATATGTCGATTGGAAAAAATATATATATTTACATCTTAAATCGTCTTTTTTTCAATCAACATTGTTTTGTAATTTACCCAGAAGATGAATAAAGGTCGAAATGTTGGCCGAAAAATGAAAAAGGTCTTTTTCTAAATTACCTCATTCCTGACCACTCCTCACGACTTCAACAAACAAGGATGAAATTTGAACAACAAATACAGACGGTCGAAAAAAAAACTTTTTTGCCTACTTCGAAGAAAATCTCACTAGTTGAGTTGTGGCTAGTTGACTAATGAAATCGCCCCTTCCAAACATGTATTGGCAGTTTCCCATATTCATCACTCTTTTTTTAAAGTGAACTCTCACTTCTAGGGTTGGAATCTTGGAAATAAAACCAATTGTCTATTTCTATATCTATCTTTTTCAAGTTATCAGGGAATTGTGTTCACGACTTCAACAAACAAGGATGAAATTTGAACAACAAATATAGACGGTCGATTTTTTTTTTTTTTTTTTTTTTTTTAGTTGAATTTTGACTAGTTGACTAATAAAATCGCCCCTTCCAAACATGTATTGGCAGATTCCCATATTCATCACTCTCTTTTTAAAGTGAACTCTCACTTTTAAGGTTGGCTTGAAATAAAAACGATTGTCTATTTCTATATCTACCTTTTTCAAGTTTCAGCCAATCCACACTCTTTTGAGTTGATTAACTGAAAAAGTCTTTAACCATTGTGATGATATATTTCATGAGAGAAATTTTGAATTCATGTTTATTTGTGAATTAATTGAATCTTTGTTTGGTTGCAGGTGAGTTGGGAACGACGAAGAGGTTGACAAGGTAAATGAGTGGATATAATATGATTTGCATATCGTATTCAACCGGTTCGGTGCGACAAAGAGACGTCGCGTTGAAAAACCGGCGTCCTATCTCGACGGAAGTGCAAAGGAAACAAAACATGACGCGGTCGGAAATGAGACAAGTTGCACGGGCGAACAGAGCGAGCACCCCTTCCGCCCGACAACCCTCAAAACTCAATTCTAGCAAATCAGCATCCCTCGCCCTCTCTCCACCGGCAAAATGCCCCGGCTGATTTCCCACCTGAATTTCTCCGACAGCATTAATTCCGCGGTGGAGCCTCCTTCGTCCCCCAGGGCTGGTAAATGGAAATATTCCAAATATTTTTCCCCTGTCACAGTCCACGGATTGTGTTTTGATCAATTCGGACTGGAGATTTCCATCGGGCCTGCCTCGTAAAGAATGATCTGCAAATTCTTGCGATCTCACAAACCCTTCCCCCGGAAACTGTACTGCGGTACAGAAATATTCTCAACGTAATGAGCATCGACGAATGACCAACAGTCTTACAGTAACTGTAAAATTCCCTCTTTTATTCTTTGGGAGATGAACCTGTAACATTTTTCGTTTCTAATCAGTTTGTTCTGCATATCCTTAGTCTGTCCTGGGACAAGGAGACAACAACCAAAAACACAGGTAAAAAGAATATAGGGTCCTTTTTAGATGACCGGGCTTAATTTCTCTTGAACCAATGACGCTATAAAAAAGTGTTTAATATTTTTGTGTCTAGTTTAAAATTTTTACTTTTTTTGAGAAGAAAAATTATACAGGGTACTTCTCAGGGCCAGTTCAATCTCAAAATTTCAAATACGACCCAATACATCCTGACAAATCATTTAAAGGATGTTTCCCGCTAAAAACAATGGTGCAATCGGGTTTTAAATTAGTCAAAAAATTTTGTTTGCTAATTATTAATCACAGTTCATGTTCGAACTGCCTGCCTTGCGTAAAGAAGCAAAGATTTGCTCTTTTTAACCACTCTTCACCGTTGCACAGAGCGATTGATTCAGGGAGATGGATTGACAAGCATTTTCTATCCTTTGCACACACACACACACACACACACACGCGCGCGCGCGCGCGCGCGCACACACACACAGACACACACAAAGACACACACACTCACCTATATGAACATATATGCACATACAAAGTTCTCTCTCTCTCTCTCTCTCTCTCTCTCTCTCTCTCTCTCTCTCTCTCTTCTCTCTCTCTCTCTCTTAACGTGTTTATCAACCAGTGTCTTTAATTTCATTCCATTCTCTCATGCTCTTTCCTGTATCTCACTCACTCTCTCTATTTCTACCTCTCTCTCACACACACACACACACACACACTCTCATTCTCACACCCTCTTATCTATCTATCTCTCCCTCCCTCCCTCTGTTTCTCTTTTAGTGTGCTTATCAACCAGTTAATTTCATTCTATTCTTTCATGCTCTTCCATGTCTCTCTCTCTCTCCATCTATCTATCTCGCCATTCCTCTTTTTCTCTCTTAATGTCTTATCAACCAATATCTTTAATATCATTCTATTTTCTCATAGAAACTCAGTTCTTCAACTGAGGTTGCTGGGTTACACTGTTTTTTAAATGGTCCTACAGAAAATAAACCAATTGGAGTTAAATTGGTTGACAAGGAGGCCAACACATCCGACCGTGAGGTCATACGTAGTGCCCAGTACCCACTTCTCCCGGAAGTGACTATTCAAATAACGTCTCCTCGGCAAAGAATTGTGTTCGGGGCATCCATCAAGCTGAAGAATCATTCTTTGTCGTTGTAGACAAAGGACCATCATATAATAGTGTTGGTAAAACCTACCTCAAAAAATTGAGGTACTGACCACTATTTAAATTATTTTCGTAGAAATAAGGCCCAATTAATTTATTTTCGAGAAGTCCATACTAAACGTGGATACTGTGCACAACCCGATAATGAAAGAGTATGACATTCTCGGATTTTCGTCTGCCCACGTTCGAAAATTCAAAGGTTTAGCATGCCATTAAAGGTGAACGTGGATTCATCAGTCTATAGGATTTATGGAAGAAAATTTTCTTCAGCCTCCCAAATCGACGTTTGACGTTGCACGGAACGTTAGACCCCTTTCATAATCAGAGTCCCGAAGTTCCTAGACAAGATGAGAGCGATACTTAAAATTTAAGTCCGGAGTGTGGATCATTATTGTATACCATGGCCTACGGATGTGGCACCACGGTCTTATGTGGGGCTAGAAGGAGGTTTTTATTATGTTTTTGTGTATTGTATTATTGTGGTTAATCTATAGTTGTTCTTCTCTAAGACTGTTTTTCTAAAAACGTTTTTAACATATTGTTCGGTCAATAAACAAGAGAAATGCCGAGGTGCAAAGCTGGTGATGAGTCCGATAAGTTAACGAGGATAGCTATTGTAAATACTGACAAGTGCAAGCCTAAAAAATGTCACCAGGAGTGCAAAAAGTCTTGTCCTGTTGAGAGAACTGGAAAATTATGAATTGAAGTTAGCATAAATGACAAATTGGCAGCTATATCAGGGGGAGCTTTGTATAGGTTGTGGTATATGTGTTAAGAAATGCCCATTTGAAGCAATAACTAACATCAATCTTCCAAGTAATTTAGAGCGAGTCACAACACATCGTTATTCTCAGAATTCGTTTAAATTTCATAGACTTCCGATTCCTAGGACAATTGAAGTGCTCGGGTTTTTTATGGTATGGTATGGTGGAAAAGGATACTAGGAAGCGGGGTTTGTATTCCCCAGGCACTGCAGCCTTCTGGCTTATTATACCTTCCTAGTTCCTTAGTTCAGTCAATAGACTCAATCCTTCTTCTTAGAAGTATCAGGTCATTGACAGTTGCTGCAGCAATTTGATTCCATAAGTATTTTCCGTACGTTAGATTAAACCTACATTGAGCTGTTGCTTCGCATTCGAAGATGATATGGGTGGCTGTTTCCTCCTCCTCATTACATAATCTGCAAAGGGATTATCGTTGAATATACCCATGTTATGTAGATGTTTTATCAGATGCCAGTGACGGGTTAGTAGTGACCACTCCTCTGAGTTTGGTCCTCACCAATTGAAGCAATGCTTTTCCTAGTCTTAGTGAGGGTTGTTTCATCATAAGTTTAGTATGTGTAGCACCGCTAGAGTTTATCCACTTCTCCTTTTGTTTTGCTTGAATCCATTCTGCAATGGAGGATTCTATATTTGTTTTTGTTATCCCAAGAATTGGTTCGGGGCCTATGTTTGGTCTTGCAGACAACCTCCTCTGGCCAGTCTGTCTGCTTTCTCGTTAGCCAAAATTCCCCTGTGCCCTGGCACCCAAGATGTGATCAGGTTGTTCTGTTTCCCCAGGTTTTGGAGTTTTTGGATGCATTCACTGACTAATTTTGATGTCATTCTTTTACATGCTAATGCTTTATCACGAACCCTTAAGAAAAGGGAAACCTTCATTATGCTACTTTATTTATGTCAGGACCGCGTCTTCGTTCACGCAGGACTCTGTTTTAAATTAACTTTAAGCGGTGCACAGTGCTAATATGGCTTTCTAATAAAAGTCTGCATATGATTCTCTTAGGGACGGAATTTCAAAAAATCTTAGTTGCTATCGATTTCAAAGGAATGCACTGTCGAAATTTCATCGCTTTAGGTCCAGCGGTTTGGTCTGTGCGTTGTCTGTCAGTCAGCCACGTAATTGTTTTATAAATATAGATTGTTCATCGTCTAGCAGAGGTACAAAATGAAATGAAAGATTATGTTCTTTCTTTCTACCTCGAGTTTTAAAACGTGGAAGTTTTCTTTTTAATTTCCCTTTTTGGCTGTTTAAGCTTTACACAAATATACATTACTCAACCTATTAAGGCTGGTTTGGCGAACTTTTTGTTTCCCTGAGAAAAGATAAATTCATTATTTTCAAGTTCAAAACTTTGAAGATGATAAGTAGTTAAGTGTAACTGACTTTGTTTTTGTTTTAAATTCCATTGTGTCATTTAGTTTAAAACAACTGTTGGTAGTTCAACGATCGAAGTTTGTCAATGCGTTTAACGTTTTTATTAGAAGGAAAGACAAGGAAACAAGGTTAGAAGTGAGTTTGTTTTGTGTCTTACAAGCACTTGGAGGTAATCAGCGGTTTCGCCTTTCTTTTATTGTTCATTCCTCCTCACGCCCTTTCACCCTTTCACCCCATCCACTCGCAAATCCTCTTAGCCGCCCTTTGTGAAAGAACGGCGCTGGAACAAACCCCCTTTTCCCCTCACTCCATTTCCGTCACCCACGGCAACAAACGGCAGGGTAGCGGGGAAAAAAGGAAAGGGTTAAAAAAAAAGTAGGACCCCCTCGATACGAGTCGACCCCGTGTGTACGTGTGCCTTTTGGCAAATGCAGATCCGGAAACCTTTCACCTTGTTTGCCTTGCAAGGCGGAAGGAAAAGCGGGTCCCCTCTTACAACTCCGGTGAAGGACGAATTCGACAAATTGATCGACAAACCAACCAACAAGAATTCAGAAATAAGAGAAATTCAGAATGACTTCAGGAAGGCCAAGGCGAGATTCGACAAATTGACCCATAGGGTTTACCCCCATTTGAATAATCTTAAAATAAAATCGATATCCACCTAACATTCCATTAAATATTATCCTACACAGAGAATGAAGATGAATCGAACGTACACTACTAAAAAAAAAAAAACTCTTAAAACTTACGAAAATAAAATAAAACGTACGACTATTAAAATATAATCTATTCTGCCGATTTAGAAATAATATTTAATACCCCAAGCTAGCAGTAAAGAACAGGATAAAAGAAAGATGGCAGCGTCAGTGGGCCGGGTCGTCCTAGAGGCTTTTGCGCGTGAAGAGCAAGATTAGTAGATGGTCCCCCGAGAACCTGAGCCGGAAACCAGGAATCGTCCTTAAGCGATTAAGAATAGGCCATACACCGTAGACACACTGGCAACTGCTCTTGGGCCAAAGCCCGCGCAGGTGCCCCTTGTGCAGAGATAGGTTGTTCGATGTGTCCCACATACTGGAAAAATGTCATGCCCTGGCTTCCTACAGGGAGTGTGTAGGCATGCCATCCAATCTGAAAATGGTACTCGAGCACCGCAGCGGGTTTCTGTGTCCCCTGTTCCGCTTTTTAGGGGAAATTGGGGTTTTTGGGCATATAATATGTCTTATGTGTTGTGTGTCTATATGTTTTGTCTGAGTGCATGTATTTATTAGTGGGTTCGGGGTCGATGGCGGAATATTTACAAAAGTACTCCATCGACCCCAATCCAGATTAGTTTGAGTATAGGTCGGTGGAGGAATATCAAGTACTCCACCGACCAAACGGAATGAGTGTATTTATGTGTATGAATATATTTATTTGTATAAATGTAGGGTTTGAAATGGTAAATAGAATATAGGCTTAGTTGGGGGCTGAAATGACCTAGATATCGGAAGCCCCAGTCAAACAAAAAAAAAAATACCTAAGAAAAATAAATAAACATGTTCCAAATTTAATATACTTGATGGCAAAACTAAAGCCCTCTGCTAGTATTATCAAACCAAAATTGGAACTAGATTCGAAACAAAGAGTTCATGACAGTGAGGAGCAGCCGAATTTCTTCTGATCTGATAGCTCAATTTTCTTCAAATTGCTGAGCTTGTTGACAAGAAAGCTCATAGGTGGGTGACTATTTAAACCCAGGATTCACTACTTAGTAGAAGTGTTGTCACAAAGCGAGATAGCATTAGAATGAATGGCATGTGATATGAGATTAGAAACAGATTTCCATTAGTGCTAGTACTAGGAGAAAAGAAGTATCTTTGAAGATCAACCCTGAACGAGGCGAGGGTGTGCTATCTGATTTTTTTTTTCACCGAACTCTTGAGTTCGTTAGTTCTATCTACTTACTGGTGTCCCCATTTGAACAAATATATGACGATGATAAATGCTAGTGATGTCTGGTTTAGTCAAGTTTCGGAGGTGGTTTCATCGTAACATAACGTAATATCACAATCTTCAAAAATCTTTTTGTGGTAGCAACAACTGTTCATTTAATACTCACTATGGAAATAATAGTGTTTTGAGCCACATTTCGGGTTTAATACTCGTACAAATAAATTAAAACTAATTACACAAGTACGTTTGGCTAGCAAAAACAGTATTTAGATGTTTCTAAATAACAAAAGTACGAATTCTCAAAAACCCGTGTACCACTTACGTAAACCAGGGTAAACTGGCACTTTCGAACATTTCCTCATTCACTGCCCAGTTTTGGTTAAGTCTGTTGGTAGTAGATTGAAATTAAATAACATTTATACATTTTTTAACTTAATATTTTAATTCAATTAATGAAGGTTTTAAGTTGAGATAAAAAATTCAGTGTCACGAGCGGGATTCGAACCCACGACCTTCGGCTTGATACGCCGCTACTCTACCACTTAAGCTATCGTGATTTCGACCCCTCGGGCACCAACTTCCCATCTCAACCGAAAAATTGAAAAATGGCAAAAAAGAAGGAAAATTTAAAAGGTGCGGTTGAGATGAGAACTATTGAAAAACAATAACGTATAAGCAGTTAATAAAACAAACAAATAAACAATTAATAAACAAACTCAAGAGTAAAAAAAATTGTTGTTCTTTAGCGAAAGTTAAACAGTCAACAAATTGTTGTTGTAGTGGATGGAATGGCTTTTTTTAGAAAAAAACCTTTTTCATTTTTTTGGCGACGTTTCGACCTTTATTTAAAAATTCAATACGGATGTAATTAATATAAATTTAGAACCAAGTACGAAACAAGTTAATTATAAGTATGAAATACTTGTTTTAAAATTTATATTAATTAGTGGAATCTATTTTTTCCAGTTAATATTTGTTTTGTAATACACGCAGCACAGAAGATGACCTGAATAAAGGTCGAAACGTCGGCAAAAAATGAAAAATGTATTTTTCCAAAATACTTCATTCCCGATCTCTCTTTATACACACAATATAATTGAATAAATATGGAAATGTCCAGATATCAAAAATTCAGAAGTGGTAGATTTACTTAATTTAACTATTTCCCATTACTAATGATTTTTTAATTTATGTGATTTTTTAAACTTAACAATAAACAATGATTATTCGGAGATCGTGAGATGCGATCTGGTGTGACGTAGGCTTCAGAAAAACATTTTCTTTATCGTGCCAACGTTTCGATCTTTATTGAGATCATCTTCAGGGCCTGTGATTTATAAACATTGACATGTGAAAAAAGTCAATATATACAATGCTTTTTCTAAAACATCACACCAGACCGCATCTCACGATCTCCACATAATCATTAACTAACGGTCACTAACACCACACATAAATAAATAATTTATAAACAAAATAAATGATTAAAAAATGGAATAAATATTGATATTCTGATATAAAACCAGTAATGTTAGAATTACTCCTTTATCTATTCCCCATTGTTATTGATATTATTTTGCAAATTTTCTGATTTTGTTTAATTAACTAAAATAAACAATATTTAAACGAAATAAAGTATTAACAAATAGAATAAATGTTGAAATGTCCGGATATTAACTTTCGAACTTCAGATATTTAGTTCGTTTTGCCGTGTATAGTACTTTTCAAATGACTTTCAATGAACGATTTTATTGGCAATAACAACAATCCAGCAAACCTAGTATTTTTCCTATTAGCTTCAGCTCTGTATGGTGGGAGAACCTTTCCCTTAGATTTTTTTAAACAAAAATAAGACCGCAAGGAAAACTAATAAAGTTGGGTTCGACATAATGGTGGAAACCCAACGAATTGCCAATATCGTCGAGGGGTCCTCTATATTTTTATTAACTTTTCTTCTATTCCTTTCGATACTAACGTTGAGAACGAACATTTAACCAAAAATACGTTGGAAATGCTAATTTGAAGTTGATAATTAATGATTATTCAGAAATCGTGAGATGCGGTCTAATGTGATTTCAGAAAAACATTCGGTCTGGTATGATTTCAGAAAAATATTTTCTTTATCTTGCCAACGTTTCGATCTTTGTTGAGATCATCTTCAGGGCCTGGGATTTACAAACGTTTAAATTTAATATAATAAATACTGGGGCAGGTTGACCTAAGACCAGAGAGTTGGTGTAACCCCAGGTGGTGAGCTTGCAATCCGTTGGTCCTAAAATTGAAGCCAGCAATGCTGGATAGCCTCTTCCCTTAACTGAAGTCATAAATGTAGAGAAGGGTGAACCGCATATTTTCCCCGAAGGGGTTGACCATCGGGACAGTTTCGGACATTGAACTGAGTTTTCCTGTCTCTTACATCCACTCATAGGAATCATGCAGCTCACATGAAGAAGACCAAAGGGATGTTGGATGGTGTATTTTAATTTTCTAGCTTGTCTGTCGAGACGCTGCATTATTAAGAAACAAGGGTATTTTCGTGCTTCACGCGTTGTCACTAGCCTCACATCAAGCATTATGAGTCATCAACCCTGTCTGGGTCAACTAGGCTTATTGTTGTCCGCTAGGTAGATGATATCCACCAGAAAGTAGTGCAATCTACCGTGGGGGACCAACCGTCTCAGAGGGCAAAAGCACAGCACTATTCTCTCCGCTCCAAGCACGTAACTTCCCACAATGCGGATGGTTTGTTAGAGGCTAATCTGCTTTCGGCCCCTAGAGGGCGATTGCCTCGGGACCTATGCCCAATCTTTGTGATAAAGCTCTGAGTGTCCTTGCGGTCGCATTGCATGTGTGAGGGAGTAAACACCACATAAATTGAAACATCCACTTATGTAGCGTTATTTCTAGCACTGCAAATGCTAGATAGTATACCGGCCACGGGACACTTTCTGTTTATGCCAACCAGTAAGCTGGCTGCAGTGTGTCAAATGTTTTGCTTGCTCTAGACAGTTGTGGTTGGTAGGGATCTAGAAATAATTTCTGTGCGGAGGACAAGGTTACGTATTTAGAAATTTGAATTCTTATCTTGAACTCGTCCTGGACAGACCAACTAGAGTCAAGTTATATGGTGTAAACCCTATGTTTATGATTGATGACCAAAATGTGGACAGCGCGCTCTCTTCCAAAAAATAAGCACTTTCCTCGGTGCCTCTTTGCGCACTTCCTGGCTATACCACATCCGGGATAGGCCTCTCATTTACAAAGGATATGTACCAATATCTATAGTTTCCCTTGGCAGAGTTAGCAGATTCCGTAGGTAGTAGTGAAGAGGAAAGTGGATGGAATAAAAGCCTATTATTTTATTAAAATCTTTCTTGTTGAGCGGATGGAGTTCGCCTTCCTTTTTGAGACATATATAAATATCTTACTTGGTGCTTTTGTCCAGTGCTTGAGTTTTTCTTTGCCAAGCCACTTTTCTAGCTCCGCGCTTTACCACGCTCTCCCATGCGTCTAGTTTTGATTCCGGTCCTATGGGTGTGAAGGATGCCCCTTCGTCGGTATTGTACTTCAAAGTAACCTTGTGTTTTCCTAAGAATCTTAAGTACTTTATGTATATCCAGAATAGTTTAGAGCAAAAAGCATTTTAGTCCCGTTATAGTTGCCTGACTCTGGTCTCTCTTTCATCGACCGAATAAATTATTCACTTTTACAAAGAGATTTAACAGGTTTGAATGGTTTTGAATCATCGGCAGCAGATATTCGTAATCCTTAAAAAGTTAAAAAAACTGGATCTATGTTAGATAAGGCACACTTGATGTTGATTAACGATTTATAATTAAATTTCCTCACTTGCATGTCCAGTCTTTGTCTAAATAGAAACATAAAATCATTTTTAAAACGTTTCCTTTACAATACAATTTTGTATTTTTCAATTAATTAAGGTTTTCAGTTGAAATAAAAAAGTCAGTTTTACGAGCGGGATTCGAACCCACGACCTTTGGCTAGATACGCCGCTACTCTACCACTTGAGCCATCGATACTAACTTCCCATCTCAACCCCACCTTTTGAATTTTCCCTCCTTTTTGTCATTTTTCAAAGTTGTGCCAAAGGAAGTTAGTGTCCGAGTGGATCGAAGTCACGTAGGTCAAGTGGTAGAGTAGCGGCGTATCTAGCCTAAAGTCGTGGGTTCGAATCCCGCTCGTGACACTGACTTTTTATCTCAACTAAAAACCTTAATTAATTGAAAAATATTAATTGGTTAGGCGGAACACGAAAACTAGTGAATCTAACAATTTTGTATATTAATTTATCTAACAGTATTTCATATTCATCTGTACTTTCCCACTTCGTTCATTATTCTAACCTACCAAGACTTTTTTTACGTTTATCCACTTCAATAATCTTCCATTTACTTTTCTTTTTACCTTATTTTTCTTTATTATTTTTAATAAGTTTTTACATTTTGCATGATGACGCATTGAATTAACATTGATGAGGTAAGGTGCTAAGTAATTTGCAAATGAAAAGGTTGGCCAAAAATTATCATCGACAAACAAAATTAGGAGAACGGATTTGCCGGCAATTAAGCCGGCTTAAGCCCGAATTATACAATGAAATCAAAAGTGAGGCCAAGGTGCAAAATCGAGTGAAAACAATTTACCCCATTTTGAATATCAGGTGGTCGAGACATTTAATTTTCTGGGCTTATGGGAATGCAGTGGGTGGAGGTAGGGACTTCGGGAGTTTAATGAATATATAACCGGAGGAGCGAAGCATAATTGACTGAGAGGCATTAAGCAGGACGTTATATGCTAACTAAGATCAACACCCCCTCGACGTTCAGTCTGGCAATTGAACCCTCTTCCAACCATTGAAGGAGAATTTATCTAATTTCAGTTATTGAAAAAATATTCGCCTAATTTTCTTAGCATATTAATTATTTTATTTAAAAAAAGGTTTCATCAGGGTTAAAATATGCAAATATGTGCTACAAGTTGAACCTTTAAACTTTCATTTAATCTCACCAAGTCTTTCTTTAACAAAAATACCCTATTTCAAAGGAAAAGTTTGCGAAAAGAGGTGCTTTTAGTTCGTCGAATGTACCTTAGTCTTACAAGTGAAAAATCGAGATGACCTTAATCTTAGAAATCTGGTAACGACACGTACACGCGTCTTATTACCTCTTGTTCCAAATGTATAATGTGAAAATAAATTTCAAATAGAACCACATATTTTGTTGTAAAAATTATAAGAAGACTCGTAAATATTGTAAACGTCAACGACATCATTGGGGTCCAGGGTGTGTTGGATTTCAACAGGATGAATACGCGACTAATAATGCCGGTTCAGCGACTCGCAGACCAATATCATCAGGCTAATAATCACTTATTATCAACTAGGAAATTTCAATTTTTGATGTTTGGAAAAAATGAGTCCTTTTTTAATTCGAAACTTTTTTCTCATAAATTGTACATTATTTGTATATTAAATTCACTAATTTTCGTGGTCCGGTTGACCAATTAATATCTTTCAATTAATTAAGGATTTTAGTAGAGATAAAAAAGTCAGTGTCGCGAGCGGGATTCGAACCCACGATCTTC
Organism: Cimex lectularius; assembly: GCF_000648675.2. Taxonomy (NCBI): domain Eukaryota; kingdom Metazoa; phylum Arthropoda; class Insecta; order Hemiptera; family Cimicidae; genus Cimex; species Cimex lectularius. Next base: position 1,261,620 of record NW_019392673.1, on the reverse strand, counting down.
GGTTAGATACGCCGCTGCTCTACCATTAATATCTTTCAATTAATGAAGGATTTTAGTTGAGATAAAAAGTCAGTGTCAAGAGCGGGATTCGAACCCACAACCTTCGACTAGATAGCTCGAGGTCACGATAGCTCAAGTGGTAGAGTAGCGGCGTATCTAGCCGAAGGTCGTGGGTTCGAATCACGCTCGTGACACCGACTTTTTTATCTCAACTAAAAACCTTAATTAATTGAAAGTTACAAATAGTTTTAAAAAAAGCTTCTAAGGTTGATTGGTCCCTTTCCTAGGCAGACTCCGATAGATTATTTAAATTCAGCATTAAACTTTTCCAGTGTATCAACACAAGTTTACAATATTACTGAATGTTTTGTTTCCTCCTGCGTAAATAATAGTCACCCACATATTAAAAGTATTGAAAACTATTCTTTAAGCTCATTACAATACAAAAGGTAGAAACATAAGCGTTTAAAACATATTCTGTTTTAAGGTAACTTTTAAATTATGTTAAGTTTGTTTATTTAATTTTTTTTAGAAATAAATAGTTCTTTTTAGATTGTACAACTTCTTAGTCGACTATATAGGCAGGAAGCCTGAAACATCTATATCACACTTTTGTACATATTTGTATTTATTTGCAAATAAATTATTTTTGTTCTATATTTGTCAAGATGTCATGATAAAAGAGATGTATTCCTCGAAAGCTTGATAAAAGTACTGAATGTTTTCTTTCCTTTCTAAGCTTTTCTTAGCCTTATCTCCGATGTTTTGATACAAAATTATGATCTTAAAGGCGGTTATGTAATTGATTGCTAATTATATAATCACATAAAAACTTCGTTATTATTGCATACACATGATACACATTGTTTCGTCAAGTTTGTATAAGTTTTTATAACGAGTAAGATCACAATAAATGAAGACAAAATAAACTTGTTAATGCTTACAAAACCACCAGTGTAGTTTTTCTTTTAAACAGGAATGCTTTCTAATAATATTTGCTTCTCTTAAACCTAACGATTTGCAAACAGGGCGGAACGAACGCAATTTTTCTCTTCCAAACATCTTCTCTAAATAAGGAAGAAGGGGTATTCGAGCAAGAAGAAAATCTACGTATGTGCACACGCACACGCATACATGCATAGATATGTGTTCAGCAAATCAACAACTTTAGGGTCTGTACGTCCAGTCTTTGCCAGATCAAGTTTGTTGTTTTGACAGGTCGCCCATCTGGGAGTTGGGATTCACTGGCAAACTAATTTACCCCTGTTCAAAATAGACAGATTTTCTTATAAAGTTCGCGGCAGAAAAAGATCCAAAACTCAATTCAACAGAAGTATATTGTAATGGTGTTTATTCCGAACCGACCTGTCATATAGAATTTTTTTTAAATAATATTTGAACTGATTTATCTCAAAACATAATCAAACACTCAGGATCGTGGTGACTTTAAGTTTAGTAAAAAATTATAAGTACAACTAAGACGTGTAGGACATCCGTTTTACAATGATAGGTCCAAAAACAATTTGGTACGAGTGTAAAGTACAATTGCCAACTACTTGGCCGTGTAGCTTAACCCATCCCCTCCGAGGACATCTACAGAGTTCCCATGGGGAGTAATCGTCGTGTCGATACAGCGTCTTGTTGCTATTTGTGACACGTATGCCCCGTGAACACGGCCTGAATACACCATGGCTCAAACTTGAACAGCCGGGCGGCCGCCCTTTTACAAAGTGACTTGTTACGCTTTCATCTTAAGATAACTGTGCCGGTATAAACTTTATTCGTGACTCGAACCCGCTCATTACTGAGTTCGTCTTGAAACCGATTGAAAATTCACCGATGGGACCAGTCAAACGGAAAATACGGAAACGAACTTCTACGCCTGAGAGAAACAAAATCGACTCTGTGGATTCTGGTGAAAATTTCCAAATTGTAATGGTGGTGAATTGAAGGCTAAATTCAATAATAAATTGGCTTTTATTTTGAAATTTTTCGAGAGAAGAGATTTTAAAGGCAAAACTAATTTATTTCAAATTCATTTGGAAGAGTCGTTCAAACCAAACTAAATAAGATGAAATCGTTTCTTAGATAATTCCTACGAACAAGAAGAAAATATTATTAAAGCTTTAACCCCGAAATAAATGGCCAATTAAATACAATAAAAATCAATCTAAAATCTTCGAAAGTTTAACACACTTGAAAGAGGAAAATTTGAAAATGAAGCACTTAATAATAGCAGCATTAGCAGATAAGACTTAAGTAGAAATCATTTGGCTCATAGACCGGATGTTAAAACTTCCGCTAAAACTATAAAAAAGAATTAAAAACTATTAAAACCTTAGAAAAAAACAACGGGTATCAAGAAATATTTATTGGTAGGTTGTTAGTTAAAAGAATAAAAAAAATTAAATTTAAACGAATCAATAATAGGACTCAGCCACCCCACCACAAATGAATCATTAGGTTTCCGTTGTTTGCCATACATTGGTGAATTATCGGAAAAAGTTAGTAAAATTATTACACAAGAAGGTTTTAGAATAGCTTTTAGAAGTACGGGTTCAGTTAAAAAAATCCTCTCAAAACCTAAAGACAAAGTAGACAACTTGGCAAAAAGCAGGGTTTACCAACTCAATTGTAATATTGTGATATTAAATATATAGGACAAAGCGGTAGAGAAATAAAAACAAGAGTAAAAGAACACTTGCCTAAATCGAGCAGATTTTCGGATTTTAAGGACCATCTAAAAGAAACAAAACATAATTTCAATTCAAATCTAAATACAAGTGTTACATAGTTTCAACAAAGGGAAAGAATTAGATTGGTTTGAGAAATTTGAAATTAAAAAATGTAAAATTGAACATGGTGATAAATGCATCAATAATATAACAGATTTTGATCTACCGCCCATTTTAAATATCTACATAAATAATATCAAACATCCAAGTAGTTAAACTAATAATTTTAATTGTTATTATTTTTATAATAATTTAATAATAGTAAGTATTTAATATTATAATACTTATTTGTATTATAATTTCCGCGTTTCGCACGTCCAAATTGGCAATTCATGTCGAGCGACGTGTTGGAGAAGTCCTTCAACCTGATGATGAGCTAAAAGGCTCGAAATCCGTATCGTTGCAAAACAACTTACTGTGAGTAGGAACTATCCTTTTAAAAAGGAAAAAAAAGGATTAAGTAGAAACTGGTTGATAGCACAATGCTAGCAAAACAGCTAGACCACCACACGAAATTTCATCCAAGTTAAGTAATCGCTCGAAGGAGACTTTTTTTAAAAAAAGAACTTTATTGTCAAAACTGTACAATGTTTAACTTCGAAATAAATCGACAGAGTGACGGGGAGAAGGCTATCGCACGATATTTGGAGATTAGGGTTTTTATACTATTTTGAAAAAATGCTGATTAAGGATGATGATCAGGTGTCTGGACCCGCTTGACTTTGCTGGCGTGACGGTCTAAGGGGCGTCTGGTTACTTCATAATTTCCATCTCATTCCTTCCGTTAATCTCAAAACTAATACTGAAAAGAGAAATCCTACGAAAAAGCGAACATTAGACGGAACTTTTTATTTAGAAATCGTGAGATGCGGTCTGGTGTGATGTAGGTTTCAGAAATCCGACATCGTTCCCCACCCCTTCAAAATCCATCGTATATAAACACAAAATAGCAAAATCTCACTGGCACTCTCGACACGACACGCAAGAATAGCACAATTACACAGAAGACAACCACTTTGAGTGAGTAGAAATACTTTGATTGAATATATAAAATATATTTTGCATTGTATAAATTCACTTTTCCACATCCTAAATGTAATTGTAATATGTAAACAATGTTTGTAAATCCCAGGCCCTGAAGATGATCTCAATAAAGATCGAAACGTTGGCACGATAAAGAAAATGTTTTTCTGAAACCTACATCATTCCAGACCGCATCTCACGATTTCTAAATAAATATCGATTAACGGCCACTAATCACCACACATTATACGGAACCTCCTCAACCGATTCGTTCTCTTCTATGGTTCCTCAAGGGAACAACATATGTACCTTACTTTTCAACATACACACGGCGGACTTCCCTTACCTTCACACAACTAACCTCTACCTTTCCTGACGGCATAGCCATCTTCACAGCAAACCTTCACCGTTACTAGAATTACGATACCTCTAAGACCACCAGGGAGAGAGAGTGAAACGAAAGAGAAAGAGCGACCGACAGAGAAGAGTAAGTAAAACGAGAGAGAGAAAGAGAATAATTATATGAGGGCAGGAAAGGGAAAGAGAGAGAGAAAAGGATAGAGAGTGTAAAAGATAGAAAGAACAGAGAGAGTGAGAGAGAGAAATGACAGAGATAGTGAAGGAGAGTGAGAGAGAAAGAGGAGAGTGAAACGATAGAGAATGATAGTGTGTGAGAGAGAAGAATTGCCATAGGGAATGAGAGAGGAGAGAGAAAAAAGAGAGTAAGAAAACATTCAGAGAGAAAAAGTTGGGGAAAGAGAGAAAAGGAAAGGGAATACAGAGGGAATAAGACAGAGAAAGAGGAGTGTAAAAGTGTATAGAATGAGAGAAAGAGAAATTGAGGGTGAAAAGGAGAGTAAAAGTTTTGAGAGCGATAAAGGAGAATGAAAAACTATAGAAATATCATAAATGAGAGAAAAATAAGAGAAAGAATGGAGAGAGTGAGGGTAAGTGGAGAGTGTAAGAGAGAAAGCAAGAGAGAGAGAGAGAGAGAGAGAGAGAGAGAGAGAGTGAGAAAAAATACGAAAGAGGGGGTGTGAAAGAGATGAGGAGAGTGAAAGAGAGAGGAAGTGAGTCAGCAACGATAAGAAAACCTTTAAAATATTGTATAATATAAACATCAATTCGACCAAAATTATGATAATTGCATTTGATATTGGGGCAGGGTCGATAAGAACAATGACCACTTTTCTGCAGGCGTTTTAAATACAAGTCAAATTAAAATCTCGCCCCCAACGACAATTTATAACCTCATGACAAAATAACATCTTGAAAATATTACTAGATAATTAATTGTTCAATGAAATTTACCTCCTTTAATAAGGTGGCGACAAATCAGGGCTGGGTGGGAATTTTCACCCCTCCTGTTGTGCTGCTTGGCGGTTCTTGGCACGAAAAGGGTAGGCCGGGGGATTAGAAGCAACACATGGCATAATCACCTTAAAGCCGCATCGTTAATGAATAAGTGAATGCAACTCTCGTAGGCTCTTTTGCTTTTAAAGGGATTTGAAAAACATTTTATTTTCTGTTGAATATTTCATGTCTCCAACCATCAACTGCCTTGAACCTCGAAAACACTACATTTCTAACAAACAACCTATTCAATATATAGCCTATCTAGTTTGATAGGAATTAAAGAATACCAAAGAGGTTTCTCGATTTTCTCAGCATACCCAGTGTTGACTCAATGTGCTTTTTTATTAGATCCCTATCATTTATTCAATTGTTATCTCATATGGGATTACCGCAAATCAGTAGAAACAAATCATGCGCGTTCTCCATACCTTCCCCATTGCTTACGGTCGAAAGATTACAAAGTATTATTTTTTTATCACCTTAATCAGCTATATTTACAGTTTTGATATAAAAAAGACTCGAGACTCTATTTAGCCACTGGTGAATGATCACCAAATCTTGGCAGAAAATCGTATACAATGTAGTCGCACAAGTAAATAAACTGAAGTTGGTTCAATTTCAAAGTAAGGGTATTAAATTAACTGTGTTAATCGAGTTAAACGTAATAAATTCAACATGTTGTTTGATGCTTTGCTATTTTAGAAATAACGAAATAGGTTATTAAAGAACTCGAAAGGGAGTGTCAAAATGTGGTCAAACCAGAATAAACTTCTATTTACTTCAAACGATTTCCAACAAGGCTTGTAACGCTTGTTCTGGAGCCTTTCTTAACGTAAACCAAGATTTTGATCGAATTTGACATCGGGCTGCTGGTCATGCTGAAGGGCATGAGTTCCTTTTTTCCAAGTCATCGAAGGCCATTCCCCCTCTGCATATTTCCCTATCCATACTGGGGTTCCTCAGCATGGCGTTCTAACCCCCTCACTATTTGGTGTTTACAGCTGACTTTTTTTTTTTTTTTTTTACTTTTGCAACCTAAGATATCATGCGTTTAGATGTTTGAATTATGCAACTGTAAGGAATTTTGTCGACAATGGTGAACAAACAAACAAAAAATAAACGAAAATCCAAAGTCCAAAAAAAATTATTGCTCTGCTACCAATGTGTGACGTCGGGCATTCGACGGCACGACAAACAAACATCCAACACTTCTTAACCGGGGATAATGATGGGTACTGGGAAATTAAAATGAAACAAATAAAACACACTCGCTAAAATAAACCAACTAAAACATAATGTATTTACAAGACATAAATATATATATACAATTTAAACCAAAGTTACTACAAACGAAACCAAGACGTTCCCTAATTCCAGCCTACAACCACGTTACAGTGTAATCGCCCAACTCACCCTGTGGTAACCCAATTATGGTATTTTACGCTTAAGCAATCGTTGACGAGTCTGGAACACACCTGACCTCTCTTCTCCAGCTCCAGTCCAACATCTCCCCTCCTTCGACCTTCCCCCACCCAGCATTCCAACGCGCCCCATTACACAAACAGTGTCATCCTCAAAATGTGAGGGTGACACATTACATACCAAAACCACCATATTCACATTTGCAGAAGATACAGCAATTCTCTCTACCAACTCCGGCCTTTTCATTTCCACTCGAAACCTCCAATAACACCTCACACTACTAGAGTCCTGGTGTAAAAAAAAAAAGATAAAATTTAACAAAGACCACATTACCTTCACTCTCTGTAAAATGATCTCCCATCCTGTTTCCTTAAGGTAAGTACGCACTGGGATTCTTTGAATCTCCGGAGAGTCTAGCCTGCGTCTAGCCTGAGTCCGGGCTGCCCCGACTCATTGTTGCGATAATCTGGTGTGTTGCGGGCTAGCATTTTCGGACTCTTTTGAATCCCATCCGATGTGGGATTATTTGCCTCAATGTTGCGAACAAGCGTTCTTGCTTCATTGGTTTAGTTGACATTCTACTGAGTGTTTTCTTGAAGATTTTGATAGTGTCTTGTATAAAGGTATGTTGCGGAGTACCGAGTTGACTTTATGTATCATTCACGGAATACAGAAATCGGGAATTGAAAAGCCAAAAAATAGCCCAAAAATTCAGTGTTTCCGTCGCCGAAATTGAAAAAGAGAAAGGAAATTCTCGAGACAGATAGTTCCTCGATCATTCTCTCAGGCATTGATGAAAGTGAACTGAATCTTGGTCTGGACACGGTTCTTTGTCGCGGAGCAGAGTCGGGGCTGCATCGGAACAATGAATCTACGCAGCTCCGACTCTGCTCTGCAACATGAATCGATTCAAAGAATCCCAGTGCGTACTAGGCTTTAAATAATATTCCTCTCCCAACTGCGGACAAGGTGCTATACCTCGGACTGAATGATATAGAGCTCTTGCACGACATATTGGCAAGCGTTCTAATTTACCACACAAAAATAAAAGACTGCTTTACAGCCGGGTATGGACTTACGGACTGAAAGTGTGGGTTTCAGCCAAACATTCCAACACCCACCTCATTCAAACTACCCAATCCTTAATCCTACGAAAAATACTAGATGCTTCATGTTATGCATCGAATCAAACTACACATAGACTTAACTATTCATTTTGTTCAAGATGAAATCCGTTCCCGTTACCGCAAATTTCACAAAACCCTCCCAAATTAACGTGAATCAGCGCATCGGAAACCTAGCATCCCGAAGAATACCCTCGAACCCTCATCGCGGACTGAAGAAACAACGGCCGCGATATCTCCTAGGAATTGCTGGTGATGATAGTGAAAGTGATAAAGACACAAGTATCAATTAAACAGATAATATTTTAGTATCAGAAATCGTGAGATGCGGTCTGGTGTGATGTAGGTTTCCGAAAAACATTTTATTTACCGTGCCAACTTTTCGATCTTTATTGAGATCATCTTCAGGGCCTGGGGATTTAAAAACAATGTTTAAATTTAACAAAAACATGTAGGATGTGGAAAAAACTGAATTTATGCAATGCAAAACAAACCCTTTGTGCCCTGAAGATGATCTCACTAAAGATCGAAACGTTGGCACGATAAAGAAAATGTTTTTCTGAAACCTACATCACACCCGACCGCATCTCACGATTCCCGAATAATTACATACTACATTTACATGCTAAAAAATTCATACTACATTTACATACTACAACATGTAAATGTATATTTGCGATTAGATCAATTATTAACAGCACGATTGACGTGGATCGCCTGTCAACTTATTCCCCCTGCAAGTACTTCGGTCCAAGTAGCTCTAATGGATATGCCGAACTTTAAGGTTGAATCTCACTCCTAGCTTTATATTTAATATAAAATTACATTATTCCCTTTTTAAAATAAACAGTTAAAATTTGTCAGAAAATTGATTACTTTATCCATTGACAAAAACATCTAAAAAACTTAGTTCTGACTCAAATGGAATACCGGCCTTAAAGACTCGCTGGTAGAAACGGATCGGACGGTTCAAAATACATTTTTACATTAATTTTTTAGTTATTATAGACGTGATATATTATCTTTGATGCACGAAAGTGACGTGCACCGCCGGCTGGCTATCTCATTTTTTTATATTCAATCAAAGTATTTCTACTCACTCAAAGTGTTTGTTTTCTGTGAAAACACTTCGAGTGAGTAGAAATATTGGGTTGTCCGGAAAATAATGCAGGATTTTAAGTTTTCATTAAAAAAAATCTATATAAAATATTCTGTTTACGTTTACAGGNTGAGCCCTGAAGATGATCTCAATAAAGATCGAAACGTTGACACGATAAAGAAAATGTTTTTCTGAAACCTACATCACACCAGACCGCATCTCACGATCTCCGAATAATTTAGAAACACGCTTTTCTTTACGAGGCTATAATTCACACTTTTGTAATTGAAAAGGAGTCTTTTCAAAACATCGTACCATTCCAAGGTAATGACAGTGGTGTGATGTCAGGATTATAAGCAGGGAGAAGCAATAGTTGGGGCAGGAGTCTACCGGCATAGACCACAGGTACACTTACCCTTTTTACACCTACCCTTACATAATCATGTAATTATGCAATTACATAAATATGTATGGGTGGTAGATCATGTACTATTTCCATAGTGGGGCAAGTATATATTGTACAAAATGAAAACAACAGTTCTTTCCTCTCATTTCACGCGCTTTTAATTTGAAAAGTGTCTATTTAAAAATATCCAGTGGAAAAGGCTGTGATGTAGTATCAGAGTTATAAGTGGAGAGAGGCACGTTAACAACATAATAATTTTTGTGTGTGTGTGTGTGTGTGTGTGTGTGTGTGTGGTGTTTAGTGAGTGTTAGTCAATGATTATACAGAGATCGTGAGGTGCGGTCTGGTGTGAAGTAGGTTTAGAAAAACATTTTATTTACCGTGCCAACGTTTCGATCTTTATTGAGATCATCTTCAGGACCTGGGATTTATAAACATTTTTAAATTATAAAATACATGCAAGATGTGAATATGAATTTATACAATGATATACACAAAATAGAAATTTCAGATTTAATCAAAGTATTTGCACTCACTCAAAGTGTGTGTTTTCTGTGTAGATGTGTTGTGTGTCGTATTGAGAGTGTTTGTGCGTGTGTGTGTCTCTGTGTGTGTGTGTGTCGCATCTCACGATTACTGAATAATCATCGACAAAGGTCACTAATCACCACACATTTTAGTATCATTGGATGGGTATTTTCTTATTCTAAATCTCTTATTTTAATTTTTGTACATATTACCGTGCACATTGTTACATGCTACCTACTGAAATGTAGTTGTAATGTAATAAAATTTTCAAATAAAATTCGAACATATTGATGAATTTAGCGGATGAACATTTCGATAGTTAGTTTAACGTAAATTCGTTTTTATCTCAATTAGTAAAATAACACAATTAACCCAATATAATAATTCTGTATATATCCGTTATTATCGTTTATATTTGGATAATATGTCGATTATTGTGGTACCCATCTATTCTTTTATGTGATACTCCATACAATTATTTTTCAAATAATCGTTGAAAATTTCAACCCGTAAAAAAACTTATGGAAGACATAACAAAAGAATAATTTTACCTTAACATGTTAACTGAAAACTTAAAACAAACTTGCATATAATTAATGGATAAAAGGATGAGGGGAAAAATGAAAACCTGTTTTTTTTTTCAAAAACAAAGGAAAATAAATGTATGTTTTCACTGAAAATATCTTTAATTTTATAAGTACTGTACCTGCGACTCCAATCACTCCTTCAAAAAGTCAATTTTTTTAAAATTTGTACTTCTTAAAACCGCTTTAAACTTAACCCATGTCAAAACCAATTTTCCAACAGTAATAACAGGCGAATTTCCCTCAACATTGAAAATTGAGCCAAAAAACGAACAAAATCTTCCATGCAACCGAAGTTGCAAAGAGAGCATCGACCAAATTCCCTCCCGAACCACGGAACCGAATTCAGAAAGAATGATTACATATTTGGAAATCGTGAGACGCGGTCTGGTGTGACGTGATCTTTATTGAGATCATCTTCAGGGCCTAGGGTGTATAAACATTGTTTAAATTCACTAGTTCTCGCCGTCCGCTTGACCAATGTCTTTCAATCAATTTAGGGTTTTAGTTGAGATAAAAAAGTCAGTGTCACGAGCGGGATTCAACCCAAGACCTTCGGCTAGATACGCCGCTACTCTACCACTTGAGCTACGTGACTTCGATCCTTTGGCACAACTTTGAAAAATGGCAAAAAGGAAGGAAAATTCAAAAGGTGGGGTTGGGTTGGGAGGTTAGTGTCGATGGCTCAAGTGGTAAAGTAGCGGCGTATCCAGCCGAAGGTCGTGGGTTCGAATCCCGCTCGTGACACTGACTTTTTCATCTCAACTAAAAACCTTAATTAATTGTTTAAATTATGCAAATACATAAAACATCAAATCTCACTGGCACTCTCAATACGACACACAATAATGACACATCTTCACACAAAACAAACACTTGGAGCGAGTACAAATATTTTGATTGAGTCTAACATTTCTAGCAATGTATAAATTCTTTTTTTCACATTTTTTGTATTTGTATAATTTAAACAACGTTTATAAATCCCAGGTCCTGAAGATGATCTCAATAATCAAAACGTTGGCCCGAAAAAGAAAATATTTTTCTAAAACCTACATCATACCAGACTACATCTCACTATCTCCAAATAATCATTAATTAAAGGTCACTAAACACCACACATTTCAGGAAGAATGCCGCACATCTAAATTCAAATCCGAAAATTCGATCAGTTTAGGCTGTGCTTGTAGATTGAAAATCGGTGAGGAATCATTAAGGTCGCAATATATTAAATTATGTGAGCATTAGAGATATGCTGATTGGTACAGGAGTTGGTACCACATCTAGTAACGAACTTTTAAATTTTTCACAATTACTATCCCAAATGTAAAATCCGGTGTTTGAAACTTCCAGGGCTTTACGGCCTGGAGAATAAGACGGGATAAAACGACCCCTCCGAGCCGAGAATAAGTAAAAAATCCTCGAAAATCCTTGGCCGCAGGGTGTATACAATTTTAATATCACTCCAACCTCAAGGCGCTCTCCTTGTATTTTGTCTCGGCAGATTGCGACGTTACTCCGTGCCATACTACTTATCAGCACTTGCTCAATTATAAATGAGCCTTTCCACACGACGTGGCCTGTTTTTACTTGTGTTCTACTTGAGATGGAAGGAAAATTCGGCGTCCGATGAAAAGGTTGCAGGTAAACGGTGTTTGGTCTGCCGACGGCTGAATGTTTCAGTAGGAATCTTTTGATTTCAAGTAGGAGGGCTACGTGGACGCTTTTATTATTCATTATTTATACAACACCTTTATCTACCCCTCGGATGTCGTCAAAAAGAATTCCATAAACTAAAAACAGCTCTTTGCTTGCACTTTGTGTCAGTCGCCAAGAAAGGAAAACGTTCAAACCGTGATTGCCTTTTTAGATTTTTCCGTTTCTCTAAGTCCCTCTATCTCAGAAAACAACAAAAAACGCTAAATTAAATTAAACAAACTAACGCTCAGACTGCAACGAAAATGCAAACCAAGTACAACTTACTACTTCAATATAGTTTTTATACTCTTTTTATAGTTTTACTACTCTTTTATAGTTTTTCCGTAGATTTTATTTACAACGCATAGACGCTTGATTAAAATTACGACCATGAAAAATAAGGATGCTAAATTTTGGTTTTGGGTTGGAGTGCTGATTCTAAGAAGTATACCAACACAGGGTTTTTTTTTTTTTTTTTGTAATGTGGTTGTTGTTACCTCAAAAATGAGGTAGTTTATCAAAACTCCTTTCTTATTTTTCTGCTTACTTTCGACCTTTATTCGGATCATCTTCCCCGGGCCTGGGTAAATTACAAAACATGTTGTTTGTAAAAAATACAATTTAAGATATAAATATAAATGTGTGATGATTAGTGACCGTTTGTCGATGATTATTCAGAAATCGTGAGATGCGGTCTGGTGTGACGTAGGTTTCTGAAAAACATTTTCTTTATCGTGCCAACGTTTCGATCTTTATTGAGATCATCTTCAGGGCCTGGGATTTATAAACATTGTTTAAATTGGACAAAAACATGTAGGATGTGGAAAAAAGTGAATTTATACAATGCAAAAAATATTTTTTTATATTCAATCAAAGTATTTCTACTCACTCAAAGTATTTGTTTTCTGCGTAATTGTGCCATTGTGTGTCGTGTTGAGAGTAACAGTGAGATATTGCTGTTTTATGTTTATATACGTTGGATTTTTGAAGGCGTGGGGAAGGAAGTCGGTATAGAAAAACATTTTTGTATAAGGAGTGGCTTCTTTGAGGTGAAAAACGATGGGAACAAACGTTGGTAATGGTTCGGCCAGATTATCCTTTGAGGATTATATAGACGGGGATAAATAGAAAGGGAAAGCTAAATTGTTCAAAAAATAAACAAAATAAAAACAAATTATTTGCATTGTATAATAAAATTTACTTTTTTCCACATCCATGACACAAAAACACAATATGTTTTTGTTAAATTTAATCAATGTTTATAAATCCCAGGCTCTGAAGATGATCTCAATAAAGATCGAAACGTTGGCATGATAAAGAAAATGTTTTTCTGAAACCTACATCACGCCAGACCGAATCTCACGATTTCTGAATAATCAATGTAAATATAAATTTTGGACCAAGTATTTCATATTCACATAAATTGTGGTGCTATACTTGTGGTGTGTGAAAGTGTTGTAAAACGTGAATTTATATTTTGCTGTTTTTATATGATTGTGACTGGGTGGGGGACGCTTTAAATCTGAGAAAATTTCTTTGATCGTAAGCGGTTTTATTTAACTCAAAGGAAGTTGAGAATGGGGATTTTATAGATTGTATTTGTGATTCGGCATTTATTGTTGTAAAGGAACTGGTTGAGATAAAAAAGTTAGAGTCATGAGCGGGATTCGAACCCACGACCTTCGGCTCAATACGCCGCTGCTCTAACCACTTGTGGTGTGATTTCGATCTACTCGGACACCAGCTCCCCATCTCAACCAACAAACTTTCAAATTTTTCCTCCTTTTTGCCATTTTTCAAATGTCGTGTAATCAGGATTCGATGCTCAGCGACTTATGAAGTGGCCATGGGGAGTTGTTAGTGAAGTGATACATCTTTAGTTATTAAATATTAATCCACTTATGTTTAGTAGTCAAATTGACCAAATTATTTATTTTGATTAATTATTCTTTTTATCTTATGATTTTTACTTCTTGAAGGTCGGATAATAGGTCATCTCAAAAAAACCACAACCGGTTTTTATCCAACGTTTCGGATTTATTTTAATCCTTCCTCAGGTGAGTTAACGCCTGTACACAGAACATATATTTTTTACATTTTTAAATCACTGTTATAAAATATTAATGACTGACGACCACTGTTTTAACCATTGTAAGTAGTGAAAAAACAATGATAACCATGTTGATTTCAAAATGTAAAAAATATTTGTTCTGTGTACAGGCGTTAACTCACCTGAGGAAGGATTAAAATAAATCCAAACGTTGTGGATAAAAACTGGTTGTGGTTTTTTTGAGATGATCCCACCTTCAAGAAGGAAAAATCATAAGTTAAACTGTTCAGGTCGAAATATAAGAAAACATCGTTATTCTTTTTATGTAAGGTTTTGGCCACGATAGCTCAAGTGGTTAGAGCAGCGGAGTGAGCCGAAGGTACATCTTACGTAAAAATAATAGTTCAAATAAGTAATTTGGTCAATTACACCACTAAACATAACTGATTGATAAGGAAGTTAATTATTAAGGAGGAAAAAAGGGATATAAAAATAAGGTTTAATATTAAATTTGCTTTATGATGATGGAATAGCTTCGGCTTAGTTTGCATGTTCTGTAATTAATCTTGTGTGTGTCTCTGTTAATGTAAATGATATACTTGTTGCAAAATTTATATTTACATCTTAAATTCTATTTTTTCCAATCAACATATGTGTTTTTAATTTACCAAGACCCTGAAGATGACCCGAATAAAGGTCGAAACATCGGCAAAAAAATGAAAACAATGTTTTTCTAAACTACCTCATTCTTCGCTCCTCACGACTTCAACAAATTATTAGAAACACACAATAAATAAAATTTTAAATTAATATGCTAAACAGGTAAACTTGATAAAAGTCGATCTTCGAAAAGGATATGCGCCATGCATTGAACGACTTTGCTATGAAATTTTATAGAATTAATTTTAATGATTGTTTGTATGAATTTTTACTTTCCCAATAAATTGTTTTATATCATAGTGGTCGGCCACCTTCGAACTCGTTTAGGAAATTCGGTCACGACAACTCTAAAGTAGTTCAGCTGATTGGATTTAACGTTTTGTTTTCACTCCTCTGGTAGCTCAGTTGGTAGAGCGGTGGACTGTAGTTGTTCGTTGCATAACGGAGTAGCAGGTATCCATAGGCCGCTGGTTCAAATCCGGCCCGGAGGACTTTCTTTTTTTTATAGACAATGGAAACTTACAAAAAATAGTTGTATTAATCTTATTCGGAAAAACGGAATAAAGACAAATGGATTATGTACTATATTTCATATCTTTTCAAGTTATAATTATTTCATAAACAAAGAGCTAATGCGGGACTTGATGGGTTTCTCAAGGCCTGATAATCAGAAATTCTATTTTATTCAGTTTTCCTTCGATTTTTAAAAAATATACGAGAAATTAATTGCTCACATTATTGAATAGGATGAGTTACTATCAATCCTCTGGTCAGTTGGTAGAATAGTTGGTTCAAATCCGGCCCAGAGTTCTATATTTTTTTACAGACAATGCAAACTTACAAAAAATAGTTGCATTAATCTCATTCGGAAAAACGGAATAAAGACAAATCGATTATTTACATATATTTGATATCTTTCCAAGTTGTAGTTATTTCATAAACAATGAACTAATGCGGGACTAAATGGAACTCTCAAGACCTAATAATCAGAAATTCTATTTTATTCAGTTTTTCGTTCGATTTAAAAAAAAAATATATGAAAAATGAATTGCTCATATTATTGAATAGGATGAGTTACTATCACTTCTCTGGTCAGTTGGTAAAATAGTTGGTTCAAATTCGACCTGAGTCCTTCCTTTTTTCGCAGACAAGGTGGATATTTTTGTTCGTAGAGCTCAGATTTTTTTCTTTCTAATATTAACTCTAATTTTCTTTCACAAATACCAAAAACCGTGTCCTGTTTATATTTTGAGCTGTTATCAAACAGTCATAGGTAATTCGTGGTTCTTTCTTCCATGCTGTTCTTATTAGTATTATTATAATTGAAGGCATCACCTCATTACATCCTTTTAAAGCTACTCTCTTAGTTTGACATCATAGATGTAATCTGGCCATCCTGCCCTTTCATAAGCCCTATGAAGGACATGGTATTCGATTAAGTTTAATATCATCTTTAGGACATGCTTCCCGTCCTTAAAAGAACAATGAGGATCTTGAACGTCCGCAACTAGCCTGTTCGGCCTTATCTGACGTTTTGATTCTCAAGATGTGAGCTGACGCACCTCCACATACGACAGAATGGTGTTACTGCCGCAGCATTGGTGTAGAGGCAGCTCAGCCCAGAAGGCGCAAGACAACCTTGGTCCCCACTTGCCCATTTCGAGAGGTCGGGTCTGCATTAAGCGTATGCCGCGCGCATAGGGCTACCTAAGCCTAAATACATCAGGCTGGTATCCCGCGCACTCCCTCGATAGAGAAGGCCACTGTATCTCCCAGAGTATTGGGGCTTCTCTAGTGTAGAAACTACCGGATCCGCTCCGGCCGCGGTTTTGTTTAAAGTGGAATTACTAACCACCGCCTAGAGGAGTACCGCCTACGGTAAAACTTCCAATCGAGGTCAGCCTACACCTACGTCCAAAGCATACTCGAGTAGGAGCAACCGATTCACTACCCGTTCCCGTCCGCCACTACTCACGCATTCGAGGGACTTTTCAGCATAATCATAGCGTCCTCAACGATCTTACGCTGCCGTCTGATCCGTCGTATCCCGTGAGGCCGGGTGAATAACGATGGTCATAGGCAAGTTTCGTGCGAAAGTCACAGATAGAAGACAGCCTCTTTTCTAAGTACCTGCCAGGGGTGTCGCCACGACCAACTACGAGTTCATTCCCAGGATTACAGGGGCTGAACCTTTGAACTTTTCTGTTACCCGGTAGTACAAGTGGTTATCCACCTTCCCCCGTCTACGCAGACAGGATCTGGTACCCTAACCCACGTATGCCTCTGATAAAGCACCCGCCGACACAAGTATAGCTTTAAGTACATCTTTAGCACAGCTGTCGTCAGAGGTGTAAGTTCATGGGGCACCCCTGATATTCAGGCATGCCTTCTTTTGTATACCAATTAGAAGCTGGAAGGAGCTCATTGAACAGCATCTGTTTTAAGTTGAATGTTTTTTTTCTTTGTAACTGGAACAACAACACAATTGTAAAAAACCTAATGTGTTTGATTTATTGTTAGTGTTGGGTAATTATTAAAAAATACCCGTATTTTTCCTCTTGGCACCCTTTAAAATTTTTTTAAACAATTTATTCTTCACTCAGACAATTTGGTGGGTATTTTCTGAAAAAACTGCTACTGTCTGAAGTAAAATCGTGAAATGTTATGTGAACGAGGGATTATTGTGAGAATGAGTCATCGAAGTCACCGGCAAGTGAATATCGCAGAGGCAGTTGGCGTATCTCAGAGCATGGTCTCCCGGGCTTTAAGCCGGGAACTCACTTACCTGATGCTACGCTATGCGACGCTATCCGATGCTACCCGACGCCTTGCCACGATTTGGTGGGATGTGCACATCTATCCGACGCAAGTACACGTCGCGTACAGTCCACAGCGTTTATCACAATAATCACTATCACAATCGCAACGCATCTTTTGTTCTTAATGCACTATTTTGAGCAAAACCTTGTAATAAATTGTTAGTTAAATTTTATGAGCACAACCATCTAATAAATTGTTTGTTAAACTTAATTGTTTTAAATAAAGTTACTCCTAACCATCATAATTAAACAATGTTTATAAAAACTTATGCATTTTTGATCTCGTTTAATTTGGTTTACATTAAAATAACATGTTGTAATTAATATAACGACAAAATTACATGTACTTAGTTTGAAATAAACTACAAAAAATATGAGTGTCCTGTTCTGATGCTACCCGACATTACAAAATGGTGTAATTTTACGAGCAAAACTATGAAATAAATTGTTAATTAAATTTTATGAGCAAAACCGTGTAATAAATTGTTCCAATTTTAGTATATGTACCGCCGAAGCGAGTACAATAAATTGTTAGTTAAATTCATTATATCAAAAAATCGTATTCCGGTGTTTTGATTAATTTTCTACCAAACCATTAAAATTAATTTTTTAAATAAAAACTAATTAATTTTTAATCACAGTTAATTTGGTTTATATTAAAATAAGTATGTTGTAATTAATATATCGACAATAATACATGTAGTTTGAATAAAAATATGAGTGTCCCGTTCTTTTGTCTTCGACTGTATTCGATGCGACCCGACGAAAATCTGGACAGTGGGGATCGCAGAGCGTCGGGTAGGTGTGCACGGGGATAATGCAACTTATGGAAAATCGGAGTTTGGATTTGCGTCGGGTAGCATCGGGTAGCGTCGCATGGCGTAGCATCGGGTAAGCGTGTTTCTGGCTTTAGCCTGATTCCTAGAGACTGGAAGTGCCAATGGGGCCCTGGCATTGATTCCTTGTGGATCTTAGCGCATTGAGAGTTAAAAAATATCATCATTGCTGCAAGACGGAAACCATTCCATAGTGACCGCCAGTTCCTAAATGTTTTGAATGGAAAGATGTTTTGGATAAAGGAGATAAAAATCTATACAAACGATTCGTAATCGTTTGTAGGAAGTTTACTCAGACAGTATGCCCCTTTGAGACGATCTGCAGCAACAGCCCGCCACCAGCAACTCAGGAGAATATGGTGCAGCGAACGCCTAGAAGAGGAACGCTGTTATATTTACTGATGAGTCGCGTTTCTGTCTGTATAGTGATAGGAGATGCGTACAATGTCCCAGTTCGTGCTCCCTTCTGAACGGGTTGGAGGAGGCGGTGTATTGGTCTGGGACGAAATGGACTCCATATTGTTGAAGGCCACCTCACTGCAGTCCGTTATGTCCACGAAATTATCGAGGAATACATTCCTCAAACCAGGGATCTCGTGGCAGGGATTTTCGATTTCTGGATGACAACGCCAGACCTCATAGATGCAGGTTTGTTCATCAATATTTAGAAAACCTGGGAATTTCCTATCTGCCCCTTCCCCCATTGCCTCCAGACCTCAATCGCATTGAACAAGTGTGGGATGCGTTGCAGAGAGGCTTTTCGTTCACCGACCGCAGCCAGTTGCAACATCTATGGGGTAAAATTCTTTAGAAAATTAGTGACAACCTTATTAACAGTATGCCTAACAGACGCACAGAGGTTTTAGCTAACATAGGACATTATACACGGTATTAATTGTTTAAAAAATTATTGTGTCCAATAAACACAATTATGAAATTAAAACCTTTTATTTTGTTATTATTAAAAATTCCTTAATTAAATTTTCCTTCAGTAAAAATATAATATCTAATAAATTTTGATGCAATTTTTAATTAAAATAAAATAAAAATGCAAGAGAAAGTAAATACTACAAAATTGGCAATATCCCTATTCAATTTTGGCCAGTTTATTATTTAGGAATTATTCGAGGTTTAATAGTGTTATATAATTATTCAGAAATCGTGAGATGCGGCCTGGTGCGATGTAGGTTTCAGAAAACCATTTTCTTTATCGTGCCAACGTTTCGATCTTTATTGAGATCATCTTCAGGGCTCAAAGTGTTTGTCTTCTGTGTAATTGTGCCAACACAACACGACACGCAAGAATGGCACAATTAACAGAAGACAAACACTTTGAGTGAGTAGAAATACTTTGATTGAATATAAAAAATATATTTTGCATTGTATAAATTCACTTTTCCACATCCTAAATGTATTTGTTAAATGTAAACAATGTTTGTAAATCCCAGGCCCTGAAGATGATCTCAATAAAGATCGAAACGTTGGCACGATAAAGAAAATGTTTTTCTGAAACCTACATCACACCAGACCGCATCTCACGATTTCTGAATAATTATCGATTAACGGTCAATAATCACCACACACAGTGTGATATAATGTTCTTAATATAGACTGTATTGATTTATACCAAAAATAAATTCACAATGTTCAGCTATAATATTGAATTTTCACAAGATTGACTACATGTAAATCACAGAGCAATAGGGGTTAATAGAAAATAATTAAACAGAGTAAAAACGTAAAACAAGAACAGGTTTTGGTAGTTCGGATTCGGCAAAACGTAGGATGTCATTAGGTCAAATTGGTCGAGAGAAGTATCTCGGAATTGCTCTGGGTTAGGAGGCGGCCGAGAAATGAAGGAGTCGTCGGATGCGACCGGAAACCCGACGGCCTTTTCCGGCTCTGGTCATTTCCGTACTCACCTGCTTTCCCGATCGATTCCGGTAAGGTTTGACAGCTAAGACGAAACGAGCTTCTGCCTAGAAATCCCGCAGAGGAGAGAGATAAAGAGCGTACCCTGCAAATACTCGAAACGAAACTTGAAATTGAAAATAAAATAAATATATTCATTTAAATTACATGAATTAACGCAAGTTTTTTTGTTTTTTTTTTTTTAATCAAGCTTGGTTAGACATAGTATGAAATCTTAGAAGCCACTCGCAGATATCGTGACTAATCCAAAGCAGGAAAATCAACATAGAATATGTCAAGGTCAACATCGGCAGTCGAACCCAATACGGCGTACGTGATGTAATACACGGATGCAGTACAGAACGTCAAGAAATCTTCTTGCCAATCCGCTTGATAGCCAAAATACCAAACAAAACTGCAATTAAAATTTACAATATAACACTCGGTAAAATTTGGTCGAGCTAATTTAAAAAGATAATAGATGAATCAAGTCTTACCTCTCAAAATAACTTTTAGTCTTTGAAATTGCATTAATTATCTGCAAACGTAAAAAATTAATGGTCGATACATAAGAAAAAAATTTTATTACGCAGAATCATATGTATACACACACACACTATACATAGTACGCATACATATATATGCGCGGGCGCGTGTGTGTGTATGATTCTGCATAATCAAAATATATATTATTCTATACGTTGACCATTAATTTTTTACGTTTGCAGATAATTAATATATGTATGTATGTATACGTTTGACAACAAATTTGAGCTTTATGATGAGAAACCAGTTCATCATCTCAATTAATTAAGGTTTTTTGTTGAGATAAAGGTCAGGATAGCTCAAGTGGTAGAGCAGCGGCGTATCTAGCCGAAGATCGTAGGTTCGAATCCCGCTCGTGACACTGACTTTTTTATCTCAAGTAAAAACCTTAATTAATTGACAGATATTAATTGGTCAAGCGGACCACGAAAACTAGTGAATTTAATAAGTTAATATGAAGTATACTTCACTAAAGCCCTCCATGGACATTTCATTTTCGCCGAGAATTAAATAGATTACACGACACTTTAAAAGTGGCAAAAAGGAGGGAAAATTCAAAACGTGCAGTTGAGATGGGAAGTTAGTGTCCGAGTGGATCGAAGTCACGATATCTTAAATGGTAGAGCAGCAGCGTATTTAGCCGAAGATCGTAAGTTCGAATCCCGCTCGTGACACTGACTTTTTTATCTTAACTAAAAACCTTAATTAATTGACAGAATAAATAATGTTTGAATGTAATTATAAAAAACCACGGTGATAGCACAACGTTAAATCATCTAAACGACTTTCGATTCGTCGTGACCGGATTGTTTTTATTACTTCAATAAAAATTTACAGGAATATTTCTTCATTAAATCAGCGCTATAGCCCAACAACTTGGCATCCTTACTTTTCACGGTCATAATTTTCATCAATTGTATTTGTGTTATAAAGTGTACCGAAAAAAACACGGAGGGAAGACAAAGTTTGAAATAATTTAATTGGGAAATAAAATGTTGAGATGATCATTTGCACCTGGTCAGGTTATTCCTGTTGGCATTTTTAGTCTATATGTTATTTTCTTTAATTTATTTTATGGTTTTCTTGATCTTTTGAGAGATAGTGGAAGTGTTAGAATAGGAAAGAGTGGGTTAAAATGGCAATCACGGTTTTACCGTTTTCTCTTCTAGACCACTGGTACAAGGTAAAAACAATGGGCTATTCTAAGTAATTACGTTTATATTTGTTTTGTTCTGTATGTAATATTTTTGAATTTTTGAAGTCAAAATTGTGTTGGGGTTCAAACGGGTGGGCAGCGAGTGCTGTAGGATTTTTCTTCGGTTTTTTGCAATCATAGATATGTTGCTTTACTCTCGTGTCCTGATATTGGGATGTAAAACCGATGTAAGTTGCTGGACAGTTTAAACAGTTGATCTTGTAGATTACGTCAGATTTATTTGTTATTGGTGTGGGATCTTTAACTTTGGAAAAAAGTGTTTGGATTGTTTTATAATTTTTGAAAGCTATTTTGAAGTTATCGGACGAGAGAAATGTGTTTAATTTATGTGATAGGCCTTGAATAAATGGTATGGAAATGTATGCATGGGGACCGCGGTAGCCGAGTGGTTACCATGAGAGACTCTCACGCCGCGGTCGTGGGTTCGATTCCCACCGTCGCCTTTGGCCCTTTCTTCCCGATAACCCCCAATTTGAACACACAAGAATTCGTACTATGGCTAATATGCAAGATCATAAGGCCAATAAAAAAAATAATTAAAAAAAATGTATGCTTGTTTGTTTGTATTTGATATACTTAATGTAGTATTATTAGTAACACATCACATCACACCGCATCTCACGATATCTGAATAACTATCGATTAACGGTCACTAATGTCTACACATGAAAAAAGGTGTTTAAAACGAATCTGCCTATTTAAAAAAATAGTCTACTTTACTGAAGAGCCTTTTTCTTTTTGTAACATATGCCTATTCTCATTTAATACAATCCTGCATATTATTTTTATGTTCTATACTATTATGTAAAACCCTTGAACTACATGCACAATAAAGGCAGATTTTTCGACAAAATTTTAATGATTATTTTATACCTAATAGTTCATTAATTTTATATTTGCATAAAAATATTTGAGCTGTGGTCTGGATATGAGAAAATTGTATTTGTTTGATTAGTTTGCCTTTGGGTATTTATGCCTGCGATTTAAATCCATTTTTGATGTCAGATCGTTACCCAGCAATACAATAATTTTGTAAAGTTTCATCAAAATATTTTAGCTGGATTTAAAAAGATTGTGTTTTTGTGACTGCAATCTGCATTATGAGTAAAACTATTTAAAAAAACTTTTCTCTTAAGTCAGTCCTAAATCGTTAAAAATGGTCGAAATAATTGGACATTCGTGTTGAAACTAAAACAATTAAAATAAATTAGTACAGGCGAGTATAAATATTTGAAATAAAAGAATAGTAATACAGATTGGTTTTACACTTTTGTAAGAGAGGTGGAAATGCGAGAGTGAGATTATTCGGTTTATCCGTGCGTGAATGCCGAATGACTTATTAGATATTACACGGATATTACACCGCCCGCTGTAATTATTCAGTTAACAACTTTATCTGAAAGATTTCTGCAACATGCCAGATCCGAGGAAACCGAAGGCCATCAGGAGTTGTGCGACTCGTGTAATATTCAAGAGCTAAGTCTGTAGAACAAACCAGCCGAAGAAACTCATTTCAACCAGCCTCCGACCAGATTCCCCGTCTCGGTTTTACAACTGTCTTGACGATGATGGCACATTTGTCACATCTGCTTATGAGAAATTTCCGATTGTATGACTTTCAAGTGAACATCAATCGGATCTTTATAAAACCCTGAAAAGATAAAACCACTTGCTTATACGAGAGCAAGCAGAATTTAATTCTTTAATTTAGAAAGAGTAATTTTCTATTTTATTTTTAGAACTATGTTGAAATAAATAGGACTAGAGACAGTGATGAATCGTCAAAGGAGGAATAGAAACAGAGATAGAGATAGATAAATAGGATCCAGGTTAGGATAAAAATCAAGCAACCTGAACAAATTTTTCATGTTCTACGGCCTGATTGATGATACACGATGATCACGGTCTTTCCGGGAAATATTTTGCCGTAAACCAACCATCCATAAACTGTACATACATATTCGTCATACGAACTGCTCAGCAAACGGCGATAAACCGATAATAATAAATTATTTAAACAAACAAAAAAAACAGTACTAATTTTAACCGTTCTGACATCGCAGTTTAATTATCGATAAAAATGAAGTTATCAACAAGTATTATTCTTCTTGCAATTTTTTGTTGTAAATGTTTCAAAGGCTGAACGGATGGAAATTTATGAAGATGAGCTTACAAGAGTTCTGAAAAAATAGGAAGGGAGTACGCCTCCGAAACAAATTTCCTTGATATATCGCCAACTTATCAAAAGAATTGGATAGAACTTATCTGAATTATGCCCTGTGCTTTTATCTACCGAAAAAATACGAAAGCGGGAAGAATCCATTCCACATCTTACCAACGAAGCTAAAGGTTTTTATAAAATATAAGCAATAATCAAAATCATTCTCTTAACATTTTTTATTCTTTAGCGTTAAGGATCTTTCAGTTGATAAAATTTAACAACATTAATTAACGTTTTTAGTTGAGATGAAAAAGTCAGTGTCATGAGCGGGATTCGAACCCACGACCTTCGGCTAGATACTCCGCTACTCTACCACTCGAGCAATCGTGACTTCGATCCACTCGTACACTAACTTCCCATCTCAACCCCGCCTCCCGCTCGTGACACTGATTTTTTTTATCTCAACTAAAAACCTTAATCAATTGAAAGATATGACTTGGTCAAGCGGACCACGAAAACTAATGAATTTAATAAGTTAAAATGAAGTATACCTTCACTAAAGCTCTCCGTGCCATTTCATTTGTCACCAAGAAACAAATAGATTGGAAAAATTGGCAAAAGGAGGGAAAAATTCAAAAGGTGCGGTTGGGATGGGAAGTTAGTGTCCGAATGGATCGATGTCACGATAGCTCGAGTGGTAGAGTAGCGGCGTATCTAGCCGAAGGTCGTTGGTTCGAATCCCTCTCGTGCACTGACTTTTTTTATCTCAACTAAAAACCTTAATTAATTAAAAACTATTAATTGGTCAAGCGGACCACGAAAACTAGTGATCTTAACAACATTGTTTAGCCTTCCTACAAACCAAGAATCGAACACCAAGTGTTCTGGGTATCTGAAGTTCCGATAATCTGTAATAGTAGCAATGTAATCTCGGCTTAAAAATCAAGCAAAACGAAAAATACTTCGGCCTCTTTAAGACTTCGCTCACCGCGACCAATATTGGTCTATTGTGCAAAGCTTTGACTTGTCGTTTCTTCTCTCAGAAACGAATCTCAGCCAGCGTTCCAACCAACAGAAGACCTATTTAGCTGTTTTTTATTTTTCCTGGCAATACCTACATAGTCTTATTTCTGCTGTTCCAAGTTTATAGATATGCCTGGAGAGTCTGCAGTGTCCAGTCAGTCCTATATCATTCGAGTTCTAGGTCATTCTTTTTTTCCCATTCCCAAGTAACAGGGGCGCTATCCTTAATCCACTGTCTGATGGATATAAGTTTTTGCAAATTTGGTGCAAAAGTGTTCAGTGCAGATAGATGTCCTCATCAAACTTTAATCGACCTTCTCATTGCCCCTTTGCCTTTTATGTCCTAGTATCTATACAATGGTAATTTTTTTTAATATCTTGGGCCCTGATGCATTCCCAAATGTCTCTGCACTCTTCTACTGATCAGATAGTTGCCTTTAATGTTCGACTGGCTTTAGATGGCTATTCTTTTGTTTTTAATACTCAGACTTTTAATTCCAGTTTTTGGTTTATGTATTCAGAACCGGCTTTTGACCCATGGCTAGGTCTTAGAGACATCTATATACCAGATATCGTCGGCATTAACTAGGCGTCTGATAAACCAAACAATCTTTTTGTAATGTATACCTGTTTCAGATCAGTGCTCTGCTATGTTTTTCTCTTTCCCTAACGTGCTGCCTTTTCTATCCCGTTTTCCCGTCATTAATATTCAACTTTTGATGCGTATTTCTAATCAATGGCCGACTTTTGTTTTTTTAATCAGTTATGAAACCAAGATTTTTGTTTTAACTAACGTTGTAACTCATTTTTTCATGCTCAGTCGTCAACATTGAAGCGGTTTTTATCAGCAGGCAAATTTGAAAAATTTCATTGAAATCCACTGATCCCACGTCCTAGCCTCCCCTGAGAATGCCTTTCGTCTTCCGAGATTCACATTGCTCTTGTTAAAAACAAATTAAATTCAAGGTTTGAATATATTGTTGATTAGAATGTTACTACAAAGGATAAACAAGGAATATTACATATCCTAGCTTATTAATCTTTACATGCTCAAGAAGTTTTGTTAATACGGCAAATGAAAAGTTAAATGGGCAATTGAATTTATTTCCTGCAAGGCTGAATATTTATATGTACATATTTATGAACATGTATCTATTTATGAAGTTCAACATAAAGATCAATTTAACATTCCAGGAAACTCTCGTCGGTTGGTTGTTTCTATTAAAAAGAAATATTGACAGGGCCATTAAGTGTGTCATTCTAGTAAAGAAATACTATTTCACTTCATTTCAATAAAATCCAAATGTGACCTACATAACTATGTAATTGAGCAAATGACTATTTTATTACTGGTTATGATAATATGTAAAATGGATCGTACATAAATTTGTTTTATGACATCCTAATGACACAAGTGACAGCTATTGGGTTGTCCGGAAAATAATGCAGGATTTTGGTATTAAACAAAAAAAAAGAAACTAGTTACTTTAAAGCAATGTTCTTTAATCAAAATAATTTCCCANGACATTCATACAAATGAGTAATCCTGTAAACGTAAACAGAATATTTTATATAGATTTTTTTTAATGAAAACTTAAAATCCTGCATTATTTTCCGGACAACCCAATAATTTTCAAGATTCATAGACGAGACGGGTTTTACTGTATTAAATCATTCAAGTAAGTATTTATTTTTAACATTGTAGATTTATTTTTATACATTCCTGCATATTTTTTTATCCCATGTTTGTTTTAGTTGGGAACGGTAATGGGGGATTTCTAAATCAAGGCAGAGTATACAAGGTCAATTCGCTTAAAATAATACAAGTTTAATGTTTATGAGTATTTACATTTAAATTACAACTTTTCAAATATTTAAGGTCAGCTAATTATCAAACCAGGTGAGAATTTTCTGTTCTGTAATAATATTTATTCTTAGATACGTAATTATTTACACCATACTATCAATACATAAAAAACGTTTAATGGCAGAAATGCAAAACATTTTTTTTTTTTTTTTTTTTAGACTGGGGCTTCCAACATCAAGGTCATTTCAGCCCCCAACTAAGTCTATATTCTATTTACCCTTTCAAACACTACATTTATACAAATAAATATATTCATACACATAAATACATCCATACAGTACACTGCTTCCGTTTGGCCGGTGGGGAGTACTTGATATTCCTCCACCGACCCTATACTCAAACTAATCTGGATTGGGGTCGATGGAGTACTTCTATAAATATTCCGCCATCGACCCCGAACACACACTCATACGCTCTCAAAGTTCGAGGAGCGATGATGACGTTATAGTTCACCCTCACCCCTCGCCATTCACGCTAATAAATACATGCACTCAGACAAAACATACAGACACACAAGACATATTATATACAATTTAAAAAAACCAATTTCCTCTAAAAAGCCGGGAACCCGCTGCAGTGTTCGAGTACCATTTTCAGATTGGATGGCATGCCTACACGCTCCCTGTAAGCAGCCAAGTCAAGACATGTTTCCCGTATGTGGGATACATCGAGCAACCTTTCTCTGCATAAGGGGCCCTTGCGCGGGCTTTGCCCCACAATATTGCTAGAAAGTTTTTTGAGTAATTATATCATTTAAATCTTAACGAACTATAAAACCTTATATATGAAATGTAAAAAGAAGAGAGGCGTAGGCTATCTACAAACCATTAGATCTTAAATTTTTAAGCATAAATGGAAAGAGGGTTCGGTCTGTCAAGAACCATAGTACATAACTAGAAACATCAAAGATAAATCGAAGAGGAGGTTGGACTTTCAGGAGCCAACCGAACTAGAGCTACAGTACCTTAAAAGCTCAGAAGTAAGTGGTACAGGAGCTTGGGCTATCAGGAGCAAAATTGGATCCGTAGGAGAGTAAAATACCAGGAATCGGTTGGCTCCTGACTGCCCAATCCGATAGCCCAAGCTTAAAACATCAAATGTAAATGGAAGGGAGGTAGGATATCCGCGAACAATAAGAGATAAAAAGTTTTAGGTGTAAATGGAAAGGGGGTTTGAACCATCAATTCCACATTCGCTAGAAATGTAATAAGTAAAGGGAAGAAGAGGCTGGCTGAGAAAAAAATTGTAAAAAAAAGTGTAGCCGTAGTAGACGGATTTTGCTGTATCAAATGATTTAACGATATGCACATTAATTGTAACTATTGTAAATTTATTTCAATCAATTATTCTTTTTATGTAAGGTCTTGGTTGTGATGAAAAAATTTAGTGTCACGAGCGAGATTTGAACCCATGAACTTCGGCTGTATCTCGCTGCAACCACTTGAACTATCATGACTTCGATCCTCTCAGACACTAATTCCCCATCTCACCCTACAACCTTTCGAATTTTCCCTTTTTTTTGCCATTTTTCGAGCCGAAGATCGTGGTTTCGAATCCCGCTCGTGACACTAACTTTATCACCTCAACCAAGACCTTACATTTAAAAAAAAATTAATTGAAATAAGGAATTTGATCAATTAGACCACTAAACATCAATGGATTGTAAATTTATTTATATCTCTTCCTGCGTATTTGTTTTGCTCGTGATATTTATTATGAACCGGTGGGAATGGTCATATGGGATTTGTAAATCATGTCTAATAGAAGGTCAATTCGCCAAAAATAACCCACCGCATCGACAATTTCCATAGAAGTTTATTTATTATGAATATTTATATTTAAATTAAGCAAAGAGGCACCACCCTTCAAATATTTAACGTCAGCTAATTATCAAAACTTTAAATCTTTATTCTTAGATAACTATTACACTGTTCAATTAATCATAAATACACAAATGAAAGTTTAATGATAGAACTGCTAAACAATTTCAAGGTTTTTTTAGTGCAATTATTTCATACTATGTTAAAATTATCATTAACTGGACATAATGTAACGTTTGAAAAACCTATGCAGTTTAATTCATTACAGGTAATCATAATGATCGTATATGACATTTTAATTGATCCAACAATTAAGTGTAATTTTGTTTCCTGCACTCGCAATCAACGTGACTTGAGCAATTAAAACGTTTAGAGAGGCTTTTTCGGAGATAAACGAGAAAAATGTC
Organism: Cimex lectularius; assembly: GCF_000648675.2. Classification (NCBI taxonomy): domain Eukaryota; kingdom Metazoa; phylum Arthropoda; class Insecta; order Hemiptera; family Cimicidae; genus Cimex; species Cimex lectularius. The sequence continues at coordinate 1,232,332 of NW_019392673.1, read as the reverse complement.
TTCTTTATGTGAGTCTTTTTTTTTCAACCGGATAATTGTCCTGTTTATGTCCACATTCATTTACAAAAAATCAACATCAAAACAATATAAATTAGATATTTCATTGACTCTAAAAATATACAAGCGATATGAACAATAAGATTTTGCTCGGTTGTTCAGTTTCGGTCAGTTGAGATGGGAAGTTAGTGTCCGAGCGGATCGAGGTAGAGCTCAAGTGGTAGAGTAGCGCCGTATTTAGCCGAAGGTCGTGGGTTCGAATCCCGCTCGTTACACTGACTTTTTTATCTTAACCTTGCATAAATATTAATTAATTGAAAAATGTTAATTGGTCAATCGGACCACGAACTGTAATGGATTTAAAAAAATAATTATTTTTCAAAATTCTAGGTATTAAAACACGTATTTCACGAACATTTACAAGTTTAATATTTATCACATCTTATTGGAATTTGTGCACAGTTTTTAATGGTATCATTAGTTATCATTGTTTACAAGCAAGGTCGTTAAATCTTAAAAAATCAGAAAAATTGAATAACTCTCTAAGAAGTGTTGAGATTATTAGGCCTTTTTGGTTCCATTGTGAATGTAGAATCCACTGGCAAAATTTGTAACACGATTAGCCGAACACCCTGCATTTTCCTATTGTGAGGAATTTCTTATCAACCTTTACACCAGGTTAGAAATATAAAATATTTTGATTTCTAATTGGCTGTATTCTTTTTTTGTAAAGTTTGTACAAAACGGTACACGGTCGCCTGCAGAGAAATTTCGGTCAAACAAATATCGCCTCGCTAATCTTCAATCGAGAATTTTCACAAAGAAATACGGTTTCGTCGCAGTCGTATTCCTTTGAATATATATCCATGAAGAAGCACCCTTCGGCGTTATCTTTCCGTTTTGTAAGCAAACGTAAGTCTACTATGAAAACCATTTTTTTTTTAATTGTACAGAAAGTCCATCGATTACATTGAAAATTGAAGATTTGAATTATTGAAATCGTAAGAAAAAGCAACCGGAACCGTTTGCCAATTTACACTTTTCTATTCAGAGGACGGCCAACTTAGGTTTTATTCAGTGATTTTTAAAACGTGTTTTTGATCACAGTAAACTTTCGATGTCTATCATAGTTTTTTGTTGATTTAAGAGGAAAGTGGTCTATTAAGAGCCATAGGACCTTAAATTATAATAAGTAATTGGAAGAGATCCATTGGGATTCAGTGAATACGAGCCATATGATCTTGCAATCAGCCGATTGACATTGGCAAAAGATCCTGAGCTATAAGAGCTCAAATGAAAATGGGTTTGAACCATCATGTGTAAAGAAGTAAATGGGCTATCAGCAGCAAATGGAACTAGAGCCATAAGAGTTTTTTCCTAACCATGGTACACCCTATGTCTAGGGAATTTATTTCTACCCACTCATTGTGACAGGCATTTAGCATAAATTTTAGCTTTTACAGTATAATAACTTGGGAGGGCACTATTTTTTCTTTAATCGATACAAAAAGAAAAAAAAGAAATGTAGAAATGCCCAAGGTGAGTGGATGTAGAGATATAAAAAAATGAAGTACACTGGACTTCAAACGCCATGTATTTAAAAGCAAACTAGACGGTGAAAAGGTTTGAAAACGGCCGTGGAACTTTTTTAGCGAACTACAAAGAACACGAGAGAGCGATGGACAGAGATGATGAAGAGGACTTGCCTAAAAAAAAACCTGAAGGTATAAAACAATTTAGATTTAATACCACTACCGGCCGGTTTTGTTCGGTCAAGGGAAAATTTGACAAAAAAAAAATTATTGCGTTTATATCATCACCATTAGGTTGAATGACTAGTTCGTTTCACAATGGGTTGGAAACTAACTTATAAGACGTAATTACCTCGTCTAAATATTACCTGTCTAAGGTCTATACGGAAGTCCCTTTCCATTTTCAAATGTTCCAAGCCAGAGTTGTTCGTTTTTTCCTAAGAAATCGAAATATATAAAATTCGTATTAGATATGTTTGAGGCTATTAACGTACAACCTTTGTTCATTTCCAATATATTATGACTTACTTATTAGATTGTTTATTAGCAACAAGTTCCATTCAACTCAGATTTATATTTTTTTAAATTTTCATTCGCCACGATAAAACTAAAAACAAATATTGTTAACAACCATACCAACCATACTGAGTTACAATGTTAATAATAACACCTGAAAAATTATTATTGTACAGCGACAACTAAGTTTGTCAATTAACGGGGCAAACTTAAGTTAATAGCCTATACTAAAAATTTCAAATACAGTGAAATCATTATTCCAACAAAAGCTAAATGTTTATTTTTTTAAAAGTAAAAATGTAAAAAAAGAATCACCTCAGCAAAGTCAATAATAAATTGAGTGAACACTTTCAACATAAGTTGGGCTGAGAAATCGTAGTAGGAATAAATCTTAGGCGTATGAATAAGTCAAAATGAAGTATACCTAAAGCTCTCCGTGGCCATTTCATTTGTCGCCAAGAATCAAATAGATTACATGACATTTGAAAAATGGCGAAAAGGAGGGAAAATTCAAAAGGTGGGGTTGAGATGGGAAGTTAGTGTCCGAGTGGATCGAGGTCACGATAGCTCAAGTAGTAGAGAAGCGGCGTGTCTAGCCGAAGATCGCGGGTTCGAATCCCGCTCGTGACACTGACTTTTTTATCTCAACTAAAAATCTTAATTAATTGAAAGATATTACTTGGTCAAGTGGACCACGAAAAATAGTGAATTTAATAAGTAAAAATGAAATATACCTTCACTAAAGCTCTCCGTGGCCATTTTATTTGTCGCCGAGAATCAAATAGATTACACGACATTTGAAAAATTTTTGCCTCATACGCATATTCTTTGGTAGTCAAAGGAACTCACTGTCATTTATTCTTCTCTTCTTTCTTCTCGGTTGTGCTTTTGTTTTAAGATCTATTTAGGGTTTTTTCAGGAACTTACAACCATTTCAAAATATCCAAATTCAAAATATATTTATGTAGAAGGCCTAACTGAAAAATTAATAAAAGCATGCAAGACAGAAAACATATTTTAAAAAATTAATTTCTCCGTGTACATTAACGAAAAGGTACATAACATTTTACCCACTATAAAAGAGACAGTAACAAAATTGTAATGTAGTTTATAAAACACAATGCTCTTGCGAAATGGTATACATTGGAAAAACGGTCCAGGTTTTGTTTAAAAGAGTTAACCAACACAAAATGTGCAACCAAAAGTGAACATAAAATTAATTTCGATGATGTTAAAATTTTATGTAAAGAGAAGAATAATGACAAGCTAACATAACTAGAAAATATCTATATAAATTTAGAAGACAATAATATTAACATACAACAAGCCAAAAATGAAATATAAACAATATAAAAACATGATTATTCGGAGATCATGAGATGCGGTCTGATGTGACGTAGGTTTTAGAAAAACATTTTCTTTATCGTGCCAACGTTTCGATCTTTATTGAGATCATCTTCAGCGCTCAATGTCTGTCGCTCAGTGTTTGTTTTCTGGTAATTGTATGCTCTCAACACAACACACAAGAATGACACAATTAGTTATTTTAGTTAAACAGTTTTACAAAAAAATAATAATAATTAACTCAATAATGTAAAGCAATTGGTGAGAAAAATTTGTAAATTTGTAACTTTAAAAGTAATTAGGGTAAAATTAGGTATAATAAAAGAACATGTACATTAACAGTATACCACTTAGAATTGAAAGAATACGTCATAACTCAAATAATAAGGGTAAACAGTTTAATGGTATAACACATAATAACCTTTATGTTTATGCGGTCTAAAATTGAAACTAGGTAGGTAGGTGTCTGTTTAAGCATTTTAATCATGTAACTATGTTTTAATTAAAATTATATGGAAATAATTGTTCGTAATATGTAACTTTGTTAATTTTACTATGTAGACTGAAGAGCGGAAGATATTGTTCCCGAAATCAATATCGATATAATAAAAGAAATCACTGTTATTTGTTAAAGCCTCCATTAATTAGTTTAATAGTTGTATATTTAATGTGTTAATTAAAGTTTGCATAGCACGGATGATGGAGCTCAGAAATACTATTATGACCTGTCACTGTTACAAGTTCAATATCATCACTCTGTTCGCAAGTCGACAATTCAAGCCCTTACTAAGTTCAACTAGAAAATCAAAGGTCAAATGAATAAATCGTCACAAAAACCTGGGAATCTGAGCGTATTTAATCCCGAACCCAGGGAGAAAGTTTGTCGCGCTCAGTACATTGACTTGCGGTTCCGCCGTTTGTCCCAACAGGACAATCCCAAACGCAAACACCGCCACTTAAAAGTTCTCAACCTACTTAGTTCAAGGCTTTCAGAGCCCCTTTATCTTATCGGGTGTCCCGTTTCAACGTACGCGCACTCCAAGAAGTACTTTTCGCGTTTTCGCCTTTGAATAAACAACATTTCCATCCGCCACTTCTTCACTATCAACCAGGCCACTTTTAAAAACCGTCTTACCTAATCAGTCGCGTATTTATGACCGCCAAAACACGCAGAAAATGACAGGGACATGTTTAGACAGGGAGGTTTTTTGGGGGTTCATTTTATTTATTGGGACGCTTCGTTTCAGTATCACCGTTGGTTTATTCAACCCCTAAAACACTTCAAAATAACAAAAATTAAACGAAGTCAAAACTAAACTATACTTGATAAAATGTTTGTTGATGCGCCACAACTCGAATACATATTACAGCGACCACCCGCTACCAATAGGGTTATATGGAATTTTTCCTTTTCATATTACCGGTCATATGAAGTCCTATATTTGGACTTAATGTTTAATCCTTTGTCAAAAACGTATTAGCAAACTTAAGTAATTTGCTAATTAAAACTTAATTTACGTATAGCGAAGCTTGCGACTGTGTAAGTATATATAAGCGTGAATATATATCTCTCATGCCCTCTCACATTCACTCTCTCTCTCTCTCTCTCTCTCTCTCTCTCTCTCTCTCTCTCTCTCTCTCACTCAAACAGTTACAAGAGGCTGATTTAATTGAGCCCTAAATCACTGTTTACTCTCAAAACTTAAAGACACCCTACATTTTACACACATTTTTTTGAATCCTCAAATCCAATTTGGCTAATATAAACTTTTGAGTTTGAGGTGGATATTTTTTTCCTTGGGGCCCAATGCAGGAGATCCATGGGTGGCTGGGTCCTTTGTTATGTACTACTAGTAGGCACTGCCAATATCCATTTTCATTTCTGTCATGAGCCTTAATGTTTTTGATACCGTTGAAAATTCTCTTGTCTTTACTGGACTTAGAACCGTATCTTTCTCCTACAGTGTCTCCTAGTTCCATTCTTTCCTTCAGGATGATTCCAGGTAGTCTCTATCTTAAATAAGGCCAAAATTAGTATCACCCTTCCTCACTCTATCGCACCTAGACCCAATCTTTTCGAACTAATAATAAGTCCTTTTGTTCTTATTTCGTATCGAAGATTTTTAATTGGCCCTTTTTTGTTTCATTTTCAGTTTTTAAATTCAATATTTTTCGATGCTGTCGAGTCAATGACTATGCTATTTTGGGAACGTAACTTGTCTAGAATTTGTACAAATAAATACTCTGTATTCATAATTAATTATTCAAGAAGAAAAAAAAACTTAGAGTAAAATTTATTTTTATATTTATTAGGTTTCGTGGTCCGCTTGACCAAATAAATTCTTTTCAAATAATTCAAGGTTTTGGTTTAGATAAAAAAAGTCAGTGTCACAAGCGGGATTCGAACCCACGATCCACTCGGACACTAACTTCTCATCTCAACCCCACCTTTTGAATTTTCCCTCCTTTTCACCATTATTAGCTGAAGGTCGTGGGTTCGAATCCCGCTTGTGACACTGACTTTTTTATCTAAACCAAAGCCTTAATTAAAGATTAATTAATTGAAAATAATTTATCTGGGCAAGCGGACCACGAAACGTTATAAATGTAATAAGCAAAATGAAGTATACTTCACTAAAGCTCTCCGTAGCCATTTCATTTGTCGCCGAGAATCAAATAGATTACGCGACATTTGAATAATCGCAAAAAGGAGGGAAAATTCAAAAGGTGGGGTTGAGATGGGAAGTTAGAGTCCGAGTGGATCGAAGTCACGATAGCTCAAGTGGTAGAGCAGCGGCGTATTTAGCCGAAGGTCGTGGGTTCGAATCCCGCTCGTGACACTGACTTTTTTATCTCTACTAAAAACCTTAATTAAATGAGAGATAGTAATTGCGGACCACGACAACTCGTGTATTTAACTTGTTAATATTATTTTGTCATGTGTTTTCAGGATTGAAAAATTATTTTTGCTGTTATTTGTTCTTTCATGAATATTGTTAAATGTTTAGTGCACCTTTTGCACTTTTACTATTTTCAATGAAGATTTTTTTTTCCAGTTCGACGTTTTTTCCTAGCCCCTAACTCTTATGTTATAGTTAACAAACAAACCTTTTACTTTTTATCTAAACCAAAACCTTAATTAAAGATTAATTAATTGAAAAGTAAAATTTATGTTTAATTCCAGTAAACAATCCCGTTTATACGTAAGAATTACAGACCCGTAACTGAGTTTTTCAATAAACATTTTGTTTAAAAAATACTGATTGTTTTAATTTATAAAACGGAATTAGAGCAACATGGTGTGTTGCACAATAGTACAGGTTGTCGAAAGGAGGTTTTCAGCCGGAAACGCAGACCAAATTTTATGAAGGAGAGAAAGTAACCAGACAATGAATTCTAAAAGTTTATTATAAGCAAGCGAAGAATGTCAAAAATATAACAATTGAGCAACAATGAGCAGTTAAAATGAATATCTCTCATTTTTAATTACGCGCTTGTACGAGATTTTTGTGAGGTTTTTTTTAAATTTCGAACTAGGAATGTAGGACAATATCTAATAAAACTACACTTCCGGAAGCTCGGAATCATTTCAGAAGAGGGTACAAATTCTATTAGGTAGTTTTCCTGTCTTCCTTCCTAGTTCTTTGCTAATATTGATTTTCTGCTCAATTATGGTGAACCCCTTGATTGTTTTGGAAGTTTAAATATTTACCATTTCCTCAGGAAGTAATTACTTAAACACTGAGAAAATCTGTACAAAGTGGACGCTTTAGCTTAACCTTTTCAATCCCGAAATATTATTTGGCAAAATAATTTTTCCTTTTATTAAGGAAGTTTAAAGAATGGGCCTGAACTGTCTTAAATTTTGATCACCTATCATTTTAAAAATATGGGAATGTTGTTTATGTGCATAAACTAAATACAATAAACATTAACAAGCGTTTATCTAAACAAAAATAATGAAATAAAAAAATAAACTAATAAAACTAGAGAAAATAGATATTTTTCCCAGGGAATATAGATCAGTAAAATTCCATTCCCTCGATAATAACACCAATTTGGTCTTCTACATCATCATCATCAAAATCATCCACATCTTATGCCGTAGTGTCAAACATTATTTGGTAGATTGGTCTTCCGACCTCTTCTATTGGCCTGAATGACTGTGAGCTTGACTCATTTCTTTCTCTCATAAAACTTACATAAATTAAAATTCAATCACCACTTTCCTAAATTGTAATACTCGGTAATGGCGAAAGTAATTTTTATTTTAACATGGCTGTATTGGAAATTAAATCAAAATTAATTAACCTAAGGAGATCGAGCCCTACAGCGTGAAAAATGAAAAACGGAGAAAAAACCAGAAAAGCTTTCCTGAAGTAATACGACTGCCAAAGAGTTATTAAAAAAAATACTTTCCTACGGGTTCAAACACTTCATTTGAAATATATACAGACTGGAAGATCTCCAGGTCGATTAAAGATCATGTTGACAAGAAAACAAATCTTTATAACCAAATTTTTGTTTGCACAAAACGCATTGATAAGTCAAAATTTACAGAAATGTAAATAACGAAGTCAGGATTTTGCCTGTTTTTAACCCCAAAGTCGTGACATCTAACTACGGCTATTCTCAGGAAGATGGCATAGTTTTTCTGGGCTACCCTACATTGTTCACTGTGAAATCAGGGTTTTTTTATTGGAGTATAGTAAACGAAGCTACAAAGAAAGCCCATTATCCGTCTAGACATTCATGAGGCAGTTTTTAGATTTTCATTGAAAAAATAAAGTCAATAATGAGAAGAAGAAAACTGTGACGGTGATGAAAACTGTATTCTGTGCATGGCTTCATGACGTTCCTGAGGAAAACCAATGGACCTAGTTTAACCACTGTCCAGGAGGAGCTCAAAGAAGATTCTCCTTCGTTAAGGTCAGGTAATTCCAGTTTTATTATAATTCAGGTCACTTATTTTAAGTCAATGGGAGCATTTAGTTTGTTGGTGCATTGTCAATATTCTAATTCGAATTCTTCTATACCAAAGTCTATATTAATTACCATAGAAGATATAGTCAATCAAATCAAAAATCTACTGAGCAATACATGTGCGGGCCCAGATCAAATACCACCATGGGTTTGAGGATATCTTGTCTCTTCGGTATCTGAACCTTTAGTGAAACTAGATAATAAATCCTTAGAATGTAGGGTAGTTCCCGACATTTGGAACAAAAGCTTTGTTAGACCTATCCATAAATCAGGAAATAAAAACACTAATTAATAATTATAGACCAACTAGTAAATTATTAACTGTCCCTAACAGTTTTGAAGGCATTATTGTGATAAGCTTTCACCTCATTTTATTCCAACTTGGCTTTCAACTAACTATATGCTGCACAATCCTTGTAAAGAATTATAATCGAAGGAAATATATTACATTTGGATTGGTTTCATTAAAGTTTGTCAGAACTAAAAAGAGAAAATTGTAAACAATTTTAAAGCGTAATATGTTCAAAAATTAAATAATATCTTTTTAAACATTTAATGTTATTATAATTCATTTAATTAACGTTTTTAGTTGAGATAAAAAAGTCAGTGTGACGAGCGGGATTCGAACCCACGATCTTCGGCTAGATACGCTGCTGCTCTACCACTTGAGCTCGATCCACTCGGACACTACCTTCCCATCTCAACCTCGCCTCCCGCTCGTGACACTGACTTTTTATCTCAACTAAATACCTTAATTAATTGATATATATTAATTGGTCAAGCGGACCACGAAACTAGTGAAGTTATTATAATTATGTATAATGTTAATAATTGGGTGTAATTGTATAATTTGTAGGATGCAACTTTGTTAATAAGACGGATAAAATAAAACAACATAAAACTCTTTAAACTACAAATATTATGTAAGAAATGTAAATGCACTCCCCAAAACCTGAAGGTTTCCAACGTTTATATTAGCTTTATTATTAGTATCATAATAAAATTTATAATAGCCTTTTGGTTTATTCTCATCTCTTCACTTTTCTAAATTAGGTCACATCTTCCTCTGCTCACACACACATAGATCTCTCTCTCTCTCTCTCTCTCTCTCTCTCTCTCTCTCTCTCTCTCTTTCTTTCTTTCTTTCTTTCTTTCTTTTTTCTTTCTTTTGCGAGATAACTGTTCTGTAAACAACATGAAACTTTTATGCCTCTCTTGGAAAAATTAAATTGCTGTAAAAACTAAATTCAAAATTTGCTAAAATACGGTAAAACGTTACAGTCAGCGTCTGCTGAAAATGCGTAACAAAACTGTTGTAAATCCATTTAGTAGAAATTGAGTTAAACTAAAGAAAAAGGGGACAAACCAGCCGTTCCGAAAAACGATCGCAACCCCCTTAGCACAATTGTTAAATTTGTTCGAATTAAAAGTTAAAATTGCACTATAACATGCAAAATTGATTGAATTGCTTATTCTTGTCTACTAAATTGAGGAAAATTGTATGCCAATTTCATTTTTACATCTTTATTTTTTTGTTTAACCGGAATATGCACTCTCTTTTTATCATCTGCAATAATACTTTTAAAGCAATCAAGAAAACGTTTAGTGTGAAAATATCCCAATGTGTTTTTAACCATAAAAAAATCTGAATTTACCAAAAATTTATCAGGCAAGATCATTTGCCGCGACCTTAAAAATCTTGTAAGCTTACTTTATTGCGAGAAAGTTTTTTTTTTTAATTATTCCTGTGTACAGGATGTTAAAGCAGGAATGCTTAAATGGGATTTCCTTTACGTCAGTCTTAGACGTATGTAAAAGGTTGCCAATGTCGTTAGGAGAAATGTCAGTTTTTAAGGATCGCAGAGGATAACCCGGAACAAGAGCCAGAAATTGCTGATTCAGATTGTATATCGCGATGTATGTCAAATTATATAAATCCTTATAACCTTGACATTAAGAAGATAAAATTGAAATCATTGTCTATAATATAACAATATCAAACGGCATTGAGTCACTCATTGGGTCCGTCTTTACTCGCGGTTTTGTTGAACTATTCAAACGCAGAACAGTTTCTCATTGAAGATGGCGCGATACCGAAACGCGTTTAAGTAGTTGAACAAACCCGCGAGTGAAGACGGCGAAAAAAATGACCCAATGCCGGTTTAGCATGATAATAAAATGTTTTCAAAACCGGTTTTTCCTTAATCAATTTTGAGCTAAGAAATTATTTTATTCTTCTCTTAATGACAACAATTGAATCTGTTAGCGCTTTTACCAATTCCAACCGGTTTCGGTCGACTTTTCAAGGCCCTTGCTAAATACCAGAAGCCGTTTTGTGTAATCGGGTTTTCCTAAAGAAAAACAACATGAAGTCTAGCCGTACCCTTTTTAAAAATAAAACGAGATGACTCAATATGGGAGTTGCCGATTGACCAAGTCATGTCCACATCCAAAGGCAAAAATAATAATAAACGCAAAAGTTTTTTTGCTCTTATAGAGACATATTAAAAACATTGGGTTCTCAAGATATAAAACGGCGAGTTGGTCTTTGGGCACAGTAAGTCTCAATCGTTTTATACTTCTACACTTTAAGCAGTGACATGCGATACCAGAAAATATTCGATATCAGTACTCGATACCCACCCGAGGAATTGTGGCCCACTCAATGTGGAACTACAGCGACGACGGGTGGTATAGTGTGGTTGAGGCTCAAGACCCCGAAACGGCCCACCTCGAGTCCTCATCCACGTTCCTTTCTCAATCCAGCTTTCTTCATTCTATCCGGTGACCCCCTCCCAACCCCTGGTTACAAGGGGGGTGTCCGGCCGCATAATAAAGGTGTAGCCCAGAGGGCCTGGCACCCTCTCCTAATCATAAGCTGTACTCGTGTCGACATGGGCGGCGGGTGCCTTATCAGAGGGTCTGCACAGACGGGGGAGAGTGCATAAACATTTGAACTACGGGGTAACAGAAATGTTCCAAAATACAGCCTGGGAATAGATTCGTAGCGGCTTGTGGTGACGCCCCTTGCGGGTACTTAGAGAAGAGGCTGTCTTCTACCTGTGACCTTCGCACGAAATTTGCGTATGACCACCGTTATACACCCGGCGTCACGGGATACGGCGGATCGGACGGCAGCATGTAAGCGTTGAGGACGCGATGATTGTGCTGGAAAATCCCTCGAATGCGTGCGTAGTGGCCGATGGGAACGGGTAGTGAATCGGTTGCTCCTACTCGAGTATGCTTTGCACGTAGGTGTAGGCTGAGCTCGATAGAAGACTTTACCGTAGGCAGTACTCCTCTAGGGGGTGGTTAGAAATTCCACATTAAACGAAACCGCGGCCGGAGCGGATCCGGAAGTTTCGACGCTAGAGAAGCCCCAATACTCTGGGAGAGTCGCTTTCTCATTCTAGGGAGTGCGCGGGAGACCGAGCTGATGTATTTCGGCTTAGGTAGCCCTTTGTGCGCGGCATACGGTCTGATGCTCAATGCAGGCCCGGCCACTCAGAATGGACAAGTGGGGAGCAAGGTTGCCTTGGCCCTTCGGGGCTGAGCTGCCTCTGCACCCATGCTGCGGCAGTAACACCATCCTGTCGTATGAAGTACTTGCTCATATGAGTACTTTGTCGTTTATTCATAAATGATCAACTTACTCACTATCGACTTGTGGGTAACGCTCATGCGTTAAAATAAACAAAAATTTGCAGATTTGTCATATTTTTAAGTATTTTTTCATACAGTGGGTAAGAACAAGGAAAAGCTGTCAACACATTTCAACAAAAATGATATTTCAATTTGGACCATTTCCGTTAATGTGCCTCCGCCCAACTCGACCGCGTTCGGTGACAGAGAGACAAAGGGTCAGGTCTCTGGGCTTCGGCTCTCATAGAAAACCCAGGGCGCAAAAGATGCACACGGGAACCCTTGAAAAAGCTTTGGGGGTCTAGTGAAAACCTTAAGCTTAACGAAGAGCTCTAAAAAAAAACTGGAGATGCACAATAGACCAATACTGGTCGGGTACTTTACAACGCACGCATAAAAAGGCCGGAAGCTAATCTAAGCTCGTTAAGTTAAAAAATGCTATTGGATCTTTAACCGAAATATACAGGGTGTCCTTTTTAAATGGCCGGCTCAACTTCTCTTGAACCAATGACGCTATAAAAATTTAAAAAATACATGTTTAATATTTTTTAGTCTAATTTCAAATGTTTACCTTTTTTTGGAAAAAAATTATACAGAGTATCTTACACGCCCAGTACAACTTCACCCAATACATGTTGACACGCCATTTTAAAGAATTTTTTACTCTCAAAGCAATGGTGCAATCGGATTTGAAATTGGTAAAAAAAAATGACAAAGTTTTGGCAAAATGTTAAAAAGAAATAATACATTTTGTTTGTTTCGTTATTAATTCCAATAACTTGCTTCTTCACTAAAGTAAACATTAATTGCCATTATTGTTTACATTCTCTCATTGTTTGTCAAACTCGCATTACGAGAGCAAATATTAATTCCTGGAAGTAAATAAATTTTACAATAGTTTCGTTACATTCAATATTCCATTCAAAATGAACCAAAGTGCATATTTTTCCGATCAACAGTGAGTTGATATGTACGACTGCTTTATTGATGATATTGGTGGTACTGCGCGTCGTGGCAGTCGAGTTGTACTCCCAGAAATTTCCTGATCGTCCCAGTGTAAACCATAAAATGTTTATTCATGTTGCCCGCGGAGATACGGATCATTTGCCGTACCATGACTAAGAAACCGGCAGCGTAATTTCGACGAGGAGCTTAATGTTTTACTGTCTTTTTTTCATTAATTAATATTTTGGAGGGTATTGGTTGAGATAAAAAAGTCAGTGTCACGAGCGGGATTCGAACCCACGACACCAACTTGTCCGAGCGGATCGAAGTCACGATAGCTCAAGTGGTAGAGTAGCGGTGTATTTAGCCGAAGGTCGTGGGTTCGAATCCCGCTCGTGACACTGATTTTTTTTATCTCAACCAATACCTTCCAAAATATTAATTCATTGAAAAATGATAATTGGTCAATCGTACCACGAACTGTAATGGGTTTTACTGTCTGTTCGCGAAAATTCGCTTTTTTTATATGGCTTTTACTCGATAACACTGATTAAAAGGTCGTAGAAATGGCTTACCGGCTACAGAAGTAGGTCTAGGACAGAGAATTAAACATTATTCACAGGGATGTAAAAACTTTAGTCAATTGTATATACTTAGAGAGTAAATGATGGTATGGCGTATAATAAGCTGTAAAAATATAAAATGATTCGCAGTGATAATCGTGATTTTCCTAGTTCTCAACATTCCCTAATTTGTGTTCTAGCTCACTTCCTATTTCAACAAAATATGTAGAATAAGAAACACCTCTGTCCAAACAGAAAAAGTTCCATTTTAGACTTATTGGCAAGTTCTGTTACCGGTAAAATAATAAAGTGGGAAGTTTATGGGCCGACAAACTAAGGTCATTATCGTCCCTCAGCGTGTTTTCCTTCTTTTGTGCTTATTTTGTTTTAAACTGCGGCCATTTAAGCGACTCAGCGACTCTCTGCTTTTAAACGTGCACCATTATACAGGATGTCCCAGTTCCTTCTGACGAAACTCAGGGAATCGATTCTACTCTTCGTTTAAAGCAAAAAATGCTCAGGAGAAAATTTTCGGAAAGTTCTCTATTTTGAAGATATTCGTCAATTTAGGTTTTTTCAACTTTTCACTACCTTACCACATAAAAACGCTTACAACTTCCAAAATGTTGAGACTTCAACAAATCCAATTACACCATTTGAAAGAACGCTAAATTTCCAATAATCTGAATGACATAAAATGTTAGCAAATTTCAGTTGGATTATGTCAAAATTACAAAATTTAAAATTTTGGTCATGATTGCACGTTCTACTGAGGTTACAAAAAAATACCTACAACTTGTCAAATTTCACAAAAACTTCTTCATCTAATATGCTTTACGTTGATTTTTCAATTCTACTAGAACGTTATTTAAAAACTTGGATATATCAACGTAAAGATGAAGAAGTTTTTCTGAAATTTGACAAGTTGTAGGTATTTTTTTGTACACTCATACATTTTTTGTACAAAATTTTGAATTTTGTAATTTTGACATGTTCCAACTGATATTGGCTAACATTTTATGTAATTCAGATTATTGCAAATAGAAGTATCTTACAGCAAATTTAGCGTTCTTTCAAATGGTGTAATTGGATTTGTTGTAGTCTCAACATTTTGGAAGTTGTAAGCGTTTTTATGTGGTAAGGTAGTGAAAAGTTGAAAAAACCTAAATTGACGAATATCTTCAAAATAGAGAACTTTCCGAAAATTTTCTCCTGAGCATTTTTTGCTTTTATGTTTGTGGTGTATCACCATCCAACAACCAACAATCCATGCAGTTAATAACAAATTGTATTACGACGTCCAAAGAATTCGACATATTTGCGACCATTTTAACAACAATTCGTCGGACGGGCGAGTTTTACATTTATGATTTTGCCAGATTGTTATAAAAACGTGGACAAAATTCGCCCCAATTTTTAGCATTCATTTCATTTCTGTTTTACAACCAAACGTTGTTTATTAAAAGTGTAAACATAAAACCGCTGTGCTTTAGCAAATATTGATTTGATTTCCTAAGCTTTTTGGTTGAAACATTTTAAAGTTTTATACCGAATCGCGTTGTTTTTAGGTCTTTATATACCGCTGGATTGCTCCAATCATAAAATACAATCTGTGTGGAATATTCTGGAGGCCGCTGTTCCCCGATAAGAAAACGACGATTGTCCAAGGAAAGTGGAAAGAAATACAAATAAAATAAATGGAATCGCGAATTTAGCTAGGCTTAGTGCACGTGTGGATGTGTGAGGGTGGGACAATGTTGGCTCAAAGGACATCCATAAGTTTTTATTTAAGCCACCTCCGCCCCTCTCCAGGGATATTCAACGGTCTCCAAACTGAACCTTTCCCGTGGCGGCGCTTTATTCTACGATTCACTCTGTATAACTGAATAGACAAAAGGTCGGTATGAAAGTATAAAATAGACCCGACTTTCACAATAGAGAGAGGAAAATATTAAAATATTTTAATATCAGACAAAAAGGATTTCTTTTCTTTTTTCGTAGAGAGAAGTTTAATACTTTAAATGAGTATATAATGAAACAAAATGCTAATTTAGTAATTGATAGATGAATTACACAAAAACAAAAGAATTGACAAATATTTCTTATTTTTATTTTGTAGTTGTCATTTCATTTTATCACTAAAAGAAAGAGTAAGTAATAAGAAAGAATGAAGGATTGTGTATTAGATAAAGAAAGAGCTTGAGTGAAAGGTACAGATCGAGTGAGGGCGAGGGGAAAAAAGAAACATATAGAAAAAGATACATAGGGAGAAAACAAGACAAAGCAATACTGAGGATGCCTGTAGATCTCAAAATTCAATTTTGATAAGAAATTTCAAATCAAAATAGTCGATAGAGCAAACTGGGAGAAAGGAATCCCGACTTTATCTGGCATACAGTTGCCTCCCAGACCGAATATGGGTCTGGAGTTGGTATAAACCAAGGAAAATTAAATTAAATAGACCAATGGCTAGAATTCAAATAAATCTTGGGCAATATGCGACTATTTTCATCTGAAAATCTTCATCTGAAAAAAAAAAATTTTCATCTGAAGACGATGACGTTTGAACAGTGTACCAAACAGATCAAAAGGCTGAGGCTATTACCAACAATAGAATAGCCATCTGCAACGACAGCCTGCCGGACACTATAGGCACCTCCTTCATCGGTAATAAAGTCCAGGTGCATTGTGGATTGCATTAAGACCCGGTCAGACATTGGAAAAAATATAGTTGCCCTTGATTGAGTGCCAAGGCATAAAGGGCAATGAGGCAACGAGGGGGTTGAAGAATTGACCAAGCAAAGTTTGATCAGGTCACCTATCTCTTTTGTGGCATACCCAATTGAAAACAAAATAAGTCCATTCGTCAAGGGGTTAAGAGTCCTTGGTTTAGTGGGTTATATTCCAGGATGTGAAAAGTTCATCAAACAACTATCGTAGTAAGTAACAGCAGAACTACTAAGTTTAGGACGTAAAGAATGTTAGTAAGGCTGGTGATGGACACGGCATACTTCACAGGCAGACAGAAGAGATGAAACAGAATTGCAAGTCTTCTGTTGTGCGAAAGATTCCTATAACTAGAAAAGGAAAAGCCAAGGCCTGAAGGATACACACGGGAGCCCTTAACAAACTTTGGGATCTGTTAAAATGCCTTAAGCTTAACGAAGTAATAATAATAATTGAGTACAAAACACCAATAATGGTAACGGTATGCATAACCTTTTAACCATTAGACACAGAACGAAAATGCAAGAAAAGGGACAGAGGCAGAAAAACTAAGAAAGGGAGTAAGACGAATCAGTTATGAAAGAGAGAAAGAGAGAGGGAGAGAGAGAAAGAGACAGAGTGAGAGAGAGAGGGGGGGAGAGGGATATAAAATTCGAGCGAGAGTAAAAAGGGAGGGAAAGGATAGAAAGAGAAAAAATATTAGCGATAGAGAGAACGGTGAAAGGAGAGACCAAGGGAAAGATGAGAAAGATAAAGTGAGTGAGATAAAAATATCATGAGAGTGATAGTATGTGGTAATAAGCCAAAATAGCAAAAAAGATGTAACATTAAAGGGAGAAAGGGAGAGAGAGAGAGAGTTAGAAAGAAAGAGAGAGAAAGTAGGAAAACAAAAGAGGTAGTAAACATTTTATAGAAATCCTACTAGATAATAGAATTCGGAGAAAATAGAAAAAAAAGAAGGGTATAAGACAAAAGATAAACCGTGAAATAATAAAATGGATATTCAGTGAAAAATAGGAACAAGAAAGGTACATATATAGAGACAGGGTAGAAAGATAAATAGAAAGGCAAATTAAAAGGAAGTGGAAGAGCGGTAGAAAGAGAGAGAGTGAGAGAGAGAGAGAGAACGATAAGATGGAGAGTGACATAGAAAGTTAGAAAATAATTATATATATGTTTTTTATTTATTTAACCGAATAAAATAAAATTTCTACCTGTTGTCCGCAATAAATAATGTAGGGAATGTCATTTTCAATTTATTTTTAAAGAATATTTCGATTTTGTAGATTGTATATAGTTTTGAATTTTGCCACATATTTTTCAGCAAAACGAAAATTCGTTAATAATGCATAAAACAGAAGTACATACGGTAGTTTCGATAGAGATGGATAGTAAATAAAAATTGTTCTAATAACATCGTCTAATGTGTTGATTTCATTAAACAGTTGTCACAGCTCGGACTCCCCTAAATATTTACGCAGGGTGCTACCAGTCTAGTCAAGGCATTAAATTCCTAATCCATAACATTGTAGGATGCGAAAAAAAGAAGGTGAAAGTTGTCATTTCCGAGTTACATAAGCCGTGAGCATAATCAAAAGATTTCTTTATCGTAATCGTCCGTTTTAGAACTCGTCAGATTAGACATTTTTCTTATTACCTTGATCTTTTTTCTTCTGTCTTGACTTATTGGTATACATTGTGCCAAGATTTCTATCTTTTTTCTTTTTTTTTACTTTTAACTTCATAGAAGGAACTTCTTTTATTTATTTCATATAAATTCCATTGTACCACTCCCAGAATAAAGTTATTTTTCTTCTTCTTCTTCATCTTTATTATTATATAGACTTACCTAGTAAATATTGCAATATTTGAGCCTACTCTTTTGAGAGAGAGAGAAAAAATGGAAAATGAGAAAGAGCGGCGAATGATTGGATGAAGGATTGTAGTAAGATATGAGAGAAAGAGTAACAGAGAAATAATTGAATATGAAAATAGTAAAATCAGTTAGAAATATATAAACTGACTGAGAGAGAGGAATATTTTTTTTATTCTGACCTAACAATTCTTGCCCCTATCCAGTCCATGCCGATAGTGCGGTATCTCTTTTTTTTCTTCAAGAATATCAAATTTGTGCATTTTCTTAAAACATGATACGTCTTAAACGTATATATACTTATATCGAATTACGGCGCATATCAGAATTGCGTGATCATATGTTTTAAAATGCACCGGTGTTCATTAGCCGAGCACCAGAGTCAAGTAGAGAAACGGAAACGTCTCACATAGTAAACACAGTAATTGCTTTTCAGTTAGCCAAATGACCTTCGCACCTTTGAGAGGTCGTTGGAGTTTTCCGTCGTAAAAGTTTGGAAAATGAGATGTTTGGGTAGAAATATCAATGACTTTTGAATGGCGCCAAGGAAAAGATATTTAAGAACAATTACAAGTTGGAGTCATAGGTTGTAGAATATGATTTTATCTTATTAATTAAAGTCTGTGCAAATATATACATTATGTAATGTGATACAATATTTATTATCTCCAAACATCCTCAGAGGAACCGTTGTTATTATGAACTATTTATTAGGAGGTTCCGGGGCCATCTCGTTCGATTGCTTTACTGGGTTGTGCATAATATGATTAAAAAGATCATTCATTATTGGAGTAAAATTAAAATATGTTAAATTACAATTATTGTAAAACAACAATTCTTTGCTAATTTATTTATATTTCCTTCTTTAATTATAAAATTGTATTAGTTTATGCATTAAAGCCTAAATATATTGCCTAAATAATGTTATATATTAGTATTTGTATTTAACTTATTAATATAAAATTTAATTAATTTGTGGTATTTTAGCATAATTGTCTTGGTATTCAATACTAATATTTAATTAATTATTAGTAAATAATAAAATGTATATATAATGTCCTCCAGATTCCGGAATTTACCCCACATAAACCTTCATCAGATTGTATTTAATATTTAATACAATATTCATGTAACCTGAGGCTTCATTATTCTATAACTATACAGCTTTATCTTATTATTCTCATCGTGGTTGGGATGGAAATGGTATTATCTCGCTTTATTTTACAATTCCTCTTTATATTTATATATATATGNATTTATATAAATATTTTTATATAAATATCAACTTTAAAACCTCTAGATAGAATTTATTACCAAGGTATCAGGATTGAGGGGCGTTTAGAACAAACCCTTTATACAATCTCTGCAATTATGCCGGTGTCCTGCCTCCGGAACTTTTCAGGGAGGAGGCAATTCTTAGGTTTGTTGCTAGACTTTGGTCTAAGCCTTTCCATCTTCTATTTTCCTCAGTTTTCCGTAACCCTCACCAAAATATGTACTCGTTCCTGCCATTGCTCTAAACGGTCTGGCTGATAATATCAGTATCTATCAGTATGACTATCAGATCGTATAGTCAGGCCTTTATATGTCGATGATCTTTGCTTTTACTTGTCTGGGAAAAATATCCAAAACGTAGGAAGGACATTACAAAACGCCATTGACACATTGTCACGAAAAGCAGATGATGTGGGTTTCAAATTCTCTTTGTCCAAAACGGTATTTGTACACTTTTGTAGACTAAGATAACATCATGAAACACCTCGGCTTTTCCTTTCTGGCGTTGAAATAAAGGAAGTCGACGTTGTCAAATATTTGGGCGTTTCTTTCGACAAAGCCCTTCGATGGGAACCTCAAATAGCCCAGTTGTCTAATTCAGAAAGGAAAATACTAGGCCTGATGAGATTCCTAATTACAATTGGGGAGCGAATAGAGACATTCTTTTAAGAATATTCAGCATGTACTTAGGAGCAAAGTTTCGATACGGAGCAGCAGGTTACTCTTCAGCGCGAATATCAACTTTAAAACCTCTAGATAGAATTTATTACCAAGGTATCAGGATTGCAACAGGGGCGTTTAGAACAACCCTTTATATAGTCTCTGCAATTATGCCGGTGTCCTTCCTCCGGAACGTTTCAGGGAGGAGGCAATTCTTAGGTTTGTTGCTAGACTTTGGTCTAAGCCTTCTTCTATTTCCCTCAGTTTTCCGTAACCCTCACCAAGATATGTACTCGTTGCTAAGAACTAGGACTTTCATTGAGGAAGAGTCGTAGAGACAAAAAGTGAAAGAAATTAAGTTAATGCAGACAGAAAAACTGATGTCTTGATGAAAAGATAGATGTAGATAGATGAAGAGCTTGTTAGTTGAGAAGAGAGCGAGAGTGAAAGAGACAGAAAGAGAGGGAATAAGTTGATATATACAGAAAAAAAGATGGAAGAAAGACAGAAAGAGAGAGAGAGAGAGAGAGAGAGAGAGAGAGAAAGAGAGAGTGAGCGAGGAATATTGATTGGTAGAGAGAAAAATGAGAGAAATTAAGTTAATGCAGACAGAAAAACTGATGTCTTGATGGGAAGATAGATGTAGATAAATGAGGTGCTTGTTAGTTGAGAAGAGAGCGAGAGTGAAAGAGACAGAAAGAGGAAATAAGTTGATATATACAGAAAAAAAGTCGAAACAAAGACAGAAAGAGGGAGAGAGAGAAAGTGATCGGAAGAGACAAAAAAGGAAGAAAATATGTGAATAAAAACAGAAAAATTGATGTGTTGATGGAAAGAAAGATGGAGAGATAGAAAAGATAAGAAACATTAAAGTTGATGTAAAAGGGTGGGCTTGGTATATATCTATAGGGAGAAAATTAAGAACGTTATAAGAGTAGCTAGAATAACTATGTGAGGGAAAGATAATAAGAATAAGAAGAGGGATAAAGAGTATGAGACCTGTGGTCATATCGTGTCTCATCGCCTTGTTACAACAAACAGACAGTCAGATGCAATATTATCGTATTTCTACTTTAAAAATGATTTTATCGTTATAAAAACATTGATTTTATATCAAGGAAAAATTATTAACGTATACATTTAAAAAATTCATTTCCTCTGCTGTATTTCTGGGATAAAGATGTCAGACACGACTGTCGATAAAATCGGTTTGAACGTATATTTTTGAAAACCAAATATAAAATTAATCTCAATTTAATTGCGTATGTTCTCGCTCTTCACCGACTTGGTGATTGGATATTTATTAACTGTATCTATAAATCTCTTATTTATTTACAAAAATGTAATCCCTATGGAACATTATTTGTATACATTTTTTATATTTAGTTCGTACTTCCATGATAAACTGGTAAACCTTATTAATGCTGGAGCTGTTTTATGTTTGTTGTAATTGTTGTACGACTAATTGAACAACATGCCATCATGGATTTTATTTAAATTTTAGAATATCTTTCTGTCTTTACTTAAATAAACACAGTGCTAATTATGTTTCAGGAAAGAGGTTCAACATAAAGAACGCCTATGTAGATACGTCTACCAGAGGTTGTTTACCGAGCAATGTCGTTACACGTTCAATCTCACACCCTCTGCCTACGGCTCCATCTGGGAAACTGCAGAGAGGTAAATAACGCCGACAGAACTGTCAGTTTTGTTTTAATTTAAATAGTAAATATATTTTTGTTTTCTGACGGGAAGCTAATGAAGTTTAGTTCAACTCAATTAACGATGTTTTGTTTGAAATCTCCGATGAAAAAACTGATAAACGGCGTTTCAACGTTTCATGAGAGTCCATTATTCCCGATCGGTCGGCACCAACAGGTGGCTCATTAGGGCTGTTGTGAAAACACAGTTATTTCTCAATCGACCTGTAATCGGACAGCCCCACAACTGACAAATACTTAAAATCGAATGGAAAAAATCCGGCGATAAGATTGTCTGTAGAAAATAAATTTAGGAAATACTTATCGGACGTAATGACGGGGGCTATTGAAAACTCACGGGTTTCGCGATTTCGCCGACTTATTCAGATTTTATTGTTTTCAGAGCAAAGATGCATAGTTCGGAAAGTACGGACAAATTGATGGAAGGCAATAAACCGGCAAGTCGAACATGCGAACCATCAATCATCTCGAAAGTCCCCGATCTCTTTCGTCTTAAAGTTTTCACTCTTACGATAAACTGGAGCCATCCATATCGTCTTCCTTTTATTGTGTATTATATATATTAAACAAGAAGGAAGTAGCTTTAACGTTTATTAGTTTATTTTATGTTTTACACAATATTGATGCAAAAGTAATTTTCACTTTTTTAGTTTTAGATTCATTACAGGATTACACTATAATTTTCATCATATGTCTTTTATCTCAAGACGATAAAAAATTCAACGCACTGTTCATTATAAATTGATTATTCGTTTTGACCTTGGCACCTTTATTGATCATCTGCAATTTAGATTTTTGGATTAGCATCAATGGTCTCATTGGTTCATTAAGGTTTGTTAAGAAAAATCTTGTCTTTTAGACAGCAATATTATCAACTTAGGTAATTCATCATATGTAGAAAGAAAGTGTTCAACCTATTACGAAAAAGAGGGAAAAAGCTGTTTCGAAAAAACCGGCCTCGTTTCGTGTCGGCGATTGAGTAAGTCCGATCAACTTACTGAGTTCGCTAACCGTTCTTTTGACCCTCGTATATTTAACATGAATTAATACATTAAACATATCCTTTTTAAAAAAATCAGTGTTTGGATTTTAGCCTTCCTTTTACCTGGGTAATTATTTTAATTATTTACAGTGTATGACCTTTTTATGGGAAAATCTTTTATACTACGTATTGTTTGTTTACTCAAGTTCATCTTCTGGGCTTTCATATAGGCTTAACGCCCAACTACCCTCTATGTGACAAACCGCTTTACAATACTTGTATATTATTGACCATTAAAAAGACATTGTCTATGCCGGGATTCGAACCGAGAACTTCTATCGTGACAAATACGTCGTACGTACTAGCCACTTGGCAACCAATAAACAATCTCACTTTCTGAGGGAAGTCACGAAGCCACAGACTATTCAAACGTCGTGGAAAATTATTGGGAAGAGGGGAGAAAAGTTGATATGCGGATTAAAGGTTAGTGTGGACTTTAGTAGTTGAATTTTATTATTGTTGTTTTATGGCGTATGTTCATATAGATTGAGTTGAATATTGGGATTTTGGTGTCGGGGAAAAATATAGAACTTTTTTTTTAAGTATTCTTTTGAGAAAAATATCGGTTCAGTTCTGTCCTTTTATCGAAAGATTCCACGTCAGTCGCTTCTAGATTCAGCCCAAGGTAGTATGACCTTTTGGTAGGTAGGGGCGTATGGTTATAATAGATTGGAGGAAGAGTGATTTGACGGAGGGTGGAGGTTATTTTTAGGATTTTATGGTGTTAGTTTGATTTCTCATCTTTTTAGCCGTTGTTTAAGAGAATATTGGTGTGTCTGGAGGGTTTGGTTGTCTATAACAGGATCGGAGTTGGAGGAGTAGGAAAAATATAGAACTGCTTTTTTAAAGTATTCTTTTAAGAAAAATATCGGTTCACTTTTGTCCTTTTATCGGAAGATTCCATGTCAGTCGCTTCTCTAGATTCAGCCCAAGATAGAATGACATTTTGGTAGGTAGGGGCGTATGGTTATAATACATTGGAGGAAGAGTGATTTGACGGAGGGTGGAGGTTATTTTTAGGATTTCATGGTGTTAGTTTGATTTCTCATATTTTTAGCCGTTGTTCAAGAGAATATAGGTGTGTCTGGAGGGTTAGGTTGCCTGTAACTGGATCCGAGTTGGAGTAGTAGGTTAGATTAAGTTAGGAGGAGTCAGCCTGTTTACCCACAGAAATTCATGGTCTCCTATCCATCCTATTCTAGAACTAGGTATTTCACTACTCGTGTCCCGCTTCTTGGCCCTTAAAAGAGCTTTGCAGGTGACGGTCTGGCATCCTCTGTCTAGTGGTCGTGGCTCAAATTCCCCCGCCGGAACTTAGCGGCGCCAAATTGGCGCTCCCAGGATGGACCCCGCGGAGACCATATTCTAGCAGGTGTCTCACAGGGCAGCGTGCTCGTTCCTTTCCATTACTTATCATGAGTATTTCTTATTCTTTCTACATATTCATATTTTAACATGCTTGGTAGGTGTTCGTGCGTGTTTGTGTGTGTTACCACTTTTCCGCTTTGTTTGTTCTTAAACACCTTCTTCGCCTATATGTGTATTTTGATATAATACGGTTAATTATCCGCTCTATAAGCTGTTTCGAGAAAAAGTATTAAAAGCAAGTTTCAAAATTTGATTTATGAATATGTTTGTTG
Organism: Cimex lectularius; assembly: GCF_000648675.2. Taxonomy (NCBI): domain Eukaryota; kingdom Metazoa; phylum Arthropoda; class Insecta; order Hemiptera; family Cimicidae; genus Cimex; species Cimex lectularius. The sequence continues at coordinate 1,207,872 of NW_019392673.1, read as the reverse complement.
TGATTGTTTGCATGCGAGACATTTTATAACCGTTACAGGTTTAATAGATTAAAATTAATTAGAAGTTTAATTAATCGTTCTATTTATGCCATTTATATATATTTGTTTATCTTTTTTCGTGGAGATAAAATTACCTTCTTGTTTTTCGCATATTTGTTATTATTGTTCAAGTTTCGTTATCTTGTTAATATTTTTCAGTTAATTAAAGTTTTTAGCAAAGATAAAAAAGTCAGTGTCATGAGCGGGATTCGAACCCACGACCTTCGAATTAAAGTTTTTAGCAAAGATAAAAAAGTCAGTGTCATGAGCGGGATTCGAACCCACGACCTTCGGGCTAGATACGCCGCTGCTCTACCACTTGAACTATCGTGACCTCGATCCACTCGGACACTAACTTCCCATCTCAACCCCACCTTTTTACATTTTCCCTCCTTTTAGCCAATTTTCAAATGTCGTGAAATCAATTTGATTCTCGGCGACAAATGAAATGGCCACGGAGAGCTTTAGGAAGGTATACTTCATGTTAACTTATTAAATTCACTAGTTTTCGTGGTCCGCTTGAACAATTGATATCTTTCAATTAATTAACGTTTTTAGTTGAGATAAAAAGTTGAGTAGCAAAGTATGTAGGCGAAGGTCGTAGGTTCGAATCCCGCTCGTGACACTGACTTTTTTATCTCAACTAAAAACCTTAATTAATTGAAAGATAGTAATTGGTCAAGCGGACCACGAAAACTAGTTAATGACCAATTACTATCTTTCAATTAATTAAGGTTTTTAGTTGAGATAAAAAAGTCAATGTCACGAGCGCGATTCGAACTCACGACCTTCGGCTAGCTACGCCGCTACTCAACTTTTTATCTCAACTAAAAACCTTAATTAATTGAAAGATAATAATTGGTCAAGCGGACCACGAAAACTAGTGAATTTAATATGTTAACATGAAGTATACTTTCACTAAAGCTAACTTGTTAATATTATTTTATAATGTGTTTTTTCAGGATTGAAAAATTATTTTTGCTGTTAGTTGTTCTTTCATGAATATTGTTAAATGTTTAGTGCACCTTTTGGACTTTTACTCTTTTAACTGAAGAATAATTTCTTTCCAGTTTGACGTTTTTTCCTAGCGCCTAACTCTTATGTTATAGTTAACCCACAAACCAATTGCATTTAACGTGTTTATTAATAAAACTATAAATAAAATCCGACTAAAAACTAACTGTTGTAAAGAATTAAAAAGTCTTTAACTGGTTTCTTGAACATAGACGTCAGACGTCGAAAAGAAGTCTTGAAGTCGCGCAATAAAAAGAGTTTTATTACGTTGGATTTCGTTTTAGTTCTTTTGAATTTCATTTGAGCGGATGATTGTGAAGGATTCACTTTACGAGTGAATAACCAAGCTCCAGTTTTTGTCCCATTGTCCGCGAATCTTTTTCAATAAGAAACCGCCTGTATCATTTTACAGTTGAATCAGTTCAAAGGACAATAGCTGTCAATTGCACATGTTGAAGAACGCTGGCAAGGCTGTTAAACCCTCGCCTACTCGTCCGTTCTGATTAATTAGAGGCATTATGGCCCTAGAAACAATAACCATAATAAATGACCCTTTTGAATTGGCCCAGTTTACGCGGACATGTCAGCTTGTACATTCCAAGGTAAAGTAAGCGATTCCTGGCTTTTTGTATGCAGAGTAGGTGTTTTAAACTGTTCGCACTAAATTCGAACAGGAGAGGCCGAAGCGACAGAAACACTCGGTGATAGTATGCTTTAATTCTTTGTTATAAGTTTATTTCCATTACAATTTCCATACAAAAATCAAAATCTCCGAAGAGTCTTTATGCCACATGATTGTCTTGCGATCACCTGTTCTTCAGGCTTGTACAAGAATTAGAAGAGAATTTTTTCTGGAAATTAAAGCTTAGGTTTTTTTTAATTTAATTTTTTTTTAAACGAGGGTTCGCAACAGTTGAGGTTATATAAACCCTCAGGGTGCCGGTGTTTTTGAAAAAAAGCCCATTTGTAAGTATGTCGGGTTCGAATGCAGGGTCGGGATCTTTACCTTACCGTGTCAAAGACTAAACCTTGCGGCCACCGACGCCCCCTAAAGCTTAGGTTTAAAAGGATAGTTTTGAGAGTGAGCCAGGGTTATACCGCAAGAGTGGATAGTGTGGTTGGTCGACTATTGTAGAATTCCGTTAAGGCTTGAAAAATGCCATGGTATGTCCAGAATTTGACAGGATGTTTAAGAAGAAACGAACCTACGCACCGGGACAAATGTTGATTTAAAAAAGAATTGCCATAGGCCATCAGCCTTCCAATTTTTAGTATGTGAAGAGCTGAGTTAGAAGAGCGTGGGTTTTTAATAACCCCATGTCCCAACTAAAAAATGATCCAATCTATCCCCCAATTATTTGATTTTGCTTTGTGAATAAATTAGGAATAGGGAAAGGGAGGGAGAGAGAGAGAGTGAGAGAGAAAGAGAGAGAGAGACTGAGAGAGAGCGAGAGAGACAAACAGAGAGACAGAGAGAGAGAGACTGAGAGAGAGGAGAGCGAGAGAGACAGACAGAGAGTGAGAGAGAATGAACGAGTGGAAGAGAGAGAAATCGAGGGAGAGAGAATCATTTCTTGCTATTTCCGACCCAAAATAACTATAAAAAGACAATTTTACTATGGCAAAACTAAAAAATTTATAGATTTTAATAATTTCATCCTATTCAGCCAAAATGAAGAAGTGGTATTGTATATCAATACAAACATAACCTTAACCCCCTCGAAATAACACGACTCAGCTTCAGGGTTATAAGCAGGGAGAGAACTTGGATGACTTGAAATTAAATATTAGTATGTGGAAGGAAGTTGAAACTGAGTTTTAGCTTAAGCTATACAAAAAATATAGTATGCTTGAACATACCGCCCACCAATTTTTGACCCACAAAAATTTTAGGCTGGTAAGTATTGCCTATCAATGGGGTTTGGCGGGAGTAAAGGTGCGAGTTTTGACAAAGGGCGTATTAAGGAAGTGTGAGAAGTCTTGATTTTGGCCACTCTGATCACTCCGTCTTTCCCTGAATAACACGCTGTGATTCGTCCGATCGGCCATAGTAGAAGGGGGGGTGTTGTCTTCCTTCAGTAAAATGAGAGTCCCTTCTTCAACATTTTCTGTTTTTGTTCACTTAGTTCTTTGTTGAAGATTATGGATGTAATCAAATCGCCATTTTTTTCCATATATTTTGGATGTGCTGATTAAGCAGCTGCCTTCTCAATAGACGATTTGAAGGGGTCTGGGTTACATCTCTTTCAATCCTTGCTACTAAAGGAGCGCCAATTAGAAAGTGACCAGGGGTCAACACATCATAATCCTCCCTTAGATGCGCGACGTACAGATCATAAAAAATTCACACTTAACAACAATAATTTCATGTAACTTATACTAATTATTTTTTAAACAAAATATACAATATATACAGAAAATATAGTATGCTTGAACAGTAGCTACCTCCCATGTTATCCAATCCACAATGAATGCAAAACCCAGATTTTACCGCTAAAAAACTAAGAACGTTTTTAACCATAACACTCGTAAAACTCAGCCAAAAGTGAAGGAATGGTTGTGCACCGAGGAACTTTGACTTCCTCCTAAAAACATGGCGCGGCGTCAGGATTATCTTTATTTTGGTTTCTAACATCAAATTTTATTTATGAAATTTATTTTTAATACTTTCATGCGATTCAGCCAAAAGTGAAGACGTGTTGTTGGTATGGAACAAGGCAAACATAACTTTGATATCCTCGTAATAACATGGATCGGCTTCGGGGTATAAGTAGGGTGAGGCAAGTCTTGGGTGGCTTAGAAGTATCAATTCGTAAGATTTGAGTTTAATGTGGAAGGAAGTGAGCGCAACTAAACTTTCATAGCAATAACTCGAGGCAACAAGCCTGAATCCTGTAACAAATGGCGCGATATTAGGGGTATAAGAGTAAGTATTCAGGTAGAACGTGTTTATTATGTTTTCTAACATCACATTTTTTTACTAATGTAATTATCTGCTTCATGATCAATGAGTCAGTGTTTTAGAGTTCGACGAGCGCTTTTTCTTAACCTATCGTAGCAAATCAATATTGAACCTGTTGGAGAAAACAAATATCGAATTTTTTTGGTTTTTTGTGAAAAAATGACAACTATGGGCGCCTTGAAGCACAAAATATAGACCATGTAACCTTAACCTTACAGTAACATGGGACGGCGTCTGGGAAATCAGCAGGAAATCTGGGAGGCGCTGTTTTCTTGCAAAGAATTGTGAATGTAATTTAATTATTAATTATGCGGTTATTTGTATAACAATTTAATAAAAAAATAATCACGTCATTTTCTTACAGTTTGAGTATGTTAGACTTTTAGGGTCTTTTTTATGAAGAAATTAAAATATAATTTTAACAATTACAATAATAATTGTAAATTTTTTTTTATTTACTATTATTTTAATAAAAGGAAAAATTTAAAAATAAAAGGCACTGTAAGGGAAACAGAATTTATTCAATCCAATTATTTCTTTTCCGAAATTATATTTACACTCTTCTATCTTTTAAATTGAATCTTCAAACTTAAATTTTTACAAAAAAATAAAATCAATTCTTCTTGAAACAATATAAAAAAAAACTTAAAATATAATTAAGAAGTATTTAAACTATTGTTAAAAATAAATGAATTCATAATTTTTATGTATGCGCAATCCCCAATGAATAAAATTAAGGAAATATGGAATAGGAAAAAAACTCACACGATGAATGCTGTTTTCCTGATTTTTTCTCATAAGATGATTCTTCACAAGGCAAGTTGAAGCAGCTACGTTCGAGGTGGTTTGTTCGCAGTCTCCCAATGGAATCCTCCTGTCCACTGCCTTTTACCCTTTCTGCACTTTTGTCTCCCACGAGTTCCAAAGTCCATCACCTCCTTCACGTTTATATCAATTTGTTTGTTACAAGTATACATTTTTTTTTTTTTTACGAGGTTTCGCAACAGCAGAGGTCATATAAACTTTCAGGGTGCCGGTGTTTTTGAAAAAAGTCCATTTGTAATTATATCGGGTTCGAATGCAGGACCGGTGGATTCGAACCCGGGACCTTCACCTTACAGTGGTGAGCGCCGAGTCAACGCCTAAACCGTTGCGGCTACCATACACATTGTATACATTGTTATTCCGAGTAAATTCTGTTAGCCATTTTCTTTTAATCATATTTAAATATAATAAGGCACGTGGCAAACTGATTTCTGTTCTATTTATGTTAAAGCTTATAAAAAGAAAGTAAAAAATTAACATCCCAGTTTTAATAAAGGTGGTTTTGAGTACATTCTCCCCAGGCTGTAAACTGTCTCTGGGGTGGAAACTGCGGCTTAATGAAAGGCAGTTGTGGAAGTTAGTCGCCTTCGACTCTTTCAATGTATTCTGATAGTTATCTCCTGGGATGAAAAGAGCAACTCCCCCTACGGACACAGCCTCAATTAATACCGTCCCGTAAAAGAAGAGTTAAAAGTGAAAAATCGCTTACTGTCTAAGCGGCTTTTCAAACTTCCTACGAAGAACGTTCGTCGAAATACGTTTTTATCAGGGAGAAAGAAAGTTGCATTTTCTCCCCTTTTCTTCTTTCCCTTTTCCTTATTAGCATTGTTCGGATGTTTAATCCCCGTTTCAATTTTTCCTTATAAACACGCTGAAATTCTAAACAAACCAATTCCAATTCTACCGATTCGTACAAATTTCGCAATTCTTCAAAATCCGTGCAATTGAACCAATCAAATAATATATAAAATTTTATATGTTTGACTACAAACTGCGGTTTCAAAATATTCAATATTTTTTATTTGAGCCAGGAAATCTTTTCAAACATAGTGTTTTAATTCACTAGTTTTCATGGTCCACTTGACCAATTAATATCTTTCAATTAATTAAGGTTTTTAGTTGAGATAAAAAGTCCGAGTAGATCTAAGTCAAGATAGATCAAGTGATAGAGTAGCGGCGTATCTAGCAGAAAGTCGTGAGTTCGAATCCCGCTCGTGACACTGACTTTTTTATCTCAACTAAAAACCTTAATTAATTGAAAGATATTACTTGGTCAAGTGGACCACGAAAACTAGTGAATTTAATAAGTAAAAATGAAGTATACCTTCACTAAAGCTCTCCGTGGCCATTTTATTTGTCGCCGAGAATCAAATAGATTACACATTTGAAAAACGGCAAAAAGGAGGGAATTCAATTTCGAAAATTCAAAGGTGGGGTTGAGATGGGAAGTTACTGTCCGAGTGGATCGAAGTCACGATAGCTCAAGTGGTAGAGTAGCGGCGTATCTAGCAGAAGGTCGTGGGTTCGAATCCCGCTCGTGACACTGACTTTTTTATCTCAACTTAAAACCTTAATTAATTGAAAGATCGTTTTTAAATGTGTGGTGATTAGTGACCATTAGTCTATGATTATTCGGAGATCGTGAGATGCGGTCTGGTGTGACGTAGGTTTTAGAAAAACATTTTCTTTATCGTGCCAACGTTTCGATCTTTATTGAGATCGTCTTCAGGGCCAGGGATTTACAAACATTGTTTAAATTTAACAAATACATGTAGGATGAGGAAGAAAGTGAATTTATACAACGCAAAAAAATATTTTTTATATTCAATCAAAGCATTTCTACTCACTGTTGAGAGTGCCAGTGAGATATTGCTGTTTTATGTTTATATTTTTTGGATTTTGAAGGGGTGGGGAAGGAAGTCGTTGTAGAAAGACATTTTTATATAAAGGAGTCGGCTTCTCTGAGGTGAAAGGCCCTGAAGATGATCTCAATAAAGATCGAAACGTTGGCACGAAAAAGAAAATTATTTTCTTAAACCTACGTCACACCAGACCGCATTTCACGATCTCCGAATAATCCTAGTGTTTAAAGTGTAATCACAGAGTGGTTTAACATGAAACATTCATTCACAAATTCAAACGAATATATGCAAACTTCTGTACTCATTTTACGATTTGTTGTTAAACAAGCGTTTGTACCACCAAGATAAGTTCAGGTGGTAATGAGCAAAAGCCTTAGTGTCCTCTCTTAAAGGAATGGCTTATTCGTTTGTGGAAACTCTGTGTAAATTGTTATATTCTCCCATTCTCCTTTCTCATTTTCTCCTTCTCTCTTCATCTCTTTCTCTCTCTCTCTCACTCTCTCTCCCTCTCTCACTATACAAGACAACTAAAATATAATCATAATTTAAAACTATGTACGGAAATCAGTGGAATTCAGAACCTTTTGAATATAATTGTAATTATATAACAGAAAGTCTAGTTCACAAAATTAATTTGGGTGTTCACGACCAGCAGACATTACAATTTCATCCTGAAAAGTTATATTAACGAATGCGTTCACTAATTAATTAGATAGAAAGCATTGTGCGTTTTTGCTTATCTGTTTGCAAATATGACTTTACCTGGGGTAGAAAGGTCACCAATTCATCCTGTTTGATTTCAATATGGTTTTCAATCTATAGAGCATTTCCTGACCTTCAATCATCAAACTTTATAATTATTTATACTAAAGAAAATTATTTTAATACCTTTCTACTATATATTTATAGAACAGACAGTATGTTAATATTTGCAATAGATGAGTTATACAATATGTTATTAGTATATAATCAGTAAAAAAAGGATTGTTGTGTTCATGAACATTTCACAGGCAGAATACCTGTACCTGGCAGAATTTCGTAAATTATAAAAGCATTAAAATCTTCCGTTGGGAGGACGTTAAACCAAATAGCTACTGACAATCCATTATTGGCAGTCCAGAAGAGAATCGGCAATGTTCAAAAAGCTGGCATATATCACATATTGTAAGTGCTAAAAGCAATTAATTTTTTCCTTCATATTAGACTTTTTGTCGTTGTAGATTGGGCACAACGGCGTACAGAATAGATGAAAAACGAAGGGGCAGGTAAATTGATTTAGAAAAGTTCTGTCAAGACATCCATCGGCCCTGAACGCTGAAAAGCCAAAGTTCGATCAGGATCGATCCTGAACTCTTTTGTGACATACCAAATTGCCGTAAATGATCCATCAAACAATGGATTAAGAAGTACTAGGATCAATGGGAATGAATTCCAAGACATGCAAAAATGTCAAAGGTTCTTCAAAGAACCAACGCAGAAATTAACGGTTGACTTACTAAACCTCTATTAAGGACTGCATTGATAGTAAGATTGCTGACTCTGACACAGACTGAGACTGACCCAGCAGACTCTGAAGTGTTCAAATATTGTCAGGAAGAAGAAACAACTGAAAACTCTGTTGTTGCAAAGACCTAGGTAGACTAAAATCCCTACTCACGGGAGACGTGAATCCAAGGTTTGGACGATTCTTTGAGTACGTTGAAAAGCCTAAGCTAAATAAAAAGCTAAAGACAGTGAAAGAGAGCGAATCATAGTAACCTAAATTTAATCTAATGCATGTATATTTTTTTAAACTACTAAAATCTTGACTCGAGACAAGTTAGTTCGGTCCGTCTACACTCGATTTTTTGTATTGTTCAAACGTATTTCGGCGTTGCGCCATCTTCAGTGAGGAACCGTCTGACTTGTACGTGTAAGGCGTGTTCTAGGCTGCCAGTTGGCGAGACATAAGGTCTTTATGAGGGATGTGCTGTAACGTTTTTTTGTTGAGGTTGATGAAATCAATGTACTGTGCTGTTAAAGGTACAATTATTCTATCGAACTTTCAATAAAGAGGTCACAGCTGAGAATATAGGCATCTAGACCTAGTTCATAGGGTATGTGAGGTTCCCGCATACTCGGTCATCCTAAAAAGGACTCCGAGGATCTTAAACGTCCGCACCTAGCCCATTCGGCCTTATCGGACGTTTTGATTCACAAGATGAGAACTGACGCACCTCCGCATACGAAAGGATGGTGTTACTGCCTCAGAATTGGTGTACAGGCAGCTCAGCCCCGAAGGGTCAAGACAACCTCGCTCCCCGCTTGTCCATTCCGAGTGGCCGGGTCTGCATTGAGCAACAGGCCGTATGCCGCGCGCAAAGGGCTACCTAAGCCGAAATACATCATCTTGGTCTCCCGCGCACTCCCTAGATAGAAAAGGCGACTCTATCTCCCAGAGTATTGGGGCTTCCCTAGCGAAGAAACTACCGGATCCGCCCCGCCCCGGTCGCGGTTTCGTTTAAAGTGGAATTTCTAACCACCACCTAGAGGAGTACTGTAAAGCTTACTGTAAGATAGGAGTATCGAGCTCAGCCTACACCTACGTGCAAAGCATACTCGTGTACGAGCAACCGACCTAACTACCCGTTCTCATCCGCCACTACTCACGCATTCGAGGGACTATCCAGCACAATCATGGCGTCCTCAACGCCTATACGCTGCCGTCCAATCGGCCGTATCCCGTGAGGCCGGGTGTATAACGGTGGTCATACGCAAGTTTCGTGCGAACGTCACAGGTAGAAGACTACGTACCACTACGAATCCATTTCTATTGTAATAGGGGCTGAATTTGGAACATTTCTGTTACCCCAATTTACTCATCGTCAACAAGACAAGAGGATCTTTAACGTCCGCACCTAGCCTATTCGGCCTTATCGGACTTTTTGATTCTCAAGATGAGAGCTGACGCACCTCTGCATACGACGGAAAAGTGTTACCGCCGCAGCATTGGTGTAGTGGTGTCCCGGCCCCTAAGGGTCAGTAGCCACGCTCTCATTTCTGTTACCCCGTAGTACAGATGGTTATGCACCCTCCTCCGTCTGTGCAGAAAGGATCTGGTACCATAACCCTCATGTGCCTCTGATAAGGCACCCGCCGCCCATGCCGACCCACGGCCTGCACGAGTACAGCTTATGCTTTAGAGAGGTGCCCCGCCCTCTGGGCTACACCATTACTTTGCGCCCGGACACCCCCCTTGTAACCAAGGGTCGGGAGGGGGTCACAGGATAGAATGAAGGAAGCTGGATTGAGAAAGGGACGTGGATAAGGTCACGAGGTGAGCCGTTTCGGGGTCTCGAGCCTCAACCACACTATACCACCCGTCGTCTCTGTAGTTCCACATTGAGTGGGCCACAACTCCCTGGGTGGGTGATTCATAGGGTACGATATTTTCATACTCGTTCCTTCCTTACAAAGCCTTTATCCTAGCCAACCCAATGCTTAAGGCTAAAATAAGGTTTTTTGTTAAATAACAATTTCAAACTACTATTTTTTGAATTTTGGAGGAAACATCGAAACCCTAAGATCGGGGATGACCGATCATGACAATTCCAGATACCAAGCCTTTAAGATGAAGACAGTATAAACATTGGTCTAGCCGTTAGAGTCTGGTTTACATTAGCGTTTAGTAGTGCATCATGATTATTGATAATACCATAAATGAAACTGTTGAGCTAAACGCCAAACTATGTACGCCTTTCTTTCCAAAAGACTGGCTATATTCAGTCTACTTTTTCAGATCGTGTTATTTTCATATATAGGATAAGAAATGCCGAATTTGAACTGAAAAGATACAAGCTTTATATTTTCTTCTGTTTGTAGGTACACGGCATGGAGCGTAGGACAGGAGTATGACTCGGACGCTGTTGTCAACCAATCGGGGAACGCGACGTACCTTTTGGGTCAGAACGTCTCTTCGTCGACGACATCTCCTGAGGACGCTTTAACCCCCGTCTTGCCGCCGTTCGAACCGTGGCAAACCGTTTTAATAGCCATCTGCCTCGGTCTATGTATCATTCTCACCGTCGGAGGCAATATCCTGGTCCTGATGGCCTTCATAGTAGACCGAACGATACGGCAGCCGAGCAACTATTTCATCGCATCGCTTGCGGCGACAGATATGCTTATAGGTGACCTTTACTATATTTTCGACCTTGCCCGACCTGTAAGTGAAGTACGGTACATTGAACTCTACATTCAGCTATTAAGGAAACATTGCTATGTGTCATTATGCCTTAATAAAGCAATGGTATAGAAAGGTTAGCACGGTTAGTTTAATTTAAAGCCTAAATAAGAAGCTTCATTGTATTCAACAATTAAATATCACCATATAATCGTTAATGAATAGACTTTTTTTAAACATGGCCTGATGGCCAATTTACATTACCACTATTCTTGATCACTCCATATTCTTTATAATTTATGATATAAATATTTCTGTTAAATACTTTTAACCTTTCAAGAAATAACGTTGAGGAAAGAACTGCATGAAAAATGCCCTTCTATCGATCTTCTTCTTAAATAACATCTAACAATGTTTGCTTAAAAGTTTGTACAAAATTTTTTCATAAGAAGTTACTGAAAGTATGATTTTCTCTGCATAATAAAACAAGCTAAATCAATATTTAATTAGAACGTGGATTTTAATTAGCAACTAAAAGCAAGACAACAAATGAAACGTATAATATTTATGAATTCTACAACATTTGAATTTGTATGTTTGCCAAAAAAAAAAAAAAATTGGATGCAATCCCAGACAAATGGAAAATTAATGTCGTTATCTACAATAATATTCATCAAATAATTTTTTGAAATATAATATGTGATGTGAATTTCAATAGATTTAACTGTGATATGTATATAAATTTCTACTTTGCGTTTAGAAATGAACAGTCATTTTATTGAAAGACGGTGTTTTATAAATGTGTGTTTTGGTGTTTTATAAATTAATGGTTTGTTGGTTTCATTGCAGGTACGGTCTCGATGCCTTTCTACACCGTTTACGTCCTGATGGGATATTGGAACCTAGGACCGATCCTGTGCGATCTTTGGCTTTCGGTCGATTACACCGTTTGCCTCGTCTCTCAATACACGGTGCTTCTTATAACAATAGACAGGTTTTGTTCTGTGAAAATAGCCACAAAATACCGAGGTTGGAGGACGAAGAACAGAGTCATCTGGATGGTCACTATAACATGGATTATTCCCGCTCTGTTATTTTTCATCAGCATTTTCGGTTGGGAACACTTCGTCGGCTTTAGGGATCTCCTGCCGGGTCAGTGCGCCGTCCAGTTTTTGAAGGATCCCGTATTCAACACGGCGTTGATCATCGGTTACTACTGGACGACGTTGGTCGTCCTGTTTGTCCTTTACGGAGGGATTTACAAAGTAGCGTACGACATGCAAAAGAAGAGTGAGGCGAAGCAGAGGAAAATGCAGAGCATGGTGGCTCTGAGCGCCGGTGCTATGTCAGGCATGGCGGGGCGGGCGGCCGGCATAGGTCTGTCCAAGACTCAGAGCACGCTTTTGAGTCAGGATAAGCCCAAAACGGCCGCGAGTCTCACCGTAGCCGCGTCGACATACAGCGGAGCCGAATCTACGTCCAGTCAGAAAAATTCCTCCAAAGCGACATCCGACAGTGCTTCGACCAACGAAAAGAGGAAAAACCAAGAAGGCGACAAATCGGAACGGTCGTCGAGTCCGGCTTTCGAATCGGACGAAGATTCGACGACATGCGCCGCGCCGCAACCGGAGAAGAAAGAGAAGCAAAAAAAGCCGTCTTTGGCCGGGATGGTAGCTCAAACCGGTGCTCTAAACGTTTTGGTCCCCAGTAAAATCAACGGGGTCGTTCCGGTCCGTTCACCTCCGAAAGTCATCACACCCACGAACGCGGATGCTCTGGCTGAAGTTTCGGAGACGCCCCCACAATCTTCAAAAAACGTTACTCCAATTTTGGGAAAAGTGGAGCTGTGCAAAAGTGAAAAGTCCCTATCCGAAATATCGACGCCACCGACAAGTGTTCAATCTCCTCCAATAATCATCCCACCTCCCGTTATGTTCCAATCGAACACGCCGGTATCACAAGGATCTCCTCTAAGCACGGGAAGGCCCCGAAGCCTAATAGTGACAAAAAATACTTTCGATATATTGACCGGTATGGACAATTCAGACCTCAGGTACATGGACGAGAGTTCAATAATAGTCCCTTCGCCCAACTTCGAAAGTCCGCCGTCTTCGCTCAGCTTTCCAAACACTTCATCGACGGCCCCTCCCTCGCCGTTGCACAACAATTCGGCCAGTACTCAAAGCAACACCTCACTTCTCCAAGCGGCCCTCATGAGAGCGGCTGTTCAGCAAGTGACCAAAGTCAATACTGAAGTATCCCTCAACGAAGACAGGCCCGTTACGACGGTGGTCGAGGAGCCCGATCCTCCAGAAAAAACTGCAGGAACACCGGCTACTTTGTATTCGACGACATGCAACTCTCTTGCCACGGTGCAAAATATAATAACCGCACCCCAAACGCCCGATCCGAAGAAGGAATCCATCAGGAGCACGCGGAGCAACAGGAGTTTCCGGAGCATACGTAGTACAAGGAGTACTCGGAGTGCGTTAGTACCAGGCAGTTCGGAAAGGAAAGAAGGTGGTTCGAGAAGAGGTGATTTCGTCAAGACTATCGGTGATCGACTGAAAGGGAAAGGACGTAGCCAAGGATCCAGGCAAAAGTCCAAGTCTGAAAACAGGGCGAGGAAAGCGTTTAGAACAATTTCGTTTATTTTAGGGGCGTTCGTAGCCTGTTGGACGCCGTACCATATTTTGGCCTTGGTGGAAGGTTTCTGTTCGAACCCTCCGTGCACGAACGAACATCTCTTCATGTTTTCTTATTTTCTATGTTACGCCAATTCACCGATGAATCCGTTTTGCTATGCCCTCGCTAACCATCAGTTCAAGAAAACCTTCACCCGTCTACTCAAAGGAGATTTTCACATGAATTAAGGCCTACAACCAACCCCCAATCATGCCCTCGAGAGGCGCAGGCTTTTAGCATACTTTCTTTAACAGGGTACTGTAATTTTAGCTTACAACTCACTTTCACACAAATTTACCCCCGAATTTATTCGGATATCTGTCTTTGACAAGGATACAATTTGCGACAATACATTTTTATAAGTAATTAATATATAATGTTTTTTTACGTAATAAATATTGACACAGTTGATTGATTAAAATTGTAGTATTTTAGACTAGAACATAGCAGTAATTGTACATATAATGGTTTAAAAAAGTGTACAGTTCATAAGTGTTTGTATAAATAATTATTAAAAATTTGCATAATTATGTTGAGCTGTTCGGTGCGGTCGAATCTGTCGGTTAACTGAGCCCTAACTGCCCCGATTCTATCCGCAACCGAAACATCCTAAACACTAAAAGTAAATCTTCTACAAAAAAAAAAATCAAAAGTATTTTTTCATCGTTAAATATCAATGTAAAAGATTTTACTAAAAGTTTACAGCTGTTGTAAATTCGTATTGTATATAAAATTCACATATAATATACAATTTTTAAAATGTTGCTTATGTATATTTGTACAAATGTGTACTCGTTATTTTAAACGAGTACACATTATTATATATACAAAAAATAATAATTTTGAAAAACGCTTGATAAGTGTTTATTTTTTATTTCAAATATCATCTACTTTTATAAAAGTTTTTAATTGATTGTTTAACAGTAGAACCTGGTAGAGTAAATAGTTCGAACTATTGGCAATTGGACGGTTTCTTTTGTTCAACAAAGCCGTCTTTTTTAATCGTTTTTTTTTTCGAATTAACTATTAGATTATAATGTCTCAGAATGTTAGTACAAGGATGCTTTGGTAGCTTTATTAAAACTAGCTAGACGCCACATAGAGATTCAAAGTGGTCAAATACAAAGGAGAACGAATCCCATGGGCATATTTATTATTTGCTGTTTCGAGTGTTTATATTTATGTGTGTTCACGGTATGAAAAATATTCTATATATCCTTTAGTTTGTATGGTGTGTAATTTTGAACGTGTCTCGCACCGGATCTTGAATAATCAAATGCTTTTTCCCTCCACAATGCAAAAATAATGCGGTAAATAGTGTTATCTAGTGGCTAATTCTAACTTACCTTGATATATTTTTTAACATTTTTTTCCGGTTGTAAAAATATTTAGACAAATTATTTTTGAATCACTGTTAATTTGTCAAGTTTGATTTTAATGAAATGGAGTTATACACGATTTCGTTTTTATTTTTTATTTAATTTCAATACCGATTTTTTTATAAATAAATCCATGTCAAAATTGGAAAATTTTCAATATACAAGAAACATGACAGAGGGAAATTTGTAAGATCCGGTGTCAGCTATTACTTTTGTATATGTGTTTTTTAATGAAGGCGATAGACATTCCAATCGATTATTTTTCATAAGAAGAATAAAAAAAATATCGCGGAAATTCTTTTTTTAACATTAATTTAAAGGATAAGATTAAATTAGGTGTAAAATTAGCGTTTAGTTATTCACTTAGAGAAAGACATAAATGTTAAGAAATTGATGACAATACCAGCACGTTTGTGCAACTTATTTTGCGCGTATGTCAAAATAAATAAAAAAGGAAGCTATTAGTGAGATTTATATAATAATATTCTAATTAAAAGAAAACTAATATATATAAAAAAATTATATTATATGAAAATTTGATTCTAAGCAGTTGTTATTAAGATTAACAATAATTAATTGTAATAACTTTAAATTGTTGTTATTTATGTACACGCATTGCTTGAATTAGACCGTTGTCCTTTATTATAGTTACGATTGTTTTGTATTGTTCATTGTTCTATGTTTCGAAATATTCCGGTGTCAACCTGAGGAAGCTTCTCAGTAGAAATGTTCGGTAAGACGGGGGAAACCACGAACAGAGTGGTCCTAGAGTGTAAACAATTGAAATACCTATCTAATTAATCTATCGTCTAACATAAACTAGTGGAAATTAAACATTTGTAACTTAATTATAAAATAGAATTTTTAAATTAAAAAAAAAACCATTACGTGTCCCCTTCAGTACAGATGGCGGTATTGTTTGTATTTTTATTGTTATTCGTTTTGTTTTGTAAAGAGAGAAATCTTCAGTGTTAAATAATATTAACGCGAAGTAATTAAATTAATTAGACTGGAGGAATCATTGATTATCTTATATATAAGAAATAGTGAGAAAATCTCAAAATCGTTATTTATACCCGGTAATAAAACGTTATTTTATACAATGGATCAAACATCTCAAAAAAAAGTATTTATACTAATTATCCTATAAAGGTCCATTGATCCTTGTTCCTTTTTTAGATTTTCGATTTCCTTGTTTTTAATTTTTTTATATATATTCAGAGTTGGGTGGGATAATGTTATGTATGAAGCAGTATGATTGTAGGTCCTAGAAGTCGAATCATGGCGATTTTTTTTATGAATCCAAAATTTTCACAACTAGCTCTGGTTGTAAAAAGAATTTTGTTTTAATCGATCCACAATTCCTTCTTTTGTTTTGTGTTGGTTTTTTCTGTTTGGTTTTTAATTTATTTTTCTACCCAGGATTGGGCAGGAAAGTATATGTGAATAAGTACGATTCTAGCCCCTAACAGCCCTGATGAGGAACTTGTGGTACAATAATAGGCAATAAATAATTTTAAAAATATAAATGCTGACTGTCGATTTTTTTTTTTTTTTTTTTTTTTTTTGAATTCTACATTTTTCCTTCCAACCGTCTATGTTCAAAGAAGTTTTTAAAAATATATCTACAATTATTTTTTCGTTACTTTTTATTTAATTATATATAAAGTGGAAGGTTTATGGGCCGACAAACAGCTGAGGTCATCGCCGGCCCTCCGCATGTATTCCTTCTCTTTCCTGTCTTTCTCGCGTATTTTGTATTGAACTGCTTTTATTTAATTATTTTTTCGATTGTTTTTATTCTCTTTTTAGATCCAAGGTTAGGTCAAAATGTTACATGTGAAGGAGTATGATTCTAGCCCCTGACATCTCTGAAGTACGAAGTGTCGCACAGGCAGAAATAATTTTGAAAAACTCAAAGCAGATCTCGCTAATTTTACGGTTGTATAACAGTTCACCATTTTTACACCTAAACCCGGTTGCAAAAACAAACTTGATACAGCCCTGACGTGAAACCAGTGGCACAAACCGAAATGCGTTGGCTATAAATGATAAACAAATTCTGTTTTGATCAGTTTTTAACTAACCCTGATATAAAAAGAAATTAAAAACGAAAGTTTATCTATTATTTTAAGCTATTCGTTGATATTATAAAACATAATAATTTGAATAAGTAAATTCGAGTTTATTTCCATGATTGTAATCCAATATATTTGCCCTTTTTGTATTATGAATCTTTCCGAAATTATCAGAGTGAAATTAAATGAGATTGTAATTAAATGAAAGTTTGCCTTATAAACATTACTTATTTACGTTTATCGATTTATTAGCTAAAGAAATTTGGTCAACGATAATTAAAAACAAGATAACAACCGCAGCTTTTGATATTAAAATTCACATCTCCTCTATCTATAAAAAAGTTATTATAGTTTGTAAAAACTATATTATTTAACTAATTACGCCCACTCTTATTATAAATGAATTGTATATAATGCTATACAGCTTTCAGTTGAATTTTATAAAATTTACTAATTATTTTACAATTTAATTTGTTTACAAAGTTGTTTGTTTTTTTAAATCACAAAGACAATATTATAAAAACGACTAAGTCTCGGTAAAGCGTGCTCTGTGATAATTGACAACAATCAGTTCAATTCATTTGATTTCACGCCTCTTTCTCATCTTCAAACGTTCTCTAAATTCGTTTGATAGAACGTTGTTTTCAACCATGACAATCATAATCGATAAGTTCAGTACATATACCAAATTTAGGAATTTTTTACTTATTAATTGACCTAAATTTTCTGTATAGATTAACTTTGTAAATCGGCCAAGAATTTCTTTTGAATTTTAATAAATTGAACTGTAGTTTTTTTTAAATACTGAATAAAAACACAATTTATGGAAGATTTCTCTCTTTCCCTTCAAGCACTTTTTTCCGCTCAAGACATTGTAATAGACAGAGTTCAGATAATAAAATATAAAAAAACGGACCTATTTTATAGTGTATGGCATAGTTTTTACCAAATATTTCAATAGATCAGCACGGTTATATTTATAGAAAGCTTTTCTTGCATTCCAAAAGGCGTTGTGTGCTTTAAAAGCTGATTGTAGGTTTAAATTATATTTGTTTTCGAGTCAGACAAAAGGATTACACTTTCGCCAATGTGCTGTTGTGAAAATATGAATCAGTATTAAAAGGCTAAATTATATTGTGCATTGTACAGCTTTAATCGTGATGAAAATGTTTTCCTTTGGTTTTTGCACTCTGTTACACTAGGCTATATAAGAAATTACAAATAGGCTTGTCAAATATTGTTGATAACTGCAGTAGAAATGACGTATACAAATTTGAAACAAAAAAAAGTCAAAACCATTGTCCACATTCTTTAGGAAACGCTTTACACCCTTTGTAGCACAAATGTCAAAATCCAATTAAGCCCTAGGTAATATTAATGTATAGAGTAAAGGAGAGACGTATTGTTTGTTGGGTTATTAGTTTATTTGTTGGTATTCCAGGTTTTCCGACCAAGTTTATGGTATAAGGGAACCGAATGTTCAAGGCTCTAAAACTATATGTAATACAATAAATTAAAATTTACTATATTATGAATTTAATTGTACGAAATTGTTGAATACCGATTTGTTTTATTTAAAAAAATGAAATAAGAGTGATATTGCTTTTGGAAATAAAGACAATTCTTTTAATAAAATGTGTTTTATACTCTCACACCCCTCTAGTTAAATTTTTACAGGTTTTATCGAACTCTGAGGAAGTGAATGTGACCAGACTTCTATGTTTCTATCGAGTGTTTTTTGGCCCTGAACCTGTTCTTGGCTCCATCACAGAATGGATTCAAAAAATACGAAAGACACAGTAAGCTTATGTTTTTGGAAAACAGCCCTCACCAATACTGGCAAACTCACTGCTGCAGTTAGAGAGGGCTACACTCATAGAAGAGGTAGGACTATTTACCGGTCATTAACATCTAAGAAAGCATCTACACAACATGATCAATGATATTCCTTCAATCATAATTCATTTGTACATTATTCAATGAGGAGGAAGAAACAGTCACCCATATCATCTACGAATGCGAAACAACCGCTCAATGGTAACCTGGAATATAAAGAAAACCCAGGGAATGGAATTCCAGCAACGACAGTCAATGACCTAGTACTTCTTAGGAGAAGGATCGAGTCGATTACCCTGAGCTAAAAAACTAGGAAAGCCAAAATCAGCCAGAAAACAGGCTGCAGTGCTTGGGGAACAAAAAAACCACTTCCTAGCATCCATTATCATCGTCATGATCATTACAATTATAATTATAATTAAAGAACTCTAGGGGGGTAGCTTAAAGAGGTTTGACCAAGAATTGACAGTAAACTGAGGACAGTCAAAATTTGGAAGGTGATTTGGTTTGTTTGGTTTAAGCATTGGGTGAGGGGCTTCGGTGGCTGCAACGGTTTAGGCGTTGACACGGCGCCCATCTCTGTAAGGTAAAGGTCTCGACATACTTACAAATGGGCTTTTTTTTCAAAAACACCGGCACCCCTCGGGTTGATATGACCTCTTCTGTTGCCTCATAAAAAAAAGAGAAAAAAAAGGATTGGGTGAACCATGGAAAACATCATGGTGTCGGGAAGTAAGTGGTTCGGAAATGTTGGGTAGTTTGGAAAACTATGCATTTTGTTGGGAGTATACGAATGATTGAGCTAATCCAAGAGATCTTTGGAAAGATTGATTTTTAATTTATTTTTTGCCGTCAGAAGTAGTCAGATTGGCGGGTACAGATAGAAGTAAAGGAATGTGGAACTTTGGAACAATTAAATTCACTAATTTCGTGGTCCGCTTGACCAATTAAACATTACAATTAATTAAGGTTTTTAGTTGAGATGAAAAAAAGTTAATGGCACGAGAGGGATTCGAACCTGAAAAATGGCAAAAGGAGGGAAAACTCATAAGGTGGGGTTGAGATGGGGAGTTGATGTCCGAGTGGATCTAGGTCACGATAGCTCAGGTGGTAGAGCAGCGGCGTATCAAGCCGAAGGTCGTGGGTTCGAATCCCTCTCGTGCCATTAACTTTTTTTCATCTCAGCTAAAAACCTTAATTAATTGTTTGGAACAATTCTTGAATTGGGACTAAGGGGTGTAGCATTTAGATTTTTTTTGCCTTACGTTTCCGCATTAGCCACCGGACTTTAAAGCTCGTGTGCAACAACATGTGGAGGGTTGCCATTTAGGCGGTACCAAGAGGGCCACCAACCCGAACGCAGCCAACCAGCCGAGCGAATCAACGGGCCTGCCATTTGGGTATTCTTCTTTGGGAATATTCTTTCTCTATAACGAGGGTCTTAGCGGAAATGTGGATAAAAACCACTAACATCGAAATAATGTGGAAAAGTCCACATCTCCCAAACCCCCGGAGCAAACTTCGCTCTGGAGGCCATCTTCTCCACCCAGCAAGAAAACAGCAGCCGGACCGACGCCCCCCCCCCAGACACCAGCCCGGAAACCTCCCCCCATTGTTTAGAGTCATCCGTACAGACTGGAAGTCAACTAGAGAAGACCATAATAAATTAGTAAATAGCCAAATAAATAAATAAATAAACTAACAAACAAACGAATAGATAAATAACAATAATAAATCACTTAGTTAATTTTTAATTCTCATATGGTTAACGCGCACTTATTTATAAATTTTAACAAACATAAGTAGATGCCTTTATTTTTTGAGGCCAATAAAGTTTTGTAGTTGAAAGGCTTTTCGATGTCTTTCATCTTATACATTTTTACGAACCACCATTCTCTTTGTGGCGCATACTTTTTGCAGATCATTATAGCGTGTTCAAGATCGTCTCTCACAAAACATCTTTCACACAACACATTTAGATTTCAACTTGACTATATACATAAAAGGATCAAAGCCACTATAATTCCACTAATCATCGACACGAATAAGATCAATCATACCAAAAGTATATACTTTGGAACAAATTTTCCTATCTTGGAACAAATCAAAGCCGGTTGGAGTATAATTATGACAAATTAATTATTTATCACTTCAAACCCTATTATAAACAAACGTATACTTTTATAATTCAATCTATAGCGTCAATTGTGATAACAAAGTCCTCAGCCTTGGCAAGCCTGGTTACGTAAGTGCAACCAGAAAACTGAAGAATGGAAGAATTGTAGAAGTGCAAGGTTCATTGTTCGTTGAGATCCGAAGAATGTACTAGGTAGTAGAGGTGTAATACATATAGCTATAATCTTTATAATAAATAATAAAAATAACCTTTCGAAGAAAACATCGATGATAATTGTACCAACAACCTTTAATTAGCATGTTACGTATTCTGTGAGCGAAACGAAAGTAAGCTATAATTTAATTCAAGTAGTTCGCTTGTTTTATTATCACATAAAAACAAAATTTATGGTATATGCAAAAAATTAATTAGTTTCAAATTGAGTTCAAGCACACAGTTAATTGGTATATATATAAATTAATACTTCGTTAATTTCTTTATGGGTTTTATGGTATAAACAGCGTTGAATTTTTCGTATACATGCATTTGGTAATAAGAAAAAAGAAAAAACAAGAATCAAGTTTGCAGCAATACCGTCGGAAAGGGAAACCGTGGTAGATTAAAAGGAAACCACGGCAGAATAGAGAAAGACAAGCATTGACAAGATGAAAATACTCATTTTGACATGTTTTTAAGAAGATTCACATGTTAATAATAATAATAATAATAAGTTTATTGCACACAAGAAGAAAAAAGAAAAATTACATATAATTCAAACAAGAAAATAAACTTAATACGGCAAGGTAACCGTCTGCCGGGCTTCACATGTTTATGAGACCAAAAATAGATTCTTGATTTAAAAAAATTGGAATCGTTAATGGATAAAATGCACAAACACCCAATAAATAAATCCACAGTGCTTTATAAACGTTGACAAAACCTGAACCAAAACTCTGGTGAAAAATCCGGTTTGGTTACGCTCGAGACAAAAAGACGAATACGGTTTCTTTCCTCTATTGACGCGAGTAGGAGGAGGAAAAGTTAAATATTATATTATTAAGTCCATGCCTGGCTTCATGGGCCATTTTAATGTGAAAAACCACAGTAAATTTTTATGATGGCAAGCCGGGTTGGTTTTCTAGGCAAAAGATCCTGGCATTTGTAACGTGATGAAATTAAAAAATAATAATAAGTCTAGTTGATTTTTCAATTGGTTTAGCCTCATGAAAGACATCCTTCGAAAAGGTTCGAGGTTCGATTGTGAACTCGTTCCACCATCAGAACCCTACACTAGTGATTAAATTATAAGTACAACATTCTAAAACGAGTAGAAACTTATTTTCCAAATTAATTATATTTTTTATCTATGGTCTTGGTTGAGATGAAAATGCAAGTAGCTCGAACGGGATTCGAACCCACGACCTTTGGTTCTATTCTAACCACTTGGGCTATCGTGACTTCGATCCTTTCGGATACCAACTCCTCATCTCGAATCACGTGGTACTAGATTTTTCATCTCAACCAGATAAAAAAAATATAATTTATTTTAAAAAATGAATAAGGTCAATTATGACTACTTAATACATACGATTTAATTATTTTGCAAAGTTTATTAACGAAGTGAAGAGAAAGTGATAAAGAAAAAATTAAGCAGACCGAACCAGAAAAAATATTACAGAATGAAAAGAAAATTTAATATTTGGTAAAATTGTAAATCTGATCTTGGATAATACACTGCTCATCAAAAAAACCGACCACTTGGTTTTTGCACGAAAAAGTGGCCAATTTTGGAAATGCATATTTTCCCAGCCTTTTAAGTCACAGACCTTCGCAAGATCTCGTTTTTAGACAATTTCACGCTGAACAAAATGGCTTTTTTTTAATGTTTTCCTAGATTTAGTCATTCCTCAGTAAATTCAAAAATTCTGGAACGTCAGTTTTTGCACTTTTTACGAAAACGTCAAATTGAGCAGTGGAGCCAGGAAATCGTCCTGTCGTCGATAGAAAACTGTAATAAGCTTGTTATGAGCAGTGTACTTTTAAAATATTTTTAAAATACGCCTGTGTGTATGTATGTAAGTCTTAAACCGTATGAGTTTTGTAAAAGATGTGGCCTTTTTTCAAGCTGCCTAGTTATTGAAAAACTAAGAATGGTTTCAAAAGTAATTTTTCATCTAGAATATGCTGATACAATTAAAATTTTAATAAATGAGCATTAAGCCGACCTGGCGATCATCATTTTTGGGAAATGTAATCCCCTACTTTATTTCAGACATTTTTTAAATCCTTTCCAGTCTAACAAATTTACAACAGAAACTAAACAATTCATCCATTTGTTCTCGAGATCATGACGTCTTCATCATAATTCAAAAATTACAATTTATAGTGTCTGAACCAAAGGGGAAAATTAAAAATTTAATTTGTGTTGGTTTATTTAACAAAATTTAAACAACATCAAACAATTACAAAATAAATTGAAATATTTTATTTCCTAAGAAAACAGTTTAACTAGAATGTAAAGGATTTTCACAAATTTTGAAAGCTTTTTCATTCCACAAAAAAATTATACTAGAAACTCAAAAATTCGTTGATTTTTTCTAGAGCCCTTTACGTCTTCGTTCTTAACTAAATAATTTCAATGTGCGTTAAAATGGTTAACAAAAAGGAAAAAATTAAAAATGTAATTTGTATTGATTTTTTAAACATATTTTAAACAACAAAAAACAGTTACACAATAAATTTAAATAATTGACGTACGATGAAAAAAGTTTAACTAAAATGGAAGGGATTTTCATAAATTTTAAAGATTTTTCGATTCTACAAAAAATGATACTAGAAATTTACAAATTCATTGATTCATTCTGGAGATCTGACGTCTTCGTTCTTAACTCAATAATTTCAATTTATAGTGTAACTTGTTAAAAAAGGAGAAAATTAGAACTTTAATTATATTGATTTTTTGTAACCAACTTTAAACAGAAGCAATCAGTTACAAAATAAATATAAAAAATTGGTTTCCGAAGAACAAAGTTTAACTAGAATGGAAAGGATTTTAACTGATTTTGAAAGTTTTTCCATTGCCAAAAAAGGTACTAGAAACTCAAAATCTCATTGTTTTTTGTTTTTTTGTTTTTCAAAAGAAATTGACATTTTTGTTTGAAACTCAATAATTTCAATTTATCCGTCTGCAAATTTATCTATTTTTTTTTTTTTAATGTATTAGATTCCCCTTCTATGTTATGTTTAATTTGAGTTTGATTGCCTTTTTGTAAGCATTTTTCATCGAATGAAACATTATTTTTTACATTTTATAATTCAAAAAATTCAAAAGGTGGGGTTGAGGTGGAAGGTTAGTGTCCGAGTGGATCGAAGTCACGATAGCTCAAGTGGTAGAGGAACGGCGTATTTAGCCAAAGGTCGTGGGTTCGAATCGCGCTTGTGACACTGACTTTTTTATCTCAACCAAAACCTTAATAAATTGAAAATTATTTTTACGTTTTTTGTTGTTTTTTTCACTTAGTCTTTTTCGCATTTATAAATCTTCTAATTGTATGTGTATGCTTCTGTTTATTTAATAAACATTTGATCTGTGTTATTTCTTCTCTTTTTGGATATTGCTGTATTTTCATCCGTTACCATTATGACAATTACAAATCAGGATGATCGATATGGATCAAATTGTATACAAGTTTGTATTGCTTGTTTCCTAGATCCAGATTCAGACCATTTCAAGGGTCTTTCAAACTAAGTTAGACCACTTAAGCCACTGTCTAAGTTGTAATATCATAATTGTAACAATAACAATTCCAAGTTCTGTTGAATTCATCAAAGTTAGAAAGTAACGATAGTCTAAGATTACATCAAAAAATCAACAACAAAAAACCTAGAAAATGACTTATATTTGTCCTGATTTTACTGAATTATAAAATTGTTTCTTTTGTCTTTTAATTATGGAAAGAATTGGGGACCGCGGCGGTAGAGTGTTTAGAGGGTCCTTCTCATATTGGTTCGAATCCCGGCCGTCCATGATTTTTAATGGATTATAGTATCAAAAAAGTATTGTAAAGTGGTTTGACTACCCTCGTCGGCGAGACCTCACGGGTGTTTTTATGGGAACGTTAAGCCCTCCTGTGTGATAGGAAGTACTTTACTTACTTATCGAAACGATAAAGAGATTTTTTTAAACGTCTTATCTCCAGTATTAGGCAGTGGTTGAGTCTTTTATTTCATGCTTCGAATTTCGCCTGACGAAGCGCTGACTTTCAGCTTAAAAAAGTAATAAACGTCGTCGAATTGAAAAGTTTTATGGGTTTTTTTTATGATCAGTTCAATACGAATGATTTGACCTACGGCGGAATTAATTGTCCAGCGACCTCTCCCCCATCTCTTTCTCTCTCGGAGCATGGTAATAAAGAGATACAAAAACCTTTTTGTTAAACTATTTGGTTTTATTATTTTCTTGTTAAACATTAACAACTTCTGGAAATTAACGATTTTTGCACAATTGTTTGCAATTAAGTCGACTTTTATTTAAAAATTTAGGTTCTATTAAAGCATTTTATAAACCTTATTTTATAATGGATTAGATTGGCATAAATATACTTTTCTAAAACGTAAGTGTTTGAAACAACAATAAAACTTATAAGATTCATCGTAAAATAAATTAAATTAAATATAAAAAATAGTTTATTAAGATGATTTGATACAGTTAGTCAAAGTCATTAAATATATATGTCATCAAATAAAAAGAAAAATAAACAATTCAATAAAAGAATTTTGATTGTTATTAATCTGTTTCTGAAGGATCTCTCTGTCTTTGATCCTTTTTAAGATGAAACGCAATACACAGCAATCCACTCCTTCGGCCTTCCTCCCAGCTCTTCTCCAAATAAGATGAAATAACTCCTAAATAACAGTCTGCAAATAAAAATCATCGTTCTATAAATGACGAAGGCCGACTATTTTGAGATGCGTAAACAAAATTACGATGATTCTTCAAAGTCGGGTGTTATAAACCCATTAACTAATGATAGTCGTTCCGTCGCGTCGGTATGAAGTGTTACATAGAAACGGAAGAATGTTTCTGAATACTCATTTAAAATTAAAATCAACAGATACTTAAAACTTTCATTACTGATGGATAAATCTTTTCATGAAATAATCGTTGCATCTTTCCTTAACTGACATATTTAGATGTAGTTATTTACAATAAAGTAATCGGTAAAGTTGGATTTTTTTCAGTTAGAGCTATTGAATTAAATTGCTATTAAATAAAAATAGACACACTTGCAATAAGTCAGGGTCTTGAATACTTTGAATTCCCTGGTTTGGTGATCGACGTAATGCAGTTGGACTCTTTCTAAGCCTCTATTGGTGGGCTAGGGCTAACGTGTTTTGCAAAGAGTATCGCGGAGATCTTTATATGAAACGTACCTGGGTGCGTTGACCGTACTCGTTGATTGCATAACGACAGTCGGACTTGAAAAGTTCCAGTGCTGAACACCATAAGTATTCATCTTTTCTCGTTCTGGCCTTTCTAAGTACGATAGTTTCCTTTTTTTTTTTTTTTTTTTTTTTTTTTTTTCATGGGATAGAAGTATGTAGGCTATAGTCATTAAGTAAAAGTCATAGAGAGATGGGAAATAACATTTGAGTTTATACGCCTTTTCTTGTTCTGTCCTTTCTAGGTACGACAGTTTCCTTGTTTGTTTTTTTTTTTCTTTCATGAGATAGCAGTATGTAGATTATAGTCATTAAGTAAGAGTCATAGAGAACTGGGAAATAACATTTGCGTTTATACGCCTTTTCTTGTTCCGTCCTTTCTAGGTACAATAGTTTCCTTGTTTTCCTTTTTCTTTCATGAGATAGCAGTATGTAGGTTATAGTCATTAAGTAAGAGTCATAGAGAACTGGGAAATGACATTTGCGTTTATACAAGTAATATAAATAGATAAAAAAGTCAGTGTCACGAACGGGATTCGACCCACGATCTTCGGCTAGATACGCAGCTGCTCTACCTCTTGAGCTATCATGACTTCGATCCGCTCGGACAAGTTGGTGTCATGGGTTCGAATCCCGCATTACCGACTTTTTACCTCAATTAATTAATTTAAGGAGTAGAGTTTCATTTCTAAATAGCTCTCAGTTGTACACCTAAGGTTAGAGCTGCTGTCACCGTCGTTACTTTTACTTGTCCTTCCCACTGTTTATTCTAGTTTGTGATAGAGGAGAGCTCTATTTCCAAATTGCCACAGTACTAAGTTGGATACCATGTGGGCTAGAGGCTGATAAAGAAAAAGCTTGCAGATAATTGGAATGCTTCTTTCAGTTTGTTACGCCTGTACGCCTTTTCCTGATGACCTATCCAGTGTGTTAATTTTCTCGACGAATCCCAGTTTAAGATCTTTATTTCTAAGTCGGTTGTGCAACGATTGTTGACCTTCCTCTCACACTCCCAGAGTTAGATAGATCAGATCATATGACCAAATGATAAAGCTCACGGGATTTAAAGGATTGTACATGACGAATGGACGAAAAACTTGTATGCTTTTCCTTGTCCTGACTGTTTGATTATTATTATTAAGATCAGGGGAGATCTTAATTTCTACATGCCTTGGTGGTCCAACGACTGTTGGGCTTTCTGCCACTGGCTCAAAAATGAATGCCAAGTAGGCTAAAGTACGCTACGACACTGGGAAAGAAGACGTTTGCAAATAAACGAAAAACCTTTTTTCATTTGCCGATACATTTTTCAAAACTTGTAGCTCTTGTACGCTTTTCCTTAAACGATAATTAATTTCTAACTAAAAGCTTTTTTTTATGGTGCAACGACTGAGTGTCTATCTGTCAGCTGAGAGTTGAATAGCATAAGCATCATGAAGTTCTGCCATCATAACTTGTCATGTGCACCATCGCAAAGCGAATTTAACCTCATGCCAAAGTGCTTCGTTTGAACAATGTGTTGAGTAATGTCCTACATTCATCTATCTTTCAATCTAATTTCCATCAGCTTCGATAAGTTGTGGTACTTTCCTCGTTTTCTTGTAGATGGAAAGTATAGTAAATATAGTAATGCACCTAATACGTTGCCATGTAGCTCTCCATTTGTAGTTGATTTCTTAATACTTCGTAATACCTAGATGGAATTTTTTGAAATCACCCTGCATGTTATTTTACACAAAGTACGTGAATTTTAATTTATAACAGTCTGAGAATGTAGATAATACTATAAAAGAGTAAAAATCGTGGGGAAACAGTGCCTATTTGCATAGTATATTATATATATACTATCCAAACTTTTGGAATCCTACTGTCTTCAATGGAATTTATCGGTTAATCTAAGTAAATCGAAGATCATGGTATTTAGGAGGGGCGGAAAACTGGCTGCTAAAGATCGATTTTTTTTCGATAACAAAAAAATTGAAATTGTTGAGGAATATAAATATCTCGGTGTAAGGCTATCCCCCGTCTGTCTTTCAATTATCATATTAACAATAAAGTGTCTACAGCGAAACGGGCCCTGAACTGTATATGGCACGACTTAATTTCCCAAAACTTTATTTCCCTTCCAGTGAAATTCAGACTGTTCCACTCAGTTTGCCGCTCGATACTATGTTACGCTTCACAAGTCTGGGGCTATGAAAAATTTGAACAGCTTGAAAAACTCAACGTTTTTTCATTAGAAAGTTATTTGCCCTTCCCAAAACTACCCCGAATTTTATGATTTATTTAGAGACTAAAGTTGACCCGTTATTTTTATATACCTTCAAACTTCATTTTAATTACATCTTTAAACTCTTGAAACATTCTGATTACCGTCTTTCCAAAATAGTAGTCAAATAGTAGCCCTGGAAGTCGTTAGTCGTGGTGCATTGTGGTTTGAACGTTGGAATAGCATATGTAGGGATCTATCATGTAACTCATCATTTTCTATAAATAACTGGAATGAGTGGCCTTTGTAGTTTAAGGAAATTATAACAAAACTGAGTGTCAATTTCAGTGAAGAACTTCGTGAACAAGTCAGATCAACCTCGCGCTTTTTATTCTATAAGGAACTTTACCAAGATGATTTTAATACGTTTAACCTATCTAAGGACTGGTCTAAAGGTTTGTCATTGGTCGAGTTAAGGTGGTTATTCAAAATCACAGTGGACCTCCTTTATCTCAATGGTGCACCTTTTCGGGCTAGAGAAAATGTAATTTGTTCATTAGGCAATGACCAGGTTAAAGAAGACATAGTGCATTTTGCAATAAAATCGGAGATTCGGCTTCTGCATCTAAATTTTGCTAAATTGAATGTGACACATGTTATTGACTTACTCCTTAATGATTACAAAAATTTAATCAAATATGCTCGCCACGCCTGACACCATCGCAAAGAGTTAATATTAGAATTTAATTTTTGAATATTTTAAAGCCTTGTCATTCTATATTGCTGGCCCAAATAATTCATATATCTATACTTATTGTAAAATAAACAAAGAACAAAAATTATTGTTTATAATGTATGTTAGTAATTAATGTAATTATTAAAAATTAAATTATCAATTGTAATATTAAGCATCATTTTTTTTCTTTTGTATTTTTTTCTCTGTGTCGACCAAAAATTTAAGTCAAATGAAAATCGACCTCCTGCAGACGGACCCTCCATGCCATAATTTTACTTTAAATTATATACTATGTNATATACCTTTTAAATAAACATTAATGATAAGCAGTACCAGAAAGAACTCATTAGGAAAAAAAACAAGATGCAACATTGTAATATTGAATAATGCATACTTACCGAAGGTTAATAAGACGTTAAAACCCAGTAGGTCATGGAACTCCGGCTCAACTTGAAAATCATCGCCGATTTCCTTTTATTGTGAACGTAGCGGACTTATTAAGAGTGAATAATGCTTAGGAATGTCGTAATTAGTTGTTAAGTGTCCAAGGTAATCAAAAGGAGTAAGGATGGATACATCAAAGGAAATTATGAACTTCCTGTTGACGTTTTTGATACGTGGAAAGAACTTTTCCCATGGGTTATAATTAACTTTTTTAGTATAATTTTGAGATCTTACAGATAATGTTTTATTTTGCAGATTGGCCTGTATCTTAAAACTTTTAACAAATTTCTAGGCGTTATGTAATATATATGACTGCTAATTTGGAATTTTAAATTTTCTTCTAAAATACATTCCAATATTGGCATAAAATTAAATTTTTAAATACCAGTCATTAACCTTCAAAACTGGCTTAAGCCACAGAAAAATTATCAAAACTATGTTATCATTACACGGCTGTTTTATTCCGTTATATTTCTTTTGTACTTATGTTCCAATAAGTCAGATTTCTTACGTGTTGGATTTGATCAATTTGACATACTGTAATTTTAATTTGTAATTGATCCATTCTCAATGGCTTTTAGGATATAACGCTACAGATTAACCAGGTAAAAGTAAAAGAATAATTTTCCCCCAGTTCAATATGCCCCACATCCTCGTTTTATACGTTTCCATAATACTTTTATGTAACTGTAGGAAGACGGCAGATTATTAAAAAATGACGAAAGATAACAGTAAAAGTTAAGGCCGACTTTCATGATTTAATGATCTGTCACGATCACCACGCAACATGGAGTGAATGGCACATTGGCAAAACAATTATGTAAAATCGCCCGAGGAGTTCGAGGCAGCGGTCAAGTCATAAAAGAAAAATGTTTATCCTATAACAATTGACTGAAACTACGGTATTAAATTGCAAGTCGTATAATTTCCAATATTTTTGTGGTGCCTCACCACCAAGGCCGGATTAATTTAAAAATTTAAACATTTGTTTGATATTTTATTATGTAGGTGTCAAATCGTAGGAACCGAGACCGATCATCTTTTTATCCTGACCCTTCACTTTTTAATAATTCCTTAATTATTTAATACTTTGGTCTAAATGAAAAAGCGATTCAAGAAGAAAATATTAAAAAAAAAAAACATTCCTGACTGTAAATTGCGATTTATGATGACTAAGAAATATTCAACATCACCTTTCCGCAAAACTTTTGTAATTCGCGGCTTATAGAAACTCTACAAAACGACTCGTACTTTTTTTTTTTTTAATAAAAGCCAATTAAAAAGTTTTCAAAAAACACGGGATATTTTAGATAATTGTATGGAGGTTAGTGGGCTTCCTCGCGAACTTGGTGAAGTTCAGTCAAGGGCACCCAGTTTGCTTCCTTCCTTCTTTTCGGTTCGTTCGCTTCCTGTTGGCTGCCCAGCTCCACTGACCTTACTAATATGGTCTTAATTATCAATATTTACGTTGTAATTATCATTTTGTTGTAATAAATATTGTTTTTCGCGATTTTCAATTGGTACAACTGACTCTTTTACAACCTCTTCAACAGCGGGGAAAACTTCTTCAGTTACCGAAGCAAATTATATTCTGTATGATTCCCTTGGGCGATGACCTTTAATTTTTGCCAGCTAGTACAAGCCTCTGATACGTTTATGGTAAAATCTGATTCACAAGGTTTTTAAACAACCTGCGGTATGAAGATTATGTATGCATACACTTAATGGAAACTCCGAAACTGTAGCATTCTTTTTCTTTTGTATCAATATATAAATTTAACTCCACCATATATATTTTATTTTTTATTTTTTTACGTCTTAAAAGAGTTTTTTTAAGGTTAGACATTTTTCAAGAGAACTCGTGGTGTTTTTGAAAGACAGGTTTTTATTTGTATTTTCTTTTCTTCTATGTTTCGGGCTGTCTGCCCATCATCAGGAAGTCTTAACAAGAACTTCTGTCAGAGTATTATTATAAATTATAAACATTACTAATTAATATTAATTTAATTGTTTACATTTTTCAAGAGAACACGTGGTGTTTTTGAAAGACAAGTTTTTATTTGTATTTTCTTTTCTTCTATGTTTCGGGCTGTCTGCCCATCATCAGGAAATCTTAACAAGAACTTCTGTCAGAGTATTATTATAAATTATAAACATTACTAATTAATATTAATTTAATTGTTTACATTTTTCTTTTTATTATGGTTCACAAAAATTTTTGATAGTTAGCAACCAGTACTGTCTGCCCTGCCATGCGTTTTTTATTAATAGGTTTCCAATTGTTTCGCCTCAGCTTCTACAATAATTTAAATAAAACATTTTATTGTAAATATGTAGAGCTGAGAGAACATGAGATCAAATCTTGCATGATATATAAATAAATCGTTCGTTCTTTCATTTCTTCCACTCTCCTCTCTCTCTCTCTTCCTACTTTCTCACTCTCTCTCTCTCTCTCTCTCTCTCTCTCTCTCTCTCTCTCAATCAATCAATCAATCAATCAATCAATCAATCAATCAATCAATCAATCAATCAATCTCACCCTCTCTCTCTCCCTCTCATTTCACTATTATTTTTTTTTACTAATACGCATTCATTGAATATTTAAGTTATGTTATCACTTAATACACTTACTGTGCATATATTCCACTTTTATAGTCTTAATCCGATTAATACAGTAATACAGATATTTGTTTTTAAGTTGTTGTTTTCAATGTTAATTCGATTATTGATTTATTTTAAGCATAAATAACTTGACAATTGATTAGCACTGTTCATTTAATGTAAGCGAGGAAGTGAAAATAAATAAAAAACACGTTTTTATTATAAAATTTAATTTCATAAAAATCACATTAAAGCACTGGTGAGGAAATGTACGAACGTGTACACATATACATGCGAGGTTGGCACACAGTATCACAATTTTGACTAGCTTTTCCTTTCTCCGAAAAAATAAGTTCCATATCCATGTTGGACAGGAATGGTGATGAGTCCACAGATTCACAACTGGTCCATTTTAACTCTGACCTCAGTGGGACGACCACGCGTGTTCGTAGGGTTGAGCAAGGGTGTAGTACAAGTCGCCGTAGATAGCCGCCCTGTCGATGTCCAGGACGAATGGGGCGAAGGACAGAACGATGACTTCTACGACCGAGACAATGGTAAGGCCGTACAGGACGAGGTAAGACAGGAAGCCATCCATGCCGTCTGCCCGGGGCTAAGCGATTCTTGCGACTGGTGAAGACGTGCGGAAGCGGTACAGCGGACGCCTTTCCCCCTTCCAGACACTAACCGCTTTGGAGAGAGTGGACCTCGCCACTGGAACCGGCCCTTTCACCCACTCTCACTTTCCTATTACATCCCGCTCCCATTTTTCCTTTTACACCTCCACTTAATTTTATACTAGAACTACGCTCCGATTGCATAATGCTCCATTTTTTACAACATAATTGAATTACAGGATTTTGCACACAAAAAAAGTTTGGCTTTTCATCATCATCATTAGATCTGCACCGGTTCTTTATATGTAATTCTTTTTTTTTAGAAATCAATATTACGCACTACATATTACATCACTCTATATCTCTCTTCCTTCTCTTCCTTCTCTCTCTCTCACTCTCTCTCTCTTTTTTTCTCTTTTTCTCTTTCTCTCTCTTTCTCTCTCTCTCTCTTTGTCTGTCTGTCTGTCTGTCTCTCTCTCTCTCTCTCTCTTTCTCTCTTTCTCTCTTTCTCTCTCTCTCTCTCTCTCTCTCTTTTTTTTCCTGTCTGTCTGTCTCTCTCTCTCTCTCTCTCTCTGGACAAGACTGAACGAAGAAAAATGCACTCAGTGTACTTTTACGCTGAAAAAGCAGTCTTGCCCTCCATTGTACATCAACAACAAAGAGATACCAATTTCCACTCAAGTCAAATACCTGGGACTATATCTCGACAGCAGACTGACGTGGAATCCCCACACAAGACTTAAAAAACAGCAACTTAATACAAGACTTGGACTACTACGAAGACTTTTAAGACCGAAATCGACTTTCACAATTAAGACAAAACTAACACTATACAAGACTTTACTAAGACCAATATGGACATATGGAGTAGAATTGTGGGGCACTGCCAAGCCTTCCAATATCCAGCGCATCCAGTCCTTCCAATCGAAAGTCGTTAGACAAATTGTTAAAGCACCCTATTATGTCACTAACCTCACTATCCACAAAGACCTCAATATTCCTTTTGCCAACGAACTAATCCAGTCCAGATTCCAAACCTTCCATACCAACCTTTCAAACCATCCTAACCATACGGCTCGAGCCCTATCCACTCATTCCCATCCTGACAACCCACCACGACGCCTCAACCGACGATGGCCTCGGGACCTCCTTGATCCCTAATCATATAAACTGAGTGCCAGCAATGGCTGGCTCCTCAAAGCATGTGTCCTACCGGTGCAGTGCTGGCACTAGTGCTAGTGTTGTGCTGTGTGATATTTCATGCATGTGTACATATTTGTATAGTATACAATTCTGTATAGGTAACAAATAAATAAATAAAATTTAAAAAAAAAATCTTAGTTTGAATCGTTTATTATTGAAATATGTTAATGTTATCGTAAAATTCACCTTTATTATATTGTTCAAAACATACTTCTATGATAACATTTTATAGTATGCATTTGAGTTAAGTCAAAACGACAATCATTTTCTCTCTCTCTCTCTCTCTCTCTCTCTCTCTCTCTCTCTCTCTCTCTCTCTCTCTTTCTTTCTCTATTTATCCATCTTTCTCGGTCTCTCTCTCTTACCCTCCCTCCCTCCCTATCCCTCCGCGCAGATGAAAACTTTATTTAGAAAAGTGCAACATATCACGTTAAGATGTCTGACTAAAAGATTTGGCCTCAAGAAACGGTTCAAGACATGATTCATTCCTCTATCATCGTAATTAATATGTAATCTTTGTTAGTTCAATTCCTACATAGTTGCCTTTCCAAGTCCGTATTTTCGCACAGACTCCACTTTCAACCCCGTTGCTAATCTTCTAAGAAATGGATCGTTATCTAGGCGCTTTGAAAGGCAATAACATAACAGAAGTTGAAGATGGTTTCACAAATTCCTGCCGTTTAACAACAAAGTCGCCTCAGAGACGACTAACCCACTCGAATTTATGTAAATTGGATCTACACTCGACTTGGAAACAACCTTCTCCGTTTTCTCCAGAACGTTACACCTTGGATTATGTTCATCTGAATTTTTATGCGCGTCGTATACTACCTGAGATTTAAATGTATCAAAAGCGGAAAAAGAAAACGTGTTCATTTTTTTTCGGAAATCAAAGTGTCTCACTGAAGATTGTGCAATGCCGAAACGCGTATAACTAACTCAAACAAAGCAACCGCGAGTGAAGACAGACCCACTGAGTGGCCGTGTGACGTTTCAAAACTACATTGGGTCAAAAATTATCTCACTTAATTTTACCCTATTGTTCCATGTTACTAACAGGAAGGATAAATTGAAACTGATTAACATTTCGGTGAAAGTGTTTCTAGGAAAAAATAGATCGTGAGAATATGATTTGTAATGTGTATAGAAACGGTTCATTAATCCCAAACCTAGTTTAGAGAAAAAAATTTCTTTACAAATGCTTCTTCTGAAGCAATATTTAAATGCACGAGGAAAAAAGAAACCTGCCATAATTATTTACTACAAGAAAAATGAAAAAATATGTATTTTGGCCAAACTTGATTTTTTGAGTTTAAAATATAAATGCATGTTATAATAATCCTAACGTTAAATCTTAGTTTTACAAATATGTGTTTATTTAATAATTCTTAGAAATTTTCCTTATCGAGCAACTACGACTCAAAATAACAATATGTAATCGTACTGATCATTACCCGCCAAAGGAACTCATAAGAGAAAATTAAGATAGCTAAAAGACAGAAAGCTAAATGGCATGATCAATATAAGACAGATTTACTGGCTAGATGGTAAACTAAGTTTTGGTCCAACTGGTCACTGCTGGCTGGAGGGATCAACCCAAATGGCCCAGATATTCTGGTTCTCTGCCCGAGCTCAATTTCTACTATGTGATGGAAAAAGGTGTTCGGCAGAAGTTACAGTTGTTTTGTTTTAAACTACAGCTTTCTGGAATTTTTATTAGGTTTTTGTCATATTTATGTCGAATAGTCCTTTTGGGCCGGACCACATATCGCCATGTAGTCGAATTGCGGTTTCCGAACTTATAGGACAAAGCGACAGTGACTAAAACGAGATTTAAATGACTCCTGCGTAAATCGAAATAATTTTCTGAATTTAATGACCATGTAAACGAAACAAAACACAATTTCAATTTAAATTGAAATGCAACAGTTTCAACAAAGGGAGAACTAAATTGGTTTAAACATTTTCAAAAGATTAATTAAGGTTTTTAGTTGAGATAATGTCTTATACATATACTGTATGTACTAATGTATACAGATGTCTCTAAGACCTAGCCATGGGTCAAAAGCAGGTTCTGAAGAGATAAACCAAAAACCGGAATTAAAAGTCCGAGTATTACAAACAAAAGAATAGCCATCTAAAGCCAGTCGAACATTAAAGGCAACTATCTGATCGGTAGAAGAGTGCAGAGACATTTGGGAATGTATCAAGGCCCAAGATATTGAAAAAAAATTACCATTGTATGGGTACTAGGACATACAAGGCAAAGGGGCAATAAGAAGGTCGATAAACTGGTCAAGGAAAGTTTGATGAGGACACCTATCTGCACTGAATACTTTTGTACCAAATTTGAAAAAGCTTATATCCATCAGACAGTGGATTAAGGATAACGCCCCTGTTACTTGGGAATGGGAAAAAAAGAATGACTTAGAACTCGAATGATATAGGACTGACTGGACACTGCAGACTCTGCAGGCATATATATAAACTTGGAACAGCAGAAATAAGACTATGTAGAAATTGCCAGGAAAAATAAGAAACAGCTAAATAGGTCTTCTGTTGGTTGGAAGGCTGAAATTCGTTTTCCTGAGAGAAGAAAAGGCAAGTCAAAGCATTGCAGAATAGACCAATACGGGTCGCGGTGCGCGAAGTTTTAAAGAAGCCTCCTGCTTGATTTTTAAGCCAAAATTACATTGCTGCTATTACAGATTATCGGAATTCAGATTCCCACCTTAGTGGTGTTCGATTTTTGGTTTGTAGGAAGGCTAAACAATGTTGTTAAATTCACTAGTTTTCGTGGTCCGCTTGACCAATTAATATTTTTTAATTAATTAAGGTTTTTAGTTGAGATAAAAAAGTCAGTGTCACGAGCGGGATTCGAACCCACGATCTTCGGCTAGATACGCCGCTGCTCGACCACTTGAGCTATCGTGACTTCGATCTCCTCGGACACTAACTTCCCATCTCAACTCCACATTTGAATTTTCCCTCCTTTTTGCCATTTTTCAAATATCGAGTAATCATTTGATTCTCGGCGACAAATGAAATGGCCACGGAGAGCTTTAGTGAGGGAGAGGGGAGATAGTAGAGTAGGTAAAATGCAATTTTTATGCAAAAAAATCAGTATTTTATTTATTTATCTGCTTAAATCATACCAAATTGGAATATTCTGTGTGGTATTTGTAGAACATTTTTGCTTTTATTTAGCCAACAATGAAATTAATACACCAATTTTTTTTTTTTTAATTTTTAAATAACGATTTACGTTCCGACCGGAAAAATCGATAAATTTTAATTCGAACAAAAATTTATATTTAAGGATCTCTAGAGATGGTAAAACGAAATTTCATATTAGTTTTGAGAAAAATGTTTATGACTGCTTACTTGAAAAATATTTGGTTTTTAGAATTTTTTTAGTTATTTATAAACATTGATAGTTAGGGCTCGCTAGCTTTTTGTTCCCTGATATGCAAAACCATAAATTTTAATATTAGTCTCATGAAAAGAGTATGACTTAGTTTACTTGAAAAATATTTGGTTATTGATAAATTTAATTTATTGAATTATTGATAAACTATTAGTATATTTTGATTTCAGCGAGTGGAAAGACGAAAGAAAAATATTAAAACGCGAAAAAGTTCAATTCTCCCTCTTAAGAGATGCTAAACCAAAAATTTCATATTAATCGCACGAAAAAATTATGGCTGTTTACTTGAAAAATATTTGGTTTTTAGAAATTTTTTGGTTATTGATAAATAACTACTAATTTATTACTATATTTTTTATTTCAATCTACATAAAAAATGTTGTTAAATGGTATATTCACATAGTAAATTTGAGCGAGTAGAAAGGCGAAACAAAAATATTAAAAACCGAAAAATTTCAAATTTCAAATTTTTTGGCAAAACCCGGGCCTATTCACAAGAGATGGCGGATAAATTTCTGACATTTTGGAGTCAATGGTTGTAACCAAAAAAAGTTTGAACCAAATCCGGGACCCGCCAACCTTGTTAATTTCGGTGTAAGAGATTTTATTGTTCCTGAAAAATCCATCCCAATTCGTAATTAAAAGTTTCCCGGGTAAATTCTCAGTCACTAAAGAGTCAAGAAATATTCATTTTTTCCTTTCCTGCATCATTATTTACATAGAAAAGTAAATAATATATAATATAATGGCGTTTAATTTTTGTCGTAAATTGTTTAGTTGTAAATTTATTATTTTAAACGAAATTAAACTTTAATCGTATCCGATTGGTCATGGAGGCTGTGAACAATTTGGCTCGAATCGGCAAAGAGGGACTGAACTCTCAAGTGATAAACCAACCTGTTGACACACGATTCTTGATAGTGAGTGAATTTGTTTATAATTTATAATCTGTTGTTCATGGAAAAACACAATGACTAAACAAAACAAAGGGGAGGAAATTGAAGTCATTTTCGTGCCCGATGAGGACGTCGGCGTGGTCGTTGACTGTTTCGCCAAGTCAAAAACGGCCGAGAATGAAAGCAGGACGAGTTAGTGTTGTTTTTTGAAGTCAGTATTTTTTGGGGGTTTTCTTGGTTTATTGTATTTTTGACTCTTTCAGAAAGGAGATTGAACGCTACTCCGAAGAGGGATGAAACGCCGAAGACGATTTTGACCAAATCTGGTCGAAAGGTCGTTCCTAAGTACAAAACACTGAACGTCTCTCTTCTCGCCGATCCAAAATCGGACGACTCCGCCTCGGAAATAAGCGACGTCGAGCCTTTGGACGACTGCGAAAAGCCGACCGGTAGTACATTTCAAATATGCTCAAAAATTCTTTACTTTTATTTTACTTTTTCCCTTTTATATATTAAAAATAAAACATACGGTTG
Source organism: Cimex lectularius (assembly GCF_000648675.2). NCBI lineage: Eukaryota > Metazoa > Arthropoda > Insecta > Hemiptera > Cimicidae > Cimex > Cimex lectularius. The sequence continues at coordinate 1,168,805 of NW_019392673.1, read as the reverse complement.
TTTTTTGTTGTTTTTGTTTTTTTTTTCATTTTGAGTTTCTTAATTCGGTTTTGTTACAAGCAACAACAAAAAAACAAAAAAAACGGGATGACCTCAAAACCCTAAGTCCATGCATTGTTCCTTACTGCTTGGTTTTCTTGTTATTACGCAGAAATGCTTCCTTGGCCTTTGGAAGACTCGCATCCTATTTATGAACAAGTAGATACAAGGATAGGTAAGTGACGATTCATTTCAACACAGGCTCAAGGTTTTCCTTAAAACGATACGAAATTTTCAAGACAATGCGATTTACAATCCCTTGCCCTCTTCTTGTGTTCAATGGGCCTTTCTATTAAGGTACGCACTCCAGCAAATCTCGGCCAAACAAAGACAAATTACATATAGGGGTGAACGTTGGTTGCCAACACATTGGCCATCCTTGGATCATCCAAAACCAAAGGGTTGGAGCCAAGGGATTCTGCAAAACTTCCAGTAATGTTTTCTCTTTTTCACTGCGAAAATATGTCAATAAAGATTCCATTTTCTTTTTCACATCGTTCGCACTACACAAGCTCACTTGTTTCCCGTCAAGCATCTAATCTTTTCAATTTATTTTAATATTCACAGTTCGTAGGCCCATAAACATTCCTGTTCACGCTAAAATTCGATCAGTTTTTAGTGCAGTCTCATTATTCTACTCCATATTCCAGCGTTTTTCAGCACAAGAAGAATGAACCAACGAATGAGCTGGTGTGTTCATTAGAAGGAGGTCTTAGGCCAACCGCTTCCTTGCTCTGATTTGCCCTCCGTACATACTAAGCAAACAAAGTCGATTGTCTTTCGTTTGCCGAGATTTGTTTAGTGCGTTACAAAACAGAGAAATTTCTGTATTGCAGTCATTCAATATTGAAAAGATTGAATGAATAATAGCTGTTTGAATTGCTTTCAACCTATTTTAAGGTCATCATCAGGGAAAAACAATCTTATACTGTTGAGCATCGACCACTTTTTCACTCACGAACACTCTGGATCAAGTTGGTCTGAAGACTGAACTTAAGTCCTTGGTAATGTTGGGACTGAGTCTGTCTTCAAGGAAATTTGAGATCACCTGTGAAAACTAATATGTCAATCTGCATATAAAATAGTTTTGTCTTGACGATGACCTTAAAATAGGTCAAAAGCTTGGCAACAACTGAATTTGCTTTCTTCTTCAAGTCCATACCTTGATCAAGTGTTCATGAGTGAAAAAGTGGTCGATACTGAAAATGGCTGTCAGATCATTGCATGATTGTCTTTGAGACCATTCTTTGTAATTAACGGTATCACACCCCCTTATAGGACAAATGAATCATGTGTCATCTCTGAGTTACCTTTCAAGATGCATTAATAATTCATGATTATTTACACCGAAAGGTAACTTAAATAGGTACTACTGGAATCCTCATCAGGTTTCATTCTGCGATGTAAGAGGTTTTTTTCCATTCAAAATGTTCAACCTGTTTGCTTTCTTCCTAAACCACCAAAAAAATGTGTCTTTGATTTCTTCCCAGAGTTGACTTCTATTCCACTTTACTCTGTGAAAGAACTTTCCTCTTCTTTTTTTCAATAACTTCTTCCTTACAATCAGGTTCTTTGTAAACTTCACACCATAAGGACTATATTTGTTTTCACTTCCAGCCTCAGAATCCATTTCAAAAAACAGTTTTTAGATTTTTTTCCTCCTCCATTATTATTATTTTTTTATTATTTGTTTACTTTTTTATTATTATTGGGGCATTTTTAGTAAAATACTCGAGACATAAACTTTTTTTCTGTTTAGTTTCTCGTTAGCCAAAAAGTTTTGATATATCATCTAACAGGATACAAATATGAGTTTAACTTTTTCTAATTGCAAGATACTGTTTGGACCTTGAGTTTTTTTTTTTTTTTTTTTTTTTTTTAACTCTGAATTCAATGGTGCTATAGCTCTTTACGATGATGACAATGCACTTGGGAAGCAGCTTTTTGGTTTCCAAACGCCTCGTAAAAGAGACGGTATGCTTCAAAAGGCGTCAGAGACTGTCGGCCAGTTAGGCAAGGGCAAGGAAACACCACAAAGGAGGACAGAACAATCTAGTGCAAAGACACCACATGCTGCTAGGACGAAAATTAAAAAAAGTACACAGTTTTAATTAATCATTTAGTCAGTTTGTATTCAAATGTGTTTTTCCAGGAATCATTGAAGAAGCTACAAGGCAAAAATTAGATAAACTTTTAGAAGAAAGTGAAAGCGATTACTTACCTACCACCTCTTCAGACTCTGATGAATCTGATAGTGATGCTGACGAAATCCCGAGTATAAGGACATTGCAAATTGCCGAATCTTCAAAAGTCCAATCTCATAAACCAAGAGGAGAAATAAACCATAATTTTGTATGTGTGTTTATTTCTATTATAGTGGCATTAGAAAGAAAACATTATTTGTATTTCAGCTGTTTACTTCGGATGAGTACTTTGAAAGAAAAAATACACGTTCAGTAACTTCAAATCACACTTTAAGCAAGTTGAAAAATCCCAAAATTCAACAAGATCAGCTGACTTCTCTTTTAAAAAGCATCAATCCTACTCATGAAGCTGCTTTGGGTGATTTACAAAGCTGTAATCAGTCGATGTTCAAACGATGGTTGTTCTCAATGAGGTGAATTTTATTTTATTTTTGTATTATTTAAAGTTATTATTTTTATTTAATTTTTTAGTGAAGGTTATAATGTATTGGTGTATGGGGTCGGTTCGAAGAAGACTCTACTAGACCTCTTTAGAGATTTGTACCTTAGGGATTGCCTCACAATCGTCGTAAATGGATTTTTCCCTGGAATAACTGTGAAACCTGTAATTTTTGAGTTTCCTTATTTAAATAAGATTTCATTCAAAGATCAGTGCGCTTAAAATTCCAGATATTGGACTGCATAGCTGTAAACTTACTGAAAATAAATAATTTACCAGCACTGCCACACGAAGTGCTCGAAGCTATCGCAGAAAAGCAGAATTCATCAGTTATAAACCGGGTATTTATTATTGTCCACGCCATAGATTCTGGACTTTTAAAATGTGAAAAGAATCAAGGAATCCTCTCACGACTTGCAAGCCTCCCAAAGGTACACATGATCGCCTCGATGGACCACATAAATGGCCCTCTGAGTAAGTTTTATTCCCATTTTAAAACAAAAATTAATCATAACAAACATTCATACTAATTTGTTTGGTTTTTATCAAAATTTAAACTATAAACTCATAAAATATTTTGTTCTTTTAACCATTCATTGTGATTGAGAAGTCTTGGGTATTAATTAAAGTCTATATAAATGATTTTATAGTTTGGGATCAGAAAAAGTTGAGCGATTTCAACTTTGTTTGGGAGGATGCGACAACTTTTGAGCCATATTTGGAAGAAACGAGTTTCGAGTCTTCATTGATGGTTCAAAGATCTGGGGCGATTGTTTTGTCAGCTCTCAAAAACGTGTACCAATCTCTCACCCGCAACACGCGCGAAGTCTTCAAAATATTGCTTAACCACCAGCTCAATTACACCGGGAGGCAATACCCAGGTAAAGAAATTAATAGGATTTTTCACAGGGTTTATTTGTGTGAATGTATGTAGTGTTGTAATGTTGATATGTGTAATCTATTGCCCTCGTATCCATAGGTATGCTGTTTTCCGAACTGTACAGGCAGTGCAGGGATAGTTTCATTGTGAGTTCGGACCTCGCACTCAGAACGCAGCTCACTGAGTTCATCGATCACCAAATTGTCAGATGGAAAAAGGATACAGATCACTTGATTATTCCCATAGAAAACCCAATCCTGAAACAATTCCATGGTGAAATTATTGAAGAGTATTAAAATAAAACAGTCATTTTTTTATTTTCACTTTATTATTTATTTATTGTTTGTTACTATTAATTTTGAATTTTCTTTAAAACAATTGGTTCTAAAAAACATTACTTCCATTTGTTTTACTTTTTATAAAATGCCTTATTTCTTAAACATCTTGAATTTATGTTCATAGATTTGTACTGAGTTAAAAAAAAATATATATATCTTGTTGTTTAAACATTAGTTAAAAATGTATGGTCGAAAACAAATAAATAGCAATAATTATTTGTTTGGGCCAAACCTTCATTCTCAAATATTTTAGGATTCGTGGTAAGTAAAATAAATGAGATGGCTATAACGGTAAATATGAGAGATCTATGGAAAGATCTGTCAACTTTGACAGATCCTTCCATAGATAATAGAGATCTTTGGAAGTAAGAAAGCCCCAAGTTTTCGAAATGGGCCCTAACATGTACACAGATGGAACAGTGAGTAGGTGTAAGGGTAAAAGGACCCAACTATACCCTAGCAAAGCCCTGTGGTCTAATCCTAAAATTCACGCAATACATCTCAGTAGTACAGGAGTTAATATGAAAAATGTGAAAGGTATGCAGATCTACATATTTTTTGACATTCAGGTTTCAACTTCAAACTTGTCTGGGAATGCCTAATGGCTCTGGGAAAACAAGATAAAATGGGTCCCAGAAAAAAATGAACAAGCTGAACCCTCTCACCCATGGGACCACTAGGTGCACTGGTGTATATATAAGTTGGAACAGGAAAAATGGCTTGAGAAAGAAAATCTCAAGCATTGAACAAAAGCACCAAATACGGGGCAAGCTAATTTCAGACCTTGTCTTTTCTTCTCCCAGAAGTAGGAATCTCATGCAGCAGAGGCCTTTGTACAACAGAGGACATGTTCCGCTATTTTTTCTTCATCATGGCAATGTTTCTGCCACTCCGAGTGTCTGATCAAGTGGACTGTATGGGTTTAAAATTAAACTAAAATAAAATGAATTATCAAATAAAAAGGAAATAAAGCACTCACCTCGGGTGATGATCGTCCAGCTACCTCAACTGAAGTAAAGGGGGATGCAAGGAGGAAAATGGTCGGAAAAGACAGGAAAAGTCGGGACAGGGGACCTTCACCACGCAGATATCTCAGGAACCTCACCAACCGGAGCGATGACGACGATAAATTCATCAAATGAAGACAATAAACGAAATAAAATAAACTTTAAACTGGGCCACGATTTATAAAAATTACAATGACTCAAGACGACGACACGACGAAATCAAAACTCGATCTGGCCGACGACGAGGCCGGAAACGTGGCGGGGGGTTTTCCGAAATCTTATCCGAGTAATCCTTACGGCGTAAACACCGAGTCTAGATATGCATTCGGAGTCTGCAGTTCTATCATTCTATTCCTAAGATGTCATAGTTTTAGTAGATCTGCCGTTAGTTTCTGCAATGGTTTTTTGATGATCTCTTTCTATGATCTACATTTTGACAGTTTGGTATGCCACAAAAAAGTTCAGGGATGACAGATGTCATGATTAAACTTTCCTTAGCCAATTACCATCTTTGAAGGCAAAATAGAACAAGCACATCTAAGCCAAGAGCACGGAACTTAGATTAAAATCAGCAAACTTTACTGGTCTTTAGGAAGCCCTCACTGTCAATGCGTCACGGAATACTAATCTTTATTCGAATGATTAAATCCTGTCTGGATTAACACCAATGATATTCCAAAAACACTCATTGCAAAATTTAAAAGTGCCAAATATTTCAAAGTGTCGGTGGCCACAACAGTTTAGGCGTTGACACAGTGGTCATCACTGTAAGGTAAAGGTCCCAGGTTCCAATCCAGCGGCCCTGCATTCCAACCCGACATACAAACAGGCTTTTTTTTCCCATCGGCACCCTGAGGGTAAATTTCTTGGATTTGGTAAATTTGTAACCTAGAACCTCCTACATTGGGACTTGAAAAATCCCTCATGTTGATGTACATGTATGGGGGTGAGGCAAAAATCTGATGTCTCAGCTAAAACTATAGTTTGCTTTAAAAAATACAAAGTATGACAACATAAATACCTAAATAAATATGCAGAAGCCACTCACCTAAAATTTTTAGGAAGAACCAAGCCCATCTTATGTTATGAATTTGATATTTAAATATTACCAATTATTTTATACTTAGGTATACTAGATTGTCTTGGACACCAATAGGTACTGCCAAGTTATTAATATAATTATGTACCCAGTATAAAATAAATAGTTATTTAATAATTAATGTTAGATCTCGTTTGTTTATGGTATCATATAATGGCTACAGATTTTTTTTTTTTTTTTTAGAGAATAATTTTAGTTTTTATGAAGATTACGCACCGTGCCGACGAGCTCCTTGTCTTAAGCTCCCGTCGTCCTGTTGCAGAAGCCGTCAGCGAGGGTCAGAATAGCGTACATGCCGAGTGCGACCATAAAAGCTATCATGAGAGGATAGACGTCGCATGGATCAATTAGTCCGAACACGAGCCCGTCCAGTTTACTGAAAAATCAAGCGTCCCGTTAATCTGGCTCATCGTTAACTCACAGACAATTAGTGAGATAATATAGGCATATCACAAGGAAATTGGCCAGTATCAGTTCCTCCCAAGAAGCCTGGCTAAAGTCCAAAATTGGTAGCTTATGATCCAGCCCGCGGTCCATTTATAAAACGGTCATGGATAAGTCGCCTAGTTCTCGTGTTCGTTTATTTAAATATAAGCCACCTGGTGGCTTTTTTAATTGTTTAAATTTCATTCATTTGGAGAATTAATTTCTTAAGTCTCGTAAAATGGCATAGGACAAGTTGAGAATGGCTAGGAGGAAAATAATCTTTGAAAAAGTGTCACCGTAAAGTGTATACAACTTAAAGATCTGTCTGTCAAGTACTGGTATCATTATTGTTCGCGTATTTACTTATTAAATACACATGTTTTTGTGTTAAACTCTTTTAAATATGACTTTTATATTGTATCAAAGATAACTAACAAAATTATAGAATCACCTAGTGTAAACCTAATTTTGTACGTTCGTCGTTTGAGTGCACTTCGAGATACAATTTCTAGACGACTGGCGATATTTGATCGAATGTCAGTTTTAAAAAGGGGTAAATGAAAACCTTAAGTCGTCTAAGCTATTTGAAGAAAGAAATTCCCTTTCAACGGCATAACTAGTAATAATGTCGATACGTACAAACATTAATTAGCGAGCGCAGTGTTCCTCGCATAGTTCTTGTAATAGTAGACGATTAACCCGGCAAGAACTATAGCTATACAGAATAAGAGAAATTCGTGGAAGTCATAACAACAATTTGCCATTTTGTGAAGTAAATGTAACCATCTGTTTTGGGCAAGGATTATTGCTATATTTCACTCGAGCTTTGAAAACCATGCAAATTGTCAACATCAAGGTGAAGCAAAAGCTTCATCATGAATAAAAGATTATTTGGTTTAGAGTAAAAAACCACACCCTTTTTAGGGATTGGGAACTTTTCAAATCGAGTGCCTTAGAATATACCTGCTTTTTTATTCCTGATGTGACTACCGCCACCGAAAATCTTTCATCTATAGATGTAGATCATCTTGTTTAAGCATTTACTATTTTGACCTAATTATATTCCGTTACTTCAACAATGATTCTCTTTTCACGTTACAAAGATTTCTTGTTGATTCCAGCACAGGGGTTGGCTTTCGTGGTAATGTCGTATCCACGTAGGAGTGAATTTGCACGAGCTGTTCCACAGGGGAACGCACCCTCGTTTTTCACGTAAGTCGTCGACGGAAGATTTCCACCACAAGGCCAGTTTATCTTTCGAGAATCCTTTTCGCCGCAGATAGTCGTGCCGACTCCTCCACATGGGTTGGCTTTTCTGCCAGTGCCATATTCGTTGTAGAGTGGATTTGAACGGACCTCTCCACAGGGCCCTGTATCATCGCGTTTTGTATAAGCAGTCGTGGTACGAATTCCTGCGCAAGGCCCGATTTTCTTTCCAGCGTCCTGTTCGCCAGAGATAGTCGTGCCGACTCCTCCACATGGGTTGGCTTTCTTGCCTGTACCATATTCGTTGTGGATTGGTTTTGAACGGACTTCTCCACGGGGCCCAGTATCATCGCGTTTTGAGTAAGCAGTTGTGGTACAAATTCCTCCGTCAGGCTCGATTTTCATTCCAGCACCGTTATCACCGCAGATATTCGTGCTGGTGACTCCTGCACCTCCTCGTGCTGGGTTAGTTTTCTTGACTGCCCCGTAATCATTTTGAAGTGGATTTGACCGAAGACCTCCCGAGAGCAATGTATTGTCGCGTTTCATGTAAGTCGCAGGACGATTTCCTTCGGAAAACCCGGTTTTCTTTCCAGCATCCTTTTCGGCGAAGATATTCATGCCGACTCCCGCACGTGGGTTAGCTTTGTTGATTCCATCGTAATCATTCAGGGTTCCGCATGGCCCTAATTTGTTTCTAGCATCGCTTTCTGTGTAGGGGGTATTTGTGTTGATTTGTGCACTGGGATTGACTCCCTTGGTTGCATTTATTAATGATTTTAAAGCAGGCTGGGTGTTGTCTAAGTGAGTGTCGGGTTTTTTGGAAGTGACGACTTTCTTTACGAGAGTCGTCGTATTAACCCCTGCTGGAGGCTTCACGTTCTTAGCCCCAACTGCTTTTTTCGGTGGCGATGTCGAACGAACCTTCCTTTTTTTACTACCGGACTTCGAACGCACCCTTTTGCTACTGCAAGCATTCTTTCCCACTTCGATTTCACTCGGTGCCGGCTCCGAACTAAGTCCTCCAAACGGCCGTGAACTCGCAAAAGCTTTGGGTTTCCTGCTTTTACCTTTTGACAGTTTGTAATCAGGTATCCTGCCGTTATTTTCGAAATCAATTTTTATAGTCCCTTTGTTACACGTAGACTTCGGCTGGGGTTCGTGCTCCCATATCAATCTTTGGGAACTTGTGTCATTACCCACTTCGACAATTATATTACTAGTGATAAGAGGCTCAGGTACTCCTTTATGTACAGGTGGTTGAATTGTATTCTGTCTCTGAACCTTTTCCTTATAGACGAATTTCGGGCTTACATCTCGCAAAATGTTGTATGTTGTTTCTGTCAGAGTCGGTTTATTAACTTCACTCGCTTTTTTAACATTCAAAGAAGCAGACCTGGACTTATGTATGCTAAACTCTCGTTTAATTTCGTGGTTGTCTCCAGCATTACACCCATCAGACGTAAGCTCTGCCGTCGTTATAGATTTCCTATCTGCTGATGGTTTTTTGCCAGTTGTTATAGATGAAATGTCACAATTCTCATCGCTATTGTTCGTAATGGTTAATTTACGAGGTGTCCTAGATCGACCTCTTTTCTCCCAGACGCTCGATGAGTTGACAGAAGTTTCATTATTATCACCTCCATCGGCTTCTGATGAATATGTTTCGGATTGTGGACTAATTGACTTACCTCTCGTAGATTCTTTCCTCTTTTTATCCTTGGTGCCTTCACTGCTAGTACTGTAGCTTCTGTCATACGAGGATTTCTTTGATTTACTTTTAAACCTTTTCTTTACGTTTGAAGATTCGTCTGTGGACATTTTCCCACTTTCTATACGACTCCGTGAACTGTTGGTAGGACTCGTAGGACTGCTGACACTTCTAGAATTGGACCCGTTTATGGACGATTGCCTTCCCGCTCCTGAAATTTCAATATACGCTTTGACAAGAATACTCAATAAAGTCAACCCCGCTATGAGGAACGCGAGGTCGTGGAAGTTACAAATTAGGAATAACAACGACATCGTTAAATTTCACAAATTTTCTTTCATCTTATCCGCACTTAAGCTCAAACCAAAACCGTACGAGGTCTCTTGTATCTAACGACACAACAAGAAATCCTTTTTATAGTTCTCCACATTTTAAAATACCATTAAACTGTGTAGAGCTAATCCTGGTACAGTTATCGAACAGCCTCGGTGGTTAACGGAAGGAGCTACACCCCCGACGGGGGTTGTTTCAATCGGAATTCCGGAAAACTACATATCTATTGTCAACACTTATGAAAATTCAATCATATGATTGAAATACTTGCCTCCGAAATCGTACTCAGAAGGAGAACAACGATCAGTGCCGCAATTATCACTGCCAATATGGCCAAACCAATGGAAATGCTACCGCAAGGGCAAGCCATGTTATATGTTTGTTACAGATACATGTGTTTGACTAAATACTCAGCTTTTATTCGATCTCAACGCTTCGATCGAATCGCATTAAAACTACGTGTAGTTTGTCAACAGTACAGTCTCAGAAGTTGCAGTAATCTTTTAACTCTGTGATAGTAAGAAGGTAAATCTGTACTTCTAATTCTGAACTACTTTTTTTTTTAACGGTACGTTTCTACTTACTACGGCATCTTGGCTGTTATTACTCGCAAGCAACTATCAGGATGAAGTACAGGAATGTAAAAACCAGCATGAAGAGCAATAAATTCCAGAAGACGTCTACATTATATGCTGTACATGTCATTGTTTTAGAAAGTGTGTCATATGCATTTGAACAGATTTCATTTGTAAAATTTCCATTAAAATTAGTTTTTTTTAGTATTAAAAGTATTGGTAGACGAACATTTTCTCTGACGCTTGGTTTGTTTTGTAAACAATTTAAAATGCGAAACGGTCATTTATTTACTTACTACAGTTACTAGATCTTCACAAAACTAGATCATGTTTTTTTACATTTAAAGATGTAACACTAAAACTAGTGATGTATTCTATCGGCAACTTGTTTTTTGAAATTTTCAGTTAAACTTCGCCGCCAAACATAACAGGCTATGGCTCTATTTGGTTGCATGTTAATTGAAAAAAATAAGAGATTATTTATCAAGATCCTCAACAGATTGACCAAAAGGTAGTGGAATCGTCAGTGGGTCGGATCGGCAAAGAAGCTCCTAATTATCGATAGCAAGATCGATGGGTGTCACTCGGAGGATCTGAATCGCAGAAGAAGCCACACTCGATTAAGAATAGGCCATTCGAGGTTGACGCACATGCGCAAGCTCTGGCCCAGAATTCAAGGTCATTTCACTATTGACAGAAGACTTCAGGATATTTATATTTTGTAGATAAGAATAGTCTGGACCTTTGTACGGTCTGGATGAAAAATTGAATTATCTGCAAGCTTTCGACCAATTTCAAGGTTATCATAAGGGAGAGGGAGCACTCTCAACACGAAGAAGCAAGAATGACACAATTACACAGAACACAAACACTTGAGCCCTGAAGATGATCTCAATAAAGATCGAAACGTTGGCACGATAAAGAAAATGTTTTTCTGAAACCTACATCACACCAGACAGCAACGATTTCTGAATAATTTTCGATTAACGGTCACCAACCACCACACACGTTTTGGTGGGTTGAGTCGGGCATCAAACATATATGAAACCAATTCTCTCCTAGTCTTATTATTAATTTCTTCCTAACCTACTATTTACCTGTCTATTCATCACTCTCTCTCTCACACACNTCCCTACTCTCCTCCCTTCCCTCTCTTTCCCACCCTCTCTTTCTCACCCTCTCTTTCCCACCCTCTCTTTCCCACCCTCTCCCTCTTTTTCTCTCGTATATTCATTATCTTTCCCTCTCTCGCTCTCTCTCCCTTCCCTCTCTTTATCTCGTCGATTCATTTTTTTTCTCTCCCTCTCCCTCTCACTCCCTCTTTCTTTATTTCTTTCATTCTCGCCTTTCGGTTTTGAGGTGTTGTTTCTAAATGAACAAGCACCTCTAAAAGTGTTGAGAGTGCCCACACGACGAACAAGAATGACACATCTACACGGAAAACTGACACTTTGAGCCCTGAAGAGGACCTCAACAAAGATAGAAACGTTGTTGTTAATATTTATTGTATAAATTCATTTTTTCCTTATGTCCTAGATGTATTTGTATAATTTAAACAATGCTTATAAACCCCAGGCCCTGAAGATGATCTCAATAAAGATCGAAACGTTGGCACGATACGGGAAATTTTTATCTAAACTTCGTCACATCAGACCGCATCTCACGATCTCCAAATAATCATTAATTAACGGTCACTAAACACCCAATCACGTACATACATAAAATATTAATCTCTGAAAAATTAATCTTTAGGTTTATGTTGCTCTACTAGAGGTGAACTATCAGAAATAATAGGCAAAATTCTTAAACACCCAATTTTCATTTCTATTAACTTGTGCTATTAAGGCGGTAAAATTGAGATGATATTTTCAAAAAGCAAGTTATAAATTGAAAACTTTACTAGTTCCCGTTTTACATATTTTACGTCAAATAGCATTTTCAATCTGACCTGGGAGTTAGAAATAATCTCATAAATTGCTGTTAAGTTTTAGTGTTTATTTTAAAAGGCTTCATTATAAGACGCTTTAGAAGAATAACTGCCTCCTTTAACTGGGGACACACTCCCTCCTTTCTCTGGTGGTGCTGCGTTTGCATAGCTCCTGTAATGTTCAATCGTTTCAGTCAAAATCCTCTCAGAATCATCGAATTCCTGGAGTTCCATCCCTTCGCCGGTGTACCAGTGGACGAAGGCCTTCTTCCTGTACATGGAGATAAAAGATTCCAACACTCTACCCAACATGTCACAGCAAGAGGTCATATTTCCTGTCATCCGTAACAACAAAAGGGTTAGATGGAATTTTGTAATAGTGATAGTTTTTCTTACCTAGGAATGTGCATGACATTTTCAAGCCTCTTGGAGGAATATCGCATATAGCCGTTTTCAAGTTGTTCGGTATCCATTCAGAGAAATATTCGGCGTTTTTCAATTGCACGTTTAACATTTGCTCATCTACCTCTCTTGTCGACATCCTTCCTCTAAAAATTTTCAAAAGGACCGTTTGTCAATAAAAAACAGAGTTATTTAATATAAAAATGTATACCGGAAAATCCCCGCACAAGTAAGGAATTTCCCATTCTTGGGATCGACAGCACACATATAACAATTCGGGTCGAACATCTGCTGTACGAGAGACGGGACGGTCATCTGCCTGTACTGCTGGCTTCCTCTAGCGGTCAACGGTACGTACGCAGGTATGAAGAAGTGAAGACGGGGAAAAGGGACCATGTTGGTCAAAATCTTTCTTAAATCGGAGTTCAGTTGCCCAGGGAATCTGTTTAAAAAAAAAGACATTCTCTACACTACACTATCAATGCATACATTTTTCTCTATTCATCTCCCCTCACACTCTTACTGAGTCTCACTCTGTCACGCTTTCTCTCTTTCCTCTCTCTCTCCCCCTCCCTTTCTCTCACTTTCTCTCTCTCACTCTCTTTCTCCCTCCCTCTCTTTCTCTCGTTGATTCTTCCTCTCTCTGGCGCTCTCTTTCCTTTTTCCCCTCATTTCTCTCTTTACCATTCTCTCCATCTTTGGATAGTACCTACCTATCTATTCATATTTTTATATCTCCCTCTCTCTTACTCTCTCTCTCTCTCTCTCTCTCTCTCTCTCTCTCTCTCTCTCTCTCTCTCTCTCTCTCTCCCACTCATTCTTCCTCTGTCTTCCGTCGTTGTCAATGTCGCTCTATCTCTATCTCACTCTATTTTCTCTTAGTCTCATTTCTTCCTACCCTTACTTTCTTCCTACCTACCCTCTCTATCTAACTAGCTATTTCTCCCCCCCCTCTCTCTCTCTCTCTCTCTCTCTCTCTCTCTCTCTCTCTCTTTCTTTCTTTCTTTTCTACTATTTCTATCTCCCTCTTTTTTCAGTCATTCTCTATACTCCAAAGTAACATAAACCGAAGAAGAAACATATAAAGGAAAATTAAACAGAGATTTTTTGTTAGACTCTGCAGATTGATGAACATGTAGCTTGTACTTGCAGATACTAGAACAAAACTTTCTTAATTAAATTGGTAATGGATAAATGCCGAAACGCGGATGATGAAGACCAGAATGATCGAAAACGACTACATGAAATAAAAAATAAAAAAATTACCTGAAGCAAGTAGTTGTGCCCGACATGGCACAGGATATTAGATGATTCAGATCGCCCAATTGCGGCGCAGATAGCTTGAGAACGTTATTACATATGTGGTACAACGCTTCATTGTCGAGACAGTACACTGCGTCGACTAAATCCGCGAGAGCCTGCATTCCGAGGACGCAGTTATACGGTTCAACCACCGTCTCTGACACCTAAATTTATGTCGAACGTTTTTCATTTATGAGCCAAATTAGAGAGAAATAACTTACTTTCGGCGAGGGCTGCACGCTGTACGTTGCTAAAATCCTATCTGGATATTCTTGCCTCAATGCCTCGATCATCAAATGGCCAAGGCCTGAACCAGTACCACCACCAAGGCCGTGAAGAATTTGTATACCCTGAAGGCAATCGACAGTTGTGTAAAAACAAACTATTACCAACTACAACCTTCTATAGTCACAAGTAAAAATGACACACCTGCAGACAATCGCAGGCTTCGCAGAGTCTTCTCGTGACTTCGAGTGCCTGGTCGCCGACTTCCAAACCCTCCGTGTACCTACCCTTGCCGAAGTTGTTCGACGCTCCGGCTTTCCCGAAAATCATGTTCTCCGGTTTGAATATCCTTCCGTAAGGCGAGTTCGTGATCATTTGTCTAGTTCCTGGATCAAGGTCGACCATGACGTTTCTTGGGACGTACGTACTACGGCCTATTTGAAAAGGATAAGATTTAGAGCACACACGCTCAGAATAAATTCAACAGTCAAATATTCAACCTACTTCCTTCTTCGTAATACACGTTTATTCTTTCGAGCTGTAAATCCGTGTCTCCTTTCCACGTACCGTCAGGTGTGACGCCATGTTCATCAGAAATAACTTCCCAAAACTGTAAATTTTTAAGTTAATCCTATAACTGTTGTTGAATGTACATTGGTGAATGATTAATTCACATGTCTAATGAAGTAATGACCCCTTGGCTGAGTTCAGCCACTATTTGATATGAGCTTTGTATTCCCTTTATTTCCCCCCTTTCTTCTATGTGTGACGTGTGCTTCTTTTAAAAAACTATTTATTTCTTTTGATAACATTAACTTATAAACATTCTCATGATAGAGACAAATATTTTATATCTTAAAATCTATTGTTGGTAAGGATCTGTGTTTCTAAATCACCGCCTTGGTTGATTTCGGCGATCCTTCGCCTGCTGAATCAACAAAACGCCAATTTTACAATTATGTTACCATCATATTATGAATACGGAACAATTTTCTTTCCAAGATAAAAAGGTCAATGTGAATAAAAGAAAACTGACCTTAGTTCCGATTCCATTCCCACAATTCCCGAGCTGTAAAACGACGAGTTCTCTCATTTTGATTTCGGATTTTTTATGTGGGGTTTTTGTGTATTTTGTGTAAAACTGTAAATTTTGAATTTCAAACTTGCTTGCCTGCCATGTTGTGTGTTTGACACACGATAATTTTAATCTTGTCACATGGCTTAACACATTACCACGTTTAACAGGTGAATTTTATTTACAATTTAAAATAAAATGTAGGTTCAGAGAAGAACATTAATAGTTTCAGTTGGCATTTCTCTTTCTCTTTTTTTTCAATTTTTACGCTCTCCCACTCATTCTTCTGTTGTTGTCAATGTCGCTCTATCTCTATCTCACTCTATTTTCTCTTAGTCCCATTTCTTCCTACCCTTACTTCTACCTACCCTCTCTATCTAACTAGCTATTACCCCCTCTCTCTCTCTCTCTCTCTCTCTCTCTCTCTCTCTCTCTCTCTCTCTCTCTCTTTCTCACCCTCTCTTTCCCACCCTCTCTTTCCCACCCTCTCCCTCTTTCTCTCTCTCTCTCTCTCTCTCTCTCTCTCTCTCTCTCTCTCTCTCTCTCTCTCTCTCTCTCTCTCTCTCTCTCTCTCCCTTTCTCTCTAACCACTCACTCCATCTTTGTGGACCTCATTTTCTCTATCTATTCATCTCACTTTCTCCCCTCTCCCTCCCCCTCACTCTCACTCCCTCTCACTCACTCACTCACTCCCTCTCCTCTCTACCATTCCCTTCAGACTGTATCTCTGCGTAATTTCTAATAAAATTAAAACATTGAATATACTAAAAACGTAGAAAATTTCAAATTATAAAATGTTTATTTAACTTCATTTTTATCATAATCGCTGAGAGATTCAGTACGATATTACATAAAATAAATATATAATGCATGCTCTACTTGTACTGAATTACATTAATTTAGTTGTGTTATAAAATAATAATAATCTGTAATATTTTCTAGGATCAGAACGCGGATAAAAATTGATCCCATGGAATTGTACCTCTGCACCTCGTCCTCCGTCTCAAGTCTAATGGTCTTTTTGTCGAAAGAAGCGGTTTGTCGCCTAAGCTATGGTCTTCTATGGAACGCAGGGATGCAAGTAGGGCCAGCCTGTTGGGGATCCCGGGCATCCCGATTCCATGGTTCATGTCCTCAAAAAGTCCTCTGAGGTCCCTTTCCAGGGATCCGGTTATTCGTTCTGTTTTCGTCTTTTTCTTCTTGTGGGTGGACGAGTCGGTCGAAGAGCATTCCTCGGTCGAGAAAACGTTCGGGGCGTTTGTTTCTTCTGCCCTTCTTTGCGCTGATGTCTGGCCAGCGTTCTGCTTAGCAAGCTGTTCAAACACAAACTTCATATTCGCTACTTCTCCGGTTTTTTCAATCTCTGTAGGTTTTTTAGGTATGTTTTCCTTCTTTACTGTCAAATTGTCCCAATAGTTTTTCAATGTTTTCACGGTATTGTTTGATTTAACTTGTTCCTTGTTCGCGCAGTACTCTCCTATCTTCACCAAGACCTTTCTCGTAGTTTTTTGAAAGCCTGGCGTTGTTTTGTACACGCCGGTGATGTGGTAAAAGGCAGATTGTGTCCGCCTTAACTCGCCCTTTTTGGTGTCCTTCAGTTCAAATAATGACATGATGCTTTTACATCTTCTTTTTGCTAATAATATCCTATTGTCTTTCTTCATCGTGCATTCAAAATTTTCAGTGATCGCCACTTCTATTATTTTTTCACTCACTGACGTCTCACTGGCTGATTCTTGCCTGTCTATTGATGGAAGTGTGTTAAGTTTAAAATCGTCTGTATACGAATCATTGCAGATTGTTTCTTGTTTGATTTTCTTTAAATCGTCCTCTTTTAATGTTTTTATTAGGTTCTCTTTTTCATTATTAGGTATACTTTTTTCTTCACTTTGCTTTGAACAAAAATCTCCTCGGATTGTTTCAATGTTGTCACTTTTACTCTCAATTGAATAGCAAGAGTAATTTAAAATATCTTCAGAATTCTCCCTCAATTTGACCAAGTATTCGCTACCAGTAATCATGGAATCGTCTTCATCCGCTTGGACGGCCCAAATGTCGGAATGGTCGTTCTTGAAAATGTCCAGATTGTCGAATGTGTCGAAAAATTTGGAATCCTCTCCTGATGACAGATCGAGGGGGAATGTCGCACCTTCCGAGGAGATGAATGTGAACGACCTACGTCTGCATCGAGACTGGCGGAATTCACCCGATGACGACCAGGCCGAAACGGCCGCTCCCTCCGACTCTGCAATTTTTATCTTCGGTACCTCCGACTTTTTCAAAGAGAATATCCTCTTCCCGTTCAATATCATTTGAACTATTTTCGAAAACGACCGTTTTCGCTCTTGTTTTATTTTGATCTCGTCTGGGGAGTTTGCTGTTTCCATATCACCTGGGCACGTGTCCTCGTCGGAATCGCACCATTCCGAAGCACCGAATCTCCCCCGATACCCGGGAGGAGGATCGTCCACAAATACCTCGAAGGGGCATCCCGGGGCTACCCATCCGTTTTTCGAAACAAATATGAAATAAGTTCCTTTCGCAGAAGCGATATAACCGACCATTAAACGTCCCAATCTCTCCTTAGTCTCGATTCTCAACGCCGATTGTCCTTTCATGCTCACCTGTAACATTTAAAAAGTTACAACCTCCTGAATTAAAAAACTATTTACTTTCATTTAAAATTACAATTATATCGTCCAATTTTCCGGAGACGGAGTAGACGTAAAAGACAGCTCTTCGTTGCGTGTATGCCGCGTAGAGTCCGACGCCTCGCGCCACAATATCTTCCGATACCCTCATTGCGACATCCTCCAGAGCCTCCTGCTCGCTGAATTTCATTATCTTCTTCATGAAGAATACGAAATTTTGGCGAGCCCTTCTTTCCAAACAAGGGCTGCTCAGTTGTGACTTATCCAGTGTCTAAACGTGAAACATTCGATAAAGCATCGGCCTCTTAGTAAAAAATATATTTAAAAAACACGGACTGGCACGATGTTGATCTTCCGTACTGCAGTGGCTTGGAGTTCCATCCAGGTTTCCGACTCGTCTTCCAGGAGGTTGGACACCTTGCGGGCCCCTTTTTCCCATAGCTCTTCTAATCCGTTGAAACCAAGGCGTTCCTTGCACCATTCGATTATCTCGAGCTCTCCTTCCACCAAATTTGCCCGAGCTGCTAACACGAAACATAATCAATATAATTTAATTTTCTTTTTTGTAATAGAGCTTACGCTTTATGATGAATTGGCAAAACCTTGAGAGAAAATATATAAAAAGAGCGATCAATGTGGAGCAGGTTTTCACAAATGTAGCCAACATAGTGCATTATTGTTTCGAGTCTTCATTAAAATAAATAAATATCTGGAAATGATGTTTAAATTTTGAACATTGCTTTGTTTCTTCTTGTCTGAAACATTTAAACCATTCTAGCATGTTCAATCCTGCTTTCACTGGTTCGATTCATGTTGATAAAATGGTTTAAAAAAGCAAGTAATGCCATCAAGTCGAGTTCTAAAAGGTTATATTTATATAATTATATTAAACCAATTATTTATTCTGTTTATCTAAGGTTGAGATGAAAAATTAGTGTCACTAGCGGGATTCGAACCGACGACTTTCGTCTTAAGATGTTTCATCTCTTACTCTTTCTCACTCAGGACTAATTTTGTCTTCCGCATTCTTCACGATTTACCACGGAAAATTATTTAAAAAACTGCAGTTCTTATTTCTTCCTAAGGTCGTGGGTTCGAATTTATTTATTCTGTTTATCTAAGGTTTTTGGTTGAGATGAAAAATTAGTGTCACGAGCGGGATTCGAATCCACGACCTTAGGAAGAAATAAGAACTGCAGTTTTTTAAATAATTTTCCGTGGTAAATCGTGAAGAATGCGGAAGACAAAATTAGTTCTGAGCGAGAAAGAGTAAGAGATGAAACATCTTAAGACGAAAGTCGTCGGTTCGAATCCCGCCCGTGACACTAATTTTCATTTCAACCAAAAACTTTAGTTAAAAAGAATAATTAATTGGGAAATTAATATGGTCAATTATGACCACAAAACAAATATGGATTATATTATACCCTTGTATCCAGACTTCTGACTGCCCTGACCGTTCGCAAGACCATGAAATCCAGAAACACCAGACTAATATCAAATTAATTCAACATCGTTTTCCAATCTCTGAGGATCTCACGATCTCACAGAACTTTCTCGCGGTACGGTAAGCCCGGCTTACAGACGATAATTTTCCCCAGTCGACAGTCTGAACACGGGGCCGGGACACAGACACGATTTTACGTTACAACATAACACAAACTAAGAAACAAACTTATACAGTTACATTGCCTAGAATCCTATTACCCCGTCCAACGGAGGTCGTGAAAATGGGAGGGGGTTTAAAATCAATTATATTTTATTATGTAATCAAAGCTAGTTGATTTTTTAACCCTGTTGTACATTCCCATTCTTATCACTCAAACGTTAATATTTCAACATATTATAGAAATTAATTTTTTAATTTTTCCTGTATGTTATTAAATTGTACAATAAATACACTGACAGGCAAAAAATTGCGCCAGATTAATTTTTTTCATTTTCTCGATAAAAGAAAATTTTGCCCTTAATTTGTCTTATTGTTTTTCCAATTAATATTTGGTTATGTTATGTTATAAATTAAGAATATCAATTGGATTATTTGGAGATCGTGAGATGCGGTCTTGTAAAGATAAAGATTTTCTTTATCGTGCCAACGTTTCGATCTTTATTGAGATCATCTTCAGGGTTCAAAGTGTTTGTTTTCCGCTGGCACTCTCAACACGGCACACAAAAATGACACATCTACACGGAAAACAAACACTTTGAGCCCTGAAGATGATCTCAATAAAGATCGAAACGTTGGCACGATAAAGAAAATCTTTTTCTAAAACCTACATCTCACCAGACCGCATCTCACGATCTCAAATAATCATTAACTAATCACTACACATATCAATTAGAGGTGAATCCTTAATCCAAAACGAGGATATAGGATTTTCATATGTTTACTTTTTACGGAATTTAAAATGTTTGTTCGGTCCCATTTGAATCCGGAAGCAATAAATTGTTTAGTTTTCATCTTTGTTTTCTCGATTTCAATTTTTAAACTTAAAAATGCCATTTAGAGCTGAGGATGTTGGGCGTGGTGTGGCACTTATTGATGAGGGAGGTTCCATCAGGTGTGCTATTGCCATCGGAGTTCCCTATGAAACTGGGAGATGCCGTTAGACGTTTACCAGTTACTGGGTCCTACCATAGAAGGCCCGGTTCTGGACGCCCTAAGATAACTGAACAACAGAATGTCCTTTTTTTTTACTTTGAAAATTTTGCGAAATCGGCACCTTACTGTTGTTGAAGCGCTTCATCAGCTCTAGGAAGTTCGAGGTGTCTAAATTTCTGAACGCACTGCTCGAAGAAGATTAAACCAGGAGGACCCGAATCATGACCCCTGAAGATGATCTCAATAAAGATCGAAACATTGGCACAATAAAGAAAATGTTTTCTAAAACCTACGTCACACCAGACCGCATCTCACGATCAAAATAATCATTAATTAACGGTCACTAAACACCACACATATCAATCAACACACTTAATCCTTAATCCAAAACAAGGATAAAGGATTTTCAAATGTTTACTTTTTACGGAATTTGAAATGTTTATTCAGTCTCAATTGAATCCGGAAGCAATAAATTGTTTAGTTTTCATCTTTGTTTTCTTAATTTCAATTTTTAAACTTAAAAATTCCATTTAGAGTTGAGGATGTTGCGCGTGGTCTGGCACTTATTGATGAGGGACGTTCCATCAGGCATGCGGTTATTGCCATCGGAGGTCCCTACGAAACTCTGCCAGATGCCGTTAGACGTTTTACGAGATACTGGGTCCTACCATAGAAGACGTTGTGGACGCCCTAGGGTTACAGAACCGCAGGATGGACGTTTTTTGACTTTGAGAATTTTGCGAAACCGGCACCTTACTGTTGTTGAAGCGATTCATCAGCTCCAGGAAGTTCGAGGTGTCTAAATTTCTGAACGCAGTGCTCGAAGAAGATTAAATCAGTATGGACTGATGTCTTTTCACCCCGTAAGAGGACCAGAATTGACCAGAACACACGGAGTTGCACGGCCCCCATTTGCTCGAGAACACACCCATTGGTCTTTGGACGATTGGTCTCCTGTACTTTTTACGGATGAGTGTAGATTTGCCCTACGATCTCCACGAACGGCGTGAAATAGTTTGCAGAACGGGAAATGAAAGGTAACTGGCACTGATACACTGCTATTTCAACCTTAGAAGAACTGCCTTCCAAGTTTCTACTTAAAACGAACGACACTCTCTTCCGTTCTGTAATTAATGCTGTGTTTATTGGTCTCTGTTGATGTAAAAGTTACGTAAATAAGTCTTTTCAGAGGATCGTCGGAAGAGGTCAAAACAGAGAAAACTTCCTTACGGTTTTCGCCGAGCTTTCGACAGTTTTATACTGTCATCTTCAGGGCCTGTTTTATTATCATATAAACAAACAATTAAAACATGAAAAAACAATAATTACAACAATAATTGGATAACTTACTTTAAAAAATTAATAGGAAATTAAACAACATGATGTTTAATTTCCTATTAAGGTTTTAAAGTAAGATATCCAATTATTGTTGTAATTATTGTTTTTTCATGTTTTAATTGTTTGTTTATATGATAATAAAACAGGCCCTGAAGATGACAGTATAAAACTGTCGAAAGCTCGGCGAAAACCGTAAGGAAGTTTTCTCTGTTTTGACCTCTTCCGATGATCCTCTGAAAAGACTTCTTGTATCCAGCAGGTCGATAATCTAGTTCATCGTTACAGTTATGTAAATGTTCTAAAAAGTTACGTTTCCATAAATTCCATACAGGGGCACTACTAATACATGGATAGATTCCATCTGTATAACTGCTGTCGATATATCATCTACATACTTAGGAAGAAAAGGTAATGTGAAAGTGTATTTTGCAAGTATAGGAACTAGCCGTATCTAGCCGAAAATCGTGGGTTCGAATCTCGCTCGTGCCATTGACTTTTTTATCTCAACTAAAAACCTTAATTAATTGTAATATAGGAACTAGGTTGCTACCCATGGCTTTGCCAAATAGTTGTTTGTAAAAATGAATGTAGTATGTAAAGTATCCGTTAATTCAGCAGTGTCGAACCATTGTTATAAACGTGTTATTTGTTAATGTTTAGAAAGAAAAATGAACAAAAATGCATGCAACTGTCTGGATTCCATATCATAGCCATTCTTAGATCATATAACAATAAAATATTTCTTGTTGTCTTATTCTTTTTCATATTTCTTAGTGTAATAAGATTTTTATGCTTTTTTTAAAATGAAATCACTTCTTTTGCAGCCTACTTTTCTTCATTTTTGCCATAATCATTTTATTAAAATTAATGTAACTTTTATGTTAAATGCGTGTGAAACCACCTTACAAAATCGCTAGAATGTTATTTCGCAAAATTAGACAAGACAAAAGTCCGATACGAAAGTTGTAACGTTAAACTCAAAATATTGCGAGATCCAAAAAGTGTAATTTATTTATTTGAATTTTTTAAACAAAAACTATTTTCTTCTATTGCTTAAAGGTTAACTGTTGAAATAAACATAAAGTTCATCCCGGTCAGAGATTTAAAAATGAGTCACGTGATTTGTAACACAATCGCAAACAAAATAAATTCCAAGCTGAAACCATAGCAACAGTTTACAAAATTATAAGTTTCCCAAACACAATTCACATACCCATAAATTTTTCCACGTACATAGTCACATAAATTACTAAGATTCACAATGAACACTGTACAGTTTGCGTCGAAATTTCTGGAGAATGCTGATTCCAAGGCGAAAGGAAAAGCTTACACCCTGGCCGATTCGGTGAAGGCGGAAAAAATCGAACCCCCTGTGACTGTCATGCCTTGGGTATGTTTATGGTTTAATTTCAACTCTAGGTTACTAGTGGACAATGGGAGTGCTACAAAACAGATTTTGTAAAAGATTCTGCAAAAAAATTTCACACTATTATGTTATTTTTGTTACAGTTCAATTTCATAAAATGCATTTATTTAATTCAAATTTTCCAATATTCTTTCTTACCTTTCATCCTTGAATCAGAATTTCATCCTTTTCTATAAAAGCACATTCGAACCCAATAAAATATACCTTGTGGCCCAAAGATTCACCCGATAATTCCTTCTTTTGTCATTTTGCTTGTTTTTTGCAAAACAAAAGTTAAGCATTATTCAGAACAAAATTTTGATTGGATATTTCGGTTGTATTGCTATGAAATAAAATAATTTTTAAATAATTCTGTATGTACAAAGGTATTTATTTTTAATAAGAAAACCCATTATTTTGAAACCTTCGTCATTCTTTTGATAAAAAGAGCAGCTCATTTGTTTTCCCAATATTTGCCAATTGTCAACATTTATATTACTTAAATGTTAATATTAGAAAGGATACTCGATATCACAAAATATACACAATTTTTTAACTAAAAATTCGTTATTGTTGGTTTTTAAGTCACTATATCCATAGTGTTGTTGAGATATTTTTAATTTTTAGCATATATCTAAGAAACTTTAGGTATTTTCATAGTAAGTGTAATAGACATTTTAATAAATACCCATATCTACCTAAACAATGAGGCAAATATCGATACTTTATAGAGTTTTTTGAAATATTTAATATATAATTAGCAAATTAAATATATAAATAAGAGGTACTATAGAGGCAAAAACGACCTCGATTTAATGAATGGACACTCTTAGAAAAAAGAACCAGCATTAAAGACCTAGGCGTTATCTTTAAGTACAATGGCTTACCAATTACTTAGAATCACAACAATGTATTTAAAAAAAGAAGTAGAAGGAAGACCAATGTCGACTGTGCAAGAGATACAGAGACAGCAGAACAGCAAATACCCGACAATAGCAAGGAAAAGTTTATGGTATTTGTTAAATCTATTCCCGGACATTAGACCTCGACATACCGTATCCCAGGAAAGGATTCTGTACTTGACAGAAACAGCAATCTTGATAAATGTAGCTTCCAGGAAAATCAGTAGAATTCAGACACAATAGAAGAAAGTTTAAGCGCTTAAGGGTGAAACCCCTTATACGCAAAAAGCCAAAAACTTATGGATTGATGGGCATGGATACTTGATATATATATATTTAATCCGGTGGTTTTTTTTGGGGGGAGGAGGTGTAGAGGCCAGGGGTGTTTACTAAAAATTCAGGTCTGAGGAAGGTACTAAAATATTAACGAAACGTCACCAAAGTTTTCTGCTCTTCACTTAACACCTCTGGCCTCTACACCCAAAAAATAACACAACTAAGACTGAAAAAAACAACGTATATTTAAAAAACCGGATATTTTCTATCGATTTTTTTCTATAAAAGGTAATATTTAGAGAAGAAAAGAGAATTAGAGAGGAATTCTAGAAAATATAGTCATTTTCCATGGCTGGAGGCTCTTGAGGCCTTGTCCTCGAGCGAGATAAAGGCAAAACGCGTATGCAATAGCATAGAATCCCTGGCAGAAGTCAGTGACAATAATGACCTATATCTGGCCTGGATGCCTGGATATTCGGGACATAGGCAATGAGAAAGTGGACATGTTGGCCAAAAAAGGAGCCGCTCTAGGCTTTAGGCCCTTAACCCTTCTTTAGCAAAAAAAAGGATACACCCAAAGGTAAATCCTTAGTGAGTCCAAAACCAGATGAAACGACACCCTTGGAATTAGGCACTCAAAGAGATTCGTAGAAAGGCCATCCGCAATACTTGCAAAGGAATTACTGGAAGGTAAGAGGTCTAAGAAGGTCTAAGAAGTCACATGTACCGGATAGCAGTACAGACAAAATAAACACTGGGCAGAAACTGCCAGGAACAAGAGAAGACCGCAGAACACATTCTGTGTTTATGTGAGGTTCTATGTAGGTGGATATATTTACAACTAGGAGAGGAAAAGCCGCTTGGAAGATCTTACACTAAGTAGTCGCTGCCCAGGCTATGGAAGTTGACTAACAACCTAAACCTGACCAGTAAGTCATAAAAAAAGAGCAGCAAAATAGATTTACTCAGGTCTCGAGGTTAGGTCTTATGGCTACCTAATTTATCTCTGTACATATCCCTAATATTTAGAATATTTAAAATTTAAAATAATCCATATATGCTTAGTGGTCATAATTGACCATTATAATTTTTTCAAATAATTATTATTTGTATCTAATATCTTGGTTGAGAAGAAAAAGTTAGTGTCACGAGCGGTATTCGAACTCACGACCTCAATACGCCGCTGTTCTAACCACCTGAGCTAGTGAGCCGAAGGTCGTGGGTTCGAATCCCGCTCGTGACACTAACTTTTTCACTTCCACCAAGGCCTTAGATAAAAAGTAATAATTAATTGAAATATTTCAAATAATATTTAAATTTTTTGTTCGTTCAGGAATACCTCAGTGTAATAATTGTAAAACTTCAATTAGTCGAGACCCTATAATCGGCAAATAAGTCAATAATAAGTAGTAAGTAGTAATAAATATATAGTTTGTTAGTTTTCAACTATTTATGTTTTCATATACTCAATTAATTATACAAAAAATTTTTCGTAATGGAAGCCGAAGGTGGTGGGTTCGAATCCCGACTGACACAAATTTTTCATTTAAAAAAAACAAATGTGTATAATTAATTGAGTATATGTATAATTAAGAATAATTTGATAAAAATAATAAAAGTTGGTATTTATGTTTTATTTATTCATAATTGTACACTCAATATTGGTGTTTTGTCATGTCATTTTTATCATTTTAATGTGGTTATTCTTGTTCTTTCAGCATCACCCCAATCCATTTGTTTCGTTAAAAATGCAGGATAAAGCAGCTTACAAGGAACATTTGCTCGACCACTTAGCTGCTCTAGATATAGAGTCACCCACATCTCCTGTGTTGCTGTCCAAAATAATTTGCACGATAGGTACACATGTATAAATGAATTTTTAGAGAAATATAGAAAACAGAATATTATTGTTTGTGAAAAAATAAAATTTATTAGATATGAATAAACAATTTTCTTGTAGGAAAGTCAACTTGCAATTCTCCGACAATAGAAAAAATGATCAAGAACGGTATGTCAGTCGCTCGCATTGACATGTCGCATGGGAG
Organism: Cimex lectularius; assembly: GCF_000648675.2. Classification (NCBI taxonomy): domain Eukaryota; kingdom Metazoa; phylum Arthropoda; class Insecta; order Hemiptera; family Cimicidae; genus Cimex; species Cimex lectularius. The sequence goes on along the minus strand of NW_019392673.1, from coordinate 1,142,398 downwards.
CCTGTTGGACAATATTGACCTTCTGAGGGAAACGAGAACTTTTATAATTGAATATTGTTCCAAAAACAAAATAGTCTATCCAATCGCGATTGCCGTCGATATCAAAGGTCCTGAGATTCTCACTGGAGTTTTATACAAGGTAGAACTTTTATAAATCAACCAAATAAAATTCCGAGTCAAAAACCAATCTGATTCCCGTGTAGGCTGAGAAAGTAACGTTAGTCGAAGGGGATACGATTACTCTCACCACCCATCCGTCTTGGGAGGAAAGAGGCAGCCAAGCGAAAATCTTCGTCGATTATAAAGATCTAGCCCAAATAGTACAGCCGTTGGATGTAATCCTTCTGGATTACGGGAGAGTTAAGCTCAGCGTCCGTGGCACAGGTAACAAAAAACCAGTTTAAACGTTAGCCTTAACTAGAAATAAAATCAAGCCGCAAAAATACCACGATAGAAAAAAAATTAATACAAGAAGTTTTAATTTACTACATGTATACAATTCGTTGAATTTTTCAGTGGACAGCGATATAGTATGCGATATTGTTGCTGGTGGTGAAATCCATTCGTACTCTGACGTTATGGTGTTGGACGTTCCTTTAAGCATGCCTTTCCTAACACAAAAAGACAAAAAAGACCTGGAAGCTTTGGTAGGTGAAAGTGTAGACGTTGTATTTATATCAGGTGCAATCGGAAAAAATTCAGTCGAACTTGTAAGAGAATTCTTGCGTAAGTTTAAATCACTTGTAATCAGTATCGTAATTCGACAGAGGTTTTACCTGCTACCTCGATTTTAGGTCAAGATAACATGAAAGGCGAGTGCATAATGATTGTATCGAAAATCGAAAGCAAATTGGCTTTATCCAGGTACGACGAAATCTTAGCGGCGTCAGATGGAATTATAATAAACAGAGGTAAACTGGGAATCGAACTTTCTACAGAAAAGGTCATGCAGGCGCAGAAGGCCATGATTGCGAAGGCGACAAAAGTATGAAATCCATTGTTATAAAAATGTGATATAACATTTGCAAAATATTTTAGGCTGGAAAACCAATTTTCTCAGTGTGCGAGTATCTAAACTCGATGATACACAAAAATTGTCCGACGTTTGCCGAAGCGGCGGACGTTGTCGCGACGATCCATGATGGGGTGGATGGTATCATTTTAAAAGACGAAACGGCCATCGGCGAATACCCAGATGTGGTCGTCCGTACGCTCAACACGCTTTGCAAGGAAGCCGAATCTCTTATTTGGCAGCAGGAAGTCTGGTCATCCTTAAACATGGCAGTAAGTAACACTCTTGCTTAATTGTAAGTACAGGCTTACTAACTTTGGATTTCCAATCGTAGGCGACACCACCTGTAGACCCTTCTCACGCGATCGCCATCGCAGCGGTCGAAGCGTCAATGAAATCCCATGCAGCAGCTATAGTCGTCGTGACGACATCTGGTACATCGGCAAAGTTAATTGCTAGGTACAGGCCGCGATGCCCTGTTCTCGCTGTCTCCAGATACGGCGCAGTCGTCAGGCAGATGAATCTGTACAAATGCATCGTTCCAGTCCATTATGTCGGTAAGATCAACTTAAGTTTTAAACTGCCAAAATTTTGCAAGCTCAACACTGGGCAAACCAAAGGTTCATGTTTTGTAAAATAATCCATATTCTGATCCGCTGCTTAGATAGAGCATAAAAAAATTATTAAAAAGAATCGTATTGTTGAAAGATACTGAACTTTTTGTTAATCTGTTCAAGGAAAAACTAATATACAATAATCTAACTAATATAACAATACATCCTTCATCTCACATTCAACTAATCTAACCATGCTATCTAATCTTGCTGAAGATGCACAAAGTTTTGAATTAATAAGCCTATTTAGATTCATTTCACATCCTCTCTAAAGTTTAATTACAAGACATGCGCAATTGGTTTAAAACGACAAAAGTCAGAGGAATGACAACAGTGCTATGGTATGGTATGGTATGGTAGAAAAGGATACTAGGAAGCGGGGTTTGTACTCCCCAAGCACTGCAGCCTTCTGGCTTATTGTACCTTCCTAGTTCCTTAGTTCAGTCAATAGACTCAATCCTTCTTCTTAGAAGTATCAGGTCATTGACTGTTGCTGCAGCAATTTGATTTCCTAAGTTTTTTCCGTACGTTAGGATAAATCTCCATTGAGCTGTTGCTTCGCATTCGAAGATGATATGAGTGGCTGTTTCCTCCTCTTCATTACATAATCTACAAATGGGATCATCGCTGTATATACCCATGTTGTGTAGATGTTTTCTCAGATGCCAGTGACCGGTTAGTAGTCCTACCACTCCTCTGCGTTTGGCCCTCTCCAATTGTAGCAGTGTTTTTGCCAGTCTCGGTGAGGGTTGCTTCATCATAAGTTTACTATGTCTAGCACCGCTAGAGTTTATCCACTTCTCCTTTTGTTTTGTTTGGATCCATTCTGCGATGGAGGGTTCTATATTTGTTCTTGTTATCCCAAGAATAGGTTCGGGGCCTATGTATGGTCTTGCAGTTCCTCCTCTGGCCAGTCTGTCTGCTTTCTCGTTACCCAAAATTCCCCTGTGCCCTGGCACCCAAGATATCATCAGGTTGTTGTGTTTCCTCAGGTTTTGGAGATTTTGGATGCATTCACTGACTAATTTTGATGTGATTCTTTCACATACTAATGCTTTAATGGCTTCTTGGCTATCCGATCTTATGAGGATTTTTTTGCCAGTGTAACCTCTTTTAAGATTTTCCAGAGCACAAGCATTGATGGCATGTATTTCTGCTTGAAAGACCGAAGTGTACTTCCCTAATGAGTTTGATTACTCATGTTTTGGGCTTGTACAGAAAACGCCTGATCCTGTTCCTTCGTTTGTTTTGGAGCCATCCGTAGCCACATGAGTGCTATAAGCATGGAGAGGTAATTTCAAACTCCTTTCATTTCTATGAATGTCGTGTACTACAGAAGCGAACTATTTTTGAGCCATTGCTTTATTGAAATATTTACTTTATTTCTAAGGTCGAAGAATTGGTCTGGGTGATATTTGACTTATAATCCCATCCAACGGTTTGGTGTACTCAGAGTTAATCCATTTTCATTTGAAACAAACACTCATGCAAAACAATCTTTCAGTTCCACCGACTGCAAAGCAGCTTATTTCTGATAGTATAGAAATAAATTTAGTTGGGCCTATCAGTAAAATATGTATATATGACGGGTACGGCAAAAGACGTCAGGGTATAAGCTGGGAGAGACAAAACTCGAACCTTTTTCCATTTCTATCAATATCGTTTCTTCAATGTCAATTTCTAAGTTCGTTCCAAATGGAATGCATAAGCTTATTTCTTGTAGTATAACGATAAACCTTTAGTCGAGTTATCTTTAGAACAACTACGACGGATATGGCGTCTTCAGGTTAATAAGCAGGGGGAGGTAAGGTACGAACACCTTCCATTTCTACGAATGTCTGTAATGTGTGGTGATTAGTGACCGTTAATCGATATTTATTTAGAAATCGTGAGATGCGGTCTGGTGTGATGTAGGTTTCAGAAAAACATTTTCTTTATCTTGCCAACGTTTCGATCTTTATTGAGATCTTCTTCAGGGTCTGGGATATACAAACATTGTTTACATATTACAATTACATTTTGGATGTGTAAAAGTGAATTTATACAATGCAAGATATATTATATATATTCAATCAAAGTATTTCTACTCACTCAAAGTGTTTGTTATACAACAATTACACAGAAGACAAACACTTTGAGTGAGTAGAAATACTTTGATTGAATATATAAAATATATTTTGCATTGTATAAATTCACTTTTACACATCCAAAATGTAATTGTAATATGTAAACAATGTTTGTAAATCCCAGGCTCTGAAGAAGATCTCAATAAAGATCGAAACGTTGGCACGATAAAGAAAATGTTTTTCTGAAACCTACATCACACCAGACCGCATCTCACGATTTCTAAATAAATGTCTGTAATGTCGAAGCAAACTATGGGGAAGCATTGTTTTATTTGTTTATTTGCTGTACTCCGATTGTTCAAAGAGAGGGGTATTTGACTTATACCCATACAAAGGTTGGGTGAAACTCAGAATTAATACGATTTACATTTTAAACAAACATTTTTTAACACATAGAAAACAATTTTTCAGTTCCACCGGCGGCAAAGCAGCTTGTTTCTGGTAGTATAGAAATTTACCTTTAGTTGGAGTTTTCTTTAAACAAAAAATACTAGACAGAAACGGCTAAAGACGTCAGGGTATAAAAGCTGGGAAAGAAAAGACTGGAACCTTTTTCCATTTCTACCAATATCGTTTCTTCAATGTCAATTTCTAAGTTCCTCCAAACCGAATGCATAAGCTTATTTCTGGTAGTATATCGATAAACCTTTAATTGAAGCTTTCTTTATAAAAAATATGACGGAAACGGCACTAGTCTTCAGGGTTATAAGCAGGGGTAGGTAAGGTACGAACACCTTCCATTTATAAGAATTTCTATAATGTCGAAGAAATCTATGATATGGAAGCATTGTTTTATTTGATTATTTGTTTTATTCGTATTGATCAATGTTTTTAAATTAAACCCTATCTAATGGTGAGTGCAAAAACGCAGAGTCAATAGATTTGACTATACTTTTGATACAAGCAAAACAAATTCTATTTCCATTACACGACTTATTTCTGATACAATAGAGAAAAGATTTGACGGAAAATGCAATAGTTCTTAAGGTTATAATTGGGTTGAGTCAAAACGGTCAACTTCTAGTCTAGCTTAACAAACTTTTCAATTCTTTATTAAGACTAAACGTACGTCGTAAGAGGTTCTTGCCGATTATAAATTCACACACACAACACTTCTTAAAATATATGCTTGTAGTAGAACATCATGTAATTTTATTGATCAATAATTCGCATTCCAATTATATATCCCAGTAGTGCTGATGGGCTTTCGTTTTTAAAAATGTGAATATGGTCGGACACCGCGCCAGGGTCATAAACAGGGAGAGGCGAGACGCGGAGTACTTCTATTGAGGAATGACGATTTAACTTTTAAAACTTTATATGCTGTTGAGTTTAGCTCTTACATTAGCCTGGCCATTTGGAACAAAAACGAAGTCTAGAACAACAGTTTTGGCCTTTGCTTTTTCATTGCTTAAACTATCTAATGAATGTTATTTAAATAAACTATCTTTATTTATCACCTGCGATCCCCTAAAATATTTACCAATTTATAAAGATTCTAGGTAGTCTAGGGTACTGAATTTTAGTTAAGAATCTGACAAATTTGCTGTTTGTTTAGAAGACCAATTTTTGTGGGTTTTTTTCGGCTTTTCTATTGTTCAGTTTTTCGTGGATGATGATGATAGTAACTGACACCTTACGAATCATAGCTATTACCGGCAGAATTGAGATTATCAACCACTGAAGGTTATACAGGTCACCATCTTGTCTTCAGGCACCTTCACTCTTTATTTCCATTTGTGCCTCGGACGAATCTTTATTTTTTCATCGGGCACTTTTGTTATCATTTATGTTAACATGATTTTTGTTTTTTATTCAGCCGGGCCGCACAAAAACTGGCACGTGGACGTCGACCTTAGGCTCCAGTACGCTATAAACCTCGGCAAAATCGAGAAGTACATCAAACCTGGAGACCCCCTGATTTTGGTCAGCGGATGGAGACAAGGTGCAGGCTTTACGAACAACATACGCGTCGTGTACGCATCAGCCGACGAGCCGTGGGTTCTGCCGTTTTCACCCGTAGTAATCGCCTGAAGTGAAATCCTGAATTGAAAATTATAAGAGGCATAGATAACATTTATCTTGTTAGTAATATATATTTCACAAAACATAATCTTTTATTGTTCCTTAAATTGGTGGTTATTCTTAAAATTAAAAATTAAATGGAAAAAATAAAACAAACAAGGGGAAATGACAATCGATCTCTGTGGACACTGAGGAAATTGACATCGTAGGTAATGATTTTCTCTATATTCTATAACATTTTTTATCAGCCAAAACAAATACTAATCTACCGTCCAGGATAGAAAAAAACTGATATTGATGCTCCTTTTCCTTTCTTTTGACCCCACGCAATTCGCTTTATTCTCTCTCGTCTTAGAAATCCGTTGGGCGCAAGGTATTTAAAATAATGAAAATGAAGTTGATATTTTTATATGCATGGGTTTATTATTTTATTCATAAACTTTCAGTAGACAATTCTAAATAAAATTTGACAAAGCCAATTCGACATCCGAATTTGACAAATTCAACTGGTTATCCAACCAAGTCAAATGAATCAGGTATAAATACACCATCTAGTTGACGACCCCACATCCCTTTTTAATCTCTTATACATAGACGTGCAAATTTTATTCTCATGTTTACAGGTCAACCACAGTCGCACATTTGTTCAAAATTAATTACTCATACATATTTATACGCGAGCGGTGGTTGTTGCATATTAACTTCATGACCGTAATTGCAAAAGGTGTTCCCGTCTCAAAAGGATGGTGGAAAACTTAATTATTCTAAGTATTTTACGTGTTTGATGGTGTTTGGTTGTGATTTTTACTGATGTACCAAGAATATTTTCAAGTCAACATAAACTTATGTTAATAAACGTAATTATTTTAATTGATTTATTTTTTTTGATGATTAGTTGGTAATGGACAGATGTAACAATAGCTCAAATTCATTTATGTTTAGAGTCTAATTGATCGTATTAATTATTTAAATTTTTTTTATGTAAGGTCTTGGTTGAAATGAAAAAGTGAGTGTCACAAGTGGGATTCGAACCCACGACCTTCGGCTCAATACGCCGCTGTTCTAACCACTTTTGTCATTAAAGCTGACGTATTGAGCCGAAGATCGTGAGTTCGAATCCCGCTCGTGACACTCACTTTTTAATCTCAACCAAGACCTTACATAAAAAGAATAATTAATAGCGCAAATGTAGAAGCATCGGGATACTGATCCCGATATCGTTGGTTCGAGTACCGTTCACTAATTTTTCAGCTCAACCATTCTTTACATAAAAAATAACAAATCAATTAAAATAGAGTTAAATCTATTACATAAAAGGTCCAAAACAGATTGAATAAAACCTTCAATGGAGGCTAAAAAAATTAATTTATTTTTGAACAATCTGTAGACATTGCTAATTGCTAAGACAAGTAGATAATCGAAGGGTTAACCTCGCCATTAAGTCTTTATGGTGGGTCATCAATCACAACGTTATTCAAACAACCATGTGTGGCCCATCTAAAAATGATTAATTATTGAGAATCCAAATAGTGTCCTATTGTCAAATACAGAAAAATTCCAGTCTCAATTATTTGTCTGACGAGCTGACGATAGGGAGACAGAACATTGTATTATGCAAATTTGTACTTGTAGCTATATAAAATAAAGGATCCAATATTTATAGCTTAAACTGGTATTTATGTAAATAAAATACTACTATTTTGTTTTATTGGGTTGTTCGACGTATATTTTATTGAGGATTGTTTTCAACGTTTTGCAATTTGATTCAGTAGGCAGCAAATAAACGAGACAACTGATCAAAGAGTCAAATTATAAATTGAAGATTTAGCAAAAAGGACCTTATTCAGGTTGACATCTGATGCTAAATTGTCAGGATTTCTGTTGAAATAGGATAGGTTTTCAAGGCATCTTTAAAAGTGTTAAACCTTTTCAATAATTTACCGTATTTCTAGACTAAAAAATTAGTCATGCAAATTGAAAGCCATTCATTCTCTGACGGAATAATTAGACCCGAGGTGATTTTCTTTGCGTTTTCAAAATTCCAAATTAATCAGCACCGGCCGGCCGAGCTTCTTAGCCCGGCGATGTTTTTTGTCATTTTTTACTCCTTAAAGATTCTTGGCGCAAAATTAAAAACGAAATTTCCAAAGGGCTTTTATTAATAAACGAGGGGGCCAGGAGTTGTTTGTGTTGAATGTTTTAAATCGATGGCTCTTCATGAAACATCGATTTTAACATTAAAGAGTTTTAAACTTCTAACATCATAAAAATGAATAAAATCTGCCAAACAGTTCAAATATTCAGAGAGTTAATTGAAAAAATTCAAAACTTTCAACCAGCGGACTTCATTGAAGATCAAGGGTGTTTTGCATTTTAATTTCAGATTATCGAATTTTTCAATGTGCCATCCTTTGAAATGTACCGATGACCTATAAGGATGTAAATCTGTTATACTCCGCCATTTGAGATATATTGTTACGACCGTTTTGTACCTTTAGCTCATCGATCCCAATTCATCAAGAAAATAGATTATTAGGCTCCATTTCAGTGGTTATTGTGAAGTAATTTCCTCCTAAGGATAAAGGATAGGTGCGTTGGGTTTCTTCTTCTTCGCAGAATCTGTATATAACGTGTCGGTTGATACCAAACTTCCTCAAGTGCCTATTCATTCCTCAGTTTAGGGCTGTGAATTTCTTCCTGCTTCCTTTGGTGCGTTTTTATTGTTCAACATAAGTTCACGGACGAGCAGACCACTACACATAAGTTCTATTGTTACCAGAACTAATGCCACAAAAGGACCGATCAGTGGAGAATACCTAGTCCTTGCAAGGGCATCTAATTCTCCGTTGTCTTCTACTTCGGCATGTCCTGGGACCCCGAAAAATATGATTTTTTTGAGCAGCTTACCTATTTAGTTTGATTTTGCAAATCAGCACCATTATCGGGCTAATATTGTCTTTGTTTTCATGTATTATGTTTAAATTGAATTTAGTACATCTTTCTATTTCATGGATGTTAGATTGAAAGATATTGGTATATACTGCTTGAACCTTCTTGCGTCCGAGATCCATCAGGGTACCAACAATTAGCGTCCTCCTTGACATAGTGGTTTTTCCTTTTTTCACACTCCTGTTTTGTACTTAGGTTTGTTTAAATTGAAATATCGTACCTAGCCATGAGATCAGATATTCTTGCTATATAACAAAAGGCAACGCGACGTCAAGGTTATAAGAAGGGTGAGGCATTATATGTACTTTCTATTTCTTTGAACGTGACTGATGTCCGAAATGCGTGCTACCGTAGTTCAGATTCGGCACCTCTAGTACTTGTTCCCCTGAATATAGAGATATTTTCTCCCCTTCCAGTAGATATTTTCATAAATCCAGTAAGATTTTTCAACGAATTGGTGCACATATAGGTATACTATTCCTAGTGGTTAGGGCGTCCTACTATTATTTGCCACGCTACCTGGTTTTTCAATCGATAATAATATATCAATGGAATTGGTAAGTGGTTCGATGCCTTTTCCACATCACCCACTGAGTAGTATATATGGCAGAAATCAATTTATTGCTCTCTATAAGAGTTTACAGTAGGCCGATTTTTTTTCAGACACACGTCCGAAAGTTATCAACCCCCACAGTTATTGGGCACACCCCCTGCTTTATTTTGAAATTTCTTTTATTCTAATCAGGCAAGGGGAGACGTGGGCTGTTAGTGCCCTGTGGGAGGCGCCCAACGAGTACAAACTCACACCATCATATCAATAATACTTAAAGGTGTAAAGTGGTTTGTCCCCTCGTCTGCAACACTTAACGGATAAGGTGGACGTTAACTCTCCTCCTGTATGACTTGCTCATTTTCCTGACATAATAACACAAGCCTATATATTTCACGTTTGTATAATTTAATGTGGAGATGATACTACAACGGTACGTAAAGAGCGCATATTGTCGATTAGATAGGTCGATTTCAATATAATAAAGGGGAAAGACCTCTTCCATTTATGCTGATGTTTATTTTACTACCCCAAAAAGACGATTTTTCTAAGCTTTTGAGTACGAAGACAAATTAAGTATCATTATGCTTAATTTACTGTGCGTTAGTGGATAGAAATGGATTCGTTCGTGAAGAAACGGCAACGGAAAACTTCGACACCGCAGAAAATTAAACAGTCCAAAAAAAAAAAAAGTTTGATTAATTAAATAGTAGTCTTAGCATTCTATCCACCCCATCTTGTCCTAGCAGATGTGGTAAGAATAATAAAGAATAATGGAAAATATAAATGGAAAAATCGCTGGCAACAGACTTCTGCCAAATTATGACAGCGAACCGCAATGGTTTCTGATCCCGGGTCAAGAAGGGAAAGAGCATACTTATCAGGTTACGCATAGCTCATACTAGGCTTATACATGGGCACATTCTGGCGGGAAAGAGAGTGCGTGTGCCCACTATGTACCGAAATATTATGCTTTGAACATAAGTTACATGCTTTCCCGTATATTCGGTCGTCCTTAAAAGGACAATGAGGATCTTTAACGTTCGCACCTAGCCTATTCGGCCTTATCGGACGTTTTGATTCTCAAGATGAGAGCTGACGCACCTCCACATACGACAGAATGGTATTACTGTCGCAGCATTGGTGTAGAGGCAGCTCAGCCCAGAAGGGCCAAGACAACCTCGCTCCCCGCTTGCCCATTCCGAGTGGTCGGGTCTGCATTAAGCATCAGACTGTATGCCGCGCGCATAGGGCTACCTAAGCCGACATACATCAGCCTGGTCTCCCGCGCACTCCCTAGATTAAGAAGGATACTCTATTTCCCAGAGTATTGGGGCTTCTCTAGCGTAGAAACTACCGGATCCGCTCCGGCCGCGGTTTTGTTTAAAGTGGAATTGCTAACCACCACCTAGAGGAGTACCGCCTACGGTAAAAGCCTCCAATCGAACTCAGCCTACACCTACGTGCAAAGCATACTCGAGTAGGAGCAACCGATTCACTACCCGTTCCCATCCGCCACTACTCACGCATTCCGGGGACTTTTCAGCATAATTATAGCGTCCCCAACGCTTATTCGCAGCCGTCCGATCCGCCGGGTGTACAACGATGGTCATACGCAAGTTGCGTGCAAAGGTCACAGGTAGAAGACAGTCCCTTTTCTAAGTTACCGCCAGGGGCGTCACCACGTACCACTACGAATCCATTCCCAGTGTATCAGGGCCTGGATTTTGGAACATTTCTGAAACCCCGTAGTACAGATGGTTATGCACCCTCCCCCGTCTAAGCAGATAGGATCTGGTACCCTAACCCTCGTGTACCTCTGATAAGACTCCGCCGCCCATGCCGACCCGAGGCCGAAACGAGTACAGCTTGTGCTTTAGAGAGGTTGCCACGCCCTCAGGGCTGCACCAATATTTTATGCCCGGACATCCCCCATCTAAGTTGGGAGGGATCACAGGAAAGAGTGAAGGAACCTGGATTGAGAGAGGGACGTGGATGCGGACACGAGGTGCCCCTTTTCAGGGCCCCGAGCCTTAACCACATTATACAACCCGTCGTCGTTGTAGTTCCACATTGAGTGGGCTACAACTCCCTGGGTGGATGAACATATGTTACAACAGAAAACTAGAAGCTTGCGGTACAAGCTACGGAGTTCCTTCTGACCTATGCGTGGTATTACGGCACCGCAGTAAACACGGATCGCTGTTTCAGTACCTCAGGACTATAAAAGTTTTGAAATGTATATAGTATACGTTTATGTGATGTGTTTTATGTGTTGGTGTGAATGAAGGGATTATTACTCAGAGGAATATCGTGTGAGAATGTGTCATCTGGAGAATGAAAATATTTTACAAACGTGAAGGAGGGTTTAAACTCGGAATATTGTGTGCTGTGGGGGAGTGAATTTGACCAGACTTGCTTTGTTTATGGGGGGGTTGAAAGGATATCGACGTCATCGGAATATCCAATGCAAACGACTTTTGTTTGTGTTTTCTTATTCTTTTAACAGTAATTTGACAACCTGAGGTTCCTTCGAGAGGTTCAATAGTTAAGAAAACAGGAGGCAAAATATGAGATAGACAAAGATGCGCGAAAAAGAGAAAAAAAAAGAATTTTCTGTTTAAAGCTCAGAGGGGCGGCTATGACCACTCGATTTTGGTCAACCCATAAAGAATACATACTAAATTCTATCTACCTCGACGTAATTACACATTGATTATTACATTTTTTTTTTTAAAGTTGACACCTTTACACCTCTTACTGATAGAATAATCTCACTTTTTATTATTTAAAATGTGGTTCATGAGAAATCCATGGAAACATAGATTAATAGATGTTGCTAGCATAGTAAAGACTCGTGTCTTTCCAATGACCGTACGGCTTAACTAGTCGATGATTAGCAAAGATAAACAAAAAACAAATTTTTATACATAGTATTATTGCAGCCCTCATTTAAAGTATACTAAAAATAATATTTTATGATTAAGAGTTTTAAAAGAATTAAAGATTATGGTGAAATGCAATTTTCAAAATAAACTCTACAATACAATTCTATAAACTGCCTGGGGATTTAATGGGTTTTCATATTCTTGTGCTTTAAAATACTTTACAGTACTTTTAACACCACATTATCCAGAATTTTATTCTAACTTGCTGGTTTAATGCTTCAGAGAGGAAAAATACCATGCAAATATTCTTAATTTATCGTGCAATATTCTGAGTGATGCATATCCATATTTTCAAGTAGGATGGGAAACGAACATTTAAGGTTCTTCTTCTTATTCTTTAAATGGGGTTCAATCAGAATAGAACAAGAGGTTTAAATAGGACACAAAGTCAATTTCCTCCCAAACAAGGTGGACGTATTGCATTGGGAAAGTTCCATTTTCAATTGTTTTCGATTTGAGGAACTTTTAGAAAAGCTTCAAAAAGACAAATGGAATGGAAATGTGAGCGGAGCTCGTTTATAAATCTTCGCCCGAAATAAACGCACAACAAAAACGGGAAAAACGAGATTACTTTCTCGCATCTTGGATATAGTACTGTAGGCCTAAAAGAAAGTATAGATAGAAACAAAAAATATAATTAGTCTCAAAAACGATTATATCTCCATAACGATAATATAACCGTGGAAAGTACAGAAAAATTTTGTTTATCTATGTCACCCTATTTGTACATTTTAGGACTCAATACTATTCAACAGACTATAAGTGCGACTCGTATAGACTGAAATTAATTACATTCTAATTTAACTGATTATTAAAGAACCTTCTGGGTTGACTGTAATTCCAATTAAATTGTGATAAACACGAAAAAATTAAAATTTTAAATCCTTGAAAAACCAATAAAACCAGCTTCTGTGGGTTTGTTCTGCTACGTATTTAGTGTGATCACTGTTATCGTGATTTGGTTATGTTTTGCTCTTACGCGCGTGCGCTTACACATTAATATAATTAGGGATGGCAACGATATATCGATATATCATATATTTCTACATATATAGAGTATATTTTCATTGTTATATTTGAGTGTAAATACTTGAAATATATCGATATATTCGCTGAAATTTATCTATATATTTGTGTTTTTTTACGAAAACTTTACTATACATTTGTGTGTGATTAGTGATCGTTAGTCCATAATTATTCCAAAATCGTGAGATGCGGTCTGGTGTGATGTAGGTTTCAGAAAACTTGGATTGAATATAAAAAATATATTTTTTTTGCATTGTATAAATTCACTTTTTTCCACATCCCACATGTATTTGTTAAATTTAAACAATGTTTGTAAATCCCAGGCCCTGAAGATGATCTCAATAAAGATCGAAACGTTGGCACGATAAAGAAAATGTTTTTCTGAAGCCTACGTCACACCAGACCGCATCTCACGATTTCTGAATAATTATTTACTATTGGATTACATTTTTCTTATTTATTATTGGATAAATAATTAAAAAATATCCCTGTCAGTGCGTCAAATTGGACTAGAGACTGGTATGAGAGATCGATATATGTATATAATTTTAATTGTGTCTAAGCCGTGGTCCGTGGGTTAACCTAACTTACCATTCTGCCTTCTGTGCCGAAATCGGCATTTGTATCTACGCTTCCGCGCATAATTTTATGATGACAGTCAAAAAAGTGTTGTTTAGAAATATAATGCACCGGAAAAAGTAAAACAAGTGGCGACTTGTAAAACATGCTCGAAAGGCTTAAAAACCTTAATTTTTATAACCTTAATCTATTTTATTTGATATCTTATTTTATTACTGTTTAATAAGAATTATATAATTTTTACCGTTACTAATATCGTTCTTTTCTTCCAGTTGGGCTAGCTCATATGGACATGTTAAGATAGTTGTAATGTACCTTAACGATATATCGATATTTTTCTCGATATATCGGCTGTATAGTTTTCGATATTTCTGAAAACCGATATATCGATATATAGATTAAAGATTGCCAACCCTAAATACAATCATGTCATATTGCATTAATATAATATATATGTATGATTTTGCTACTATCGTATTTTACCCATAATGGTTTTTCTATTTAATAATATGAATATATTGGAGAAATCATGGGCTGATATTTCAGAAAGACAACCTGTTCTTTTTACAGATTATATATTTTAAAACAATAAATAAATATGTATTTGATTTGAACACGAAACTTCCATAGACTACTTTTCCAGTCACTTACAAATAAAGAATTTTGGACCCTGCGATGTTTTTTTTTTCAAATTTAAATCTGGATTAATAATCGTCGTTCTTGCTGAGGTCCCAACGTTCCAAATCGTCGACACATTGGCTCCCTCCACCGATAATCGGCTTGAATTGATTGTCATGCAATATTCAACACGGAAATTAAAACAGAGATATATATCCAGACATATTTTGATTTATGAAGGATTCCCAGGCGATAAACACTTAGTTATTAATTGGACGAAAGCAAGGGATGACAACAGGTGGAGTCCGGGACCAAGCATGCGTCGGCTTTACTATAAAAGTAGGCACCCCCTCGAAACGTTCACCATTTCCCCTGTTACGGTTGTTGTCATCGCATCTGAACCACCACCACCAAAGGTAGTAAACCATTCAAATAAAATTTCAACAAAAACTTAATTAAAAATCTCGTTTAAAACTGTTCCATCAAGATCACTCACAAATCTGGAGAGGTTGTCGAATTAAATTTTTATGAAATCTACATGATCAACTTATCAAAATCCTCTTTTCCATATAGATCAACAGAGGAAAATAAATTAAAATAATCATAAAAGTCTTACAATTTAAACCTATTACTTTTCAGCTTGTAAAACAAACTTCTCTAATACTTTTTTTTTTCAAATCAAAATAAAATAAATCCATTAAAGACTTTCTTGTGCGAGATGCAAATCATAGTGAATTCGATGCTCATGAATCACAAACGGTTCATCCTTCCAGTCATCGTGTGCCCCACTACAAATCCAATCATCATGCAATCAACTAATATTAAGCCATTCGATAATCAAATAATAAGAAAAGGTTCAATGCAATTTCAAATGCGATATAAATGCTAATTCTCTCGTTAGAACTGCATTAATATGATGATGGCCCTTTTGTTTCTCGCACTAAACATGTGCCCAGTTTACAAATAAATCCGGATCAAACTAATCAAACCATCAATTCAAAAAACGACAAGTTGTGAGTGATGCGGACTTTTTAGTATTGATTTAAACAATTAATTAAGGTTTTTAGTTGAGATAAAAAAGTCAATGGCACGAGCGGGATTCGAACCCACGATCTTCGGCTAGATACGCCGCTGCTCAACCACTTGAGCTATCGTGACCTCGATCCACTCGGACACTAACATCCCATCTCAACCCACCTTTCGAATTTTCCCTCCTTTTTGCCATTTTTCAACTTTTTTATCTCAACTAAAAACCTTAATTAATTGTAATGTATTAATAAGCGGGTTAATTAATAAGGTCAAGCGGACCGCGAAATTAGTGAATTTATTGATCTAAACTTTGTTTTTTGTCCTATGTCAAATCATGGATAAAGTAACAATTGTTATTATCAAATGTTTCGTTCAGATTTCCTTTGATTAAAAATTTGAAATAAAGCTTGTAACCTGTATTAAATATTTATATAAATGTTTATGTTTCTAAATAAAGTAAAGGTCAACATTTTCGCTAATTAAACCAAATAAAATAGTTAAAAGGATATCCCTTTAAATTACAATCAGTGCATACAAAGTCTCATTTAATTACCCTTTGATGTTTTATTAATTTAATAAAATCAAATTCATTTTAATTTATTTTAAAATAAACCAATCATGACGCTTTCATGTGATAAAAATACCGAAAATATAAAAAATTAAGCCCCAGTTGAAACTACCGATGAAAAATCTCCAGCCACAACGTACAAAGTCCAATAGATTCTTTGTATTTTTTTACGCGAACCTCCTGCCAATAAAGGATGAAACAAACCCCATCCGGAAATTAAATATAAGGATTGTAAGAGAAAAACCGATTGTTTTTGTTTATAAGGGCACAGTAGTTATCCAGTGGTGTTCATTTAACGTCACGTATCCGCCTTTCATACTTGCTTTCCAATTTTATTGAAACCGTTTATCGACAAATATTAATAAAGTACGGAGTTAACTTCGTATGAGATTTCGAAATTTGGTCAAGCTTTTATTAATATACAGATTTGATATTTTTGGTAGACCTTGGGAAGGGGTTGATTTTTTTATTTGCACAATACGTTATTTCCGTCCCTTTAATTACAAACTATATGTTATCAAGTTTATTGACAAATGCTTCATCTAAAATTATAAACATTTATTTTTATATTGTGTCTTTATTGAACTTAAATATCATACAAATGTTTAATACGTTAAAGAAAACTTCCATTTTTACCATATAAGGAAGTATTTTTTCTGTAAGAATTTTCTGAGATCACGTTTATTGGCATCATCTATCTTTAAGAGTAAACTCTTGAAACCGGAGGAAAACCGATTCTTCACAGATTGGAATTTACTTTATCAAAGCGATCCAGGAGAATCGCGTTGACAAGGTATCAGTAAATATCAAATAAGTCACGCTGTCGTTCCCAAATAAGCTTATTTGTCAAGTTTCCTTCAAAATATTTTGTCCCAAAGGTAAAACATTGTAAATCAAATGCTTCAAATATTTTTAAAACTCTGTACGATAAGAACTCCTGACAGATTATTCGATACGTGGGATTGCAAGTTTTTTGAAAACCCTTTTGTTCCATTTTATCGAGTTAATCTTAAATATTGTATAATTACCTGGGCGAATGGGGAAAAGCTAATCGCTAGGGAAATTAGTTTTTTCATTGAATACGAAAAACTTTGTTTTTGGCCACACAGCTACTTTTTTTAAGCGGTCGCATGGCTACAGGCACTGTTAACGTCCCATCCCATTCAGCAATAAGCAACCCCTGTGCTTTCTTATCAGGATCCATGATTGCCTTTCCCTGAATCTTGAAAAGGATTTAGAAAATTGTCGATCGGACGATACCCAATCGCGTCGCGTCTCCCATTGAGAAAATTCCAACTGGCTTCTTAAGATTCAGCCTTATCTGTAGAAAATATTTTTTCAGCCATTCTCAACGGCCAGAAAAAAATATTAAATCTTTAATTTTATCATTGAATTATTCTAATTTTCTTATCTTACTTTAGTTTCACATTTGATTTGATTCCTTCAGATCTTCCTATATGTTAATTAAGGAAGGAAAAGGAGAAAATTGTTATAGAAACTGTAATTATCGTATATTATATTTAAATTGAGCCTGTTCAGACTTACTTGGCAAGTCGCAAAGTTTCATTCCAACTGCCTAATACAATAATTAAAAGGTTTAATCTGTCTCTAACTTCAACATTTCTGTACAGGATTGGAGGCTATTAAGTCGAACAATGGAATTGAAGCTGCGGCAATGAGGTTCATGCAAATGTGCACTATGGCAATTTTATTAACGTCTAATTCACCAAACCGTTTACAGCTCCGATTCAAGGCTAATTAAAGGGTCATAACTAATTACAGGCCCCGTTAAATGAACAATTTGCGGGAGTTTTAACAATCGGCCAATTCCACCCTTAAGCCCTTTGTCGATTACGACACTTTTAACGCACCTGTTTCTTTTAGTTCACACCTGTTTTCTCAATTTGAATGTGTCAATTGGATAACAGTGTAATGGTATCATTTGATTTTATGAATACTCGTTTTTAAGTGTAAAAAATTATGACGGTATACATTTGGCATACTCGCCATAATAGATGCCCAAAACAACAACATAAACTGCATACTGACAGACCAGAACTCATTACACAAAAACATACAATTAATAGGGCAGAAATAGAAAACAACAGTAGAAATTTCCTAGACCTAAAACTTACCGAACCGAACATAAACTATACAATTCGACATATACAGGAAAGCAACAGGCTAACATACACAAAAACTGTCACTAAATGGACCAAATTCTTGTACATAGGAAAGAAAGGTACAAATCCATGTAACAAATTAGAAATTAACAGTACTGAAGGATTCCATTCCAAATACATCGGTCAGACAGGACGAAAACCAAAAGCCAGATTCAAAGAACATATACCATCCTTTAAGGACACGAAAAAAAATCAAAGTACGCGACTTACCTCAAAAGAGTACTTGCTGGCGGGAAAGAGACAGTTTGGTTCCCGATTACTCATCGTCACCAAGACAAGAGGATCTTTAACGTCCGCACCTGGCTCATGGCCTTATCGGACGTTTTGATTCTGTCGGTACCCTGATAGTATATACCTAGAGAATCAATATTTTACAACGCAGAAAACCAGAAACCTGCACAATGAGCTTCGTTGCGCATGCTATCAGAACTTTTAAATGTACATTCTGAAGTTGTAGGAACATAATTATTAGGGTGAATCAAGAGAATCCTGACCCTCGAAGAACAATAAGTACTCTGGGGTTAGAGTTAGATGTATGGAGAGTGATAGTAATTTATTAGCATGGATGGTTGCGGTTTAAATCCGCCTCGAGGAATATCGAGCACCCTAGGGGAGAGAATGTGCCAACTTGTCTTTTGCTGGAAGGTGAAACGATACTGGCGTCGTCGGAAGATCCATAATGATCGTCCAAATTTAGGATATAGGACCAGAATTGTGAAACACCAAAAACTACTTCTCGGAGGATGTAGGGTTCTAGGAAGAAAATCTAATGACCATTGTCTTTATTGATAGATAAGTTGTTAATGTAGATAATGTCTTCTCTAAAATCAACATAGAATTTTCATCATATTTTCAAAAAATAACATCCTGATTGAACTCTCTCCACATTGTTGGTCTTCAGCATCTAGAAATTGCAAAGGGCGTTGATTAGCGGGTTGTTTTTGCATCTTCAGAACCTCTTGGTCTATATTCGTACTTTGAGGTTCCTTTGCTTCTCGCGAAAACTGCATCCTCATAGCCAACCGCTAGGTGATAACCCTAGTCCATTTAGGAGAATGAACTAGGATTTTCTGCCGTTCAAACCGAAGCTCTCAGTGAAGGTAGGTGTTCTAGGAAGAAAATCTGGTGACCGTTTGCCGTTATTGATTGCTTTGTGTGGGAATTTATTGCGTCTTCTTTAAAATCGGTGTAATATTTTTATCCGTATTTAATTAGTGGAGAGAGTGTCAACCTCAAGCATCGTAGAGCGTTCATCAGCAGATTGTTTCTGAATCTTCGTAGATCACGATCGATGTTCGTTCTGCGTGCTTTGTTCTTGAAAGTAAGATTCTACTAATACGTTTATCTTTTTATATTAGGTTTTGCAAAAACCCTGACCCTGAATATCTAACTGATCCTGTTGACGCCCTGGATAAAATAATGAATTAAAAAACTGCTTAGTTACAAATGTGGAGCATATATAATTTGGATATAATTAAAAATTAACGTCAAAATTATATGCATAATATGCAGGATGTCTTTTTTAGATGGCCCGGCTGAATTTCTCTTAAACCAATGACACTAAAAAAAAAAAGGTGTTTAATAATTTTTAGTCTAGTTTCAAATTTTTACCTTTCTTGGAGAAAAATTATACGGTTACCTCAGGCCCAGTTCAAAATCAAAATTTCAAGCACGACCCTACACATTCTGACACAAAATTTTAAAGGATTTTTTACGCTGAAAGCAATGGTGCAATCGGATTTTGAATTTGTCAACAAATGACAAAGTTGTGGCAAAAAGTTTGGAAAAAGCCAGTCTTTTGGTTTGCTATTAATTAATCACATTTCACGTTCGAACGGCCTTGCGTAAAGATGTAAATATTTCCTCTTATTAACCACTCTTCGCCGGTGCCCAGAGTGATAGAGTCAGGGGGAGATGGATTGACAAGCATTTTCTCTCTTTTGCCGCAGTTCTTCAACTGAAGTTGTTGGGTTATGATTGGCGTAGACACTGTTTTTTAAATGGCCCTACAGAAAATAGCCAAGTGGAGTTAAATCGGGTGTCCAAGGAGGCCAACAGATCTTGCCATGAGGTCCTATCCACCTCTCCCGGAAGTGACGATTCAAATAACGTCTCACCTGCAAAGAATTGTGCGCAGACTATCCTTCAAGCTGGAGAATCATTCTTTGTCGTTGTTGCAGAGGAACATAATCTAATAGAGTTGGTAAAACCTCCCTGGAAAAATTGAGTTACTGAGCACCATTATATCTTTATTTAGCACTTTTTATCTTTATTTCCGAGAAGTCCGCACCAAACGTTGATACTATGAACCACCTAATGATGACAAGAGTCGAAATTTTCGAATTTTCCTCTGCCCACGTTCGATAATTCCAACAGTTTAATATGCCATTAGATGTGAACTTGGACTCATCAGTCCATAGGATGTATGGATAAAGGTTTTCTTCAGCCTCCCAAATCGACATTTGTGCAAAGGAACATTAGACGCATAATCAGAATCCCGAAGTCCTTTAACAAGATGAAAGCGATACGGCTTAAAATTGTAAGTCCAGAGTACATCTCTAATTTTATTTTTTGAAAAACCTAAAAAACTTCTAACATTTCGGAGAGAGGAATTCTGATTTTTGCGAACAACAGTAAAATATTCAGCTCCTCGTCGAAATTCGCTGCCGGTTTCTTGGTGATGGAACAGCAACTGATCCGTATTGCGAGCAACACGAATAAACGTTTTGTGGTTTGCTCTGGGGCGATCAGGAAATTTCTAAAAGTACAACAAGACTGCACGACGCGAAGTGCCATCACTATGAATAAATTCACTAGTTTTCGTGGTCCGCTTGACCAATTAACATCTTTCAATTAATTATGGTTTTTAGTTGAGATAAAAAAGTCAGTGTCACGAGCGGGATTCGAACCTACGATCTTCGGCTAAAATGGCTTTTAAATGTTTTCCTAGCTTCAGTCATTCCTCAGTAAATTCAAAAATTCGGGAACATGTCAATTTTTGCACTTTTTACGAAAACTTCCTTTTTTTAAGCTACCTAGTTTATTGAAAAAGTAAGAATGGTTTCAAAAGTAATTTTTCATCTAGAATATGCTGGTACAATTAAAATTTTAATAAATTAGCGTTAAGCCGACCTGGCGATCATCATTTTTGGGAAATGTAATCCCTTATTTTATTTCAGACATTTTTTAAATCCTTTCCAGTCTAACATATTTACAACAGAAACTAAACAATTCATCCATTTGTTCTGGAGATAATGACGTCTTCATCATAATTCAAAAATTTCAATTTATAGTGTTTGAACAAAAGGAGAAAATTAAAAATTTAATTTGTGTTGGTTTATTTAACAAAATTTAAACAAAATCAAACAATTACAAAATAAATTGAAATATTTTATTTCCTAAGAAAACAGTTTAACTAGAATGTAAAGGATTTTCACAAATTTTGAAAGCTTTTTCATTCCACAAAAAAATTATACTAGAAACTCAAAAACTCATTGATTTTTTCTAGAGCCCTCTTCGTCTTCGTTCTTAACTAAATAATTTCAATGTGCGTTAAAATGGTTAACAAAAAGGAAAAAATTAAAAATTTAATTTGTATTGATTTTTTAAACATATTTTAAACAACAAAAAACAGTTACACAATAAATTTAAATAATTGAAAAAATGTGTAGAGATTAGTGACCGTTAATCGATAGTTATTCAGATATCGTGAGATGCGGTCGGGTGTGATGTAGGTTTCAGAAAAACATTTTCTNAGACAAACACTTTGAGCCCTGAAGATGATCTCAATAAAAGATCGAAACGTTGGCACGATAAAGAAAATGTTTTTCTGAAACCTACATCACACCAGACCGCACCTCACGATTTCTGAATAATTTATTTGGTTATTTGGTTAAACATGATCACCCACATACTATGTACAGGGTGTCTTTTTTAGATTGCCCGGCTGAATTCCTTTTGAACCAATGATGCTATCGATCGTTTCGATCTTTATTGAGATCATCTTCAGGGCCTGGGACCAAATAAAGTTTAGTCCTTCTCATGGATTTATTAATATGTACGTAAAAACGAAACGTATCGAAGGTTGAATATCAATAAAGCCTTTGATTCCAACTGTTTTTAATGAATTTAATGATGTAATAAACATAAGGCAGTTCAACAAAAATCAAAAGTAACGCGGTTCCGATTGAAAGGACTTTCAGCCCATTTACCTTTTTTCGCCCCAGAGCCGATCTCCATTTTTCCCTCGGTATCTGCTATTTTTCTATTATCGGGAAGTTGTCATGACTGTAACGGCCCCGGTGGTTAATACAATAGAACGACACGATCATTCCGCCGAGGTTCGGGGTTTTATCAAACAAAGCCTCTGCCCCAATCCCTCGGAAGGACATTTGTATATTATTGAAACTCTTCTCAATTGGATATGCTTACTTGAACGACCCGTCCAATCCCGTCTCGTCCTTTACCATACAGTTAGCCGTAAAAGGCTTAATATTTCTGTTTCTTTATCTCCTTCCATCCTGCCGCATAGATTTCGTATGAAGATAAAAGATATTTCATGAATAAAAAGGAAACAAAGGCTTGGACAAGTGCTGAATAATAAAGTTACACTGCTAAACTAAACAACCCAATTATTATTGATTAGTTGAAGTGATTAGTTAAAATAATATAATAAGTGTATTTAAAGTTTCTTATATCACACATTCCGTCAATGTTTAACATCAATTATTACCAAGGAAAGACTGTACTAATATAATTTTCCATATAAGGGTGTTCTTCAATCCTCTAATGTGATATGACAAAACATAATTAACTCTAAGTGAGAAAGGGCAAAGTTGGTAATCACCTGGTATAGATTCACCCTCCTTAATTACCTAGCAGTTGGATTACATTTGTCTTGCTTCGAGAGGTGGTACACCATGAAGTGGTTGGCATATCTCTCACAGGCGTATTAAATTCATCGTGGTAGCAAGTTTAGAAGTTCCATCGTCTCCTAGTATAATCTTGGTTAACAAGGAAGTACAACCAATTTCAAATCTTTTCCGCCGTTAGATTTGTGTTTTTTTATTAAATTTAAAGAAATAACAATTTGCAAGGGGATGTTAATAACATTAAACCGATTTTATTACAACTTTTTTTTTGGTTGTTAGACAGAAAAATCTTCGTTATTGCCAATAAGCCCTAGGAGTCGAAAAAAAATCATGTATTTCAAGGTTATTCAAGGATAAGAAAATGATAAGGGGATCACTGTAGACTAGTGGTCAGCGTTGTAGACTCTAAGCTCGTAGAACCCGCAGTCATGGGTTCGATTCCCACCCACGCCCCTGGTCTATCACTACCCTTCCACCAATTAATTCATCGCATTCTATGATTTCTCTCTAATATTAAAAAAGGAGGCCATTTAAAAAATAAGTTGGATTCATTGTAAGCACCTTTACAGCTTTTAATATATATATTCAATTTTTATATAAATATATATTTAATATATATTTTATAGCAAACAAATATTTTTGATCAATCTTATTTGAGTAATCCATTAAATTCAAAAACTTATTACTTGGAATAAATTAATTAACAAAATAATTTTAGCTGTAAAATTTAGTGCGCTTAATGTTCCACCTTCCTCCTAACAATCATTGAGCCTACATTATTGAGCCCAGTTTAAAAAAAAAAAGTTATCGATAACTTTTCTAAGCGATTTTCTACACCAATAATGTTAATGGAATCAGATTTATTATTTATAAAAATTAATATACTTGAAATAGCTTCTAAGTATGGCTGATTCGTGACAAAATAATTTCAGAGCAGGTCGTACCCGGAGATTAAAATTCATAAGATCATCCGGCTTCGTTTGGAACATTTAGAAGTCGAATCGTCAAGATGATTTACGTTAAAAGAAATTATATGAAAATATTTCTTGATAATCTGAAAGAAAAGCGCGTTTTATTTGTACGAGCACAACTGTTTGGATCCATTTTTCTGTTTTCCTTTGTACTCGAAGTAGATGTACGAGGTGTGATTTTTTTAAAAATAAACAATACCTCAAAGTTTTGCATTTCGTGATGTTGTGTAAAGTCGGAGTAATTTCACCGGAGCTCTCTGGAAGATATTTTACTTTCTCCTCACACACAAACACAGGAGGTGTTTAAGTTTCGTTAAATTAACCAAGTACTCGAGGCAAAAAGTTCGCTACGACTTCGGTAGGTAAGCGGACTCTGAGGAGGTTCACTTCCAAAATTTTGAAACTTCCTTATCTCAAACCGGCTAATGTCAATGTGTTTGGTTTAGTACCCTCCTGCCTATTGATTTAGGACCTTCATCAAGGAGTAAACAAAGTTCTTAAGTACTTTGGAGGCATCATTGTCCTTAAAACTTCACTATCTTTTCGCCGTGACACTCAGTAATGATAAGACTAAAACATATTCCCTAACTTTTTTTAACGAATTTTACGCGATTACCTTTTTTTTAATGTTTTTAGCTATAGAAAATTAACAAAGTTGTAGAGTTAGATTGCCACTTGTATGCCAACTAACGAGTAAAGTTGGCTAGTGTTAATCAAGTTTCTTCAACCGGCCTTTTTGGTAGAAGGGCTGAATGGAATTTAAAAAAAAAACTGAAGAAAACTTGCGGTGCGAGTAAAGTAGACTTAAAAAAGCAAAGTTGATGCATATTTTATTGCTGTTTTCTTATCTTAAAGTTAAAAAAAGCCATGCCTTTGTTTCCCACTTCTATTTGACTTCCTAGATCAGTCTAATTAAGAGTTTTTGTATAAACTTGGCATGTACGACGAAGTATTGCAGCGGCAATTTTTTCTCACAGGGATGTAACTATAAAATATATTTTGTGATCTATAATTTATAGTACAAGCCAAGTCTTTAAAAGTTTATTGACTATACAAAAAATAATCTACAAATGTTGAAGGTACTAATTCCTACGGAAATGAAATTACTAGGAAAAATGCCCTTGTCAGATAGGTCATATAAAGGATATAAACAGGGAGAGGCAATAATTCTAAATAGGTCATATTTTAGATTTTAAAACAATTAGCTCAAAATTGGTTGTTTTTGGTAAAGCGTTCAAGAGAAAAGTATGTGAAATTGCCAGGAAAAGTACGTAGTCAGATGAAGTGAAGTCAGGGTTATAAACAGGGAGAGGCGCTACCTGATTTGTGCTTTATTATAATAATATTTCTTATAAATCAGTATATTTTCGATTTTAAAGGAAAGAGCTCACCAATAGGTAACAAATTTGTTAAGGTTTGTGACGAGAGTAATAGACCGAATTCAAATAATAAATCAAAGCAAATGAATGTAAGCACTCTTTTTATTTTACTTAATACAATAAAATCAAACCTAAAATATACCTTTTCCCTTGATTTTTGAACAAAACAATAAAATAGAAAAGAAACTGACAAAATTAAAAAGCTCACGCAAGGAAAAAATTATAGAAAAGAAGAACTCACTAATATCATACAATACAGACAGAAGACTATGTCCATCTCTGCCGTATCATTGGCCCCTACTCTATACATTTAATCGTCAAGTTTTCAAGATGTAAATATATGAAATATACAGGAAAAGACCATTGTTAGAAGGAGCGACAAGCATTGCAGAGATAAAAGCAGGGGAAGATAATATGATTTAAGCTTTTGTTATAATTAATTTTCTCCAAAATCTATCATATTTTAAATTTCCAAATTTAAAAAAAAGAACAAATTGATCATGTTTTTTGGCCTTTTTGCCAAATCTATGATCAGACGCCAACATAAATCATAATTGACTAGTTTCGTGGTCCGCTTGACATTTGTCGCCGAGAAAAAAAAAATAGATTACACGACATTTGAAAACTGGCGAAAAGGAGGGAAAATTCAAAAGGTGCGGTTGAGATGGGAGGTTAGTGTCTGATCGAAGTCACGATAGCTCAAGTGGTAGAGTAGCGGCTATCTAGCCGAAGGTCGTGGGTTCGAAGCCCGCTCGTGATACTGACTTTTTTATCTCAACTAAAAACATTAATTAATTGAAAGCCATAAATCATAATTTTTTACGCATTAACCCAATTTTCAGTCAGATTTTCTCCCTTTTAAGCTTGTGTTATAATTATTTTCCCGAAACAATCGTATTTTAGATTTCAAAGCGAAAATTAACAAATTGATAACTTTATTTCTCAGCCTTTTTTTTCAAAGCCTTGATTATCAGATTTCACGAAATATCACCATTTTTCCGTCGGATTTCAAACTTTTCTGACCTTTTCAAGAAAAAATTGTATAAAATGGATAAGAAAAGACCATAGCCTGATAAGGCAACGTTGCCGTAATAAACAGGGAGAGACAGGACTGTTATTTAAGGTTTTATATTAATTATTTGTGTACCTAAATTGTTCTTATTTTAGATTTAAAAGAAAAATAATAATAGCTTACAAATCAATACTACAAATACGATCAGATGCCACTATATTTGTTTTCTGATTAATTCAACTTCTTATCTGAAAGTTAAAAAAAGCCATGCCTTTGTTTCCCACTTCTAGTTGATTTCCAAGATCAGTCTAATTAAGTTTTTTTGAACACTTCAAATAAGTTGGCATGTACGAGTATTGCAGTGGTAATTTTTTTTTTTACAGGGATGTAAATTTCAAATATATTTTGTGACCTATAATTTATAGTACAAACAAAATATTTAAAACTTTATTGACTATACAAAAAAATAATCTACAAATGTTGAAGGTACCAATTCCTTAGTTAGGGTAATACGCAGGGAGAGTCAGAACTGCGATTTGAGATTTTATATTAATTATTTGTCTACCTAAATTGTTCTTATTTTAGATTAAAACGAAAAATAATAATTGCTTACAAGTTAACAAGTAACAACTTCTTGCCTTTTTATTTTTGACAAATTAATATGGGTCAGATGCCACTATATTTTTTTCTAATTAATCCAACTTTCTGTCAGATTTGATTCTTTAGTTGAGGTTTTACATGAGAGAAATATGTGCAATTTAAAGTCTAAGTCAGAAGAAGCGATGTCAGGATTATATGCAGGGGGTTTTTATTTCGATTATTATTAACTTGGCTTCGGGTAGAAAATCGCTTCCTGATTTCATAGCGCATGTAGTTTTAGAAAATCCATAATCATTATGACGCAAAGTCAGGGTTATAAGCAGGGTGAGTTGACTTTCTTTTCCTGGCGTAGGACTTAATTTCAAACGATGTGTTTATTGCAGAAATGGTGTACTTTTTTTTATCAAATCAGGGTATTTCACTTAAACTTATTTTTTACAGGTATTTTCGTATCCTTGTTCTATTCTCGAAAAAAAGGGTTGGGAAATGTTGGATATTAGTGCAGATAAACAGGTTTGTCACTTTCAAAAATTAGAAATCAATGCCTTGAGCCCTAGATTTATTATCAAGTTAACGAGGTAAAAAATCATCCTGTTTATAATAAAGGCCGAAGTTAATGTAGAATGCGTATGTTGTTCGGAAAAAACCGCTGATGAGATCCCTGTAACTCGAAACCATGGTTGTAAAACCGTTAACAACTACCCGGGTTTTTATTGACCGACCGGTTGTTATTACCTCTATAATGTTATTCGAGCCTCTATCATCAATTTTTTTTTTAATACGTGTAATCGATTCTTCGGTATAAAATATTTAATAAGAAGGACAAAAAAATGTCACGATGGAACTAAAACAACCAAAACAGAGCTCCCTTCTGTTGCAAAGTGAAAAATTGAAATTTTAAAGAGCTTAAATTAGTAAGCTCAAAGCTAAAAGAGTTTCTTCGAGGAAGCATTACATTATTTGCCAAAATAGTAATCCTTACATGCTCCTTGTTTTATATAATCCACATTAAAGTAATTTAATAACTAATTATTCCAAACATATGTATTATACGCTTATATGTATGGATATATACAATATGTATTTGACTTAAATGCATATACCAAAATACTTGCACATTATTTTTTCTTTACTATTCCAATCAATGCTAAAGCAAATAAATCTAAAACGAAATCATGACCATTTTTGTTATTATATTACGCCGTTTTGCCCGTAATGACATTGTACGCTGTAGGGTAGACAAGGGGAAAATTAATTAATCAAAATACAGAAGGAAAAATATAATGGAGAGATTATATTTGAGATTTGTGGTGTATAAAGTTCTGAAAGAGTTTACTCGGGTGGGCTGGTTGTGTACAGAAGAACTAATAAGATTCTAAGCCATCATCTGCTCCTCGTAATCTTTCCCTGGCTTTTGGGCTGTAATTACACTACTCTCCCTCTATTTCACAGCATGCCTCCTACTCCATTTATCGAGGATTAAACTCCCCTGGTCAAGAAATGTTCCAAGATTTGACAAGGGATTGGACGATTGCTCGAGTTCTTTTGGGTCGTATTAAATCAGACTTTATATTTTATTCCTGGTCCTCGGACAAATACAATCAGACGGCCTATCTCTTTTCTTAAACTTAATTATTAATTGAACAGTAAATTAAAATTGCCTACTTGGTGGACAAGTTTTTTTTTTATATGCAATAGATTCTTGTCTGTTTTCTTCAATAATTATTAAAAATATATTATGTATCCAGGATACATATTGCATTTTCGTATATTCTTTCTTCTTACTATGCCTATATTTGGATGTTGATGATGATGAATGAAGAGGATAGAAGGTATTCCCCAAGGCACGCAGCCCTAGCCTTTTTGGCTTCCTACTTTCTTAGTTCAGTTTAATTGACCCTTCTTATGAGAAGTAGAACGTCATTTACTTTCATCGCTGCAATTCTTTTTTCCCGGGTCTTCTTGGCCCCAAGATTGTGTCTTCATGGAGCGGATTAGAAAGAGGAAGAAGTTACTAAGAGATTTTATTATACCCCAAGCATGGCAGCCTTTTGGCTAATTGTAATTTTCCTTGTACTTTAGGTCAGTTCAATTGGCTAGATCCATTGACTTCATTGAGCGGTTGCTTCGCATTAAATTTATTCTGACTTCCTATTGCGTAACCTACAAATGGGATCGTTAAATATACTCATTTTGTGTAAGTGTTTATTCAGGTGCGAGTACCCTGTATTTAGTCCCATCACGCCCTTAGTCGTTTACCCTGTCTAACTGTAGCAATGTGTTTCCAAATTTTGTGAGGTTTTTTAATCAAGAGTTTACTATGTCTGGTACCTCTAGAGTTAATCGATTTCTCGGTTTGTTTTGTTTGGTCCCATTTCGAGATGGAAGAGTTTGATCTTATTATCTCAATTATATTGGCATATAGATGGTCCTGAAGATCCTCTTATAACCATATTAACTTGTAACCAGTTTGTCTGCTTGTTCATTACCTAAATCTTCCTGGCGACGTTTTACATACGAACGCTTTTAAGGCTGCTTGGCTGTCTGATCTTAAAATAATTTCCTTGTCAGTGTAAGTTTTTAAGATTTTTTTTTTTTTGCACAAACATTAATAACTAGTATTTCAGCTTGAAAGACCGAGGTGCCTGACCCGAATGCGAAGAATGCGCCGAATTGAAGTCAAAATATCTTCCCTGGTTTATTGGCTTTCTATACCAGTTTGTTATTAATTTACCCATTTCCGTCCTTTCTATTAAGAGGTCGAGTAGGGCAGTTTCCTGTCCACCCCTCCTCTGTGGTAAATTGTAAAGCCTCATGATATGAATTCAAACAAGTTAGGATCTTTATCTTTTCTAAGTTAGGAATTATACTTAATAAGTCGTCCACATATTTCAACCTGAGCTTTAATTCAAACGGCAATTGGGTCCCAAGCCAATCTAATAAATCTGTCATGACGAGGTCAGCTAAGACTGGCGACAAAACACCTCCCATAGCGACCCCATCCTTCCTCAAATTTGAAATATCCATTCATTGAAGTGAAAGACTAAATTTTACTGGTAAGTACTTCTGTGCCCAAAACACCATTTCGTTTATTTCCCCATTAAGGTGATATTTCAATTTTTGTGCAATTAGTTTTTTCATGTTTTAATTGTTTTTGTATATGATAATAAAACAGGCCCTGAAGATGACAGTATAAAAACTGTCGAAAGCTCGGCGAAAGCCGAAAGGAAGTTTTCTCTGTGTTTGACCTCTTCCGTAGATCCTCCGAAAAGACTTCATGTTTCCAGCAGGTCGATAATCTAGCTCATCGTTACATGCTGAAAGGATGTTTCCAGGATCAAATAGTCTACATCAAATAAGTTCCTATTTTATGGAATGGTGATTTTATTTGCTATTGTTGTTGGTCCAGAATTTTTAGTCGCAATCTAATTATTTACTTTTCAGGCCTGTATGAGTTTGTCTTAACTTTTCCTTCTATATATATTTTTCCAATGGAGGTTTGCGTAGTCAATGCTTACGCACTGTCTAATTAATAATACATTAATCGCTAGCCTCTTAGTTTTACCACCAGATTAATAACCCATGGAATCTTAGGTCTTACCTTATATAGCCAAAATGCCATTGTTTCGTTTTAATAACCGAGAATTACCTAGGGTTCTACCATTTTTATTTATTTATTTATTTTTTTTTTTGGCCTTGAACTAGTGTTCATCTAGCCGTTCTACCATTGGTCTTTACTTATATTTAACTTTCAAACATATGCTTAATTTATAAAACTTTCCTAGTTGGTACACCAAAAAGTATCGGCATTTTCCATAGCTTTGTAAACCGACGCTGGTGAAGATTATCCTTTAATTATTATTCAGAAATCGTGAGATGCGGACTGGTGAGATGTAGGTTTTAGAAAAACATTTTCTTTATCGTGCCAACGTTTCGATCTTTATTGAGATCATCTTCAGGGCCTGAGATTTACAAACATTGTTTAAATTTAACAAATAGTGAATTTATACAATTCAAAAATACATTTTTATATTTCTCTTATTTTCTTTGAGTGAGTAGAAATACTTTGATTGAATTTTTTTTTTTAATATTTTTTTGGATTGAATAAATTCATTTTTTTCCACATCTTATATGTATTTGTTAAATTTAAACAATGTTTGTAAATCCCAGGCCCTGAAGATGATCTCAATAAAGATCGAAACGTTGGCACGATAAAGAAAATGTTTTTCAGAAACCTACACCACGCCAGACTGCATCTCACGATTTCTGAATAATCATCGACTAACGGTCACTAATCACCACACATTATCCTTTAAGTCTTAAACGACAAGACATGACATCTGTTTTATCTCTCTATCGTTCAAGGAAATCACGTACTGACCTGAACTAAAATAATCTTGACAATCTGTAAATCGGAAAATTTCATTCAGAAATTTAATTTCATTTACTCCAAGAGGTCTTATTGTTATATCATTGCAATTTATCATTTAAAACATTGAGCCCATCAGTACATCCCCAGCGTAGTCCATCTTCGGTAGGGAAAATGTTATGAAAGCTGATGAAATTATTTTACCTTTGATTTTTTAACCCACCTAGGAATATTTTATATATAAAACATAATATGTAGTGCTTGTAAGAAAAAGAAATTTATAAAGATGACGTGACTTCTCAAAGAAAGGATGTATAAGTACATTTCATACGAGCCCTAATATTCAACTTATAAAACATGACAAAATAGAGAAAAAAATGGACAAATGTTTATTTATTTTTAAGCTGTGCATTTTTTTCCATGGTATCCGTCATATCATCGTAAAGAAAGACATAAGAAGAGTTACAATCTGAAGGATGTCTGCCACCATTGATAACACGATATCCCCCTTTGGAATGCTAAGCCCGGCCGACCGAGAAAAAGCCTAGCCAATTTTATTCACCTACAGGATACCGGTTACTTCGAGTGTAAAAAAAATGTACGGCTGAGATGTTATATCAAATTTTCATAAACGCTACCCCTATGTCATTAAGACGTCGTAATAAAAATGTAATAAATTTCACCGCTAAATTCAGGTCTCACATCAAACGGAAAGTGCGTAAATTGAGTAATGAGTTTTTAATGAGTCTTCTTTATTACGGTGTAATAAAACCTGGTCGTAAAACCGCCTAGAACATTTAATTAAAAGTTAAATTTATTCTTTTGACGTTAGGGACAATAAAATAATGGCGATAATTCTTATTTTTGTGCGACTTTTGCCTTATTTTTGTAGCTAGGGATTTTTAATAGTACAGATTTCTTTGAGGTTTTATATATATTTACGTAAAAATATATTATTTTGCTTTAAAACGTCTTGATAATAAAATAACAAAAGTTGTTTTAGTTCTGATTCCCCTTCAACATCTTGTCATTCGTAAGGTAATTTTATTGCGCTTCCAGAAAGCTATTTTGATTTGGAAATTTCTTCAAAGATGATTTTACGTTTTTACTCAAACCCGATAGATGTTTCTTTAAATACATTTACTATTGGGTATTTTTCCTATTACTAGAAACACATGATTGGATTTATATGCAATTTATCGATGTACGTAAAGTAGGATTTGCCTCATTGATTATCTTTGAGTCTAATTAGCAAAATATAAATTTTATTTAAATTGCAATCGCTTAAAGATTATAGTTTGAATTAGCACTCAACTCTCGTGGGGAAACTACACTAATAGCTAAACGAGAAATCGTTAACTTTAAAGGAAATGTGTGGTGATTAGTGACCGTTAATCGATAATTATTCAGAAATCGTAAGATGCGGTCTGGTGTGATGTAGGTTTCATGGCCCTCACTCAGGCACTCTCAACACGACAAGAATAGCACAATTACACAGAAGACAAACACTTTGAGCTCTGAAGATGATCTCAAGAAAGATCGAAACGTTGATACGATAAAGAAAATGTTTTTCTGAAACCTACATCACACCAGACCGCATCTCACGATTTCTGAATAATTTAAATTTCATGTCATGAATATATTTGTTTTGTAGTTTGAATTGTTGTAATGTTTTTTTAATACCAATCTGAAAAACAAAATAGTTATTGAATGATTTTTTTTTTCAAATAATATTTATTTAACCGTCACTTCCAAACTAGCCAAAACACTTCTTTATCTATCCTCCATTTACTCAATTCTCGTAGGTGTACCGCAGGGTAGCCTATTCGCTCCCCTTTCATTCACAGTGTACACGGTTGATCTATCCCACGCTAATACTTTTACTTTTATTTAATTAGTTATCAATTAATTGTTAATTTTTATTTCCTTTTTTTCTAAGAAGTTGAGAAAAAAACACTCAAAACTGTGCTGAGGAGTCTCGGGGAATCGAGTTCATCGGTAACAGTCAGGTGATCTGAAGTGATTACATGGATGTGACACGTGTTACTGTCTCGAGCATATTTTATTTTCATATTATGTAAGAGTTACATACAGCGTTATTGTTCGGATCCAAAGGCAATTAAATAATTCACAATTTTCTAAAAATAATAATAAATCTCATTTATTAAATCATTTACGTACAGTGGGTATGTTAAACAATACTCCAACACGACCATCGGAGGAGATAGATAGATATTATCGAGGAGATATTATCGAAGTATGATATGTGGCAGGTTTAAGATCTATGTAAAAAAAAACCAGTTCAATTAAGAATTCTTAATAATATTATGCTTGGAACCACACGTTTCAATATTGTAAATCGATGTTCATATTTGTTATCTTTGTCAATTTTTATTATAAGTTTTGAAATCCTAACAACGTGGATCTATCCCTCGAAAGCTCGACCAGGAAACTGGACTTATTCCTGCTTTTTAAAATAATACCCCACATACATAAAAATACAAATATAGATAAGATTGGTATAAAATGTATAAATCAAATAATCTTTCTCTCCCTCTCCCTCACTCCCTCCCTCACCCTCTCCCTCCCTCTCACTCTCTCAAAGACTGTTTCCAATATTTTCGTTTTCGGATATGCTGAGGGAAAATGGTAGAGTTGCAATTTTTTTAAATTATATTATAATTATTTATATTACCATTATAAGATTCATTGGCTAAGACATTATGGGGCAAGATCTGGTAACACACTTAGTTCCACGAATAACGAATATATTTTGTAGCTTAAGCTAATTTCGCTTAAAAACTTACCTTTGAAGTTGATGTGGAAGTAAAATATCAAAAGTTCCGAGACGACCGGCATTTTTTGAGTAAGAATTAAGGCTTTAAAGACCCAGCAGAAATTTTCACTTCGCTCTTTTTTTGCTACCTCTGGAAGTAATTTTATTATGGCCATCCATCATTAAATGAAGTGTCCGGTATGGCACATCACATTAGGGATATTTGAAGGGTTAAAGTCATAAAAATCTATTAGAAGGAAAGTGGGTTTACGGAAAGATTGTCCATAAAATAACTTTATCCCTTTACGTTAAGGACTATTTTCATACAAGGCTTAAACGCACGGTATAAATAGTCAGTATTTTGGTTTACAAGAAAATTCAGGGGGCCAGTTTTGAAATATTATTATTTTCTATATTTGATTAGTGGTCATAAATGACCATTTTAGTTATTCCAATTAATTATTTTTTATCTAATGTTTGGGTTGAGATGAAAAATTAGTGTCATGAGCGGGATTCGAACCCACGACCTTCGGCTCAATTCGCCGCTGCTCTAACCATTTGAGCTATCGTGACTTCAAGTGGTTCCAGTTACGATAGCTCGAGTGGTTAAAGCAGTGGCGTATTGAGCCGAAGGTCATGGTTCGAATCCCGCTCGTGACACTAATTTTTTATTTCAGCCAAAAACCTTAGATAAAAAGAATAAATAATTGGAATTATTAGTTTTGTTTGAATAGCGGAAATAATAAGTTTTTTTTTATTTTAACCTATCAGAAAGCTCGACAATTGTCTTAACAAAGGACATTATTTTTTTTAAGTCCCGCCTCCCACGCTATATATTGACTAGAGGTATTGAGTTCTTTACAGGCCGTAATGTGATCCTGGGATATATACCTTGACCGTCCGGTTATTGGTTTCGCACGGATCCCATGGGTGTACCTCGAGCAAAATTATCTTTCCTTCCGTCCAAGCGTGACAACATAAAGCATCCCGGCTCAACCGAAAACATATCGCAAGGCATACTGTATTATCAGACTGTTTTAGCATAATAACAATGGAGAGACGGTCTCTCTAAAATTAACATCAGCCGCCTAGCAATACCATTGAGAGCTTATTAAAAACAGAAACGACACATTTTTTGGAACATTTGTACGTGTTAACGCCCCCTGAGAACCGTGTTGATAACGATTGTCTACATTTTTATTATCCTTTCTACAACATTAGAACATTTACTGTATTGAGATTTTCCTTACATTATATACTATGTATTTGAAAATGTTTTAAATAAAGAGGGTGACAGTACCTCACACTAAAATTTATCATTATCTATTAACAATTGTTAATTAAGAATTATAATTGATTAATTTTTGTTCTGTGTAGAGAGTATAGAGAAAAAAATCCGAAAGAAAAGTACTGCAAAACCAAGCAACTCTAATAATTCACTTTATATATGTTTATTTAGCTGTTCCTGATACTGTGAAATTTTTAATTATATTATAAAATACTATTATAATTACTGTTTTATACCCGACCGTTTATTCTGTTCTGAAAATGTCAGGGCTCGCCAGCCAACACGTTGCAATAATCCCCTGGGAGGTGGACACTTTTCCTCAACAAAAGACTTCATAATTGTGAGGAAAACGGACGTGTCTCATGGTTAAATTGTTTCTAAAGATATCAGGGAAAACTTAAACGCAGGCTAGTTGAAGGAACGAGGAAAACACCGCCGAATAGGTCATACAAGAACTACCCACGTTTATACTACAATTATCTCGATGTAGTTGAAAAGAAAGTAATCCTCTGGAATTAGAATTGGAATATACAAAAACAAAGATAAAATATAAACTAATCGAATGATTCTGAAAGGGCAGATTATTTGAAATTCGTGGTGTATCACCGGCCCTCCGCGTGTATTCCTTCTATTTCCTGTCTTTCTCGCGTATTTTATATTGAACTGCAGCCATTTGAGCATCTCAATCTGGTTACTGACTCTCTGCTTTTACTTATATATTACGTCGTTATTTTAAAATGCTAGCCTCTTGTTAGTACCTCAGGTTGTCAATTTAAAAATAGATACACAACATACAATACATAACATATATATATCGGTACAAACATATAAGTCTGGTCTCATTCACTCCCCCAGAGTACTCGATATTCCTCGGGGCGGGGCCGAACCCACTCCATTCGCGCTAATAACTTACTTTTGCTCCCCAGACATCACACACTCACCCCAGAGTACTCGATATTCCTCGGGGCGGGGTAAATAACCCCTTCCATTCACGCAAATAAATTACATTCATCCTTGTGTATTAACATAAACACCACACAAAAACTTCAGACACAACACAAGCACAGCACAAACACACATAAACTATATACATTTGAAAATCCCTATAGCCCTGAGGTACCGGTACAACGATTTGTGCCCGCTGCCGTGCCCCAAGACTACGCACAGGTCCGATGAAATTCCAAAATATTGCCTATAAACGTCGAGCCGTCTACAATTGAAAAGGTGCTCGACTGTTACGCTATCCTTGCATAATGGGCACCTTTGCGGTCGCTTTCCTGCTAGAAGGTGCCCGTGCGTAATTCTTGTATGACCTATGCGTAGTCTTGTCAGTATGACCTTTTCCCTTTTTGACCCATTTTCCGTGAACCATGGAAAATGCAATATATAAACGCATAATATGATTTTTTGAAAATTTTAAAATTCTATAAAATTTCTATTCTTTGTTTTTAGAAATGAAGATAGCACTACCTATGCTAGGATGTCTTTGTGCGTTGGTGATCCTAATGTCACCTGAAGCGACCACAACATCTTTAGACTACGACAGTAAGTATGCTTGAATGTAATGACCTCTAATTTCCTTGTTGCATTTGACAAAACCTGGAAAATGAGTTGGTTTATAGTTTCCTGATTTCTGTTTCCCCAAAATTTCACCGCTTCGAATGGTCTTAAAACTTTTTAGTTGAAAGAGGGTTCCCAAAAATATTCTTAAGGATTTCAGTCATTTAGGGGGTGCTACCACCGAAAATAAGTACTGTTTATGATGAAGATTGTATGCAGCAGCAAGGTCTGATCAGTTTCCATTGTAAAGTTAATCACAAACCAGTGGTACAAGAGAGCCTGAATCCGGTTGAGTGAAGTTGATTTCTTAAACTCCGTGGCGACTCTATCTGTATTAGAAGCCATGGGTAGAAAAATTCTCGAATAATTAGCTGTGCTCGCTCTGTAATTTAAATGTAAGAGAGGATTCATTTCTTGGGTAAGTCTACAATTCAGGAAAACTTGATTCGGCGAGAAACCTGCTGAGGGAAGAAATTTTCCCGTTTCTAACTGGACAGACTGATGTTCGTCTCTTAATTAAGTACGCCCGAGGTTATCAGATGTATAAGCGTTCCTGTATCTTCTTTGTTT
Organism: Cimex lectularius; assembly: GCF_000648675.2. NCBI lineage: Eukaryota > Metazoa > Arthropoda > Insecta > Hemiptera > Cimicidae > Cimex > Cimex lectularius. Next base: position 1,104,775 of record NW_019392673.1, on the reverse strand, counting down.
GAAATAATTCATGTTTTTCTGTTTAGATCAATGTGGGAATAGTCTCTAATTAGGAGAACCTTTATTTTTTTATGTGTGGTGATTAGTGACCGTTAGTCGATGATTATTCAGAAATCGTGAGATGCGGTCTGGTGTGATTTCAAAAAAACATTTTCTTTATCGTGCCAACGTTTCGGTCTTTATTGAAATCATCTTCAGGGCCTGGGATTTACAAACATTGTTTAAATTTAACAAATACATGTAGGATGTGGAAAAAAGTGAATTTATACAATGCAAAAAAAATATTTTTTATATTCAATCAAAGTATTTCTACTCACTCAAAGTGTTTGTTTCTGTGTAATTGTACCATTCTTGCGTGTCGTGTTGAGAGTACCAGTGTCCCAGTGAGTTATTGCTATTTTATGTTTATATACGTTGGATTTTGAAAGGGTGGGGAAGAAAGTCGGTATAGAAAGACATTTTTGTATAAGGCGTCCGCTTCTTTGAGGTGAAAAGAGCCGACGAAGGGATAAAACGTTGGTAATGGTTCGGCCTGATTATCCTTTCAGGATTATAAAGACGGGGATAAATAGAAAAAGGAAAGCCAAATTGTTGAAAAATTAGACTATGTGAAAAGTATTTGAGGTGTGGAATGTGATGAATGTTTTATATGTTATAATATGTTTTGTGTGATGTGATGATATATGTATGTTATCTATATTGAATTTTATTAATGATATTGGCGTAGCTGCGACTGAGTTTACATGTGTCTGTTCTGTAATTGAAGCTGTGTTTATCTCTATTGATGTAAACCATTTCTAAAAAGTTACGTTTATGTTTGTTTTGTTCTGTGTGTAATATTTTTGGATTGTTGAGGTCGAAATTGTTTTTGTGTTCAAAATGGTGGGTAGCGAGTGCTGTAGGATTTTGCTTGGGTTTTTTGCAATCATAGATATGTTGTTTTACTCTCTTGCCCAGATATTGGGATGTAAGTTGCCGGACAGTTTAAACAGTTGATTTTGTAGATTAGGTCAGATTTGTTTGTTATTGGTGTGGGATCTTTAATTTTGGAAAAAAGTGTTTGAATTGTTTTATAATTTTTGAAAGCTATTTTCAAGTTATCGGGCGAGAGAAATTTGTTTAATTTTATTGTGTGATAGGCCGTGAATAAATGACATGGGAATGTATGTTGGTTTGTTTGTATTTGATAGATTTGATGTAGTATTGTTAGGAATTTGTTGTTTTTAGTGTTGAGTTGTAGTTGTTGATTATTCTGTTGATTATGTGTTTAGGGTAATGATTGTTATGGAGGATCTGTTTGTATATCTTTATGTTCTTAATGTGAAATGATTCATGGCTTAGGGTAATCATTCTGTGAAGTAACCCTTTGGCCGTGTTTATTATTGTATAAAGAGGATGGTGAGGTGTAAAGTTGAGGTAGCGATCAGTGTTTCTTGGTTTTTGATACCAATCCGTGATAAATGTGCCATCTGATTGTTTTATTACGATTGTATCTAAACATGGTATAGTTTTGTTGTTTTCGATTTCATGTGTAAATTGTAAGCGTGGGTGAAAGCTATTAAATGTACCTAATGTAGTTTGAATTTGATCTGTGGGAACTGCTGTCAATATATCATCTACGTATTTAGTCAGGAAGGGTAATGTGAAAAGGAAGTTGTGGTATAACTGGTTTAATATATATGTGTCTGCAAGTATCGGGCCTAGGTTGCTACCATGGCTATGCCAATAGTTGTTTGTAAAATTGATTGTTGTATGTAAAATATCCGTTAGTACAGCAGTGTCGAACCATTGTTATGAACGTGTTCTTTGATAGTCTTGTGAGTGGTGTTATGTTGGTCCATTTATCTTTAATAATGTTTAGTGTTGTGTCTATTGGAATTTTTTTGAACCAGATGGCACACTTTTACCCACATCCTACATGTATTTGTTAAATTTAAACAATGTTTGTAAATCCCAGGCTCTGAAGATGATCTCAATAAAGATCGAAACGTTGGCACGATAAAGAAAATGTTTTTCTGAAACCTACATCACACCAGACCGCAACTCACGATTTCCGAATAATTTATTTTTTTAGTTTTGCCACTTTATTCAGTTTTTACTTGTTTATAAGTTGCAACGAACTGAGCAGACTCATTGCTTTAAAAACTACTTATAAATTCTATTTAATTATTAATTAAGTTTAATTATTATTATAATCGTAATATTAGTTCAATTGATATTATGTCAAGAGCACTATCAATAGGTGACCCGCGGAGAACCTGACTCGGAAAATGGGCTAATTTACCGTACATAATGCTTTATAGATATCTCCTCTTTTCTTACTATGTGTATGCTGAGAGAGAATGTATTTATTAGCGTAAATGTGTAGTGTGAGAGAGAGACTGATGGCGAAATACTAAGTACTCATCTACCCCCAATTAGATTAGTTATGTAATATAGAAGAATATCATCTATTCTACCACCCTAACTAAGTGAATGGCATGTAAATAGGAGAGAGTGTATTTAAGAGTGAGAGGTTTGGATTGAGGCTGGTTGCGTTGGGGGATGAAATAACCTAGCTTGTTATAGCCCCTGGAGCACAACCTGTACGGATAAAAGGTCGGACACCGGACTGCCAACACCCGTGGTGGGTAATTGTCAAGGCCTGCCGGTAATTCATTGTAAATTACACAAACTGTGGAGACGTGATAGGCGTGGGTATGTTATGTACTTTCGTGTGCGGAATTGAGCTTATATGAGCCAGTAATCAGTTACACTTGGTGGCAGCGTCTGGAGCACTTAAGGCATCATGTGTCTTGATGGTGTGGTCCCAGTAACCAGCTGACGACAAAATTACGACATCATTACAAGTTAATTGTAACATTTAAATTAAAACATCTAGACTATTAAAAGGTCCGAGTCATTGAATATTTTAATGGCGCAGTTAAGTCCATCTTCTTACATTAAGGCTAAGAGGTAAAACTAATTAAAATTATGCACCATGTACACTAATGGTGCCACTTTAAGAACAATATTAAAAACGATGGACCTTAGTCGATTATTTTAACAACAAAAAAACAAGTTAGATATAATATAAAGAAAAACTAAACTAATTACTTTATTTTGCTATATAATTTGATTTTTAATTATTACGTCTGGAAGGCAAGATTGTCGCTTTTATTGCTTAACCGGTCTAATAAACCGCATTGCAAAAGCAGTAAAGCCACCCCAGATGCCGGTTATAAAACTTAGCGTCGTGGGTTTATCATTAGAGACAAACAAATTAAATTAAGTTTAAATAAAGCAGTTTGTCTGCAGGTGAACATAAATAGAAATCTTATATAAGAACAAAATAAAACGTTTTTCTTGTAATAAATGTTTAGATGTTATTGTTAAAAACGTTAATAAAATTAAAATAGGTTTCGATGTTTCAGGTGTTGGCGACTTGTACGAGGGCCTGAAGCGAGCAGCTTATCCAGAAAGGGTGTACAAGATGGAAGAGCGAAAAGATAATAGGACGCCACAGCTAAGACTACGATTCGGACGAAGAAGTGTTCCCCTTTTTCCTCTGGTGCATATACAAGTCTAAATAAAACAATTTATATATAACAAACGAAAATCGAATTGGCACTAAAGTCAATGATCTTTTTTATTTGGGTGCTGACTGATATGATCTATGAGAATCTGATATATTGAGTGTCACAAATAAATATCAACGGAACAACTTTGAAAAAGCAACAACTACCTAAGAAATTGCTTAAATTCTTAAAAGAGAATGTACTTTGAGATACAAAGGTTGTGACAACTCAACCGAACTCTGGATCTATTTTTGCTTCCCATTGCTTATACCCCTGCCAATAATTAAAGTAAATGAATAAATAGATCAAAAGAGACCCAATGTGCTAAAAACCTACTTGCTGAAGCATACCAAAGACGTTTTCACAATCTGACTTAAACGAGCATTGAACTTTGCTTGAAAACAAAACAACTTTGCAATAACTAAAAAACAAAATCAATGCTAAAACTAAACTAAAAACCAAAATATCAACTACCTAAGAAATTGCTCCAATTCCTAAAGGAGAATGCAGTTTTCAAGGTAACGAGATTGTAAGGAGAAAATCATACTTTATGTGTGGTGATTAATGACCGTTAATCGATAAATCTAAGAGGTAAAAAATCGATACATCTAAAGTGAAACAAAAATTTATATTTAGGTGGTCTCTAGATGAGCTAAAAGGAAATTTTATGTTAGTTTTAAGGAAAAAAATTTATGACCTAGTTTACTTGAAAAAATTTGGTGTTTTGAAGTTTTTGGTTATTGATAAACTTTGATATCATTTATTATTGTTATTATTTCAACATACATAAAAAATACTATAAAATGATATATTCACGTAGTTGATATGAGCAAGTAGAACGGCGAAATAAAAATAATAAATAACGGTAAATTTCAACATAAAAAAAATTGGCGAAACCAAGGCCTATTCGCAAGAAGAGGCGGAGGTAAAATCGATAAGTCTAAGAGGTAAAAAATCGATACAGCTAAATTCAAACAAAAATTTATATTTAGGTGGTCTCTAGATGAGCTAAAACGAAATTTTATGTTAGTTTTAAGGAAAAAATTTATGTCCTAGCTTACTTGAAAAAATTTATTTTTTGGATTTTTTGGTTATTGATAAACTTTGATATCATTTTTTTTTTAAATTTAGAAATCGTGAGATGCGGTCTGGTGTGATGTAGGTTTCAGAAAAACATTTTCTTTATCGTGCCAACGTTTCGATCTTTATTGAGATCATCTTNTGTTATATGTAAACAATGTTTGTAAATCCCAGGCCCTGAAGATGATCTCAATAAAGATCGAACGTTGGCACGATAAAGAAAATGTTTTTCTGAAACTTACATCACACCAGCCCGCATCTCACAATTTTTAAATAAATATCGATTAACGGTCACTAATCACCACAGATTTGATATCATTTATTATTGTTATTATTTCAATATACATAAAAAATACTGTAAAATGATATATTGACGTAGTTGATATGAGCAAGTAGAACGGCGAAATAAAAATACTAAAAAACGGTAAATTTCAACTTTAAAAAAAGATGAGCTAAAAGGAAATTTTATGTTAGTTTTAAGGAAAAAAATGTATGACCTAGTTACTTGAAAAAATTTGGTTATTGATAAACTTTGATATCATTTATTATTGATATTATTTCAACATACATAAAAAATACTGTAAAATGATATATTCACTTAGTTGATATGAGCAAGTAGAACGGCGAAATAAAAATACTAAATAACGGTAAATTTCAACATAAAAAAATTGGCGAAACCAAGGCCCGTTCACAAGAAGAGACGGAGGTAAAATCGATACATCTAAGAGGTAAACAATCGATACATCTAAATTCAAACAAAAATTTATATTTAGGTGGTCTCTAGATGAGCTAAAACGAAATTTTACGTTAGTTTTAAGGAAAAAAATTTATGTCCTAGTTTACTTGAAAAAATTTGGTTTTTTGAATTTTTTGGTTATTTGTGTAGAGATTAGTGACCGTTAATCGATAGTTATTCAGATATTGCGAGATGCGGTCGGGTGTGATGTAGGTTTCAGAAAAACGTTTTCTTAATCGTGCCACGTTTCGATCTTTTATTGAGATCATCTTCAGGGCCTGGGATTTACAAACAATGTTTACATTTAACAAATACATTTTGGATGTGGAAAAGTGAATTTATACAATGCAAAATATATTTTATATATTCCCAGGCCCTGAAGATGATCTCAATAAAAGATCGAAACGTTGGCACGATAAAGAAAATGTTTTTCTGAAGCCTACATCACACCCGACCCCATCTCACAATATCTGAATAACTTTTTGGTTATTGATAAACTTTGATATCATTTACTATATTATTATTTCAATATATATAATAAAATACTGTAAAATGATATATTCACGTAGTTGATATGAGCAAGTAGAACGGCGAAATAAAAATACTAAAAAACGATAAATTTCAACTTAAAAAAAAAAATGGCTAAACCAAGGCCTATTCACAAGAAGAGGCGGATACGTATCCGATATTTTGGAGTGTAGAATGACCAACAAAAAAGTTGGGTCTAAATCCGTGACACACCAACCTGATCGTCACCTTGTAAGTCGTAGTGGACCCAGTATATCCTTCGCGTTTGAAACATAAATTTCGTTCAAATGTGCTGATTTTTGACTTCTAACTGCCTGCAACCCTGACGTCATTAATAGTTCGATACGTGTATTTCCAACAGGAGTTAAATTCTAAATTATGGACTTCAGGTGGGGTCCTGATAGAAACTTAGTGAACACACATACCAATCAAATCAAAATTAAATGAAAATTGTGTGAATAACGATATTTTAAGGGGATTGCGTCTTAAAGTTATACTAATAAAAAAGGTTCTTTTAATGCCTTAAGTAGAGGTCTTCTTTTGTCCCGTTTAAAACTTCTTTTACTTAATCTTCTGCTGTCTTTATCCACGACAACGTCACTCGCCGAGTTTTATTCACAAAAGCGTACAAAATCTTATCCAATATACATATCATATTGTGACATTCTCTTGTCGACATTCATTGTGTGTTTACGTGAATCAATCGCTGTCTGTTCCAGTTGTATCACATCATCGGGGCTCTGACAATTTTCCATAATTGTTTTATTTAAATAACAAGCCTTGGCGTTAAATTTGAACGGTCCTATTGTCGGCATCAGAATGACGGGCAGTGTTTGATGCGCGCGTTCGCCGGAGCGTGGCTCCTTTTCACCGCCGATTATGTAAATCCATTGAAGACGCATCAATCATTTGAAGCATGATATATAGCCCTGACATTGTGAAGAAAGTGTACGTGTCTGATTGAACTGAAGCTAATTATTTTCTTAACGCATGGCGACAGGGCCGATTAAATTTTCCATCCAATTCTACCAATTTCCCTCAAATGCAATCGATCAAATAGTGGTGTAAAGTATCAACATCGTCAAAATTAATTACATATTTAATGTCTTTCGAGTTCAAAACGTGAGATTGAATTCCACTTCAAAACTATATATGTTTAGATGGCGGTTGACTTTTCCCAGCAATATTTATGTTGCCATCATTTTCCATAAACTGGAAAAGAAATAAGGACTGAAAGCTTCTTATCGTCTGTTTTGACAGACTCTTCCTTTGCTATCCTTCATCTCCATGCATCGTTCGAGATAGTTGGTTCCCTTATAGGAAACAACCCCGTCGACATATCAGCTAAAATGATTTACGTCAAGTAATTTTTTTTTAAGTTTATAAAAAGTTTCATTGCATTTTTTGTTCAATAAGCAACCGTATGATTAAATAGGACATTTTATGATTTTTTAATATATATTACGAAAAGTAAACAAATTAATAATGTAAATTAATACCATGTTTCAAAATTACTTTCAAACAGATTTTAAAACTTTCATCTTCGCTTACAATTCACACATGAAGTAGAAATATAAAACAAAATCAATTAGGGTTTTTAGTTGAGATGAAAAAAAGTTAATGGCAAAAATTTCAAAATTTTGAAAAATGGCAAAAGGAGGGAAAACTCATAAGGTGGGGTTGAGATGGGGAGTTGATGTTCGAGTGGATCAAGGTCACGATAGCTCAGGTGGTAGAGCAGCGGCGTATCTAGCCGAAGGTCGTGGGTTCGAATCCCGCTCGTGCCATTAACTTTTTTATCTCAACCAAAAACCTTAATTAATTGTCATGTATTAATTGGTCAAGCGGACCCCGAAAGTAGTGAATTAATAAAACAAAATACCATTCCTGGACACACTTGTAATAAGACAAACAGATGGCACACTAATTACAGATTGGTACCAAAAACCAATGAACACTGATCGCCAGCTCAATTGTACATCACACCCACACACAATATTAAACACGGCATGTACACAGATCATATCTCTAATCATGAATCCTTTCACCTAAAAAACATTCAAACCAAAAATCAAATCTTACATAACAATAACTACCCGAAAACCATAATCAACAGAATCATAAACAATTATAACCCATCACTACGGATCATCCATCACCACGAGTCTGGTCATAAGCAGGGAAAGGCAAGACTCAGACTGCCTCCAGTTATGCGAGTTTTTCCTGTACAAACGCGAACGACGATCTAGAAATTAGATTATATTATCACTTTCTACAATGTGACAAAACCTTGCATTATAATCAATTAATTAAGGTTTTCAGTTGATATAAAAAAGTCAATGGCACGAGCGGGATTCGAACCCCCGATCAAGGTCACGATAGCTCAAGTGGTAGAGCAGCGGCGTATCAAGCCGAAGATCGTGGGTTCGAATCCCGCTCGTGACACTGACTTTTTTATCTCAACTAAAAACCTTAATTAATTGAAAGATATTAATTGGTCAAGCGGACCACGAAAACTAGTGAAATGAACCATTGTGTTGCAATCAAACTCCGGCTTTTATCCATTTTTTAACCTGCGGGTAGATCTGATGACGTTTTATGATCTCTTTCAAATTTCTTTTTAAAAAATCGTTTTTTCATCAAGTATTCAAATAATCTTTAAAAATAAGTGTGCCATTGATCAAAAACAATCAAAGAAAGGTGACGTGATGTCGGGGTTATAAGCAGGGAAAGGCGCTCTGACGCTTTTATGTTATTCTAATTTTACCTGTTTAGAACGTAAACAACCAACAAGAGCTCTGCCTTTTTTGCTGCAGTTGCTTCATACCTGTTAATCAAAGCAGATTATTTTTATTTTAAATATTCAATTTAATAAACTGAATTATACAAACATTATAAAACTCGGAGCCAAAATCTTTTTCTTCTGAAACGAGTTCAATATGCAAAATATCTTATAACCCTTCTTCTTAGATAAAATCTCTTTCCCTTGCGGCCAGTGCTACTAAATATATTTAAAAATATTTAAAGGTCGAACATTGGTAAAAATGAAGTTTTTCTTTCAGGAATATTTGTTTTTTAATTATAACAAATCAAATAATTTAATGTGTTGATATTTACAATCTTAATTCTATATTGTATGTTGCAGGAAGAAAGACGTCTCGACCAGTCAAGAATGGATTACTTCAGCAACTAACAAATATTCAGTTTATTTGATTTTTAGTATAGGAATAGCATGAGCATGTTGATTAAAATGCAATATGTCATATGGTTTTCAAAAATAATTCATAATTTAGATGTCGTCTTGGTATAAAACGTAGTTGTAACACTTTTTGCAAGCCCATTGTTAATAAACAAGGTCAATTTTATTCCAATGTTTTCAATTCAATATAATAACCAGTGTTTGAACCATTTATGAGTAGAAAATATATTATTTTTAATTAAAAATGTTCCTTTCAAAGCCAAAATAAAAAGATAAAAAATTATGAATGAAAATAAGTAATTATCCTCTTAGTTATATTATAATATTTTTTTATTGTTTTTCATGGAATCTACTCGGTCCAGTAAAAGCAAGAAGAGAGAGATTTTAGTATAATAATTATTATTATTATTTATAAGAAAATGTGAGAAACTAAGGAAGCATGCAAATAAATATAAAAATCAAAGAAAAGATCATAAAGAAGATGAATGATGAGATTAGCGACCTGAGGAGAAGGCGAGATTCTGCCCGTAGACGCTCCAGGCGCACTGGTCACCCAGAGGATCGTTTACGGAATTTAGCTCAGTCTAAACTCCGAATGGCTCAAGGCTATTACTTCCACGAGGCCAGGTCTTCTGTCCCCCGATACCAAGTCCATGTGGAACTGCGCGAACTCTCTGCACCTCATGCCAAACCACCCCTGTCTTCCCTGATGAATTTAACGCCCATTTTACATCAACATCACAATCTTCCGGTCCCAACTACCCTATTTCCCTTCCTAGCTACTCTCCATTTGATCCTAACAGTTTTTAGATATTTCACCCAACGCACTAGTACTTCCATTAAGCGGATCCGTACCGAGGCAGTTGGGAGTGACGGGATACCCATAAAACTCATTAAAGTGTATCTACCTTTTATCCTTACAATCCTTCTACATATCTACAATTTTTCCTGGTAAAACGCCATTTTTCCAAAATCATGGAAGCAGGCGATTGTAAAACCTCTAAATACCCAACACCATTTCTGTGGTTCATGGAGGAGAGTTATCTTTTTTGGTGGTATGCAGATGCAGAAACCTCTAAATACCCATCACCCCTAACGATTTCTGTCCAATATCTATCCTCTCTAACCTAGATAAACCCCTAGAAAAATTAGTCTATTTACAAATGTCTTCCTATTTAGAAACTTCAAATTTCCTTGTCCCCCTCTAATCTGGTTTTCGTCCTGGCTTTTTCACACAATGTCCTAAAACTGACTGACATACAGAAGGCTACTGACCAATGTAAAATTATAATTCTTGTCCTCCTGGACTTCTCCAATGCCTTTGATAGAGTAGATCATTCCTTTCTCCTTGCTAAACTCAAAACGTAATCATTCTTCCGCAGTATCCACAATTGGCTTCAATCCTACCTTTCACAACGTTTCCAAGTCCCCAAATAAGTCCCCATCACTTCTGGAGTTCCTCAAGGGTTAGGTATCTCTGCTTCTCTTTTTTGTTGCTACATTAACGACTTTCCTAATTCCGTAAAATATTGCTCCCACTATCTTTATGCAGACGACTCCCAAATTTGCCGTTCTTTTCCACTTACTGACTTACTAGCTGCTATTGTAAAAATTCAGGAGTAATTTAATAAGTTCCTGGGCCACTAAAAATGGGCTTACGCTTCATGTAGAAAAGACTCAGGCCAATGTGTTTGGATCTCGTCCACTCCTTCAATCCTTACTTTTATCCCTCCGTTTACCATTAACCATCACCCTATTTCTTTCTGTTCCACTGTCAAGAACCTTGGGATTGTACTTGGCCAGACCTTACCTTGGAAGCCTCATATTTCCCAGATCTCCCGCCGCTGTTTTTCCACCCTCCATCAGTTCCGTTGTGCCAGCCATCTTCTTCCCATTAGTACCCGTAAACACCTAGTTTCCTCTCTAATTCTCCCACACTTTGACTATGGATGTGTGGTGTACGGGGACGCACTGGGGAGCGGAATAATAGACTTAAGCGCTTAATGAATTGTTCTGTACGCTTTATTTACGGCTCTCCAAGGAGGTCCCACTACTCCTACTAATATGTACTTTAGTCTGAAGTGGTTAAATCCTTCCCACCGCAGGCAATACTTTCTCGGCTCCTTCCTTTACCAAACAATGTCTTCCCACTCCTCTCCTTATATATATGATCTCCTAACCATTAGGTCTGCGGTACACAACCGTCATACTCGTTTTAGCTATTCTGATCTCCTAAACACAGAACTATTGCTTTCATTGTTCCTTCCTCATCCGTTCATTCAGCCTCTGGAATTCCTTCCCTACCCCTCTTTAACTAACACCCGTCTATTTGATTACCTCCTGTCAATACAACTAAGCACCAGTTACCGTAATTGAAAAATTATTATTAAATCATCTGTAATGTTCATAATTGTCTCTTTTAATTTTATACAGTACATTTTGAGTATAAGTTTAAAATGTATATATTTTATAATTGTTTTTTGTAACTTTGCAATTGTAATTGTTTTTTTTTTTTTTTTTTTTTTTTTTTTTTTTTTTTTTGTATATGTGTTGAGCACGAGTCTAGATACAGTTCTATTATGCTTTAAGCCCCTGAATAAAGTTTATTTATTTCTTCTTCTTCTTCTTCTTCTTCTTCTTAAAGGAAAAAATAATATAATTACAATATTTACCCACTATTCAGAGGAATACGTCCATATTAAACACTAGTCACTTGTACAAACAGATATTATTTTTTTCGGTTATTTTATATTAAAAATAAAAACGAAGTAGAGAGGAGTCAGGAGATATTGTGCAGCATGGACGTCTCGAGCCGAAGAAAGCGAGAGAAGCCTACGCCCTTCCGTCCGGTCTTCTCCCGGTAACGTGGCTCTGATAACGTCCTATAACAAATTTGATGTTGCCTCCAATTTCGTCATAAAGTATACAAATTAACCATTCACATACTTTTGTAAAGCTCCCATTTAATGGGACTAAAAATTCGTAGGCATGATAGACTTTATCATCGATTCTTTCCACGCATGGCCGAAATCCAAATACCTTTGCATCTGCTTACCACCAAAAAAGATAATTCTCCTCCATAAACCACAGAAATGGACACTGCTTTTGACAAATGCAAAAACATAATACAATAGAAAAATATTAACTTTTCTTGATCCCACCGCAAAATTATCCTTAAAAGCTGACGCGTCGAACATCGGAGGCGTTATTCATCAAGATCAAGAAGAATATCCACGACCCTTAGCCTTCTACACCAGGAAGTTGATAGCAGCTGAATCCAAATACTCCACATAGATCGTGAATTATTAGCAATATACTCAACCACAAGAAACTTATTTATTGGAAGGTCACACCTTTGCAATCTTCAATGGTCATCGTGTTCACATTTGCGATTGTGATTACGCTGAGCCTGCAAGGAAAACACCAAAGCACTGCCGCTAATCTGATGTATGGAACAAATCTGTAACTCCGGTGTATCTGTGTAATCTGTAAACAGGTGAATTCTTCGAAAAACCTACAAATCAGTCACCAACACATAACTACGGTTCACAAGCTCCATTCCTTATTCTCCAGAAGACGATCCACCACCACAGCTTGGCACGCATGGAAAAAACATTTGGGCATAGTGAATCGGACTCAACCTCCCACTTCTATATCAGGTATAACGGCGTTCGTGCATCCCTTCAGAAATCTTATACGGAAGTTCTACGACGCACACTAAAAACGATGTGCTAATTGGAGACACACCTACCACAGTATCCAAAGATCGTTTAAAACCGTCATTCATCACTGACCATGTTGACTATGAAGAAACACGATGTCTCGAACTACCATCACCTCATAACTCCGTACCAGTGATACCTTCTCCACCTCCACCTCAGGACTCGGACATGCCAAACCCGCCACCCATACGCAGTGTTCGTCGAGTATAATTTCCTCATCAGCTAAAGACCCACATTACTTCCTAGAATGGGAGCGGTATGGCGGCCACAAGATTTACATGTAGAGATTTATATGTAAACTGTGTTGCTCTGGCAAAAAGTGATATGGCGGCCCGCCAATGTAAGTTGAGTAATAAAACAGAATTCGAACAGTCAAGTCCATGTCTCATTTCCTTAGATTTTTTAAACAATAAACTCAATTTCCTGATCAGTTTAAAATTTAACTCAGTCATTATTATTGGTTCAAAATAAAGACCCAAAAGTTGTTGTTTTTAAAAAGAAACGTTCCAGGCCCCACACGAGAGTCCTTTCTCTTCTCATCCTTTTGTATGGTTTTATTTTGTACTTTTAATTAATAATTAATTGATGGAATAAATTCAATTTAATTTTTATAAGAAAGAATGTAATTTTATTTTATTTTTTGACTGAAAATTCTTCGAAGATCAATAAATTATTTTGTATTGTTTTATATCTCGAGAAAATGATTATAATAAAGTTTTATTTTAAATAATTATTTTATTTTTTATTTCTTGTTATTTCCACGCACGCGACCCTTACAAATTTTGGTACTCTAATCATCAGTGTTTAAATCAGTCGGAGTTTATGAATTTCTGTTAATTCCCAATGTTTTTTACATCCGTCTAAATAAACAGGAACATGAATATTTTGGCATAGTTGAACACAATGTTTTAAAAACCAAAACATTTCGTGCTGTTTCCGTAAAAATGTAATATTTGTGATAATTGTATGTATAATAGCGTATTTTATGGTTTTCCCATCCTGCATAGAATTTCTGATTAATCCTTTGAATACTACGCTACTGGGTATACAAACTTGATCATTATATCAAAATGACTTGGGTACTAATTTGACTTCGAATTTGTTTAGAAATTAATACAAAAACACGTAGATTTTCAGAAATTATAAACTATCGTTTTTACTTTTAATTAACCATTATTTAAACTTGTTCATGATCCATAACGTCCAGAAAAAAGCTCCATTTATATCAATTATACATGCTCCATAACGTTTAGTAACGAAACGTGCACAACGGCCGGAAAACGAGACCAACGGTCAGGGATATAAACAGGGAGAGGCAAGAATCAGACTCCTTCCAGGCACATTTCGAGTTGTTTTGTACCGTAAAATTGTAATATTATATTTATTTATTACAATTATGTATATGATACATGTTTTCTCATCTTGTTTAAAATTTCTGATTGGTCTTTTCAATACTAGTCTATTGGTTTAATGGTTCCTACTGGGAGAAATTGTCGATAATTAAAAAAACTAAATTATTATTTGAAACTGACTTGATTGAAATAATCGCAATGTGCAAAGTTTCGGCCATGTATGAATTTTTGCCTGATTTTTATCTACAACTCTTCATCGTACAACCAGCAGATTGGATTTGAATTTATGATTGTGACATTAGGGGCGTTAGTGAAAGCTCTGGATTAAAAAAATGATATTAATCATTTAAGAGATCTCTTATACATATTCTTTTGAGTCGCTTACGTGGCAATAGTTAGGAATGAAGTAATCGTATTTGTGTGTTTGTGTGATTTGTAATTTACTATGAAAACTTCTGTAATATGTTTAGATGGATGAAAATACCGTTGGCATGTGGAGATCTTTGTGAACTGTGATATTGTTTTCGTAAAAATGGGTAGAAACAATTAGTATTAAAATTTTAGATTGAAAGCTTCGTAATCTTTGAACATTGGAATTTTTGGACGATCCATAAGCTTGGCACCCGTACATCCAAATAAGTTTGAGTAGGTTATATGCATGTCGAAAGTTTTGATATTAATGGTAATTTTGGTTGTGGGTTGAGTAGGTAATAAAGCATTTTAAATCGTTTGTAGAGTGTCTATATTCAAGATTCCATCAAATGTAAGCCGTAAATACACTTACATGCAAAAAAGTCCACCTACTTGTAATATAACTTGATTTGTATATATTTTTATATATTAATCAAAGTTTCACATTTTTTTACATTTAATAATTGAGCCTTTGTCTAAGAAATTTAAAAAAAAAGTAAATTACTAAAGAAAATAAAAAATAAAATTAAAAATTTAAAAAGAAGACAGATAAAATTAAGTTTTAATTTTGTTTTTAGATTTTTAATTAACATTTCAATATCGCTTATTTCCTCATCTTGCTTTAATTACATCTCGAAGACGCCTCGGCATACTTTCTATCAGTCTAAAAATGACTTTTTGCTGGAGGTTAGCTCATTTTTCACGAAGAGTCCTTTCAAGATCGTGTCATGTATCAGGAAGTGATGGACGTGCTCTTATTCGTCTTTTGATTCCCATAATATCCCATAAATGTTCGATGGGGTTCAAGTCTGGAGAACGGGCTAGCTAGGCTAAGACTATGATGTTATGCTGTTGAAGTTTGTACTATGCGAGCGACATGTGGACGGGCATTATCGTGCATTAGAGTAGGGTTGTCGTTGATTTCATCGAGGATAGGCAATGCATTCCAAAATTTCATCCACATAGGTCGTCAATGACCCTCCACGAATAACAACCAACTCTGTGCGACTCTCCATTGACACCGGAGGTTGAAAAGTTGGCTCTGGGAAAAATTACAAGCTTCGAACCTTTCATTTCGCCTTCTCCACATTCTTTCACGCCCATCTGGAGATCGTAGAGCAAACCGACATTCATCTGTAAAAAGTACAGCAGACCAATCGTCCAAAGACCAACGGCTGTGTCCCCGAGCAAATGCGAGCCGTGCAACTCTGTGTGTTCTCGTCGATTCTGGTCCTCTCACGGGAAGAAAAACCATCGGTCCATACTGGTTTAATCTTCTAAGAACAGTGGATCTGATGAATCGCTTGAACAACAGTAAGGTGCTGGTTTCGCAAAATTCTCAGAGTCAAAAACGGTCATCCTGTGGTTCTGTTAATCTATCGCGTCCAGAACCGGGCCTCCTATGTTAGGACCCAGTATCTGGAAAACAACTAAAGCCAGAAACACACTTACCCGATGCTACGCCATGCGACGCTACCCGATGCAACCCGACGCAAATCCAAACTCCGATTTTCCATAAGGTTGCATTACCCCCGTGCACATCTACCCGATGCTATGCCACGCTAACCTACCCGACGCTCTGCGATCCCCACTGTCCAGATTTTCGTCGGGTCGCATCGAGTACAGTCGAAGACAAAAGAACCGGACACTCATATTTTTATTCAAACTACATGTATTATTGTCGTTATATTAATTACAACATACTTATTTTAATATAAACCAAATTAACTGTGATTAAAAATTAATTAGTTTTTATTTAAAAAATTAATTTTAATGGTTTGGTAGAAAATTAATCAAAACACCGGAATACGATTTTTTGATATAATGAATTTAACTAACAATTTATTGTACTCGCTTCGGCGGTACATATACTAAAATTGGAACAATTTATTACACGGTTTTGCTCATAAAATTTAATTAACAATTTATTTCATAGTTTTGCTCGTAAAATTACACCATTTTGTAATGTCGGGTAGCATCAGAACAGGACACTCATATTTTTTGTAGTTTATTTCAAACTAAGTACATGTAATTTTGTCGTTATATTAATTACATGTTATTTTAATGTAAACCAAATTAAACAAGATCAAAAATGCATAAGTTTTTATAAACATTGTTTAATTAGATGGTTAGGAGTAACTTTATTTAAAGCAATTAAGTTTAACAAACAATTTATTAGATGGTTGTGCTCATAAAATTTAACTAACAATTTATTACAAGGTTTTGCTCTCAAAATAGTGCATTAAGAACAAAAGATGCGTTGCGATTGTGATAAATGCTGTGGACTGTACGCGACGTGTACTTGCGTCGGATAGATGTGCACACCCCACCAAAACGTGGCAAGGCGTTGGGTATGATCGGGTAGCGTCGCATGGCGTAGCATCGGGTAAGTGTGTTCCTGGCTTTACGGCGACTCGCCGAGTTTCGTAGGGACCTCCGATGGCCATAGCCGCATACCTGATGGAACGTCCACCATCAATAAGTGCCACACCACGCACAACATCCTCAGCACTAAGTGGCATTTTTAAGTTTAAAAATTGAAATTAAGAAAACAAAGATGAAAAATAAACAGTTGCTTCAGAATTCAAATGAAACTGAATTTTAAATTCAGTAAAAAGTAAACATATCCTTGTTTTGGACTAAGGATTAAGTGTGTTTCCCTCTAATTGATACTCCCAAATTTAAAACATAGCATAAACAAATATTTATTTATAAAACTAATAAGATAAATTAAGGGTAGAATTTTCTTTTGTAGAGAAAGTGAAAAAGTTCAATTGGGCGGAATTTTTTGCCTGTCAGTGCAATTAACTTTGTCGGATTAAAGAACCGGTTCGTTTTATAAGCATATGCTAGGACAAGGAATGTAAGAATGATTTGTTGTGACTTTGAGGGTCGATTTTCCAAAGATTGCTCCATTTTTCAATTTGGTGGTTTTATAATGCTTGTGTAGAAGAGGGATGATTCTAATGATTTTACAAATCATTAGAAGCATGATTTAAAAAACTTTTTAATTGACTAAGCCAGTAACTTATTTGAGTAAGTGCTTGGGTTTAAATATTTTAATCAAATGACCCTTTTTATCGCATCCAACACTTCCAATGTTTTTTTCGTTCGGATTCTTCTCATCGCCAGCCCGCAATCCGTGAGTAATCCCGTATGTCAAACTGGCAAATTTAATTGGATCAACATGCTTGTCAGATTGCTGGCTGTAATTCATTTACACCTAGGATGTAAACTTGATTTGTACTCAAACCTTTTTTTTGTGTATATGGTTGGCTTCGTTGAGAGGGAGAACCACGGCCCTTTATTTTACATAAATTATGTGCCTGTCACAATTATTCTGTATCGGGTTGTGTTCAGCATTTAAATACAGATTTGATTATACAAATATTTAAATCCCCTTTGATTTTAATTATAAATGTAAACGATGTAATTTCGCCCCACCTGTCGACAATCTTTGAAATCGCCTTTACAAATATAATTATTACACCCAGATTAATTTATACTGATATAAATTTCACTGATTCGAGTTATTAATGTAAAGAGAAACATAGAATAAAATAAAATCGATCAGGTAAATTATGTTGGTATTTTATCTTATTTATATTATTGCATACTAAATTATTTTTTAGAAGTTTGTATTTTTGTGTACTTATAAGTCATTAAACTAATTAACATTTTTTCCTAATAACACTTTAGGTGATAAATAATGAATAGGATTTATTACAAAAAGTCCAATATAATTCATTATCGTCAAACGTTTGCCTGTCTCAAACAATGTTCCTCTTCGTTGAATGACTAGCAAAGATGGAGAGGGACTGAAGAACTTTCCTCTTCTTGTTTAATTGACTTTCCTCTGAGGAATCCTCGTGATTAAATTCTAAAGAGGCTGATAATCAACGGCTTGATTTGAAGGAATAAGTTCCGACTTAACAACGGATTCAATTATGCGACATTTTCAATACAAATTGACTTGTAAATATAAGAGACCTATTGACGATGAGGAAAATAATTGCTTACTCAATCATTTATGACATATTTTTTATTGATAACATGATCTATTGACCCTAACGTCATTGAGGCTATTTTATTTCAACACACACCTTTCATTAAATTTCATTCATTTTTTCCCTACTATTAAATTCCCCCTAGCGTGAAATTCTATTTTCACCATTTCTATTTATTAATTTCTTAAAAAACAAATTGTGATCTAATGTGGCTGGTTTGCCCTACGAACACTGCTGAGGTGTGTTAGTATTCTGACGTCTTTAGTACTTTTTTTCAAGGAAATGTTTTATTTTTTGGCGCATTGTGGACCAAATTATAAAAGAAACAAACTATGTTAAATTTGTATCGCTTGACGAACGTGGACTCGCTGACATGTCAAAGTTTATGAAAAGGAACTCCATTTAACCGTTGAAAGAAAAAAAGAAAAACTTATTATACTAAAATTAAGTAGTATAGATAACTAATATTTATTTTTTGTCCCAATTAATTAAGGTTTTTAGTTGAGATAAAAAGTCAGTGTCACGAACGGGATTCGAACCCACGATCTTCGGCTAGATTCGCCGCTGCTCTACCACTTGAGCTATCGTGACCTCGGTCCACTCGGACACTAACTTCCCATCTCAACCCCACCTTTTGAATTTTCCCTCCTTTTTACCATTTTTCAAATGTCGTGTAATCATTTGATTCTCGGCGACAAATGAAATGGCCACGGAGAGCTTTAGTGAAGTATAATTCATTTTAATTCATTAAATTCACTATTATTCGTGGCCCGCTTGACCAATTAATTTGACCAATTTTTATCTCAACTAAAAACCTTAATTAATTGAAAGATATTAATTGGTCAAGCGGACCACAACAACTAGTGAATTTAATAAGTTAAAAAGAATACCTTCACTAAAGCTCTCCGTGGCCATTTCATTTTCGCCGAGAATCAAATAGATTACACGACATTGGACAGGAGGGAAAATTGAAAGGTGGGGTTGAGATGAAAAGTTAGTGTCCGAGTGGACCGAGGTCACGATAGCTCAAGTGGTAGAGCAGCGGCGAATCTAGCCGAAGATCGTGGGTTCGAATCCCGTTCGTGACACTGACTTTTTTATCTCAACCACAAACCTTAATTAATTGAAAGTTATAAATAACATGAACATATACATAAAAGCCTCTGCAAAAAAAAATTAAATCAACAATGCATTTCCTAAAAACAAATGAAAAAAAAAGATCATGCTATTTCATTATATCCCCATGCAATTGTATATGCAATCACATATGTACTACCCATGCTATTGCATACCTGTTACTTACATGCGGTTCATTTGAGTTCATTCATTGATGATGATGATTAGTGTTCTTGATTCCAATGATCTTAATGTTAATGCTTCCTTTAAAAATTACATTACGTTTCTGATTTGTTTAACAGGCCATTAACAGGCATAGGTGTTCTTCTGAAGATACTAAATTACAGAGATGATGGCTTAGGTAAAGATCTCTTACCCCTATATATTCTGGACACTTTAGAAAGGTATGCGATAAATTTTCGTTTTCATACAATTTGCAACCCCATATAATTTGACCGAGTCTACGCATCGTTGCAGTATTTCAGTTTAAATTGTGATACTTATTATTTAGTTCCTAATACTTATAATGACAAGAATATCCACCATTAATTGTTTATTCACCTTTCTATTTCCTTATTTGCCCTATTATCTAGCTCAGAGGCTGGCCAAAATATATTACTTCTATTTTCCATTCTAGTTTCTTTTTCTTGTCATTATCCCAGATTTTTTGTTGTTTTTTTTTTTTTTGTATTTTTCCACAATCTGTTTTCACTCTAGCGTTATTTAATCATTTCAGCATTGTTTGTAGAATTTTTTCTATGTATCTCCAATATTTTTTTAGAGAACGCTTTCGGATGTATAGGATGACATCAAATCCCCTTGTTGTTGATGATGAAATATTTTCAATTAGAACAAAATTAAAAAGTAGTTTTTCTTCCGTCTGACAGAGCAATGTCAAAATTTTAAAAATGTATTACTATTTGTTATTATTACATATCAAAAGCTATATTAGAAATGAATATCTCAATACAAAATGAAACGAGTAAAAGTAAAGAATTAATAATTAATATATGCCTTGATTTACATCTTTCTGTAACAGCGACGCACATTTTATAGATAGGGCAAGATTAATCCAATTATTTCCATTACTTACATCATAAAATGTTTACTTTTTACTCGTATTGCAACTTGGATTGGGCATGCAGCAACAAAATGGAAACAGCTTCCAAGCTTATCTAAATTGCATAAAAGAACGGGGAAGTTGCTCCGCTCAGCCATGGCTTGTAATTAAAGTTCATTTCACCCGAGAGCCTGATAATTTCTTTTTTTTAATTCAAATTCCAATTTCTACCCTCTTTCTTTAATATATCAATATTATTTTCCTTTACTCTTTCACTTAGGGCTCAAAGTGTTTGTTTTCTGTGTAATTGTGCCAGTCTTGCATGTCGTGTTGAGAGTGCCCTTGAGCCCTGAAGATGATCTCAATAAAGGTTGAAACGTTGGCACGATAAGAAAATATTTTTCTGAAACCTACACCACACCAGATCGCATCTCACGATCTCTGAATAATCATTCACCAATGTATTAATAATAAGAAATCTATTAAATCTAATACTTTTTTATATTCAGATACATGCCACTACTGATTAAAAGCGTGTAATTTGCAATGATATAGGTGAGAGTAATCTATGTTTTGCATTGTTCCCAATTAGTTTTTCTTTTAGCCTCTTTAACTTTTCTCAATAAAGATCGAAACGTTGGCACGATAAAGAAAATGTTTTTCTGAAACCTACATCACACCAGACCGCATCTCACGATCTCTGAATAATCATCGATTAACGGTCACTAATCATCACACATTGATGAATATTGGCTTGTTTGGACCTTGGATCAATTTTATATCCGAGGAGATCTTTCTCCAGTAGCTCCAAAATCTAATCCGTCCAGTATATGCGAAATATTTTCCATATTTCGTGTTTCTCAACCCACTATTTTAGACGTTCTTGTGACATATTGGCTGTCAGAACATTGCAATTTTGATGTACATGGATAAAATTAAATCGATCAATTTATAGATAATAAAAAATCAGCGATTGGAATTTAAACGTTCTTTTTATAAAAAGGACTTGAAAAGTTAAAACTGAGAAGGACTTTCAATTAGTTCGATCCATGTATATTTGAGTAGTGTACTTGTCTCCTAATTAATGAAGGTTTTATTTATATATTGTTCTTTTTCCTTTGTGATTATTTATTTCCTTAATTTATTTTATTTATTAAGACGTCATTTTCAACCTGAAGGATATACCGTTACCAAATATTGTCCTGGCAGTAGCCCTAAGGTTTTTAAATGTTCATACTAATTATTTTTCTATTTGCACCGATCTGGGAAATTTAATGTATTTAAGTACAAAATTTGAACATATCTAATTATGATGATACAATTATCTAAACTTTGTTTGATATAACGATTTGCTTCTGTTTTCCATTCATCCTCTGCCTGCCCTGACACTTCGCTTTTCTTTGCGCCGTACAATCTGTATTTGCCGATTATACAGGACTTCCAGAGAGACCTAGTTGGGGTAATGCACACTTTGAAGAAAAGTACCCCAGTGGGTAGACGGTAGACCTCGGGGACCTCGGAGGCGATGAATGGGACAGTACGTGCCGAACCATTTCCCAGGAAGTCGGCCTTTCAAACGCCAGGAATTGAACAGGTTTTCGCTGAAAAACATTTCTTTAGATATATTTAAAAAAGCACGATTTCTATAGATAAATATATAAATAATTTGTTTATTTTGAGGACATTTAATTTAAAAAATGATAATATACTAAGAGGCAAAAACGTGGCCTTTTAGTACATACTTCAAATCGTTATAATTTTTATTTTGTGTAGTTTTCTGGTTATTTTTAAAGAAAATATAATATATAGCTAAATTTAAAAAATTAAAAAATTAACCCGAGTAATCAAATTTTACCAAAAAATTTGCTATGGAAACAACGAAGAAACTATTCAATTGAACACGAAGGATTTCCCCTTCTTGCGTTGATCATCGCTTGCATTCGACGTGGCATCGATTTTATGATGTTTTGCATGTAGTGCTGTATAATATTTTCAATTCTCTTCCAACAGCGCCATTCTTAATTCTTGCAAATTCTCTGGCATCACTGGGTGACTTTTTACCATCTTTGACAAATCGTCCCCTGTTCAATATGGTTTATGTTTTTTAACCATGGAAAGATATCATCTTGAACCAGAAGTTCACAATATTATTGTGAGAATGAGTCATCGAAGTCACCGGCAAGTGAATATCGCAGAGGCAGTTGGCGTTTCTCAGAGCATGGTCTCCTGGGATTTAGCCTGATTCTTAGAGAGTTGAAGTGCCAATGGGAGGCCTGGTAGTACCTACACCTGCCATGCGCATTCGAGGGACGCCATAGGCTTAGCCTAGGTGGTCCGATCCTTCGCTTCCCCAAGGGTACCACGCCGGTCATACGCACAACAACGCAAAGCATACTCGAGTCAGAGCAACCGATTCACTACCCGTTCCCGTTCCCTTACTCACGCATTCGAGGGACTATTCAGCATAATCATCGCGTCCTCAACGCTTATACGCTGTCGTCCGGTCCACCGTCTCCCGTGAGGCCGGGGGTAATAACGCTGGCCATACGCAAGCTTCACGAAGGTCACAAATAGAAGACAGCCTCTATTTAAGTTCCCGCCAGGGGCGTCACCACGTACCACCACGTAACCATTCCCAGTGTAACTAGGGCTGATTTTGGAACTTTTCAGTTACCCCGTGGTACAGATGGCCATACACCCTCCCCCGTCTATGCAGACGGATCTGGTGCACTGGCCCTCGTGTGACTCTACTAAGGCACCCGCCGCCCATGCCGACCCTAGGCCGACACGAGTACTGTGCTTTAGAGAGGTTGCCACGCCCTCTGGGCTACACCTTTATTTTGTGCCCGGATACCCCCCTTGCAACCAAGGGTTGGGAGGGGTCACAGAATAGAATGAAGGAACGCGGATTGAGAAAAGGGCCATGGATGAGCCTCGAGGTGAGCCGTTTCGGGGTCTCGAGCCTCAAACCACACTATACCACCCGTCGACGCCGTAGTTCCACACATAGTGGGCTACGATTCCCACGGTGAGAGAATATGGTGCAGCGATACGCTTTGAAGAGAGCACCAATCGGAATGCTGTTATGTTTACTGATGAGTCGCGTTTCTGTCTGCATAGTATAACATATAGAATGCCCCAATTCGTGTTCCCTTACGGTACATCTTGGAGGAGGCGGTGTAATGGTCTGGGACGAACTGGACTCTATATTGTTGAAGGTAGCCTCAACGCGGTCCGTTATGTCCACGAAATTATCTAGGAATACATCCCTCAACCCTCGTGGAAGGGAATTTCGATTTCTGAATAACAACGCCAGACCTCATTCCCCATTGCCTCCAGACCTCAATCGCATTGAGCACGTGTGAGATGCGTTGCAGAGAAGGCTTTTCAATCACCAACCGCAGCCAGTTGACCTGCAACAATTGAGTGCAGCGTTGCACATCTATGTAGTTTAATTCCATACGAAATTAGTGGCAGCCTTATTAACGGTATGCCTAACATGTGCACAGAAGTTCTAGCTAACAGGGGGCATTATATACTGCATTATTTTTTTTTTTTAATATGAAATTAAAACCTTTTATTTTATTTTTTTAAATTCCTTAATTAAATTTTCCTTCTGTAAAAACATAATAATTTCCAATAAATTTTAATACAACTTATAATAAAAATGGTAGGGCAAGTAGCTACAAAACTGGCAATATCCCTATTCATTTTTGAGCAGTTTAGGTCGAAAGCTTGGCAGTAACAACTGAATTTGCTTTTTTCATCAATAACTTACCTTGATGCAGTGTTAGTTGTCTCAGAACATTTTTTAGCAAGATATATGTACGATATGATCAGTATTGATATTTGTTTTGTAAACATAGCCAAAACAAAAAAAAATAATTGTTTACATTGTAGTGATTAATTCAAAATTAAGAGTTATATAACATCAGCTTTGGAAATTTATAGATTTCAAGAGTCGTGTAATCAATAGATTATCAAAAAAAAATTTTTTTCTTAATAATGTTTTCATTTATTGTTGATATTTAAAAATAAGAGATAATTATTTTTCTTATAAAGGAGTATCCAAAACCTATAGCGATTATTACGAGCTGTTCGTTATCTGTATGAGATTCAGAGAAAATGATACAATCTTATAAGGTAAAAATAAGTAGTTTTTACTTCTTTTTTTTTTTTCAGAGTAGAATTATTACGGTAAGTATATTATTCAACTTCT
This sequence comes from Cimex lectularius, assembly GCF_000648675.2. Lineage (NCBI taxonomy): Eukaryota > Metazoa > Arthropoda > Insecta > Hemiptera > Cimicidae > Cimex > Cimex lectularius. The sequence goes on along the minus strand of NW_019392673.1, from coordinate 1,079,788 downwards.
GCATTCTTTCAGACGGAAAAACTAGATCGAAAGGCGAGGAATTCACAATACTAGTTAGAATTTAGTATCGTCAAATTTGACAGAGGTAAAATGGAAAAAAAAGATTTCTGAGGAAATAGACGATCGGTCCTTGAAGAATTGTCTTACACATGCAAAGACCGACTCGTATTTGTTTTTTTAAAATTGCATAAGTTGTATATTCTCAGAGCGGCTCCCTGAACGTGGTTTGTAAATGCGCAAATGGTACCAAATGTCAAGAAGTACTTGCAACGCGGAAAACAATTCTATAGTCGAAGAAATTAATTGATTTGCAGTTGACACTTTTTGTTTTATATTGCTCATAAAATCTATAAGGGTCTGTGGGTTTGGCTCCCGCCCAAAATATTTTGGTATTGGCCCAAGACTAGCAATAAAAATGCAGTTGACTTCATGAGGGCGTTACCATTTAAATAAGTGAATGTGTTGATCTGATAAAGGTTTAGTAATATGTAAGTTTTGAATTTAAATAAAATGGAAAATAGGCTTTTAAAACATAAGTCGACATTGGTACTGTATTCAAAGGTTTCGCTTATTTTATGAAGAGAAAACTGTTTTAACTTTTGAAGGCAACTTTCCCTAGCCACCACAGGAGACAGTGCTACATATACTTGAACTTGTCATGAAGCAATTAATTGCAGCTTCGGCCGTCGGGATCTTTCTGTTGAAGTAAGGCCACTGCGTACATTTCGATAAAACCAGTTAGTTCGAAAAAGGAATAAACAGTCTACCGCATCTATTTTCCTTTGTTATTCCTCATTAGTATGACCGAGGATTCTGCGATTCACTTCAAAATTACATAACTGACAGATGATCTTAGTTACGTAACTCAGGTCGACGAAAAATAAATTTAAGCCTATCCTCACCCCCACCTTGCATGCGCCGACAAAAGTGGAACTCCGTCAAACTACCTTCATTTTAAATCGTAACATACTAGCATTAACAAGTAAACTTCTTATTCTGGGATAACATGTGCTTTAAGGTATGTGTACATGAATTCGAAGGCTATTTTGACACCCCTTAGTCAAATCTCATGTCTCCTGGTTTGTAAAGCCTTAAAGAAAAATAATTTACGCCAGTAACAAACTAACCGCTTTACTTAAAGAACGGCGCAATTTATATTAAAACATTGATAGGGGGACCGCGGTAGCCGAGTGGTTAGCATGAGAGACTCTCACGCCGCGGTCGTGGGTTCGATTCCCACCGTTGCCCCTGGCCCTTTTTTCCCAATAACCCCCCAAATTTGAACACACATATACGAATTGTCACATGGCTAATATGCATAGTTCATAACGCCAAAAAAAAAAAAAAAAAAAAAAAAAAAAAAAAAAAAAACATTGATAGCGAACGTAAGATAACAGTGTCTATTTTACTATAAAATTACAAAACACGCATCTCTAATAATAACCCACCATTTTTATTCACACTTCTTCAATAAATACGTTCTCTGTTATATGGAAGTTTTTGCGTTATGCTTTGTCCTTTTAAGTACCAAATGTCAACACAGATCTAGTTGTATCATTGTATGGATATGTTGATATGCTGATTTTTTAAATTATAAATCTCTTACCATCTTTAAAAATAAAACAATCATTTACAAACGGCATAGTAAATGAACAACATTAAAAACTATTTTTTTAATTTTATAAGTATCATACATCTCGAATCAACAACATAATTTTTTAATGTATACATACGTTTTCTTACACAATTTTTTTTCTTGAAACTTAGATTAAAATTATCAACAAAATTTATAACAAATACTCTTTCTTGTACAATGATTTTTGTTGAAATATTCACTTACACAATTTTATTTCTATATTTTTTACTATAACAATACGCTACGCTTGATTATGTTTTTTTGTAGTTTTTGATTTTTATTTTTTCTTCTAAAACAATTGACGTCATTGAGACTAATTTTCGAATCGTTGCGATTTGATTAAGCTATTTTTGTTCTGTTTACAACTGATTACGATCAGTTTTGACTCATTAAGATGGCCTAACATTGCATGAAAATCACTCTAGTTGTGAATACCAGCCGGGACTCGGAAACCTTTGAGGCGAGGATGGTTCGAGGGAGCAGTCAGTTTTTTTGTGCGCATCAAAGTGCTTCGCGTTGTATGTTTCACACCGTGTAAACGCATATGTGTCTCGAGTGTCAGAATAAACCAGGACTGCATTCGACTTATCCAACTGTACGACAGCTATCGATTTTTGTGGGATACTAAAGATAAAAGTCATCATAATAAGAACAAGATAAAGGCTGAATGGATGGAAATGTAATTTTCTTTGTTTTTTTCTTTTTATTCTTAACATAAAGTAACTCCATATCAAACCTTGATGCTCCAGTCGGTTTAGACACGAACGGCATGATTGCCTCGAGAAAACTGATGGCTCATCTTGTTTCGATTCTATGTTGTGTAATGTTACGCTTCCTGAAAATGTTTAAGCCGTTTTGCTAGTGATTATCACGTTTAGTGATTTTCGCGCAATGTTAACGCAGCTGTATTTTTGTGAGCCTCTCAAAAATTTTACAAAACGCAATAATTAGCGTACTTACTTGGCGTTTTTTATATTTGATTTTTGTATTTTGGGAAATTCCTCTTTGTTGATGAACCTTTAATTTGTTCGTATCCGACCATTCCAGTCAGTTTATCCTCGCTGTGTTAAAACCCGATAATTTTTAAGTTTATTTTAATTCCTTTTTTTATTAGATCATTTCACTATCAGATGATAACTAACGTTTAGCTATAAATAAAATCAGATAAACACGTGTAGAGCGAGAAATAATACGATAGACAAAAAGGGAGAGAGAGAGAGCGATAATCAAGCGGAGGGAGAGCAGTTTGTCTTAAAAAGAAGGAGAGAAAGATAACGAGAGAAAGAGAGAGAGTGAGAGAAGGCCATAGAACAAGAAAGAAAGAGAGAGAAAAATTAAGAGTGATAGAGGCAGAGAGAAAGTGCTGTTTCTGGAAAAAGGGAGAATAAAAGAGCAAGAGAAAACGCGAGTTTGAGAAAGTGAGAGAAAGAACTAGGGTGGAAGAGCAAATGAAATGGTGTGAGAGAGACCCAGAGGGATGATGGTGTGTGTTTGTTAGAGGGAAAGGAAGAAAGAAGGAAGGAAAGAGAGAGAGAGAGAGAGAGAGAGAGAGTGAGCTAAAATGATAGGAAGGCAGAGGAGGCTGGTGTTTGTTAGAAAGAGGAAGAGGGAGAGAGAATAATTTAATGAGAGAAAGAGAGAGAGAGAGAGAATTAATGCTATTACTTACTGTCGCAGAATTTGGTCAAGTACCGACCACTCAATGACATAGAGAGATAGTGAGAGAGAGAGAGAGAGAGAGAGAGAGAGAATGAATGAATGTTGTTTTTTTACTGTCGCAGAAGTTGATCAAGTACAGACCACTTAACGACATAGAGAAAAGAAAAGGAAAAAAAGAAAGCACTAACGCGAGAGAGCAAGGAGCAAGGGTAATAGGAACACAGAGGGAGAGTCGTACATGTTATAAAGAGGGAGAGATAGAGAGAAAGGTAGAAATAAATAGAGGGATATTGAGCAAGGGTGATAGGAAGGCAGATGCGGCTTGTGGCTTGTGTATGTTAGAAAGAAGAAAATAAAGAGAGCGAGAGAGAAAGAGAGAGAGTGTGAAAGAACGATAGAGAATGAGCAAGCAAGAGAGGTAGACAGCATGTGATAGAAAGAAGAAGTGCAGGTTAATTTATAAAAAGATAAAGAGAGACAAAGTAACAGAGAGAGGGAGTACAAAGGAAGAAAGAAAGAGCGTGTATTTGCAAGAATTATTTAATATTTGTAGAAAAATATCCATCATATTTTTATGGGTGATTCTATATCATAGGATTTCAAAAATAACTAAACTCAAATTTTCGTGTGACGTGTCGGAGATAAAGTTGTCAATTACAAGCAAAGCTCTATTTTTCCAATATTTCCAACATTTGTTCGTTCTATCGTACCTTCTCAATAGCATGTATTCTTTTCTTTTTTTTTCAAACAATTGATATGGATATCAATTTTGATCAATACTTTTCGCAATCTCAATTTATTTTTATGTTGTCAATGCTTGATAATTAAATGTTTATTTTTTGTAAAAACAGGATTGGCTCAGTGTTGAAAAGAACAATGTAACACTGCAATGGGAAAGTCAGACGCCAAAATGGATTTTTGGACTTGGCAAAATGTTCTACATCGTTGACCCCGAGTTGACAATGTACGCCAAACCAGATGACGTGCCACTTATGTTCAGGCAGGTGCGAATAAATTTCGCCAACCATCTTTTTTTTAATGTGCTAGCTTCTAGATTTAAACAGTAGCTGTAGAATATGGAAAAGATTTACGGACACTTTGAACAAAATAGATTTTAGTCAACAATGAATTATAGAGTTCTCAGTTTGGCGATGAAAAAGTTAATTAGAAAACCTTATAACATAGCAAGACTTATCTCTAGAGAAAAGGAGAGATTTCTACAATAGGTTTAACAAAGAAAAATTCAAAATTTAATCGTTGAATAACCGTTGAATAATAATTCTTAATCGGGGGAAATTAGAGTTCTTGGATGTGTGGAACGAAGCGAAATATATCGCATTTGGTCGAAACCCGATATGTATAAACTCCAGCGTAAAATCCAGGTTACCAGGATAGAGTTAACCAGCGGTCGGTTTTATTCAATTTTGACACGTAAGTCTAGGTAAAAAACTTAATAAGACCAATCAGAAATCGAAACTTCGGTCCACAAAGTCACTTCTTATGAGAACTTTTTTTTCAGTCATGGCCTTACTTTATAACATTTATCTTTTTGGAAAATTTGATCCTCTTCCTACAGAGGAAGCCTACCGCCAGAATCAATGACGGCATAACTTCTTTGGCCCACGGACTATTGCAAGAAGTCGGAAGGTAAGTTGAAAAATTTAAATTATACTTCCTATAAAAGCCGGTGGAAAAAAGCATAAACTGTGATGAAAATACATTTTTAAAATGCTTTACTGGCAAATAACGATTATTCATTTTTTCCACTTATTTTTAAAGAGTAAACAAATTAATATTTAACTTTAGAAGTGCCTTATTGGTTTTGTCATCAAACTTTTTCAAAAACAATACTGCATATTGTTTTCTTGTATTCTTATTCCCACTTGGTTTTCGAATTTTCCTGTTTATTGTTTGTTAGTAAGCAAGACTTATTGAAAATATTTTGCCATTCAGTACTCTACAAGATTGCTAAAAAAAACTTTTATGCATTTTTATACATAGAGCCAGTTTTATACAAAACATTCATCAGTCCAAAGTTAAGAATTTTGATTTTTTCACTTTGGCCAACAGGCGAATTTTTAAAAAAATACCGGAAAAGATCGACGTTAGACGCCGACGTCAAGGATATAAACAGGGAGAGTCTCCTCCATTACTGTGGACGGACCTTTGCTGAAGTACGTTGTCTTATTCCAGCCTAATAAATTGTTGTACATCCAGTCTGTCATTCAAAATTCCAATGGATAATTAAATCAATAATATAAATCATTTCCTTCTCTACCTTTTTGTTTCTAACTGGTGTTGATATGGTATGGTATGGTGGAAAAGGATACTAGGAAGCGGGGTTTGTATTCCCCAGGCACTGCAGCTTTCTGGCTTAATGTACCTTCCTAGTTTAGTTTAGTCAATAGACTCAATCCTTCTTCTTAGAAGTATCAGGTCATTGACTATTGCTGCTGCAATTTGATTCCCTAAGTGTTTTCCGTACGTTAGGTTAAACCTTCATTGAGCTGTTGCTTCGCATTCGAAGATGATATGGGTGGCTGTTTCCTCCTCCTCATTACATAATCTGCAAAGGGATTATCATTGAATATACCCATGTTATGTAGATGTTTTATCAGATGCCAGTGACCGGTTAGTAGTGACTCTGAGTTTGGCCCTCTCCAATTGCAGCAGTGTTTTTGCCAGTCTCGGTGAGGGTTGTTTTAGCATAAGTTTACTGTGTCTAGCGCCCCTAGAGTTTATCTGGATGTTACAACAATAATTGATCTGTAAATCAAGAACCAGTTGGATAACATTAAAAGTGCAAAATAACTTGATTATTTCACCAAAAGCAGACTACTTTTTCCGAACTTATCGTGGCAAATGATTTGTTTTTAAACGTGCCGTTAGCCGGTAATGGTTGCCGAGGTGACACAACTACAAGGTTATTAGCGGGAGAGGCAAAACTGAGTTAACGTTCCATGAAACAAACGTTAACCATGACTTTTTTCAAAGCTCCTCCACCCTTGTCCAATGTTTTCCATTGATGCAATTTGTCAAAAATGTATTCCAAATATGGAGCCTTGTTTGTTTTTATTGAAAACTGCCATTGACCGTTCTGAGCAACTAAATGAATCTGTAGACTTTCGTTTTCGAGAAAAAACTGATCCCAATGATCAACAGTTTTTAAACGCCGTAATTTAAAGCGAACGCGCTATTTATCTTATGCGGCAAACCCAAATGGCGTGATGTCAGGGTTATAAGCAGGGAGAGCCAAGTTTCTGAAACCCCATTCATCAAACATTTTGACAATAAAGCCGTCGTCAAAAACATTCTTTAATAAGTTGCTTAGTGCACAATAACTTGATAGTTTCACTAAAATCAAACCACGAGCTTTTTTGTTGATGGTGTTGGTCTGCGAGCCGATGAACACATGTTGAACTGGTACCGGCGTCACTGTCTGGGTCCGTCTCATTCCTCGCTGAAGGGGCACAAAGCCGACATGCATTTCTTCCAAATATGTTTTTTTTTTTTATTCTCTTCTAAGGTATTATAATTTTCAACGTGTCGTCTTTTAATCAAATGAATCATTGATTGGAATCAGTATGGCCAGATGGCGCTACGTCAGGGGTATAAGCAGGAAGAGGCAAGTTTCTTTGGCGAATTGTGCCAGTGTCAAACGTGATTTATGTACAACTTCCTTTATGAAACTCCATTCATCAAACAGTTTACGAAGTGTACAGTAGCCTGTAAATTTCACTACGATCGAACCATTTTTTCCCAACAAAAACTCGTCTCATGTTAATTTTTAAAGTTTCTTGAATTTTTAACGTGCCGGCCTTTCAAAAATGTTCGGTTGAGTGGTTAAAGCCTAACGCCAAGTGGCTTTAGTCCGATCTTTCAAAAAGGAGTACTTCATGATGTTTTCTTTGAGTGTTGTTGCTGCAAGTTCTAATAGTAAATAAATCCTGAAGACAAATATATATATATGAAAATGGTTCGTTGAAAACTTAACATGCCAGTTTAGTTTCTATGTTTTCAAAAATTACTTTTCTATTCAGATCAATTAATCGATGAAAACTTATTTCAAAGAAAAAACTCTCCACCTGAGGAATATTTCTGTAATGCATTTTGGGAAGAAGGCTTAATGAAAACTCCTGATTTGGTTGAATTAATTGATAAATGAATCGATTAATTATTGGCCTTGTCTTAAAAATAATTAAATAAAGATTTCAATCCTAAGTCTTTACGTTTGAATTAATACAATAATTGGCAAATTGGAAACTTTATATAATTCCTTTTTACTAAAGAAGGTAATATAAAGACATTGTTTTTTTGTTTTTTTTGTGATGGGTCGATTTTGAGGTTTATGTGATACTAATTAACTACCATATACTAAATATTATATTAATAACTTTCTCTTTAAGTGTCAAATAAGCTGTCTTTGTGAGGATTTTAGTCGAGAAAGTTCAGGATTATAAAATAACATGTAAAAGTTTAGTACGCAATACACAAATAAGGAAGTCGTTTGTATACAGGCTAATATCTTTCCCTAAAAGAGCTCTTAATAACGCCTAATTTATCTATTTACACTTTGACAATGAGTATGAAATTCAAATTAACAGGAAAAAAGCAATAAAAATTGTTTACATTATTTTTATGGTTTTGTTTTGCATTTCGAAAAAAGACAAAGATGTTCCGAATTCGGGACGATAAGGAGGTGATGAAATCGTTAATCTATTTATCTGTTTTTCTTTAAATTTTGGCACACGTTTGGCGTCTTGCCTGAGAATTTGTTTTAAAAATACTGCGCCTGTATTGATAATAGATTTTCAATTCACTTCAAATCCAATGACCTCAATAATAATCATATATGATAATACAGTAAATAAAACAGTTTCGGATCAATTATTGAGAGATATTAATGTCAGGCGAAATTAATGAACCTTGGCATTGGCCTAATTGTATAAACGCATCCTTGTGTCAACACAATCGACAAATGTGATTACACAGCGCATACATTTTCAAAACAATTTAAGGATAAATTTTCTTTTTTAACGGTCCCTGATAGGAAATGATTAGAAGCCGGCTGTCCCTTGATTGTTCCAGTCGATCGTGTTTGAACCAGAGTTTGATATAACTGGAAATGTTTTAAGATTTTCAGAAAAGAATTTCCCTGAGATCCTTGGGTATCGGTGATTTATTATCGCTCCCTTATTCAGCTCCTTATTCAAATCCAATACCAATCTTCCGAAAAATGAAAAGAAATCATAAAAGACACTTTCTTACCCAAGCTCTTTGAAAAAAGAATCTAAACAATGAGACGATATATATTATTTAATTTATGATGATTGAGGGTAATATTTGTTACTACTGCACCTTGCAACCATGAAAAATTCGTTATATTGCCTAAACCAATTAATGTTTCTCATAGGCTTGTATTTCGAGGAAGTGAAAGCGTGCTGTATATATGGATCTATGATAATTTGAGATTTTGCGACTTGCCTTGGAATTCCGTTTCCACTTGGTATCTCGCAGCAATCGGCGTCGACTTCTGCTATTATTGGGTGCACCGAGCAAGCCACGGTAAGAAAAAAAAGAAATAATTTTCCAAACTTTGTCTTAAACTTTCTTAATTCTTCAAGAGGTTCATATTTTATGGGCTCAGCACCAAGTGCATCACAGCTCGGAAGATTTCAACCTCACGGTAGGCTTGCGACAGTCTGTTGTTCAGAATTGGTGTGGCTTTGTAAGTAGGCGAGGTTGCATTTTTGATATTTTGTACGTTTGACCAGGAAGGATTTTTTTAGGTCTTCTACTTGCCTTTAGCTTTATTTATTCCACCGTCTATATTCCTCACGCACCAACAGTTCAACTTGCTTTACCAGTTTTGGATTCACACAGAGACCATAAAGACATTGGGGCCTTTGGAATGGTTGTTAAACACCCCAAAGCACCACAGAGTCCACCACGGTAGGTAAATTAATTACAGCTATAAATAAGGAAACCACTTTATTAAAAAAACACATTATTTTTAAAAGTTGGGACCAAATCATAACGGAAAATGTTGTAGGTAGCACTTTGCGTTGCTTGGATAAAAATTACGGCGGGACGCTCATCGTCTGGGACCGGATTTTTGGAACGTTCGCCGAGGAAAAAGAAAAAGAAGAAATGATTTACGGTCTTGTTTTGAATCAACCTTCTTATAATCCACTTTACCTTCAAGTATTCAAATAGAATTGACTCTTTAGCAAAATTTAATTAGAAAATAAACAAACTTTACAGTTTTAAATTTTGATCAATCCTTTGAATTGTAGGTGTTTTACAACGTGCACGTACTGAATAAGTGGAAAGCAATGGACGGTTGGGCGAACAAAATATCAGCGATAGTCAAAGGGCCTAGTTGGCTGCCAGGAAAACCGTGGACAGGAGCCGAAGAAGATAAAATAAACGTGTGTATACATTTCTAAGAACAAAAATTTCCCCAAAAGCTAGAACGTCAACACCTAATAAAATTGCACTTACCGACAGTAATAGACTTTAGAGATGTAAGAGGCAGGGAGAAGGAAAGTGCACTTACAGAAGGGAAAGAAAGACTATAATCATGTCAAAAATACTAGCAAGGAAAAGCAAAAGTTCCTCCCATTTTTAATTCTCTTGTGTCAAACCCTAAATTGAGTACAGTAAGGTGGTCTAGTTACAGCATTGTTTTATTTTTGAACAAATTCTGTATTTCCATATACTATCTGGTCGTTTGTTCTGTATGTTGGTAAAGGTGTTTTGTGTATGTCCACTACGGCTTAACCAGATCTGATGGACCCTGTCCACACCTTGGAATTTTACACCTATTGAAAATGGACATACCGAAGATAGCAGACTGTAGTGATACCGGAGTTGTAAGCAGGGAGGAGCAAAATTTCCTGCCATTGTCTAATTTTCTTGTGACGAACGCGATGGATGTGAACTAAGATTGTCTCGTTACAGCATTGTTTTATTCATGTTGATCTAATTCTGCTTTCCTATATGCTCTATCGAGTCGATTGAGGTGTCTTTGTCACTAGGACAACCTATCTGATGGACCCTTCACGAACCTATCTAGGTTCGTTTGTTCTGTATGTTTGTAAACGTGTTTTGTGTTTGTGTGTATGTCCACTACGGCTTAACCAGATTTATCTGATGGATCCTGTCCACACCTTGGAATTTAACACCTAATGAAAATGCGCACACCAAAGGTAATAGGCTTTAGTGACGTCTGGTATACAAGCAGGGAGAACTTAAGTCACCTGCCATTTTATCTATGCCGTTTTATTGTGTCAAACGCGAAGGATGTAAATAGATTATCTCGTTAGTACGTTGATTTACTATTGAACAAATTATCCATTCTTATTTGTTTATCGAGGCTTTTATTCTGTGTGTATGCATGTATAAGTGACCACTACGACGGGGCCAGGTAGATCCCACTATGTCCAAAGTTTAGAATTTAACACCTAATAAAATGCGCATACCAAAGGTGTCACATTACTGACGTCAGGTATAAGCAGAGAAAGGCAAAATGACCTTCCATTTTATCTACTTTTTTTCCAAACGTAAAGGATGTAAAATAGGGTTCCTATACAGGATTGTTTCGTTCGTGGTGATCCAGTTCTGCTTCTCCATATACTTTACTACTTAATGACCTTGAATTTACAAGATCTATCTGACGCACTCTACATTCTGTCCATTTGGTAATTACTGAGGTAAGAGACCATAGTGATGCCTAGCATATAAGCAAGGAAAAGCCAACACCTCTCAATTTTTTAAATTTCGTGCATCAAACGTGAAAGATCTACTTGACTGGCTTGTGTCGTTACAACCTCGTTACCTCGGAAAGTGCAAGGTTCAAAGTTCTCCTTGATCCATATGTGTATTTAGTAGTCATAATTGATCTATCCCCCGGACACAGGCAGTCGAAAGAGTTTGTTAAGGTGATCAAACCAGCACAATCGAAATGGCTATTCTCTAACTCAAGGAAGGGAATTAGGAAGCTGATAGGTATCCTGACGGGTCACTGCCCACTGAGAAGACACCTCTCCGTAGTGGGTATTCTACCAGGTCCCTTTTGCCGTTTTTGCGAAATAAAAGAAGATACGGCAAGGCACTACCTCGAAGAGTGTGAAAGGTATGCTAGGTGTAGATTTGAAATTTTTGAAGGAGAGGACATCACCAAATCACTCCCCGAGATTAAATGGTACAAAATCTTGGGGTTTGTGAACAGGTCCAAGAGGTTTATGCAGGACACGTGAGCCGACCAAGCCCCGGACCTTTTAGGGATGTGGTACGAGTCTACCCAGGCATTTAACCCCTCGGGGTCTTGGTCGCACACCCTTTATAATATATACAGTCATATTTGACCTATTAATTATTTTAATTAATTGTACCTTTTATCTTAGGTATTTGATGAGATAAAAAAAGGTATTGTCACGAGCGTTCTCCTTGAACTTGAGCAATTTGTTATTAGCTGATAATTTATGTTAGGCTAGTTGTTGATAGTTCAAAGTTGTCCCGTTGGTCTACTGCTCGTTTAAATCGTATTGTGACGTCTTCTTTTCCAACTGTATCCATTTTTATAATATTAGCAATGACCAGAGCAAAGGGCTCAACTCTTGCTTACCTAGCAAGAGGTCGACTTATGTCTTTTTGTCTTTATTGTTTTAAACTTTTACTTTTAGTTAAGAAGTGAAATTTTAGCCCATTGTGAAATTCTCTTTTTATCTACTTGCTAATATTCAGTATAAGGAGCACTATGTTTTAATATGTGTGTACGTTTGGCAAGTCAGCTAGTTCATTTCCTTCAGTCTCTCTTGTCCTGTGCCTTAATAAAGGTCATCCTTTTTGTTTTCCTTAAATATTTGAAAGCTCGTAGGCAGTCTGAAAACATATTGAAGCTAAGAAAGAATCTAGTATTCCTTGAGTAATTCAATATAGTTTTTACCCTGTTTCCACTCTATGTTCCATTTTGAAACCATAGGTCTATTATGTTTCCATTTTAAATTCTAGACCCATTTAGTTTCATTAGATATCGAAAATAGCACGAAAGAGGTTTTCATTTAGTTTAGCAGATCCCTTTGAAGTCTGAAGAATTGAAGGATGTGGGTGTGAAAAGGAGGTCCATCTGGATCAAGCTTGATTTGGAAGAGACAAATAAAATCTGTCAAACCTCTGGTATTAACGCTAATCCAGTTTGTTTTATGGTTTCACAATACCTTATCATTTTTTAAAACATCACGAACATCCTTTGGCAAATCGTTTAGAAATCTATCGGCCACCAAGTTTTACAAGTTGAATAACTGCGGATATTATCTTTCACAGGTACAAAGTAGGAAAAAATACGATGTAAGACTACCTACATGGTGTAACATTTACTTAGTGTTACATTTCATTGTGATCGTCATCAGCTTTCAAGATCTTGCAGAGAGACACGTTGTAAGTTTTATTCATTTATTAGTTGTTATTAGTAGTTAAGATGATTATTCATTATAAAAACTTTTATGTGAATTTTAGGCGATGAGCACAGTTTCATTCTGGGTTTTCGTTACGTACATAGTCGTTTCACTCACTGTGATTGGAATGATGTTCGATAACGGTCCGAACGTGTTCGTCCTGGAGATGTTGAGATGCGCTGTACTTTCGTCCATGATCCAGAGGAACGCGTTGTACATCAATGTTCCGTTTCTCAAATGGTTTTTTCTGTGTTCCGTCCTATTCTGGATAATCCACTGCCTCAAAGTATTACAGGCGAAATTAAAGACGAAACCATTTCGAGATTAAAGCGTGGAAATATGACAATTTAAAACTAAACTAGTGAATTTGTGAAATATTTCCATTTTATCGTCGTTTCTTTTAAAAATGTATATATGCGCTTTTTCTTTCTGAAAATTATTTAATAGGTATAGGTTTTTTATTATAAAGATTATTTTCTTAAGAATAACACTTGTTTTATTTTTGTATTTCATTTTTCTTTTTGGTAAATAAATATACAAAAACACACATGGTTGCCTTATCAATGAGTCTTTCAGTTTGAACTTATCTTAATTCGACATACATATTACGAGGCCATTCCCAAGTGATGATAGCACTTGAAGAAAAATAAAAATTTTAGAAAATACATGGTTTTGTAAAAGCAATAACTAAGAATGCAAATATTAAAAACAAATCCCTAAATGTAAATAACAATAATGATATATTTTGTCATTATTGCAAAACTACTTAGTTTGTATTTTTTTTATAATAATTAAACTTTGATATAAACCGAAATTATAAAAATATTAACCTATCTATCCTTGGGCTTGCACAGAATTTTGGAGACATCTGTGCACGGTATAATTTGTATTTGATCTTCTCCTGATTTATTCTCCTCGTTTGAAATCTGTTAAAAAATCTATGTGATCTAGCAAAGGATGTTTCAAAGATCATATTATAATTAGTACCCATTTCTAAGAATGTATGATTTTACCTTATGGTCCTAGTGACTACTGTACGAAAAGAAACTAGAATATTAATTTTAAAAATATCAATCGTGATAATTCCTGCTACGGTCTGCACGGTGATGAACCTGTCGTTAATCCGTTACCGATTATTTTGGCAATTCGCTATTTTCGGCAGTGGTAGTAGGGATATAAGCAGGTCGAGGCATGGCTTTCATTTACTTGAATTTGATGTCTTTTATTAAAGATGAAACATGACACAACAGTGACGATGGCGAAATACCATAGACTGACCAACCTAGCGAGGACAGGTAGACCAAAATGAACGGTAACGTCCAAATTAAAAAATAACTTACAGACAAAAGAGAGTTTGTAGTTGAAATAAAACTGACTCCTTTTCTCTCTAAATTTACAAAGCAATTTCTCTACGTTCTTCATCGCAATGAAAGCAACTAGTTGAAAAATTCAACGTACCGCTATAACATTTATTTGGTGGGTTTTCAAATTGTGAGGTATGCGACTGTTTACAAACGTTGGAAAAAATAGTAAGGATTCTATTTTCAATACGTTACTTGAAACCGTAAACTATCAAATAATGCCATAGCCTTCTAAGGTATAGGTTTCACCTAACATGAAAAGCACTCGGAGTATCTGTACAAAGCGCAGAAACAAAAAATTTAAAATTGGCATTTGACATCACTTAGCGGTATAATTCTTCTTCCGGTTCTCGGTTACATAGATCTGTCTCAACATCCTTGACATAGTGTATCAATATATCGATGAAATGTTACCAAATGTTCGATGGACATAAGTCTGACGACTATTTTGTTATACCCTTATTCAAATAGTTTATAACTCTAATACCTTCCTAATAAAATGGATGTGCATCATTCTGCTCTTCGCTATTTTCTGAATATATATTTTTAATAAATGATTTATTTTTCACCTGTACATGCCTAAATACATATGACACAAAGGTGCGTATTTGTTTTGCTCGGAGTCAAAACACTGATTACGGTAAACACGGCATCTGAATGGACTGATGGAGCGAAAGCTTAGTGTGGTACCCATAGTTTCATCCTGTTTGTCCAAAGTGGTTGCAGTAACATCTTGAATAAAGTTTGTTGAGAATTTAGGGTCAAAACAGATTTCGGACCAAAAATTCTTATAAGTCGACTCATGAGCCTGGGAACTCCACATCGGTCTATTATCTAGGTAAAGTCCTAAGTATTTGACTTTAGTGGAAGTCGATAGCTCCTTATTGTTGATGTAATGTGGAGGGCAATTCTGCCTTTTGGCTCAGTGATCATGATAAACAAGATTTTGGGGAACTCTATTTTATTCACGGGAAGCAACGACAAAAAACGAACGAGGTGAGTCACTCTTACACGTTTTGGTGAAGGAAAAGTTAGAAATTCTTAACATAGAGTCATTCCATGCCTTTGTCACCAAAACGAGTCCAAAAGTATTGGATATTACCATTTGGCATCACATCCTACAAGTAGAGTTGCTGCAGTAGTCAGCCAGTTTCTGCAATTTTTCTGGGGGTGTTGCCAATGCTAGGAAACAATGGTAGACTGAAGGAGCAAGGTCAGGGCTAAAGATTAACGCCCATCACATGGATTGGAATTAGTTGTTTGCACACTTCTCTTCGTCCTCCTTCCACTTTGCCCAATTTGTGTAAGAGATCTTTAGCGTCTAAGGAAGTCTCTAGAATCTAGATAGTGAAGGAAAAGTTAGAAATTGTTAACATAGAGTCAATCCATGCCTTTGTCACCAAAACGAGTCCAAAAGTATTGGATATTACCATTTGGTATCACCCTACAAGTAGGGTTGCTGCAGTAGTCAGCCAGTCTCTGCAGTTTTTCTGGGGGTGTTGCCAATGCTAGGAAGCGGTGGAAGTCTGAAGTAGCAAGATCAGGATTACAGATTGGCTTCCTCCTCTTGGATTTGAAGTTGTTTTTATAGTGCTTTCAGGTTTTGTGAAACTTCTCATCCCATTTTCACTTTCCCTAACTTGTGTAGCCTTTAAGAAAGTCAATGCTAGGATGCAGTGATAGTTTGAAGGAGCAAAATCAGGACTAAAGATTGACGTCCACCATTTGGATTTGGGAAGGGTAGCCAGCAGGTTTGCAATCAACGTTCTGGTTCTGTGTTTCCTTTTTACCATTTGCTTAACAATTTTTGTTTTTTTTTTTTTTTTTTTTTTTTTTTTTTTTTAGGGAAGTCTTCATTTGTTCTTCTATTTGTCAATCATCTATTGCAGGACACATTGTGCCTTTTTTCTTCACCGCTTTACAAAATGTTTATTCTTTCGAGTTATATTTTGAAAGAAAAGATATTTTATTTTTTCTGCATTAACTAGACGTCATGCGATGACTTAAAAGTTCGAGGCGCTTCGCCGGTATGCAGTTGATGGCGGCCTCAGTCTTCCATACAGTGTAACCTCCCAATGATCGTAGTGTAACGTGTAAACGTAACATTCGTCGAATCTACCGGCCGCAAAGTATTGATACTTTTGATCTCGTACCAGAAACAGTTTTAGCCTGATATTTATGACGTTGCCACAGTCATGCAGAAAGGATTTTATTTTCTATTCGTAAGTGTCATAAAATTTAAATGTATTCGGTCTTATTTCAACATTGACGCGAACTTAGCATTGACATGTTATTTACACAGTAGTTAACACGTCCCCAACCAAAGAAACTTGTTTTAAAAAACATTTCAATATATTTTCGTTTTAATTCTCTTCAAAATTAAAACAGGTTTTGTTCTTAAGAAAAGAAAAAAATTAAAATATGCTTATGAAATCATGGGTAATGATTAAAAAATGAGTTCGTTTTATTGCAATTGTATTTATGACACAACTAAAAGGACATTACATTTTGTCTAAATATATATTTTTGTATTTTCTTGTAAGTAAATTAAATATATAAATGAAAGAAGTTCAATAGCCTTTGTTTTATTGATTTAAGAGTCATTTTGTGAACATCACAGCTAATTAATTGGCGACACCTGTGCATTACCTCCATATTGATTCCACATTTCAAGACCAATTAAAAAAATACATGAAAACAATTATTACTGATTAATATAAGTAGTACGTGTACAGAGTTGAGACTTCTCGCAGTCATCGGCAATTCCAGCTTTTGTAATTTATAATAAATTAACAGTAGGTGTCGTGAATCACCCACCCTGGGTGATGGCAGTCTGGGGTCAGCCCTCGTTCTTATCTGTCCAGCCGCTGAGTTGGGCTCCGGGGGTGGTCAATTTCAGCCCTCAAGTCAATTCCTAAATCCATTCATATTCTCCTCACTTGCCCTTGAATACTTGTTTACTTATTCATATACAATTCACTCAAGGTAGTGGAGTACTCGATATTCCTCCATCACCCTTTACACATATATAACTCACCTAATTAAGAGTCGATGGGGTACTCAATATGCCATCTGCCCTCTCACTCTACACATTCACGCCAATAAATAAATTCGCGTCAACACACACTGGTGACAAAAAATTATCGTTCAATAAAACAACCTGGTTCCAAGGATTGGAACAGGAGACCCCAAATACTTGCTCAATTCTCATGTCAGGTAGCATTCCTACATGCTCTCTATATAGAGCCATGGAGTTGCATCCTTCAATTAGGTGGGTCACATCGAGCAACCTTTCTCTACACGCTGGACACATACATGGGCTTTGGCCCAATAGTAAGTCAACCCCTCACGTGGGTTTATGTACATATAATCATAATTATATGGATCAGTGACAAATATATATCATCAGGCCTTACAAATTAATTTATAATATAATAATAAATATAAAATTCATTTAAATTTAATTAATGGATTGGAATGTAAACATCATACAAAAATGATGAACCAGTTCCAATGTTGGAAAAAAAATGTTTGCCAAAAGTGATTAACATCATTGTCTGGAGGTTGTGAGGTGTTAGGGAGTGATCTTGTTGCCTATTGGGTGGTATGACCTCTAAGATTCTTGGTTCACTATGTAGACGGTACAAGCACATCGAAAAAGTTAAATATGATGATCCTGGGACAAATGCCACTGCTGGGGCCCTGGTTCCTGTTGATCAGGGTTTCCTTGGGCTTTCATCCGATTGCTTTTCAACATCCCAAACTCTTTTTTTTAATAGAATTCAGCTGAGATTCCTACTCCTGGGGGAGGAATAGCGAATGTCTGAAGAATGCACAGGTGCCCTTAACAAAGATTCAGGATCTGGTAGAAAGCTTTAAGATTAACAAAGAGCTCTAGTCAATGGTGGAGAGTGCACAATATTGGTTGTAGTATGCAAGATCATAAAGAAGCTGAATCCTTTTTACTGTAATCCATATTACATTGGGATTCTCAAATCTCTGACAACATTTTGTTCAAAATATTGCCTTAAACATTTTAAATAAAATTAATACTGTAAATTAACTATTTGTGTTTATTGCATAATTTTTTTTTTTCAGATTTTGGTTACTTTTCTTGTGAGGGTTGAATCCAAGCAGAACACAAAGGCAAATGCCGTGGAAGAAGTTACAGATGTTAAAGATTTCAAAAAAATTCTAAGGACTAAAAACAATGTTTTAGTCTTATTTTACAGTTCTCAGAAATCAGCTTCAAATATGCTCAAAACGTTCAAAGAGGCTGCTGAAATTGTCCGTGGGCAAGGAACCATGTTATTGGTCGATTGTTCCGGGTATGTTACAATGCTATAGTGCAATAATATTTTTATTTAATAGTGTAGGTGTTTGTAAATGAAGCCAATTCAGAAAGTTCAGCCTTTTTATTTCATTTTGTGCAATGGCTGTGCTTTGTTGCTGCTTGTTTGCATTACATGCTTTTTTTTTCAGTTATTGTATAATTAATTTAACACAAATATGAGAGAACATACTATAAAACAGAATTTTAAAAAAAGACTAAACTTCTAAGTTGGCTTAATTCATTAAAACCTCCCCATAAAGGTAGGACGCTACCGATACAACAGAAAAAAACTTAGTCCTGACTTTCATATTTATATCTATGTGTGAAATTACAGTTTTTATTTATGGTAGAATTTGTTTTGGCATGATCAACTCCAGTCACAATGATTTGCTTATTCTTGTCCGTCTGACTTTAGCATTTTGCCATATTTACTAGTTGGTTAAATGCAAAACAAACTGAGTGGAAAATATTGTTGATAAAGGCCAAATACTTTCACAAATAAAATCATCAATCATCTACAATAGGCAGGATAATTAATGTTAATTTCCACCAAATGTGACAATCTCACCACAAGATTTCAAAATTTTCAGTATTTTCCTTCCAGTTGTTTGCATTTTATTCAATTACAATTAATTAAGGTTTTTAGTTGAGATGAAAAAGAGCCAATGGCACGAGCGGGATTCGAACCCACGATCTTCGGCTTGATACGCCGCTGCTCTATCACTTGAGCTATCATGACCTCGATCCACTCAGGCATCAACTTCCTATCTCAACCGCACCTTATGAGTTTTCACTCCTTTTTGCCATTTTTCAATCGGTTCGAATCCCGCTCGTGCCATTGGCTGTTTTTCATCTCAACTAAAAACTTTAATTAATTGTAATGTATTACCAACCACCATGTAGCGGACCACGAAATTAGTGAATTTTATTCAATAATCAATTTGAGCTAATTATCACCAATTCAAAAAAATGACCATATATCACCACTTTTTTATAGCCGAATATTGATTTGTACGTGAATAACTCTGTTTTTTATTATTTTTAGTGATAAAGATAAAAAGCTCTGTAAGAAATTAAAAGTCAATCCTGACCCATATGTATTAAGACATTATAAAGATGGCGAATTTCATAAAGTTTATGACAGAAAAGAAACTGTCAATAGCATAGTCAATTTTATGAGAGACCCAACTGGAGACCTACCATGGGAAGAAGAGTCTTCAGGTGTTGATGTTCATCACATACCAGATTATCAGGTGAAATAATTATATAATTCTTATAATAAATTAGGTGAAATAATTTTCAATTAAAAATTTTTTTTTTATTGTTTTCATGAATTTGTTTTCATTTAGGCTTTAGTTAGACTATTGAAGAAAGAGATGGGACCTGTAATGATAATGTTCTATGCCCCTTGGTGTGGTTTTTGTAAACAATTAAAGCCGGAATACAGTGCCGCTGCTACTTCACTTAAAGGAAAGGCTGTTATGGCAGCAATAGATGTCAACAGGCCTAAAAATGCGATGGTCAGAATGAAGTTCAACATAACAGGATTTCCGACTCTGTTATACTTTGAGTACGTTTAAAAAATCGTCTATTAAGAAATTTCTTTGTTTTATTTTATCATTCACTCACTAAACAGGAAGGGTGAGCTGAAAATGACATACGAGGGCGAAAACAAGAAAGACGATTTAATAAATTTCATGAACAATCCCACCGCTCCTCCTGTAAAGCCTAAAGAAGAAGAGTGGTCGGAGAGTGATAATGACGTCATTCATTTAACGAGTGAAACATTTAAACAATTCGTTGAAGTAAGTAGGATTATTTTAATTTTTGTATTTTTATTAGCTTTTCTTATTCTTATTAACAAAAAAATTTGTTATATTATTCAGGAAAGTGCTTCGA
This sequence comes from Cimex lectularius, assembly GCF_000648675.2. NCBI lineage: Eukaryota > Metazoa > Arthropoda > Insecta > Hemiptera > Cimicidae > Cimex > Cimex lectularius. The sequence continues at coordinate 1,059,442 of NW_019392673.1, read as the reverse complement.
TATTGGTAATGTTTTATGCACCATGGTGCGGCCATTGTAAGAAGATGAAACCAGAATATGAAAAGGCAGCAAAAACACTTAAGGATAGCAATGTAAGTAGAATATGCAGTACAAAAAAATAAAATAAAAAATCTTTTTTGTTATATAAGTCTGTTTTAATTTTTTAATAAAAAAAAGGTTGACTATTTAAAAGTTTAAATTTTTTTATGTTTAAATGTTCTAGTCTGATGGATTATTGGCTGCAGTGGATGCAACTAAAGAAAAAGATTTGGCCAAACAATACAACGTCAAGGGCTACCCGACAGTTAAATATTTTAAAAACGGCGAATTCCTTTGGGATCTTCCTTCTCTAAGGGAAGCCAGTAAAATAGTAAGTTTCATGAAGGATCCAAAAGAGCCTCCGTCTCCACCTCCGCCACAGCCCGATTGGGAAGAAGAAGAATCAGAAGTTTTATTTTTAAATGTCGAAAACTTTAAGCAAACTTTAAAGAAAAAGAGGCACGTGTTGGTCATGTTTTATGCTCCTTGTAAGATCCCATTGATTTTCAACTATATATTTAAAGAATTTTACTATATTTGATCTTTTATATTTAGGGTGCGGTCACTGCAAAAAAGCCAAACCTGAATTTAGCGCTGCAGCCGAAGAACTTAAAGATAACATGAAAGTTTCATTTGCAGCGTTAGATTGCACTAAACATCAAGCTGTTTGTTCTACAATGGAAGTTAAAGGCTATCCTACATTCAAATATTTCAATTACTACGATAAAAATAAACAAGAATATTCTGGTGGAAGATTGGTATAAAAAATGCATGTCTTCACAAACTCATGATTGAAATTTGATTGTTTTCGTTTTTTTATTTTTATTTAGAAAAATGATTTTATTGCATTTATGAAAAAAATGGAAAACGGTGATCAACCACCTGTCGTTAAAGAAGAAAAACAGAAAAGTTATTGGGATGGATTTCTCGCAGCTGAAAAAATCGTTGACGTTTGTGATCCTGCATACAAGAATATAGTTCAAAATGCCCAGACGTTATTAGTACTTGTTCATGACGGTAAATATATACAAAATATAAACACTTAGGTTTGTAATTTACAAAATATTTTAACAATCCAGTTAACATGTTGACTGGCAAGTCTCTCATGCCTAAAAACCATGCTCTGGATGCATTTTCATTTTTTAAATTATTCTAATACAACTAAATTTGTATTATTCATTGTATTTTACTTCCAAACATTAGAATTATTTACACACCTGAGATGATAACTGAAGAAGTAAAGTTTAAATAAATATTTATTATTTTAGGTTATTTTCAAAGAGAAAAATACAATACAATGGAATAAAATTTATTTTAGTTTATGTATATTTTATGACAGCAAGCAACAATTTTATCACGAAACCTTGGAAATGGTTATAATTTCTAGATTGAATTTGTTGTTAAGGGTACGATACAGCTAACCATTATTCACTCTTTCTTTTTCTTCTTCCCCATGAAACCCATTATAAAACCAGAGTTATTATACACATATTAGACTACTACATGCATTTTGAAGCATTCTCCAACATCCTCTCAGTAACATTTAATCTCAATAGACTAGACTGTCAGGCTTACCTAGCTGGAGGGTGCTATGAAATGTATTTTATTAAAAATCATGTAGATATATTAACTTTGAAAAAGCGTAATAATACCACCCAAACAACACAATACACTTGCTATCGTTTAATGAGAAAAAAATGAGAGAAACATTAGAACATGTTTAAGGGGTTCTAACTCAGTGCTGACATGTGTGACTACTCTGCAGTTATCATTTGACTGCAAAATGAGATTGTCTAAATGTAAACTTTGTTTTGTTTGTAATTTTTAGGAACGAATGCAGATGTTAAGCTGAAAGAGTCTTTTGTTGCCCTAGCGACTGAATATCCTAGTCTAGCAACTTATGGATCCTGCGATGCTAGGAGTAACAAACAATTTGTCATTGAGAATAAGATTCACTCTTTCCCATCATTGAAACTCTTCAATAAAGGAAAAGTTAAAGACTTTCCCAAATCATATGAAAAAAGTGATATGGTGAAATTTCTCAAGAAATTTTCCCCTAAAGAAGAGTTATAATAACAGATGTATGATATAGGACGGAAAATGTTAAATTTCTTAATATGCGACTTTTATCAAATGAGTGCTACTAAATGTATTTTTTAAGCTGGATTTCACATCAAGTTTCACCAAGACTGGACTTTTTTTATATGTTTTAATGAAATTATCGCAAGGAGGGAACTCAGATATCTATAGTTGTAATTATTGTGATATTAGAAACAATCAATTATTTCCTTTTACTTAAAGTTATTAAACATTGGCTTCCAAACATAACGTCGATGTCTTGAATTTTTTCTCATAAGATAATAGAGAATAAATGGTTGTCTGCCTTTTATAATCAGCATTGTTCCAGCGACTTGTTACATTATTTTTATTTTGCGCCGTACCAGGAATCAGTGCATTATATTGAATGCAATTGTGCATTATAGTGTTTAATTTGTATAGCAATTCAAATGGGGTGAGCTTTGTAGGATTATATAGGAAAATAATCTGTATATATATTTTTTTTTTTGTAATTAATCAGTATTGTGAATGTCAATAAAAATGAAAACTTTAATGAGGAATGTTGACGAAAAACATACATATATCAATAAAATATATAATTTTTTAACCATTTCTGCACGTTATTATTATTTCCATAATTAATAAAAATAATAAGTATGCTTCTTTTTATAAAATTAAAATAAAATATGTCTGGGTTTAATTCATGATATAATTTTGCAGATTTTAGATTGTATGCTATTTGCATTTTTCTAGATGAAAATGTTAAAAAAATCTTAACACAACTTAAATCATCGTTGTATCTGCTTCTTGTAGAATTGTATTTACATGAATTATATACACTGTAATAGTGTTTTGGTTGTTTTTACATGTATATTTGTTATAATTTAAATTTGTATTTAAGTTACTATCAAGTGCCTTGTTAAAGAAAGTTTACATCACTAATAAATAAGTTTATATTACTGACTGGATTTTTTTTAAACATTAATTCCCCATCTGGACTTCACACTTAAAAATCTTGGAAAAACCGGATAGCTATTTATTACAGACACACTGCAATAGCTAGGAAACTATGAAATGACTATTTACATAGGAAAGCCTTTCCTGAGTAAGAACCTCGATATCATACGCCTGAGAAACTTCTGTACCTCATTAAAAAAACAAAAAGTTTTCAGAAAGCTGTTTACCAAATATCAGACACAAGACGAAAGTTTAAGTACAAAAACACACATGGAGGTAACACAGGAATCAAAGAAGGTAGACTGTTTTGGAAACCAACAAAATGTGCACTCTATGATAATTATATAAAAATCAAACCAATCATTATAAGTTAATTATGTAGAAATACAACAAGGTAAAAGCTTTATATTGCATTGTTTATATCAAGTAATATAAATAAAATAAATTTAAGTTTAACCCCTTACAGAGCCATTCAATTACGGGATAACTGAGACAGAAACCTGCAAATTATGGCATGAAAAAGCACAACCATCAGAATATGTTCTATATGACTTCAACACATTGGTCTGGAAATGGTCCTCTTCTGAAAGGCGATACTAATGCCTAGGGATATTAGCGAAGAGGTACTCTTAAGGTAATTAAGTGGTATGGAAATAAAAAGACAATTCTGAAACAAATCTTTAGGTCACAGGAGAAGAAATGGAGACTATTTCATGGCCATGGAAAAGAAAAAAGACCATATTTTTAAGGTAAATAGAAAAATAATGTTACTATCCTTCGAATTTAAATAGTATTTGATCTTAAATTTTTCTATCTGCTCAGAGAGGAATTGATTCTTCCAAGATAGTCAGTTCATGCAAAGGTGGGTTTTAGTTTAATTCCTATCTTAAGTAATCAACTGACAATATTGCTAAGTTTTACCTTATTATAATTTCTTACTGATGTCAGTTAGCAATCAATCAGCATTGCTATGTAGTTATATTTAAAATGTGCCGATCACGGTACAGGATGATCATGGGGCTCAACACCCCCACACTTCGGAATGTTTCATAAACATTAATTTAATGTATGAACTAAAAAGAATTTTAAGATTGAAAAACTGCACTTAAAAATAATAATAATAATAAAACTGTCTTCTAATTTTTATTATTGTTATTTGTATATTACATTTTATTAGGTTTCATGGTCCGCTTGACCAAATAAATTCTTTTCAATTAATTAAGGTTTTGGTTAAGATAAAATATATTACCTTACATAATATTATATATATATAATATATTACTTTAATGCCTCCATTATATTTTAGTACATATATATTTTTTTTAATTACCATACATAAACTAAATAAACACGTCTGCCGAACCTTTCATTAAAAAAACATTACGAAGCTAAGTGAATTGATATAAGACAACATACAGCATATTTTACAGATCAAGTCATATACATCCTTTATTCCTTTTTTGCACTGGAGTTAATATGTCAGAGGAAACTAATAAAATGGATAGGAATATAAAAAATTATTTTCAACATTATTTTCGTTACACATTTTATTAGACATACATAGTTCAATTTTATAGCTGTAATAAGCCCGAGGTGTACTTACAGTTTCAAATATAATTGTAATCATAGATGTAATAATGAATTTAGTGATTATTTGGAGATTGTGAGATGGTGTGACGTAGCTTTTAGAAAAAGATTTTCTTTATCGTGCTAACGTTTCCAACTTTATTGAGATCATCGTCAGGGCTCAGTGTTTGTTTTCCGTGTAGATGTGTCAAACTTATATATTGATATATTGAATATCTCACTGGCACTCTCAACATGACACCCAAGAATGACACATCTACACGGAAAACAAACATTTTGATCCCCTGAAGATGATCTCAATAAAGATCGAAACATTGGCACGGTAAAGAAAATGTTTTTCTAAAACCAACGTCACACCAGACCACATCTCACGATCTCCAAATAATCATTAACTAATGGTCATTAAACACAACATAAATAAATTTAGTTTTATTTTAATATTTTGACTATGTTACGTGATGTTAAGCATATTTTGGAAACTATTATTGTTCACTCTGGCTTCATAAAACAATTATTTAATCACCACTTGACTACCAATTGACAATTGCATAAGAAGAAAAAAGCATCTTCAGGCCGAGCAGACAGAAGACAATTTCTGTAAAAAGAACTAATTTTAAACACAAGAGACATGTGAAAAATGAAGCATACAAAAAATTAAATAAGTGGGTTTTTTGATGTAACAAGCGGCCGCTGCATAACATGTTTGATCCTCGGTTGATCCTAAACAACCAAGAATATCAAACATATCTTACAGCAGTCACATTGCGGGTTTTTTTGGCACATTTCATGAAGCAATTTACAATATGAACAAATGAACAAGCCCAAAAAGCAAAAATATGAACTAGATCTTTAAACCAAATGTTTTTGTTTTTTTCTTAAATTAAAAGCTCAAAAATCCACCGCCACATTCCTTGTTTAAATCGGCCAATCTGCACTCACTAGCAAGACGATAGCAACTCGTGGAAATGTCAGTTATCCTGGAAGAAAATGTTTCTAAACCGAAGTTACCTTTGTGAATCCATTTAGCAGTCAAGACGTTCAGTAAATAACGAAAATCAATATAAAACCTCCGGACGACTTGCCAAAATCGTACTTATTCAAAATATAATTCGTTATAACTTCTTCGGAACACACTGAACAAAATGGAGGCATGGAAAAGTTTTGTTATAACGAAAACTGACAGTTCGACAATGTACTCGCTTCGGCGGTACATATACTTAACTTGGAACGACAGTAATAATAAAATATAAAAACGACAATGGCAGAGTTTTATATTTTTTTACAGTAAGCAATGAAGACTGATATTACAAAATAGTCTCTATTAAAGAAGTACAAAATATTTCCTCAATCAATTAAGCATTAATAAGTTCGGGACGTATTCTTTAGGTTTCGTTTATTTTCTGATCTGACGCGATATTTAACGAACAATGTTACAACTTAAAAATACAAACTAACGTGGAATGAATAAGATTTTTTTTAATACATAAAATAATCTTCTGTCTATTTTTGGGGTTTCTCCTGGTACTTACGTGTACTACAGTCGTTGAACCTGCGTGGCAAAAAATGAATAAAAAAGGCTAAAACAAGTATGGAAATATATATTATTTACCTGTATATCATGTGCGTACTTTGTTTCCTTCTAATTGCTTCACGTTGTGTAAAAATTATTTAACACATTTTACCTGCGCTCATTTTGAAAGTTATAATTTAGGATCATTTTACATTCCCCCTCATTTTGTCTTATATTGTCTAAATTTCTATTATAAGAACATGTTGCGAAATTTTTTTTAGAATCATCTAAATAACAAATACATACAAAATAAATTATAAAAGAGACAAGAAAGCGAGTAAAGTTGCAGGTTGAACAAATTAAAATATATTTCAATCTTTAATTATATTGTAAAAATTAATAATTTTATTTTTATTTGTTTAGGAAAGAGTGACAACATTACGAAATTCCAAGGGTAGACAGCAGGATTTTGACAAATATGATGGCCTAAACTGCAAGGCGATGCAAGAATTCGGTTTTGGAACAGGGCCCGGGTCAAAAATTGAAATATTTTCTTCTTTCCTTCATAGCCGGCTTGATTGTATTATAGGTAAAATTTATATGTCAATTTTTACTTTTAAAATTCATTCGGAACACAAAATATTCTGTGTCTATGCAAACATTTGCGCAAGATTGGTTTGGCTTCATTCAAAACAAAATTGTTTTTTGTTTACATATCATTAACAACACAAAATGCCGCGGTCACACGATACCTACAAAAACAGGTAAAAAAGCTTTAAAAAAACAGTTTGTCGACGAAAAATCAACTTACAACATAAACATAAGTGACGGAATGTACATTGACGAAGGGGTTCGGTTCTCTGGCAGCGGTACTGCCCCTCGGACACACGGCGGTGTAATGATAATGCCATTGGCATTGCTACCAGTTTTCCCTCGACCCGGGGGCGGAAGGGGTGCAAGAAATAAGAGGGGATGGAATCGGGGGAGGAAAACTACAGACTTCCCACCCCCGAGAGTATGATAAACAAGAATAATTTTCGATTTCCTGGACGGAGGGATGGTCCTGTTTTCACCGTACGGGAAGAAAACCACGTCAATTTGATATAAGTCATTATTGTCTTCTGTTAATGTTATGGTTCATTTGGTGATTAATGGATTTACCATAATAATACACTCAAGCAAGACAGTTTACAAGGGTTGATCATTAAACAATGATTTTTTTTTTTTAAGAAACATAAACGGCCATTAAAACGATTTTTATTTTTAACAACTCAAGACATTTCAAAAGGGATTTGGAAAATATCTTTACAATATTTATTTCTGATCTATGAAGGCTCTAAAAATCAATAAAAATAACGATCTCAAAAAGTGCTCTCCTTGTTTTTGTTCTACTTTTTCTTTGTCTTCTTTGTTACTTCTTTTTAAAAATAACTTTTAAGTACATCTGGCGCGTGATTTTAGAGATTAGGGGTCCGCAAATTACGGGATCCAAATGAGAAAAATTTAGCTAATTTAATATTTTGCTAATGATCAAAATCTAATAATTAATACAATTATTAGACAGTTGTCGTGATGATCATCTTTTTTTCACACCTGCTAGCAAACCACCCTCTGAACACAGAAATGTATTACGAGATGCCTTCAACAGACAAAACTCACTTAATTCTTGCCACGATATTCGAGAAAAACTCGATAAAATCATGTAAATGTTGTGGACTGGACACACCCTCAAAATTCTTTCAAAATCGGTTTAAGATAATCCGCACCCGCGGCAAAAATTCGTTTTACCTTGAAGCCCCCTCTAAAAGAATTTCTCTAAATTAAATCGCAAATCGACCGACAGAATTGTTTACCCTTGTTTAGTAATCGATTTATTTATTAAAACTAGACAAAAAAAACTTGTTCAAACATTGAACAATGATTATTGTAATAAAAAGGTAAATTTAAGTTGCACCCACTGGCGTCCTTATTAGTATATTAATGCTCAAACCGAAGTCGAGGAAGATGGTACATGAAATGGACCTATAGTGCAGGAAAGTAGAGTTAGTTGGTGATCTGCACCAGTTAAAATCAGAAAATTGGACAGACGTGCCCGAACATGGGGTACACAGTACACACACATGCACTTGAAAATAATCTAAAAGTCCTTTTTTTAAAAAGATAGTTCTTACTCGCATTAAGTTGTTTTCCAACGATCCGGATTTCGAGCCCTTAGCTCATCGTCAGGATTTCTAGAAATCGTTCAACCTGACGATGAGCTAAGTGCTCGAAATCCGGTCGAAACAACTTAATGTGAGTAAGAACTATCTTTAAAAAAAAAAGGATTGAACACCGTACTCACTACATCATTCACCATTTCTAATAATCCGAAAGTTTTGAAAAATCTAGACAGGGGTGAGTTTGAAAAGGATGAAAAGTGTACTTAAGTCGTTTCTGATCATTTTGATCTGCTTATCCTCTTGGATGTTTTTCTCTATCGTCATCTTTGAGTTTTTACAATAATTTTGGTTAAAATGCAGCACTAAAGATGGCGACATGCTGAAACGCGTCTGAAAGGACCAAACTACACGCTCATCAACTCACAGGGCTCACCCCTGTATAAGGGTAAAAGTGGAATGAAATCGGCAGTAGAGTTTGCTGTGGGAAGAAGTCATCATAACTGATCATTAATACCTTTTAAATCTAACTGTAAAATACAGGAAAAAAACAGACCGATACGAGTTAGGATTAGACGGATTATATTTCGATACCTTGGAACTTCAGCAAATTTATGCTGTGCAAGAAATTTTAGTAGTAGTAAAGTAAAAGTATTTGTACTCACTCAAAGTGTTTGTTTTCCGTGTAGATGTGTCATTCTTGTGTGTCCTGTTAAGAGTGCCAGTGAGATATTCAATATACAACTACACGGAAAGCAAACACTTTGATCCTCAGAAGATGATCTCAATAAAGATCGAAACGTTGGCACGATAAAGAAAATGTTTTTTCTAAAACCTACGTCATACCAGACCGCATTTCACGATTTCCAAATAATCATTAACTAACGGTCACTAAACACCACACTTTTGTAAAGCCATTCCTCTGACAGACTTCCAGCCAAATTCAGCCCTGATGTGATGTTTAGAAGTATTTACAGACAAATGAAAAATATTTTTGATTAACTTTAATTCAATTGTTCTAATTTCGTCTAGATGTGCACTCGCCAAAGGTCGGATGTAAACAAGGTAGTAGGCAGCAGCTATGGTTTCGAATGACTTAAATTTGGTTTCTGTCGAGCTTGATTTGCCTTTTAAAAGAATATCTTTCACCTTACCCAGAGCTTGATTGTCCTTTTGTTCAAAATAATTATCAGGTCGTTAAATTTTCCATTCATTGTAATAGGGATTCCTAAACATATACAATTATTAGCATAGTCAATCGGTTGTTCAGTGTAATATAATTTTTTAAGTTTCTTACACTTGGATGACGATCGAAAGGCTTTTGTTTTGTTTATATTTGCTGATAAAGAATTCTGGGCGCGATATTTGTGTTGAACATTGAAAGTTTTTTGCACTTCACTGAAAGAGTTCTCAAACAAATACCATGTCGTCCGTAAGCAAAACACAAAGTATGCAATGGAGTTCATCTAAACGCACCACCCATAAGTTCATGCTGGAAGAATGGTATAAAATCTGAAATAAATAATTTAAATAATGAAGGCGAGTCGGAGATGATTAATTGTACCAATATTTCTTACGCCTTGGGAAGCCCCCAAACGTTTTAGCCATCGGACCTCTTTCACAGAACAAAATCCTGGGTGGACCCCTCGCATTCAATATTTAAAATTAGATACTTACAGAATATATAGTAAATTAAAGTTTTATAAATTAACAAGTCCATTGCTAATTAGGAGATGGAGAGAGTTATCACTATGAAAATAAACAATACATTGACATACTTAACTTGATTTGCAAAATCACACAAAACACGTTTTGCTTTTTCAACGAGCTGTTGAAATTTTTTTTGTTTTTCAGACGGAGTCAAAAAATGGGGGTAAATATTGGACTCGAAAGTAGATATCAAGGTGGTGTCTGAAGTAATGTCTATCAAATAATCGTATTCACTTGAAGATAGACTGCTATAGCTTTGAAAACGGTTTGACCATTTGCAAGACCCCCCATTGGTCTCGCAGCATTATATCTCGAGCTGTTGGAAAGTGGTGCTCATCGTTAAAACAGACAGGTAGCCCTAGACATCTTGAAAAACGTGCGAAAGAAAAATCTTCAATCTGATCAAAAGAAACCTGAAATGCTTGGATAATAACATTTACATGGGTCCAAGCTCACGTCGAAAGCAGGGGAAACGAGGCTGCAGATCGAGAGGCAAAGGACGCTGCAATGGGCACAGTGACGGCCGTGGAATTCTGTCGTGCACCTACGAGTTATGGGAAGTACCCAAACTCGAATGCAAATACTGGATCAATGGAATACTGCATGATCACGGCAGAGCAAGCGACGCATACCAAGAAGTTCTTTTCCAAGTCGAGAAGAATAAAGGCTTTCCCCACTCATTCGAAACAACTCAATTTTTGAGTGGGCATGGCAGAGCTAAGTCGTATCTCTTCCAATTCCACGTGATCGACGACCCATCATGCAAATGCCAGGCAAGATCGGAAGAAACCTGGGGTCACATTCTCTTTGACTGTGACCTACACAAAGGGCCACGGTGTTCACTTAGGAGATCAGTGATTCTGCAAGGATCAAATTGGCCAAGTGAACACAGAGAATTAATAGAAAAATATTTGTGCTCTTTTCTTAAATTTATAAATAAAATAAATTTCGATATTATTTAATCTTCAAAAATGCAAATATTGAATCTTAAAAATTCTCACTAAAGATAAAATTTGTTATTTGTTTGTTTCAGTACATTAATTTTATTTGTTTATATTACTGTATATATAAAATACTCTGTATCAGTACTGCATGAAATACGTGCAATCAGTATGGGGGCACGTAGTAATAAACTCCCCTATTTACTGTAGTAAGGAGGAAAAAAGTGATGCTCAAAGGACATCTCCAAAATTCGAAGGTGTTCACATTTTTCATAGATCAACGTGCCGTTCGCAAGCTCCAGTTTGTTTTCTTGTAAAAAATCATTTAGAACAGGAAATCACTCTACTTATTCCATTTTAACAGGGTCAACCGAAAACTGGATTTTTCTTATGAAGGTGTGAACTTTGTCATTGGCATCGAAAGTTGGATACTCATCCCATACAAAGAAAGACTAATCTCATTCATTTTAATGAAAATATCTGATAAATACGACAGTATACATTGCCATTTCTCATTATTAATATCGTTGGCCAATTTGACATTGTGGTCAATCAACGGCGGTAGCCGAGTGGTTAAGGCGTCAAACTCTCGGCTAGAAGATCCCGCCGTCGTGGGTTCGATCTCCACCGTCGCCTCTGGACTTTTTTCTGACCGCAATTGAAAAGAAATTGACACGGCACTCGTCAATGGAAGGAGCGGGAACAGATCTCAGCGACCCTGAATTTGTTCTCAACCCCCTTCAAAAATGAGTTTCTTGGATGGGAAGAACACCGGCACACCGGGGGCTCAAATTCACACTTGTGTTGCCCCCAAAAAATGGAACCAGGAATAAAGCACAATAAGCTGTACAGCTGAAAAAAAGCTCTTGATCCTATCCTTTACGTTATTTTATACTGCTGTCCTATCAATACATCCTAACACTATGGGGTACTGCCATCCTATATTCAGCGCAAACAGTCCTTCCAATCGAAAGTCAGACAAATTGTCAAAGCACCTTATTAAGTCACCAACCTCTCACTATCCACCAAGACAGCATTTCTTTTGTCAACTAACTGACCCGGTCCAGATTCCAAACCTTCCACACCTATCTTTCGAACCATCCTAATCATACTACAACCCGCCTCAACCGACGGTGGCCTCGGGACCTCCTTGACACCTAATCATACACATTGAGTGCCAGCAATGGCTGGCTCCTCAAACCATGTGTTCTACCGGTGCAGTGTTGCACTGGCATTAGTGCTAGTGTTGTGCTGCGATACGTTAACCATGTGTACATATTTTTATAATATAGGTAACAAATAAATTTTACAAAAATTTTAGCAATAAATGTAGCTTGATCGACCACGATCATCCTGGTCTGATATTCCTTTTAAGAGTTGTATGTTTAGGTGGGCTGGATGATGAGAGGAGAGTTGAATGTAATGAACGAATTGTGGAATGATAAAATTAACTTGAATTAGCAGACGTGATGATCGAAGACGACGTTTGTGCAAAGAAAAAGTTGCCAAATTCGTGACTTACTTTTTTAGAAATCAAAGGGACACAAATGTCTAAATAACACACAGCCCAACCACTGAAAATACTAAATGCTGACAAAAATGAATATAAGCGAGAATCGAGACAAGAAAACATAAGCACACCTCTTCCATTTTGAAGCATCTTTGGGACTAAAATTACAAAATAACACACAGGATAAACGTTGAAAATATCTCTAAATGTACATATAACGGATAAAAATGGGCTAGAATACAAGGAAAATCAGAAAATCGACGATTGAACAAAGAAAACGTCGAAAAATCCAAGAAATCAAAGGAATCCAAATGACAAATTAACACACAGAACGACCATTGAAAATAACGAAATTCAAAATGTGAGAAAGACAAGAAGCTAGAACAAGTGGGAGTCGAAACACGAAAACAAAAGCACACCTTCCTTTTGAAGAATCTTTGACACTGAAATTACAACATAATGCACAGACTGACCACCGAACGAAAAGCGTGTGCCGCTGCAGTGCTGGCATTAGTGCAAGTGTGGTGCTGTGTGATACATTAATCATGTATACATATTTTTAATATTTTTATAATATACGATCATGTATCGGTTAATAAATAAAATTTTTTTTGTAATTATTTATTTTTCTGGAAGTTCCCCGGGGACCGCCCTCCTATGGGAAGCCACGGCGTGCTCGTCGTTAAATGATAGCTAAATCCTTTTTTGTCCAAACAACAAATTCACCTCTCAAAACTGATCTTTTTACATCATTGTTAAGATAGAAATGAATAGTCTAACTCCTTGAAAAGTTTAAGTTTTCGTCCATTCTCCATTCAGCCTTTCCTGATCCCTTATTTGACAACGGACGATATCTTGTTGAAATTTGGTAAAAACAGGACAGATCCAACTTCAATAAAATTGTTTGTCGGGAGGGATGTTATCGATCGCGGAGGGCGCCAAGTAGCCAGTCGTCCCCAGGAGGGCTGGCGCCCGGCATTCGGGCGTCTCTTCTGTCGCAGCATCCCTGCAACCATCCTATTCTCAAAACTCTGGGGGAAGAAAAAAAAAGATGAAAAGTCATCCACAACCCTCTCGTTTCCGGTCATCAATATGGTAGCGTACTACGGAGTTTTTCTTTTTCTTTTTTTTTGTACATTTTATTTACATATAACCGAGGGTAGGAAAATTTGCCCTCTTTTCCGGCTCAATCCGGTTGTTCATTTCTGTCAATTTAGCCATTCAAGCATGAGCGGGGTGTCAGAAGAGGAATTTTCTTTAAAAAGAGAAGAAGGTCTACAAATTTATTTTTGAACACGACGAAAATTCGTCCGGAGTTTGATCGCCCCTTTTGAATTCGCTTCGACGAGACATTCTTCCACAAATTTGTAAATTACAAAAACAAAATGAACAATTGACAACGATGGTTTGCATTACAAAGTACAACAAAAGAAACAAACAAACGAAAAATGCTTATTCCGCGCTTGCAAAATAAAACAATCGCAATTCGACTATTATAACTGAAAGACTGGTTGATTCGACTCGAAATTAAATTGTGTTTGTGAAAATATTTTTTGTCAAAAGCCAGAAACATTTCAGAACTTGTCTTTTTAATAGTTTTACAGTGTTAATTTATATACTGATGGACAAAATAAAATTTGAATGTATTTAAGTTTAGTCATATTTTGCATACCAAAAATAGGTTTGGTATTAAAAAGCAAATTTTTATTATCTAATTCTAAAAAATAAAATACAAAATGTTTAAAAAAAACTTTTTTGTCCCCTTTAATACTTATTTTACAATAATAAAATATATTAGATTGAAAGTAAACGGAGAGGTGAATATTGACCTTTACACGATGAAAGACCATACTCACTCAATATTAACGCGTAAAAGAAAGAAAAGGAAAGTGAGGTTGACACATGGACACTTACTTTTGGGCCAAAGCCTGCGTACGTCTGGCATGTAGAGAAAGGCGAATGGTATGTATGGAAAGATGTACATATTTATAAGTATATAAGTGAGAGTGGGAGTAAGTCCTGGGTTAGAAACTTAATGAGTTGGGGGCTGAAATGGCCTATCTGTTAACAGCCCATGGAGTGTAACTTCAGTGGCTGGACGAATAGGACAAGGTCTGACCAAGGACTGGCAACACCTGGGGTGGGTGAATCTTGATGGCTGCTGGTAATTTATTGTAAATTGCACGAAGATGGAATTTTAAGGGGTGCCGCAACGGTTTAGTTATTGACACGGCGCTCATCGCTGTAAGGTAAAGGTCCCGGGTTCGAATCCAGAGGCCCTGCGTTCTAACCCTACATAGGCGTGATGAGTTGGACAATACGAAGTGCCACCCCAGACTGCTAAAACTCGAAGGGAGTGGAAAGTTCCTGAAGTCGTAAGTATATACTGATTCTGTATATACACGGGCGAAGTTAAGCTTTATAAATCAATCAATGCATTTAATAAGAGAGGAAGTTAATTTAATTAACAACGTGAATTTTTTTTTTTTTTAAGCAATAAATTATATATAAAATATGGTAATCTGATGTGTAAATCTGACGTAATTTACAAAATCAATTGTCTAAATTGACCGGCAACTTACATTGGATTACATCCCAATATCTGAATAAGAGAATAAAGTAACATATCTATGATCGCAAAAACCCAAACAAAATCCTCCAGCACCGGCTACACACCATTTTGAACACCAACACCATTTCGACTTTAACAATCCAAAAATATTACCCACGGAACAAAACGAACATAAACGTAACTTTTTAGAAATGGTTTACATCATCAGGGATAAACACAGCATCAATTACAGAACAGACACATGTAAACTCAGTCACAGCTACGCTAATACCATTCATCAAATTCAATATCGATAACATACATATATCACCATCACATCACACAAAACATATAATATAACATATAAAACAATCATCACATTGCACACATCAAACATTTCTACCTAGACTAATTCTTCAGAAATTTGACTTTCCTTTCCCTAATTATCCCCAAATCCTGAAAGGATAAGCAGGCCGATCCATTACCTATTTTTTCCCCATTGTCGGCTCCTTTCAACTCAAAGAAGCCGACTCCTCATATAAAAATGTCTTTCTATCCTGACATCCTTCCTCACCCGTTCAAAATCCAACGTATAAAGACATAAAACAGCAATATCTCACTGGGACACTGGCACTCTCAACACGACACACAAGAATGACACAACTACGCAGAAAACAAACACTTTGAGTGAGTACAAATACTACTACTAAAATTTCTTGCACAGTATAAATTCATTTTTTCATATCCATATATATATTGTAAAATTTAAACAATGTTTATAAGTCCCAGGCCCTAAAGATGATTTCAATAAAGATCGAAACATTGGCACGATAAAGAAAATGTTTTTCTAAAACCTACATCATACCAGACCCATCTCACGATTTCCAAATAATCATTAACTAACGGTCACTAAACACCACACATTGCTAGACACACTCACACTCTCATTCATTCCTAAATACACTATTTTCTATGTACAACCGTACATTGAAGTAGGGTGGTGGAGTTTTCGATACTCCTCCATCGCTCTTTACACATACTGTATAACTTATCTAATTGAGAGTCGATGAGGTATTCGGCCCTCATTCACGCTAATAAATACATTCACTCGCAATATACACAAAAGCCAAAACAAGATATCTACCAAGTACTATACGCTATAAAATAACCACTTTTCCTCTAAAAATTGAGGGACCGAAAGATTCGCTCTCTATATAGAGCCGAGAATGACACCTGACAATTATGCGGGACACATCAAGCAACCGTTCTTTACATGTCGGCTTTGACCCAAAAGTATGTGTCCGTATCGTCTTCTGTTCTTCCGGATTCTTAGTCGAACCCTTTTCTTCGATTCAGATCCTCTGAGGCCACCCATCGACCGTGACCTTATACGAAGGAGCTTCTCGGCCGATCTGACCCCCAGTCGTTGCTTCCACTTCCTTTTGATCGTATTTTTATTGCGCTCCCCCTTCAAAACTATGACTTCACGGACCCAGAAAACCACCATCCATTTGCCGAGACGTCTTTTTATGACAAAAGTCCTAATTTTCCAAAGGATTTAATTGTTTTTCATCCAGACCGTACCGAGATACAGATTATTTTTGAGCAAAAAAGTGTTCGATACATCTAACAATTTAAACCGAAACTTTTCAATTTCTTTTAACACCTCCTTCGTATTACATCTATTCCTAGATAAAAAGACAAATCGAATTATACATATATACATGTATTATATATATAATAATCTTGAAATACATTCAAAACCCAGGCAGAAAACCGTACATATGTAAAACCCCTTGTGTTTTATGTTTCAATAAAACAAGTATCTTGTTTGTTTTTGTATTATACTTTAATTTTTGTAATGTATCATATTAGATAAACCCTTTTTCATTCATCCATACATATTATAGTTATATGAAAACATGCTTCTGTGGCATCGGAATGCACATTACCAATGAGCACCTAAGACAGAAGGATAAAAAGAAAATGAGGCAACAATGGGACTCACTCATTGGGCACAAACAATCCAAGAACCTCTTAACAAACTTTGGAAGGAAAGAAGTAATAGAATGCATTAAAAAAACAACTTCGAATCCTAACAGGACACTGCAAACCAAATGGACAACTGAAGAAGATTGGCATACACCAACAAGGCACGTGAAGATTCTGCAAAGAAGCAGATGAAACACCAACACACCTACTAACAAACTGTGTTGCTACACTTGCCTGCAGGAGGAAGTGTTTTGGGACATACAACGTAACCGTAGAAGAGATTCAACCACTGAAACCAGGCTTACTAATCAAGTTCCTTGTTGAACTAGGACTTACCGGTGTGCTTTAAGCACAGGGCGGAGGATACAATAGTTCTTAAAGCGGCGCAGTATAATACACGCCTCGACTAATACGTCTATATTTACACCTATACAAATATATGCATAATATATATTAAATTTATTAACTATTTTGTAATTAAATTCACATCTGAATATATTAGTTAAAAATATTAGTTAAAATATACTATTAATTATGTAATATTATATCTATAATCTATAAAGGGAACAGATTAATTTTTTAAAAAATATTTACGCCAAACCAAATTTAAAAGTCCTGTACCTTTTAGTTACTTTTATCGCCAAGTAGGATTGCAGTCGCATGATGAACCTTGGTATCTGTATCCTTAGGTTAAAAAGGTACGAATCGTTCATTTCTTGCTCCAGCTCACCGAAGTGTTGCTCATGCTCTATCAAATTAAAGTAAATGTTGTAAATTTAATTTATAATTTAATATTTAAATCCAAATTAAATTATATTGCATTTTTCATCTGTTAATTAAAGTGAGTTTTACCAACTATCTTTGTGAATCGTTCACTCGTTCTTGAACGAATCTGTAAAAGGATTCGTTTGCAGTATCACTATCGGCAGTGGTTACTGGTTACCTTTGCAGACCCGCCAATTTTCTCAGTAAACATATTTTTCTTTGTTTTGATTAAATGCCTTTATCAGTAAGTAGGTGACTTTTTTTTCTTGTATCATTTATCGATTGATTGATTGATGCGTTTGTTTTATAGATTCGTGTAATGAAATTCAAAGGAACGATAAACAGTTTATCACCCTTAAAAAAGACAAAATCGTCAAATAAAGATGTCCAGAGTAAAAAGACACCGACAAAGTCAACTGTACAGTCGCAACATATCACACACTATTTCAGTACGCAAAGCAACAACCTGCCATTGTCGAGGAAAAACAGCATAAAAAAAGTAACAAATCTCGATGAAAAATTTGATGATAATGAAACTAACAGTACAATCCAGCATAAAAACCCAGCTAAAACCAAAGGCACATCCAAAAGTGATGATGATAGAGGTGTCGCAGAGTTGACAGCACAAGAAAAGAACGTAAAAAGAAAATTGTCATTGGCTTTCGAAGAAGATGAGTCTCCGCTCAAAAAGTCGCCGAGGGTGGAAAAGCCAACCGGCACTAAAGACGGAGAGAAGAAGCCTGACAGAGTCTTGAAAGATGAACACTTTGCTCAAGAAACAGTTACATTAATATATAACAACATGAATGCTTTGAATGAAATTTTTCAGAAAGGAAAAACAATTTTAGATGATGAAAAAAGGAAAGAATATTTTATGGCAAATATAAATGATGTAGTGTATGGATACTACAATGGTATGATTTTATATGATTTGCAAGATAAATGTTCAAAAAAAGAAATGGTTGTCGCAGGAAAGGAACTTCACGCCAATTCCAAAATAATTCAGGTAAAACTTTTTTTAAATTGTTTTGATTAAAAAACCTCTGCTCTTCTGTAACCTAACCAAATATATTGTGTAAAATCAGAAATTCCTGCCATACAAGAGAGCTTAATGTTTTACTACCAGTTGGGTGTCGCGGATACAAAGGGTCAAATAACTAAAATGCATTAGTAGATGATGGGCTTTGGTCTTTTTTTTTAGTTATTCAAACGCATTTCGGCATTGCACAGTCTTCATTGAACAAGTGGAGACAGACCCAGTAAGTGGCCATGTGCCGGTTCAACATGAGTTCACTGACTTGCAGACCAAAACTCACCACACAGCCAGTCGGGCTACGTTACTTAAAAGGTGTGAGTTCCTCACTGAAGATGGTGCAGTGCCGAAAAGAGTCGGATGCCCTAACCACTCAGCCCCCCAAAGGTCCAAAGTGTCATGAGTGGTGTTTCATTCTAGCCAGGGCACCTCAAAGTAAGCTAACCTAATGAAAACAAGTTATGACTACTATTAGATAAAATCTAATGTAATAAAGTCAGTACACAATAGATATTAATTTCTGTAGTCTGGATATAAACTCAGAGACCAAACAAAAATACAGCCCAAGTTCTCTGTGTGCATTGCTCTACCATCCACGATCTATCAAAAATCTCATTCGATGTCTGCCTGTCCTCACTTAGGCAGACAAAAATGATTAGAAACTGTCGAATTTAATATTTTAGCCAGATCAGTTTAGTATCAATCAATCCTGTAGTATTATTTTGCTATTTGAAAGTGTGTAGTTAATAAATCTTTATCAAGTATGTTGGCTAGATCATTCCTCGGTGGTCCTGCACCCACATTTTCAAGATATTGAAAATAATATAGTCCTATTATAATTATAAAATTATGTAAATTATAAATAATACAGTTCTGGACCAGGAGAGTTTATTAAATCTTGGGAGAAATTAAGTCCACCAGACCCCTCAGAATAGTCTTCACCTTTTCTATTTTTATTTTTTCTTATAATTTTAGTAAATGAAACCATTTCAAACCAACATGAAAAACCATTTCAAAAACTCATTGAAATTCATGTATATTTTAGGTTGAAGACAAGTGCAACCCCGCCTCAGATCAACAGCCTTTAACCGACTTAAATAACTCTCTTAACTGTGATACCAGCTTGGAAAAAATTAAAAGTGAAAATGGTATTTTTCTAAATGCCACAATGCAAGAAAGTTTGGAAAAAGTCAATTCTGTTGACAATTCTGGGAAAAATGAAATCACTGGAAATGGTGACAACGAACAGACTATACCAATTGAATATGACACTCCTCCTTCTTCAGGTGCAAAAAGTGATTTAGAAAAGAAAAATATTAAAGAAGAAATCAATGTTAATCAATTAGATGATGAAATAAACAAAATTACACATGATACCGGCATTAATACATCAGGCGTTACGACTAATGCTTTAATTTATTCCATTAATAGAGCAAAGATATATGCACCATGCATTTTCACTAATGAAACAAACGAAATTTGCCGAGCTTATGAAAAACTGAATCATGACGCACAATTGTTATATCAGAATCTATTGGATAGAAAATGGTCCTGGATAAGGAGAACGTCTATCACATATCCTAAAACAAATTCAATTTCTACTGCTTTAGAAACTTTGCAAAGTGCTGGTTTTATTCAGATATTAAATAGAGACTGTGAATTAAATGAGATGCTGTGTGTTATGAATGTCAATGAATTGAAAAAACTATGCGATCATCTGAAAATCGATAAAAACAGTACAAAACCAGTTTTAATCAAGAAAATCGAATCTATTGCAAATAGAAGTGGGTTTCAGTTTTCTGCAACATCTTTAAAAAATAAACTGGCTAACAAAGCTTTTGATATTCTTGAAGACGAGCTAATTAAAATAACAGAACGCACAAGGGATGTGTTCTTAAAGTTACTTGTTGTTTCGACATGTCCATATTATAATTCTTCTAGTTTTACACCCCAAATCAGTAGACTAGGTGACCTGAAATATCTATTGCAAAATGTTTCAAATAAAAGTATAATCTTATTACCTTTAGATTCAGCTCCTCGAAAATTGTTCAATTCATCTTTGCATTTTGAACATTATTTTAAATCAGTCCAGCTTCTAGATGATCTGAAAGAAGCTCAGAACAATAAAGATTGGGCAAAAGCTGCCGACATATGTGAGGAAATGTACGAGCAGAAATTCTTGTTTAATACATGCGATTTGCTTGACTATGTACATCTTCGATTTACAGCCAGAAGAAATTTGGTTTATTGCCTCAGCTCTGGCATCAATGAGCTAAAAAGAGAAAAACGTTATGATAAATGCCTTGATTGTTTAGAACTTCTTTTGAATCAACACCTCTATGGTAAAGTTAACAGGGCAAAATGGTATGAACAGAAACTTTTAATAATGGAAAAATACATAAAAGCTGATTCCGATAGCATTTATGAAGTGTTGAAATGTGGACTCTCGGATTGTTCTTTAACACTTCTAGGAAAAAGGATCCTATCAAAAAGAGCAGAATCTTTCTTAAAGAAAAACAAGAAACTATGTGATTTGAAAAAACAAGAACTCACGAACCTCATGTCTTTCCCTGGACCAGTACAAATGGTTTACATTTATGCCAAGCCTATGCCAAAGTAAGTAAACAGGTTACATTTTAAACGTAGCTGTCAGTTAAATCATATTTAAAATGTCTTGCCATATCCAAACTTTTTGTTTTTACAATTAAAATTAATTGACAAACTCGGCAACAGTATATTTTAATTTTATTGACTGATTAATAATTTATGTAAGCCCAAATCTGCACACACTGTACAGAGTTGAACCTATCACTTCTCGCTGCTCGCCAACAAATCCAATTTTTGTGTAATTTACAATAAATTACTGGAGGCACTGAAAATCACGCACCATGGATGTTTGCAGACTTGGGTCAGACCTTGGGCTTATCTATCAAGTCACCGAGGTCGGGTTCCAAGGGCTATCAACAGCTGGGTCATGAGTCATTTCAGCCCCCAACATAATCAGTCCCATTCAACCTCTCACTCAATCCTAAATACATTTTTGCCTATTTACATACCATTCACTCAGTTAGGATGATGTTCTGTATATTCCTGTATACCCCTCTATACATATTGTATGTGTTTTGCGTGTGCACATGCATGTGTGTGTACATAAACCTAATCTAATTGAGGTTAATTCCTACATTCTGCCATTGGCCCTTTCACACCAATAAATACATTCACTCTCAACAAATGCTAGGCACAAAAATATCGGTACAATATACAATGAAAAGAAACCTTGTTTCCTCAAAAACTGAACAGGGACACAAATACTCACTGCCATGCTCAAGCACAATTATCATATCGGGTGGCAATCCTAGACACTCTTTAAATATGAAGCCAAGGAATGGCACCTTTCAATTAAGTGGAATTAAATAAATTACTCTTATTTAATTATATACACAATTAATATTTTTAATATATATTTTATTTTTTAGTGTAACCACTAGTAAAAAACAGATCTTTGAAACAAAAGGTTGTGATGGACAGACATTTTTTGGATCAGTCGAAGAAACTGTTTGTAATTATTATTCCAAGGATTATCCTTATAGTTTCCACGATGAAGGAAATTTGCTTAAAAATATGGCATTAGCTCTATTCTTCCCTGTTCTATACGATACTAAACTCGTTCCAGGAGTCTTTGTGTCTGAATTTCAGAAGCAACCTCTCGATTGGGGCGGTCAAGAGTTTTTCGACAAAAGAAAAGAGTTGTTTTATGTAATTATATACATATTGCATTCAATAGTGCCATTCACTAATTTTGACTGAATAGGCTCATCGGGACACAATAATGCAAAAAGGATTGGACGGAGTTCAAAAAGATTTAGAAACAATTTATTCCATGATTTATATGAAACCAAACATTTTATTCAACATTAGCCAAATAGACATCTCTAACATGATGGTAATTATTACATTTTAAATCATTAAATTATCCTAAACCAATTTATAATATTCTTAATTTATTTAGAAACTGTTGACTTGCATGACATTAGAAAAGGTTATGAAATTCGCTTTGTATCTTCTGGAATACTACAATGAAAGAAAATCTGGCTTTCCAGATTTAACTATGTTTAATAATGAAAAGGTAAGTGGAAAATTTCTGTGCGTCCTATTATAAATTAATATTACATATTGTAGTGCGCTTTTGTGGAAGTAAAAGGACCAAGTGATACACCTTCGATAAACCAACTTTTATGGATGGAAAAGCTCAAAGAGTTCGATTTACCTGTATGGATCTGTAATGTCTCGTGTAAAGTTGGTAAGTAATAAAAAGAAACCCTGCTTCAAGATTAATTTAATATTATCTAACTATGTTATTAATAACAATTTATTCTTTTAAATGCAGGTTGTGAAAGCTATATTACTTTGGATGGAAAAAATACCCCAGGAAATTAATTTTTATTTTATCTTTTTAGTCATTATAATCATATTTTTTATTGTTATGCTCTTATATTTCCATAAAAGATAATTATTTATTTTATTATGTTTTTTAAAATATATTTACATTATTAAATTAAATTCCTCCCTTATTAAATGCATTGTTTTAGGTTTTGTATGTAATTTAAAAAAATAATACATGATATTTTATACATTATTATGGTTTTTTTTTAAATAAATTCATATTGTTTAATAAATTAATTTCCTCCCTTATCAAATGCATTGCTTGATTTATAAAGCTCAACTCCGCCCGCATTTGTCAAATCAAAATTATTTCTTCTGTAACTTTCACAAACTTCGGGTTTTTGCAGACTGGGGTGGGAGCTTGTATTGTCCATCTCATACAGAGTTGAGACTATCACGCCTATGTCGGACCTTTACCTTACAGGGATGAGCGCTGTCAAAACCATTGCGGCCACCCCTTAAAATTCCATCTTTGTACAATTTACAATAAATTACCAGCAGTCACCATGAATCACCCGTCTCAGTAGATAGCAGTCCAGGGTCAGACCTTGGTCTTATTCGTCCAGTCACTGAAGTTAGACTTCATGGGTTGTAAACACCTACGCATTAAATTTCTAAGCCTAAACTCAGTCACACTAACTTATATACTTATAAATATGTACATCTTTCCACACATACCATTCGCCTTTCTCTATATGCCATATGTAGTACAAGTAATTGTCCGTTGTCAACCTCACATGGCATATTATCGAGTTATTTCATCCAACATAACTTTCATAAAAAAACAGTTTTGTCTAGTATATAGATTAATGTCTTACTTAACAGGTCTATGATGCATACCAATTAAAACACATGATGATGGCATCAAGGGAGAATTTCTAAGTCCTCTTCTGTTCTCAATAATTATATATGACAGTTTGGTGATTTTCTAGCAATAATACTTTTAGATTTCCTTGTAGAAAATGGTTCTTTTAAAAAATACTAATATCAATACCACTTCTATATAATAAAGCACAAAAATGGGTGGTCAAGAGGCTAAAACCTTGTAAATTATTTTTCTTTTACTGCATTTTCAAAGCCTGGGCTTCCTCACCAGAATAACTGAAGTCCAAAAATTATTGACTTATAATCTTAGAAAATGCATTAATCTATAACAACTTGGTTGTTTTCATTTATCAAAAATCCCAACATTCAGCATGTCTGCACAACAGCCAGAGTAAAAATAAAAGCAAAAGGGTTTGGACTACAGCTGAACATTGCAGTCATTTTTGGATCCTAGATATTCTGAAGAGGAAGAAGCCCATTAGACTTCAAATTTAAAAAAAAAAAGGCCATTTGTGCCAGTTTTGAATTAAGGGCCCCTGGACTTGAACCCAGGACCTATGAAGCACCATGGTAGTGATGAACAGTGTGTCAACGCCTAAACTGTTGAGATCACCAGCGTCCTCATACTGTTCTTAGTCATGTAAAAAGCCATCATAGAAATAATTAAAAGGCTTGGTTGGTCTACAAGTCATACTAAAGTGTGGAACTCTTCCTCTCTGAAAACGGTATGATTTTTTTCACAAGTCACAGGTGACTATAGCCTCCCTTTTTCGCACTGCAACTTAAAATATTTACTGTGGTATTGACCCTGGAGAGTGCACTAACTATGCTTGAGGTAGTTGAGTGGTAACAGCACAATAATTTTTTTTTTACGAGGGTTCACAACAGCAGAGGTCATATAAACCCTCGGGGTGCCGGTATTTTCGAAAAAAGGCTCATTTGTAAGTATGTCGGGTTCGAATCCAGCGGCCCTGCATTCGAACCCGGGACTTTACCTTTCAGTGATGAACGCCATGTCAACGCTTAAACCGTTGCGGCCACCGACGCCCCCCTAGATTCAGATTATTCTTGAATAAAAAAGTGGTTGATACATCTGAACACTTTAAAATCCTAAAAATCATGCTCGCCTTAAAGCGATTTACAATTTTTTATTATTAGTATTTTAAAATAAAAGAGGGGCGTCGGTGGCCGTAATGGTTAAGTCGTGGACACGGCGTTCATCACTGTAAAGGTCCCAGGTTCGAATTCAGCAGCCCTGCATTCGAACCCGCCATTCTTACAAATGGGTTTAAGAAAAAACCGCATCCCTAGGATTCATATAACCCCGTAATTGAAATATTCTGTTTAAAATAATAATAAATTAAATAAAATAACACTTGAAAAATCAAGAGTTTCTACCTTGCATGAAATAGCAATTGTATTCTTTTTCTTCCATACATGTGAATCGATATATTTCTTTTTAAAGCATGTGTCTGTTAAATTTTGAAAGTATTGAGGTTCTAACGAAATTTTTGTCGTACTCATGTATTTTATACTTCGAAAGTCCTGCTAGTCTGAAACTAGCAAAATAAATCTCTTTTCAAACTTGTTTTTAACGGTTAAAGTGTAACATTTCCTAGCCCAATGAAAAATCATCTTTGCAGCGTAACAAAGTAGAGTACAACCAATTGCCTTATGCCAATATTGAAACACAATATTCAAACTTTTATCATCTGTATATTACAGTTTTTACGGACTCCTTGATGGCTCGAAAAAACGATGCCGCTTTATTGCAATATTTCTACTCGAATCAAATCCTTAAAGGTATGAAGCACCCGGAAGTGGTGAGCGAATCCTTTTCCCTCGTCGCGAACCTTTTGGATCTGATCTCAGAGATTAGAGAGAGCATCGACTCTGTCTTGTTTCAAGATCTGCGGAAAATGGTGAGCAAGCGTCCCAAGGATTTGGCCGCAGCATCCAGGAAGATAATCAGCGAAGCCATAGAGACGAAAGGAGTCGAAGAATGTTCGGTCGTTTACAAAAGGGCAAAGCAAAACATATCGGTGAACAACAGGGCTACGGCCGCTCACGTCGTATTCGCCTGGAGCGTCGTCGAAAGCATCGTGAGCCTCGCCTCTGAGACGGCCGCGAGGCTCACACTTTTCGAAAACGATGGCAAGACGTACATCAAAAAGGGTTCTTTGAAAGAAAACAACGACTTTTGTTTTTTCGGAAGAAGCGCGGAAATCGAAGACCTGACCGAACTTTTTCTACTGGAAGAAAGCGTATTTCTCAACTCTAGAGGCGGTCACAAAGAAACTACTGCTGCTGCGAATATAGTAGTCGGATTCGTTCTACGCGAAGCGGAAATACATTTGAAAAGCCGAGCTCTCGACGCCCATGAAAAATTCGCCTTCCTCGACGAACCCGTACTTAAGCATTCCGTACGTAAATCTTGCCGGTCGGAGAAAAAAGAGACAAAAAACGGAATACTTAAAATCGGAATCTAAACGGAAATTCGCGAAACCCCTTCCTACAAATAGCCGAAAGAAAAAAAAATTTCAAAAAGGAAAAAATATTTTGTATCGAATTTAACAACTGATGCAAAGAACAAAACCACCGCATGCCTCAATATGGCTACAGATTTTTACTACAAATATTAAAATTTATTATTATCACATAGAGTTGCATTGTATTTTAATTATTGCTGGGTAATTATTGTCCTTGCACAAACTAAGACATAAAATTTTCCTTCCTTTCACAGCCGGAATCGTCAGTATTTAGTTGAGTAATTTAAGAGAGATGAGAATGCAAAAACGAATCTTTTTGACAAAATATACAAGAAGAGGATGACATTGTCCAAGATGTATTAGTGAACTTATTATTCGAAATGGAGGATTTGGGTACCAGGCATCTGCGTTATGCCGAATCAGCGCATATTCAGAACCTGGATTAGCCAAACCGACGATCAGTTTTATGTTTCCCACCCTATTCACTTTGTTCATCTATGATTTTTATTTATTACTGCCTCTTATTCCATGGTTTTATTTCTTCCCCAAATGTGATTATTTTTTATTTCCAATGAAAGCTAAAGTTGCATAGAGCTAAATATTACGTTATTTTCACCACGTGCCTTAAAAAGCTAGAGAAGAGACAAATATTTAGGGCTACGTTTATTACTTAAAGCCATCATAGAAATAATTAAAATAATACAAATACATCGCGGTTATTGTTGGTCTGCGAGTCTGTGAATTTCGGTAAGAAACTCTTCCTCACTGAAGATAGCGAAAGATTTTTTTTTTCAGGGGGTCACTGGTTACTATAGTCTCCCTTTCCTCCACCGTAAGCTAAAACATTTATTGAGGAATTGACCCTTTTTTATTTCCAAACCCCGGAAAGGGCACTACCATTAAGTTGAGCATTTATTGTGGTAATTGGAATGATCAATGAGGAGTATATTAATAAAAACTTCTTTCAACCAATTATTCATTTTAGAGTAAGGTCTTGATTGAGATGAAAAAGTTAGTGTCACGAGCGGGATTCGAACCCACGGCCTTCGGCCGAAAGTCGTGGGTTCGAATTCCGCTCGTGACATTAACTTTTTCATCTCAATCAAGACCTTGCATAAAATGAATAATTGATTGAAAGGAGTAATTTGCTCAATTAGACCACTAAACATACATGGATTAATAATAATAACGATCTTTACTGTTTCAATACAATAAACAGCAACAACACAAATCATCGTAAGATTTACTCATAGTCGAAAGACCGCAATAACACGTGAAAATAGAAATATAATAATATAACAATAAAATTAAATAAATTGAGAATAGATTACAAATTATATAGGAAAGAAAAAAGTAGTGCTGACAGTATATTTCTAATTTTTGATCAAATATCAAATAATAATATGTACTTTAGTTATTTTTCTACTTGATAATTGGACACTTCAACCAGCATAAACCACCATGTTTGGAAAAAATAATTTCTAAACCAATCTTTTTCCGTTAAAGTAATCCAGAAAATCTTGCTGTTGTTTGATTTTTTTAAATTAATAGCTCTAAATTCTCCTAAAATGAGATTATACTTTAGTCGTACTTATTTAAGTTATTCAAAGAGAACCTTGTCCTAGACAACTGAAAATGACATGGTGAAGAGCACACCCGGTTTTTACGACCTCAAAGGTTTTCTTTCATAGGTCCAGTTATCACTAATCATCATCTATGATTTTTATTAATTATTGCCATGATGGTTTTATTTTCTCCGCAGATGTGATTATTTTTTTTTTTTTTATTATTTACAGAGAAAGCTAAAGAACTAAATGTTAGGTTATTTTCTCCACGTGCCGTAAAAAAGTCTAGAAGCAAAAATTAAATATTTTGGACTACATTTATTACTTAAAGCCATCATATAAATAATTTTTTGCAGTAAGAGGTCGTATCAACCCCCGGACTGCCGGTGATTTTGATTGTTGCCGCAAGTCAACTGAGACCTTTTTCTTATAGTGATTAGTGACGTGAGAATGCCTATCTAGTATCTGTATGTGTCTGTGAGTTCTTCACAAACACTTCTCACTGAAGATGGCGTAAAGATTTTTTTTCATGGAGTCACTGGTGACTATAGTCTTCCTGAGAGCTGAAATAATTGAGGAATTGGCCCTTTTTTTAATTCTAAACCCCGGAAAGTGCTCTCCCTTAAAAACAAAACGTCAAGAATACAATTCTAGCTTATTCTTCGACCTCCTCCTTTGGTATGTCTATCAGACTTGTTTTACTCGTTGGTTATGCTTTATAAGTGAGTCGGCTAATTAAAACAGGGCTCGGACTAGCAGTACTCTACTGTACTTTGATTTTGAACTTCAGATCCATCATTGAGCAGAACTGATAGCTCTTTGGCTATCTAACTTGATAGGTGTTTAGTTTTGTATCATATATTTAGATTAAACTGAGACATTCAGCCTGCACTTAGTTTTTCGTTTTCAGGCCAAATACCTTCTAGTATATGAAAATAGAGCTTTAGGGCTTCTTTGACAAAGAAAAGTTTTATCCATTCCAGCTCTGCTTACATAAGTTTTTTAAAACTGATATAACCTGCTTAAATTGTAAGAGAATTGTATAAAATCTCATCATTTTTTAGGACATTCTTCTCAACTTTCCTCACAGAATGGATCCAGATGAACTCTAGGGGCGTTAGACACCTTAAACTTATACTAAAACAACCCTCACCAAGACTGGCAAACTCACTGCTACAGTTGGAGAGGGCCAGACTCAGAGGAGCGATAGGACTATTAACCAGTCACAGGCATCTGAGAAAACACCTTCACAACATGGGCATATATAAACGTTGATCCTATTAGCAGATTATGTAATGAGGAGGACGAAACAGCCATCCATATTATCTTCGAATGCGAAGCAAGGGCTCAACGTAGACATAACCTTATAGAAACTAGGGAATGAAATTTGAGCAATGACCTGATACTTCTGAAAAGAAGGATTGAGTCGATTGCACTGAACTAGGGAACTAGGAAGGTACAATACGCCAGAAAGCTGCAGTGCACTTCTTAGAATCCTCACAATCATCTCTACTTTCCCTATGCCATGCATTTACATGTCTACCTCAAGCAATACATAATTGGCTTTGCAGGTTCATGTACCCAAAGTACACTGGAGTTCGTAATTTATTGGATGTTAACCCAGCCTGAATTATTTTGGTGAGATCCAATAGAATACGCCGCTATTTTCTAGCAATTCCTTATTTTATTGTGTACATGTAGATTTAAATTTTAAATTCAGCAACCAGCGTGCGTGACAAATATTTAGTTGAAAATTTGATTTTAGCAGTTATCCTCTGGGAATAAAATTCAAATTGTAGTTATAAATTCCAGTAAGCCCTGCAAATAATGCTTTATGGAGTAACAAGACTATTTTGGCAAGACCCTTCCAAATGAAGTCAATGACATCAGGATCACTGCACTCCAGGAGAATTTTCGTTCCTCGTCCTATTTTCTTTTAAGAGATTAGTCAGTTTTTGATTTAAACCCAGGCTTTATTTACGTATCTCGTGGAAATTCTGATGATTCAGCTGGTTTAATGGCTTGTCAGCAATTTCGTCAAAAGGGATTTTTTTGTTCTGTAGACACTCACACTAGACGGCACTTACTGGCCATCGCAGTCTAGTGCATTTGACGGTTTGACCACTATTAGAAAGTGAACCATGGATAAAAGTCTAAGCTTACCGGAATGGATGTTGAAAGTGGTAAGTTTCCAGTACGTTTTGATATCAAATTTTTATCCGTTTTGACCACCTTGCCTTTTGTGAGGTAATACCTCTTTTAGGTTAAAATTCTAAATTTACTTACCCCTTTTATTAGTATTGAAACCTTCAGAATACTTAATTAAGGTTATCGGTATATTTGATAAAGATAAAAAAAAAGGTCAAAACAGCTTGTCTTAAAAAAATACCACCGTGTCACTAAATTTATCTTTTTTCATCATTTTCAGAAGGCAAAATCCGAAGAAGAAAATAGTTTAATATCATCTCAAACTGAAATTTATCATATAGCATCTGAAAGTGAACAAATTCTGTAAGTGTGGTGTTTATTTTCTTGCAGCATGTTCTGTATAATGTCCTTTCTTAGGCCATGGTATCAGTAGGTGTGTGTAACTCGACTTCATCAGAACTGTTTTTATTCATTAGAACTCAGTGGTTTCACTAGGTGCGTATTCTGACTATAGGCATACCCCTGGTCTTTAACAAAGATGGAATACGATAAGTATTTTTTGGAAAATCCGCTGTTAAAAGTTTTAGTTTTTGAATTTTTTACTGTATAGATTAAAAAGGAGTGTACCGTATGCTTTTTCAAGATCTTTCGAGTCGCTCGTAAAATTTTTACAAATATTTTAGAATGAGAGCTATAACAAAGTTAAAAATATAATTATAGACCAATATATAGAATATCAAAACTATCAACTGTAAACGTGATATTTGCTTCATTTGATTGTTCCGATGGACTTGTCAGAAACATTGTTCATAAGAACACGCATCCACTTTAACCAAAGCCTTACTGTACAAACACAATATTGGTCAAAAGTGATCAAACATTTTAATTTTGCTTATATATGTACATCATGTTTATGGTGGTCAGTGGTCCATATTATGGATTATTGTTAACTTTATTGATTAAAAAACTACATTATAGTTTAGATGTATTATTTGGAAAACAAATTGCTGTTCTGATTCAACAAGCTCATCCAAGTACAGATTCTAATGTATTATTTGATTGTGAAATCTGACAGCCAGGTCAGATAGAGAGTGTGCATGTGTTTTGACCATAGAATCAGCAATTTAAATCACAATCAGATGAGATGTGTGCATTCAGCCAGAGCCCAACCCACTGGCCTACTACATGGTTTTTTATCAATCCAAAAACTAAATTGTTATTTCTCAGCCATCTGATTTACGTGGGTTTTGAGTTTTGACACTTTGAAAGCTTAGAAGAATCAATTTTACATCTAGACTACCTGATTCAATTTATTAAGCATTAGTACCCTGATTATCAATCAAATAACTTAATTTCAAGAAGTTTGAATGTAGTTACCCCCACAATTATACATCAAAATTGGCTCAGTAATATATTATTTTAAATTTAAAGTGTAAGTGGGGCTTACACTCTACATGCTTATTGCTAAATGATAGGAGAACCTTTAGCGGTCACGCTTAATTATTCTTTGGAGGGAACGTAGGGGTTCAAAATACAACTAACCAGAAAATAGGGTTCAGAAACATTTATTTCTACACTGGACCATCTTAACATTGTAAAAAACAAACAAGTCAAGTCAGCCAAAACTCTAGCTCTGAGCATGAGCTTATTTTCAAGAGGACTTACCCAAACACCAGTTTCACATCTTTCAGGATTTTTCTGCAGCTTCCTGGATCTTTAACAGTCGACTCTATTCGAATTTTCATAATGGCTAGGTCCTAGCTGGCTGAGTCTCCAACTGAGTATGGCTATTTGACTGAGTCTTCCACTCGACTGTGGTTGCTGAGCTCTCACTAAGCTCCCGATTCCGGCTGACTGAATACTCCTGGCTCTGACTGAATCCGTCCTTATGTTTGCTGCTTCCAAAATACTCAATAGTCCTGCATCAGGCTCTTTGACAGTTGACTCTATTTGACTCGTCTTGGCCCTGGACAGTTGATGTCATGTCTCAGCCGCTGCCTTCAAATGTCCCTGTGTCACCGACTGACTATCTTTGCTTTTCAAATCATCTCCTTTTGTATCAATTTTCCACAAGGGTGGAGGAGGAATGGAAAACAAAAAATGTTGGCCAGATGGCCAACTCCCTTCTTTCATGGTCATGATTTGATCGGCTGTGTAACAACTAGTAATTTTTAGGAGTTTGCATTAGTCCCTTGCAGCAAAGCGGTGTACAAAGCCCTTCTCGGACCCAAATTTATGGTGTCCCTCAACTTGAAGAACTATGTCTGAGACCTTCTCACACTAAATAACTTCGACATTTTTTATTTATTGAGCGCTATTCATCCGTCTCGTTTCTATGCCTTCTAAGTTTGTGAACACCCAAAACATTTTTCTAATGGTGTGGAAATTAAGATGTGCTCCATCTTTACAAAAAGAAAATCAAAGTTTATCACTGAGCTTATGCAAGAATGTCAAAATCTAACTGGTGTCAAAAAATGTATATTTGTCTATAAATTTTATATTCTGTCAACATTTTGTAAACTCAACTGTACAACAGATATTAATAGGTTGTGGATATTGTGGTAGCATTAATGTAAGCTTGAGTTCATATATAAAACAACGGAAAATATTGTGTGGATGAGGTAGATTTCTGTCACCAATTAAAATAAAACATGAATCAAAGTTGTTTTTTTTTTAATTATTTAATTTATAATATTTATTTACAAGTTAATTTTAGTTATGAATAAGTTTAACCCCTCGAATTTTATATTTGTGAAAAACAGTCTGTTGCTCCTTTAGATAAGATTAATGTAGGAACCAGCTCCTTTACAACCTGGCACCGCGGCCAGTTTTGGTCTATTGTGCATCTCCATTGTTGTCTAGAGTTCCTAATTAAGCTTAAAACTTTCTACCAGCTTCCAAAGTTTTTTCAAGCACCATGTGTATCCTTCAGACCAGGGCTTTTCCTCTCCCAGGAGGAATCTCAGCCTGTATATAAGCTTATCTTATATAAGATAAATAAGATGCAGTAATAATTGAAGAACTTCCTAAAATCTTCCCAAAGTTATTTATAAAGAATGGTGTATCTGCCTCTTGTGTCATATTGCTTTATTAATTGGATGAACTCACATTATTCTATTCTTATTGTTTTTGCCTAATTAAATACCAAAGTGCTACAGCTTCTAATTAGTCCATTATATAAATATGGACCTAAAACCTTTTTAAGAGGTCCAGAGAGTCGCCTGGATTCTCTTTGTATCTCATACCACCACTATTTGAACCGGACTTTAGTAGTCTGGCAATTATTCTTGTCCTTACCCGTCCTAGATTTAGTAGTTCTGCCATTAATATCTGTGATGGTTCTTTGATGAACTTTTTTTGCATACCTCTCCCCTGGGCTACATTCCCATCGAATGGATGACATTTTCTGATAGGAACATGTTTTTGGCAATTTGGTATGCCATAAAAGGATTCAGGGGCAATAGGTATCGTCATCGAACTTTCCTAGGGCAATTTATTTGTAAATATATGGCATAATATGTGTGTGAAGGGGGGAAAGATTGTTCTCTATTAATTTAGGATTACTATGCCATTGTTGAATAATTCTTCATTAATTACCAGTCATTTACAATAAAATTACTTTTTGTTGTTGTATATGTGTCCACAAGTTTTAGTTATTGTCTAATTGGACAAAATTTAAATAAATTCTAGTTCAACATTTTTCAGGGAACTTTTAGATCGTTTTGAAGGTGATTATAAAATAATAAGCCTCGATTTGGATTGGCCTTCTAAGATATCAAATGTTTTAGCCAAATCCACCAGAATGCATTTATGCATAGGAAGCAGTGCTTGTTTAGTATTTTCGGTGAGAATATTAAAATAATTTTAAATCAATTTATCTCGTGCATTTATTTCTTGATAAATACTTAATTTTTTTTACAGATAAAAAACATTACATCACTCCCCATTGCATTTCTTTCTGTATTGAAACATCCTAAAGTAAAACTCATAGGAAATAATATAGTTAAGTAGGTTCAAGTTTTTTTTTTTTTTTTTTTTTAAAGCTTTGAGATGTGTCTTTTTTCAGCGATCTCTTAAAATTAAAGCAGGATTTTAACATTGATGTTGAACATATTTTAAATAAAAATATACAGCTGACGAATTGGGATAGAGAATCTTTATCGTGTAAACACAACTGGTCCCTGGATAATAATCTCAGTGTAAATTTCATATTTCAATATTGCCCCAATGTTTAAATAGTCATTTTTCATTTTGTGTTTAGATTACTGTGGACCATGAACCAAAAATTCCTGATGATGTTGAGAATGAAATCATGACGTATGGTGGTAAAATTATATTTTGCAACAACTTTTATGATTGTGCGATAGCTTCAGAGAAACTCTTGTAAATTGATTTGTTTTAATTTATTAGGGTTGTAATTATACAATTTTGATATATTTTATTTATCTTTTTAGAAACATGGCTGAGGAAAAGGAAAAGTTTGTAATAGGTTTTGACTTAGAATGGCCTTTTTCACGTTACACTGGAAGAGGGAAAGTAGCTCTGATGCAATTATGCCCTAACCCCGATGAATGCTTTTTATTTCATGTAAGCGTTCTCAAAAGTATATGTCTAAAAATTATAATCAAACCCATTATTTTCTGATATTTTGTAGGTCTCTGAGTTTACAAGTTTGCCTAAGGCTTTGGTAATTTTTTTAAAACGGAAAAATGTCTTTTTGACCGGGGTCAATATAAAACAGTTTGTCTACTTGCCTATTGTGTCTCTAAATAGAGAGGAAAAGGTTTAAAAAAACCCAAATATTTTTCAGCGATTTGAAGAAATTGGGGACCGATTTCAAATTTGATGTAACTTCAATTATCGAGAATAATCTGATTGAATTAAACACATTTGCAAATCAAACTTTAAAATGTTCACAAAATTGGAGCTTAGCAAGGCTGGTTTTGCATTTGGTAAGACTTTATACAAAATTAAAATTCGATGGGATAAACAGTCAATTCAAATTTCTTGTATTATTATGAATAATAAATATTTATTATATAAGAGAATTTTCCCCTTAAAATATTCTTTTTACATATTTTTTATTTAAAAAGTATTAAATTTTAATTTCTTGTACTACTTATTAATTAGTTTTTTTACAGCTAAATCAAACTCTGTTAAAAACATCAGTTCGTACCAGCAACTGGGCAAGCAGACAACTGACAAAAGAGCAGATATCGTATGCTGCAACTGATGCTTATGTAAGAAAATTGTTATGCAAAAAAATTATAAAATTTTAACTTATATTCATTTCCAGGCATCCTTCTTATGCTATAAAACTCTTCAAGATAAATTAAGATGATTAATCAAATAGGTGTTGCACACCTTGGCATGATGAATTACATTAAATCTTGCATACTCCAGAAAACAATTGCCGAATCGATACTCTCAAAAACTTGCCCGTGGCCTGGAGGAGCCCTCCTTCTTCTAGAGCATCCGCCTGTTTATACTGTTGGAATCAGAACGAAAGGGTATACATCCCAAGACGAGGAGAGGTTAAGCGCACTGGGAGCAGATTTTTACAAAATTAATCGCGGCGGTTTAATTACTTTCCACGGACCGGGTCAATTGGTAGTGTATCCAATTATAAATTTAAAACTGTGGAAACCAAGTGTTCGGTGGTACATAGAAAATCTCGAAGAGACTGTAATAAACGTCTGTTCCGATTTATCTGTGAAAGCGAGCAGGTTGAAGCCTTATCCTGGAATATGGGTCCAAGAAAACAAAATATGCGCCATAGGTGTACGCCTGAGTCGTTACATTACGAACCACGGTTTAGCTTTAAACTGTAACGTCAATTTGAATTGGTTTAATCACATTGTGCCTTGTGGGATTGAAGAAAAAGGGGTTACCTCATTGAGCAAAGAACTGGACAAAGATGTTAAAGTAGAAAATGTTGTACCTGTCTTTTTAGATCAATTTAAAAAACAATTTAATTGTAATTTTATACATGTGAAAGAGGAAGAGTTTAATCAACCTCTTTTCCACACTCAAAAATATAATTGTTAGTAATTTTTTATAATTAATTTATTAAATTTTGTTACTTGTTCAAATATTGATAATAGAAAAAAATTAGAATTTATATCAATATCAGCCTGAATTATCCTACTGCCTTTTTCCTTAGTGAATTTAATTTTGTTTAATTAATAAAGAAGAGCATCAGCACTCAACATGACTCAGCAATTACACATCTGCACAGAAAACACACATTTCGAGCCCTGAAGATGATCTCAATAAAGGTCGAAACGTTGGCACAATAAAGAAAATATTTTTCTAAACCTACATCATACCAGACCGCATCTCACAATCTCTAAATAATCATTAATTAACTAAAATTTTCTCCACTCTTTACTTATTACCCTTTCTAACTAGTTTTTTAAAATTTTCAAAGCTGGCCCGAATTCAATTTTTTTTATATACCTTTATTTCAGTTTTTAATGTGGTTAGTTAAAGTACTTTTTTCTTCATTTATCTTTAACCCTGTATTTTTCCCGCTTCATTTAATCAAATATGATCAGGTGCCATTCATAAGGGAATTTCATTGATTAATCTGCAATATGTTAAAATATACCTTTAATTATTTATAACAAATACATAAAAACCATTTAACTTTGTGAAAACCATTGTCCAAACAACAACTCCAGTGAGCTTTCCTTGTTTAGAGTCATAAAATCACAAACTTGAAATGGAATTTTTATAAGTTTTATTTTCTTTTAAATGATACCACAGCTTAAGTATCGACGTAGTTTTCTTTTGGAAAAGCCTCTATTAGCTCAGGGGAGTTAATTTCAGCTGTTCTACCACCTCCTTGCACTTCTCCGATAATCCATGCATCATAGCCTTCAACATTTTTTATATCCTTGCAGAACTGAGCAGCGTGTTCTGGTTTGAAGCATATCAAAAGACCTCCTACAAAAAAATAACATAATAAAGTCAATGTTGAAATTACAATAAGTATTTTGTTTAAACCTGAGGTTTCAATGCCTCTGCCCGTCAGCAATTGAAATCGGTCGTTAACGGCTTTATTGACATCAGCCATATGAGCAATAATGGGGAGTTTTTGTATACAGAATGTTACATCATTTTTTTGATGTCGGGCTAAGTTTTCTGCATGTCCGAGCAGCCCAAATCCCGTAATATCTGTGGCTGCATGTGCATCATAGACTTTCATAAGCTCCGCAGCTAAAATAAAAATGACA
Organism: Cimex lectularius; assembly: GCF_000648675.2. NCBI lineage: Eukaryota > Metazoa > Arthropoda > Insecta > Hemiptera > Cimicidae > Cimex > Cimex lectularius. The sequence continues at coordinate 1,021,925 of NW_019392673.1, read as the reverse complement.
AAATCGCTTGTGAACAATAAATATTAGTATGATAGTAGGATGTTAAGCCAACAAGAATTACTTTATAGCATGTAATGTACCTATTTTGTTCAAGCGTGCCATTGAATCGACAGCTTGAAAGTAAGCGATTTTCATGTCCTGTTCGGAAATAACGTGTTTAATGTTATTCCATTTTTCAGGATCTTTAAGCCAAGGATAAGCGAATGTAGCAGTTTGCGTTCCTAAAGGTTTAGTCAATACCAAAACATCACCTGGTTGTGCATTGTCAGGGCTAAAATTGTATAAATGTCATACAAGTTTTATAAGAAAGTTATTTTTTCAATTACACAACGACATCAACAGATCTGCATATTGTTGTAGCGACACCGCCAATAACACACCACGGGTTGTAATTGGTGTCTCCTCCTCTTACAAAACATCCAGCTTCTTTGGCGGCATCCTGTTTAAGTTAACAAAGTATATATTTATTTTTCAAAATTCTTATTTAAATAATACCTTGAATCCTCCCATCATTAGAGTGTAAATGGCAGTTTGTTCTGAATCATTCATTTCAGTTGAAACGCCGACTAACATTAACATGTTATCACAATCCGTCACTCCCATGGCGTACAGATCACTTAGAACATTAGCACAAGCAATCTTCCCTGTAATGAACAATATTAAAAAATTATTATCATAGTAAACTTATCAAAATAAAATCAATACCCATAATGTAAGGATCGTCAATCAAAGGATATAAGAAATCTGTAGTCTGAATAAGAAAGAGAGATCCATTTTTTATTGGTATCATCGCTGAGTCAAGGCCGATTCCTAAAATTTGATCAAATTTAGTATTTTTTATTTTGTAAAGAATTTGGAATATCTTTATTACCTACTACAGGAGAACTACAAGAATGGCTATCTTTGGAACTATCATTTGACAATTGAGGATTTTCATGATCTGTATTTGTGGATAAACCTAAATTTAAAACAAAAAGTGTAATAGACTTGCAAATATGTGGAAATATAAATAAAATGTTAGCTCTAAAAATATATTTTTAACAACAAACAAAAACTTCATTTTTTACATAAGAAAATTATATATAATATTGTTTTTACTGCTGAATGAACATAACATTATGACACACTAAATTATTTAAAATAATTTTTTTCCTTTTATTAATAATATTGTGTGGTATTTAGTGATCGTTAGACAATGATTATTCAGAGATCATGAGATATGGTCTGGTGTGACGTAGGTTTTAGAAAAACATTTTCTTTATCGTGCCAACGTTTTGATCTTTATTGAGATCATCTTCAGGGCCTGGGATTTATAAACATTGTTTAAATTTTATAAAAACACGTAGGATGTGAAACAATTGAATTTATACAAAGCTAGAAAATTTTAGATTTTAAAAATGAATTAGTACAGTGCTAGAAAATTTTAGATTAAAAAAAATGAATTTATATAATGATAGAACATTTTAGATTTAAAAAGAATGAATTTATACAATGATAGAAAATTTTAGATTCAATCAAAGTATTTGTACTCAATCAAAGTGTTTGTTTTCCCTGTAGTTAGGTTTATGTGTTTTTATAGATCTGTACAGTTTTGGGGGCATTGGAGAATTGTTTTGAAGTGATTTGTAGGTGTATTTCAATTTCTTTTTGTTTCTTGGAGGATTTTGTTTGATTTTTGATGAGAGAAAGGGTAGGGTCTGATTTGATTGTGCTGTATGTGTTTGTGTCGTTGATAATTTTGTTAATTTTTCCTTGTACTCTTTTTTGCTGATTGCTACTGTTTATTTTGTTTTATCAGCAGAAAGAATGAGTATGTCAGGATTATTTTTGAGATTTTTTTTTTGTTTTGGTGTATGTTTGTTGTGATGTTGTGTTGACTTGTACTACACGGAAGACAAACACTTTGAGTGAGTACAAATACTTTGATTGAATCTAAAATTTTCTAGCATTGTATAAATTCATTCTTTTTTAAATCTAAAATTTTCTATCATCATATATTTTTTTTTTTATCTAAAATTTTCTAGCATTGTATAAATTCAATTTTTTCACATCCTACATGTATTTGTAAAATTTAAACGATGCTTATAAATCCCAGGCCCTGAAGATGATCTCAATAAAGATCGAAATGTTGGCACGATAAAGAAAATGTTTTTCTAAAACCTACGTTACACCAGACCACATCTCACGATCTCCGAACAATCTTTAATAATAATAATAAAACTTTATTAAAACCTTATGCCGTCTGCTGAGTTTGTTGCTACTTTTTCAAAAATGTAAGAACTATATAAAGTTGAAAATCTAAAATGTAAAGTGCTCCTAATTAGAGAATTTTCACAGATTAACTTTTTAAATAATTCATTATACCTAAACAGCAAAGCAGGGATTATTTAAAACAAATACGATGCAGGGTCGCTTACATATATGATAACCACTCTCTCACTCTCCATGCCTTTCAGACGTACTTAATTAAGCGATGATCATCAGTCTGTCCACTAGAAATGACACAATTTCTTCCCTCAGAAAGTTTTTTTCTTGCCGAAATACGGGGCTCTTACTTCCCTGAGTTGTGGACATATCCAAGAAATGATAAGAATCCAAGAAACATTTTTTTAAAAAAAGATGGTACGAATTCTCTCTTATATTTAAATTACAGAGCAAGCACATTTCAAAATTTGAGTCCTTTTGTTAGGTATGGTTTGTAATTCAGATAGAGAAATTCATCCTGGAGATTAATAAACCATCTTAACTCACCCAGGTTCTCTTGGACCACTGGTTTTTGATGAACTTTATATTCTGTCATAATTATTAAACAATGAAAATTGATCCAAAGTTCGTTCGATACACTCTTCTCAATAAACAGTACCTATTTTAAATGGGAGCAGTGATAAATGATCACCCCATAATTACATAATATTTTTGGGACCTCTCTTTGAATCAAAAGGTTTCTAATACTTGAAGCACAATAATTTTGAGAAATATCAATTTGGAAGAGATAGAGATGTTAAACAGTATTTTATGTGAAGTGAGAGATTAAATGAAAATAGCGGAAAAAAGGCAATTTCAATGGCCAATATAAAGTTTGAGGTAGCCAATGGTAAAACCCATTGCTGTTGGGAAAATAAATCGCATTATCACTAGTGATGATTTATATGATGACACAATGATGATAATCTTGACTTCCAATCAGCGTGCTTATTTGAAACAATTTCAACCAAAACTGCCGAGAGATCTTGGCTGGCATGTTCCAGCTTTCTTTTGTTAGTTGTAAGTGACCTTACTGGAATTTTTAATACCAACTCTGTGCATACAAATCACCATGTCTTTTCCCGCATTCCTAGTTTTGATCCATAACCAAGAACAACCTAACATGTGATTTTTTGGAGCCATCAGTGTACCACTAAAGCATCGTTACATTGGTTTAGTTCAAGGAATTTTTGTTTGAACTCTAATGGGTTTGTTTCCTGTTTTCGGGTGGAGAAAAATCAAATTTAACTTCTGTAAGTAGCCAGGGAGGGGTTAGGGGCTGGTTTTTTTAAATATTTTTTATTTGATCTGGATCTATATTGGATTGTAAAAGATATTCATTGGTATGTATTTTTTTAATAAATACTGAATTGATTAAAATCCATTTGCAAACAAATGAAAAAACGCACTTTTCTCTAAACGTCGGTATTGTAGGTAATTCTTCTACAAGGTACCAAATTTCAAATGTTACCTTAATAAATTGAATTACATAATAGATGAAAACTACTGACTATGTTCGTCACTTCTAGCTGGGTTTGTTACAAGCCCCTCCAAAAGTTTCATAAGAACCTTTTGTGGGACTTTACAGCCTCACCCTCTGAGACCGGCGTAGCTGGTGAGTTTGAAGTTCTGCGGAAGACTCCTGTAATAGGGATAAAGTTCCTTTGGAATGGGCTTTCCTGTCTCAGGAGGCTCCATGTCCTGTTTATCAAAAAAAAAGTTTCATTAGTATAGATTATAATTTTTGTAATATTCTAGACAGGCATACTTGAAAGTTTCTTCTGTGGAACCTATAAACTTAAGACAGAAAACTAGACTACTTGGCAGGATCAGACAGTTTTGGTGTAACCTCAACTGTAAAAAAAAATAACCTTTGAAAGATTGATAACCTCAACCTGATTGATGTTGTAATGTATAACAAGGGTAAAGCCTCAGTTGACCACCAATAATGGGGGCGTCTCATTTATCGCTTTCTGCGGCTTCTTGTTACTCCCATTTCTAATACATAAAATATTTTTTCTGTCTTTATTTTTTTAATCATAAACAAACTTTTAAATCGCGATTTTTAAACGAAGTCCAATGTAGAAGTCAGTAAATAACAAAGATAATTTTAACCATATTGCAATTAGAAGTATTAAAAAAAATTTATGAATTTTTCCCCCCTAATAAATTATTCTTGCTCTGATAAGCTGACTCAGATATAATAACTATTTGGCAGATATGACTGCATCCCAGTTCAGGTAAGTTCAATTTTTTTTGCATTGGCAAATGATAAAATTTTAAATGTTAAACAAGCAAGACTTAAAAATTTATTTCTCAATATGGCATACAAAGTAAGCGTATCAATTAAATTAATTCTACCTCGATGTCTTGGTTGTCCCAGATCTAACACCACATTACAATTTAAATTAGTAATTTTTAGCATTTAAAAACATCTATGATTGATCCTTAAATCAGTGACAGTCAGAAATGATAGTCATGACTGGAGCATGGATGCAATTACACATCCTTTTTGTTAACACTTACAACCATGGTGATCAGATATTTATCTGAATCATACCTCTATGGTAAGGTGGTTTAAATTTTATTCTGCACATTTTTGCATATTTGAAAAAAATATTGCAAATGATTTTTTTTAAATAATTAGAGAAATAAAAATAAATCAGGAGAATAGGAACATGAGAGGAAAAATACAATATCCTAAAATTTTATTCACATTTCTTAACTTTTCAGGAATAAATACATAAACAAACCAACAAAATAGATTTCTCTAGAAATAATCAGTATCTTATTTAATTATAATAATAATACATAATTGAAGAAATAAATATCTACCAGTACATACTAGTATAGTATACCAAGAATGTAAATAACTCATTGAATTGTTAAATCGTGATATTGAATTTGAAATCAATGAGTCACAGAACAATTAAAAAAAGATAATGTTGTTTTGAAATGCCAAGAAAAGTTATGACAACATTCCAAATTGTTTTGATTAAGATAACAGCTTTTATTGTCCCATATCTTTATGAAATGGAAAAAGCTTGTTTTTTTATCTTACATTTATGCTAAAGAAGTAATTTATTTTAAATTGGCATTTTTTAAATACTTTTCTCCATGATAATTGATTAAATTGTGATGTACTGCAACCAATTTTTCTCTGTTGACAAACACTTCTTAATAATTTGTTGAAAAACAGGATTTATAGTTAGAACTTTTTGTAATTGAGTTACTATGGGCCAGATCGACAGAATAGCTTTCTCGTATCAAGAGCACTGTCGATGAGTGGCCCTCGGAGGATCAGACTCTCAGAAGAAGGGCCATCCTTACCCAATTAATAATAGGCCATGCGAGGTTGACTCACGGACACTTACTTTCGTGCCAAAGCCCGCATATGTGTCCGGCATGCAGATAAAGGTTGTTTGATGTGTCCCACCTGATGGGTGCAATTCCTTGGCTCCATATAGGAATGCCACCCAATTGGAGAGTTGCACTTGAGCACGACAGCGAATGTTTGGGTCCAAGTCTGGGATATAGCAACCAAGTCAGCTATAACTGTAAATCTGGGTTGAGCTTATTTGCAAAAGTTTGCAAGTTACTTAAAAGTCTTTTACCCCAAACGATGCTCGCCAATACTAGCTTCCAAATCACCCCTTCGTCCTCCAGGATCTTCTTCCTATAGCTTCCTGGGTCCTTGGCAGTTGACTCTATTCGACTTATCACAATGGCTGGTCCTTGCTGGCACTTGCTGGCTGAGTCCTCTCGCTGAGTCCCAGATAGAGTATGGCTGCAGTCAGTTGGAGTCCCTGAATAGGACTGTTCTGAACTGGACTAGATTGCTCTAGACTTGGGATTTTCAAATCATCCCTTTTTATATCAGTTTCTCTACCAGAGTAGGGGCGAAAAGGAAAATCAAAAGTCAGGGGAGTTCCCATACCATGGGTGGGATCCTCCTGGTGGCCCCTGTCAGGGTCTGTGACACCCTTCAGATTTACAGCCTTTTTTTTGGGTGGTCCTTTAAACTAAGTTTTTTAAAATTATTTTAACAATTACAACTTACTTTATGATGGGGACCGGCTTACTTATTATTTTTAAAACATAATAGTATTTATTTGATAAGGTATGGCACTCTTGTTTGCTGTTGAAGCACCTTTTAATAAAATAATAAAATCCTATCTGACAGACTGGTACTGCCGCTCTTATTAATGCGAGTGTCCCCCAAGGCAGCATCCTAGGGTCCTTCTTATTCACAATTTACACAGCCTCCTTTCATCTAATACTGATCATTCCCTCTCATAGCCACAAATGAATCTTAATGGAAAACCCATTCCAACTTCAGATATTTTTGCTACCTGGGCTATACATTGACAAAAGACTAATGTAAAGAATCTCATACATGACTAAAAAGACAGAAAATTAACCAGTGCTACAAATTATTCCTTAGATTACTTGACTGTATATCTAACCTTACAAACAAACTCAACTCAAGAGACCGATATAGACATATGGAATTGAAAATGGGGGATCAAAGAAAATATCAAATTCCTAGAAAATCCAAACTATCCAATCAAAAATATTAAACTGTACCAACGTTCAAACTTAAAATCGAGAATGACCTACAATAATAATTTGTAATTGATATTATTAAATTCTGATATAAAAAATTCCACAAATATTTAAACTCACAACCTCCAAATAATCATTAAGTAACAGTCACTACACACCACAGGAAAACAAAAAAAACACTTCATTCCACTTCTCATTTAAAACAGTTGTGGCCGAGAGATCTCTTGAGAGATTGATTGGCTCAATGTGAGGGAGTGTCACTAGCTGGGTGACTTGTCTCATGTGTAACATGCTAGACTGTCAATCCTATCTCATTTGCTTGTTACAACTAAAAATCACAGTTGTAAAAACAATTAAATTTGAAAAAATACAATTTTATATTTAACAAATTGCATATCAACATAAAATGCTTATATTTTCAGCAAAGTCGATGAATATGGGTTCGAAAGGCCAGAAGATTTTGACTATGCCATGTATGAAAATTTCATATCCCAGTACCTGAAAATATTAGCTAAGCGGTCAAAAAAATGGTCTACCATCATGGCCTCTGGAAAGTCCCTAAAAAAATATTCGGGCCTAAAAGCAGACATCAGAAAAGGGATTCCAATCGAATTTAGAGAAACGGTGCACCTTTTTATTAAATGATTTTAACATTGAGTTCAGTGTAAATAAATAAGGCCATTTCAGGTTTGGATGATTGTCAGTGGAGCCTATGACGAACGTGAAGCATGTGGTAGCAACTACTATGTCGAACTGTTAGAATCCTTCCACAACCCGACTGTTGCCGAAACAATTAAAACAGATTTACCTAGAACGTTTCCTGACAATATATTCTTTAACGTTACCAATGAACACCAACAGCAATTGTACAGGGTGTTAATAGCCTACGGACAGCATAATCCAACTGTAGGATATTGCCAGGTGATTGCAACATTTACCTTTGTAATATTAAAAATGAACTTTTTATTTTGCAATCATTCTAAACTTTAACGACCTTTTTCCCTCAATGTTATATGAAGTTGATTTTTTCTACAGGGAATGAATTACATTGCCGGATTGCTATTGCTTGTAACGAAAAATGAAGAATCTACTTTCTGGTTGCTGAAGGTAAGCTGGATAATCAAATAATAAAATCCTGATTAATTACTGGCATAAATGTACAATTCCCGTGCCCATGGTATGAAATAAGATTTGATGCTAATTTTTTTTTTTCTTTTTGTACAAATATGCCAGGTTCTCTTAGAAAAAATCTTACCTGATTACTATGGTCAGACCATGGAAGGTCTTTTGACAGATATTGAAGTTATTTCCGAGTTAGTAAGGTATGTATTTTATTTTATTATTTTATTTTCGTGCTAAAATGACTTTTTATTTTATTTTTGAGACTGAGGTACCCGGATGTTAGTGCTCACATGACAAAACTTGGTTTACCATGGCCTGTTGTAACAACCAAATGGTTTGTCTGTCTCTATTGCGAAGTACTTCCTACTGAAGTAAGATTAATTGGTCAAATTAAAAATATTCCTCATCGTAAAATTATTTTTGAATTTATAGACCGTATTACGAATATGGGACTGTTTATTCAACGAAGGTTCAAAAATATTGTTTAGAGTTGCACTATCTATAATTGGGATTCATCGTGCTGATATTTTGGCTTGCGATCAGTTCTCAGATCTCAGCGATTGCATCAAGAACATAACCAAAGGGCCTACTACTTTATACTGCCATAAATTCATGCAGGTAAATTATTTATGATGTTATGTTAATCCTATATAAAAAAAAATCTTTGTTCCGGTACAGGCGATATTCACCATACCTGGCAAATTAAGCAGTAAGGCGTTAACTAAAATGAGGAACAACATAGCCAAATCACGCCACCTGAAGAACAAAGCTGATTAATTAGGTAATTCTTTGTTCCCATGATATAATTAATTATAGTCTCTGAGCCTAAGTCAAAACTTTGTAACAATTAATTATTTATTTAAAAACAATATTTATTAACTTGTAAAGTTGCTGTGATAAATAAATTCGTTAAACGCTCAGGTCATGTTTCAAGATAGATTTTCACCAGCACTTATTGTTTGGATGTACTGTCTTTGAAATGTTTATTACTTAATTTTTAATTTATTATAATTTATTCTACTTTTTTGACTTTTAATGTTGAATTGAATTAGTTTGGATTTGTTGTTATAACGGAATTTTCAATTTGGATCTTTCAGCCATAGCAACATAAGACTGTCTTATCAGCAATTTTGTATTATTAAAACTTTGTTATTAAAAAAAAAATTAAAATCTAATCACAGTTTAATTCAGTGTATTTAAATAAAGAATATTTTGTGAGGAATTTGGGTGATTATTAAAAATTAACATGGCTTGTAATTTTTTTAAATTTCAACAGTGCTGGTGAATGTTGCAAATGGTTCAAATAGAATTGTCTAGTCAGTTCCTGTCTTTACGATTTTTCCCTCCGTTTCAACAAAAAATCACGCTCAATACTTTTGTTGAACTCTTGCCCACATATTGTCATTACACATTTTTTACCAAAATATAAATGTTCGCTAATGACATTTGATAATTACTTAGTATGGAGTAGTATTGTTTATTATTTATTAAATCAATTATTTGTTCAGTATCATTTATAAATTAAATTGGAAATGTATTTATATTTATATGATAAAATTTTGTATTATTATATAATTATTGTGCTTTGTTGTATGTACAACTTAACATTTGTGAGAAAAAAATAAAATTTCTTTACATTTATTAATATTTCTTATTTATTTTAATGTACATTTGGTCAAAACATCAAGAAAAAACATAAGGAGGGGGAAATTTGTCTTGCCACGTACTATGAAATTTTATTATATTTAAATAATAAAAATTAAGAGAAATATATGACTATATTCACAGAAATTTAAAATATGTACAAGACTATCTCGTTTTTTTGCGGATCACAGTCTAATTGTTCATCGCTTAGCACTATTTGTTGCTTTCTAAGTGATCTTTTGCCTCATTAATCTTCGCTGCTATATATGGTGAACCACCTCGGTCTGGATGGTTGAGAGCCATGATCCTTTTGTGCGCTTCCTGCAAGAAAGATACACAAAATAAGGATAGTTTTTAGTTGTAATTTTGCAATGACATTTCTCTACCTTGATTTTAAGCTTGTTGGCCGAAGGGGATATTCCTAGAATCAAACTGGCTTCCCTTTTCGACATCTTTGAATCAAAACCGCCTTTATAGTACTTACTACCTGCAAAAGACTAAAAGTATCTCAGTTAGTACAATTATATTTTTAGCGTATAATTTTATCATGACATTCACAATGTTAAACATTTAACGTTGACGTTGATTTTTGCTCCATGTTTGTATACATGGGTTGAATCCTACACGTCCTAATCAACAAAACTAACTGTTATTCATTTAAATTTATTATTTATGTTTATAAAGGGACCATAATGTCTGAAATAATTAGGATTTTTTCATTGGTTATGTACCAACCATGGCATTCTAATTTATAAAATGTATCATATTTCAAAAAACTGGTCTACGCCTCAATAGTTTGATTTAAAAGCATTATTATACCAAAACAAATCTTTTACTTTATTTATACATAGTATAAGGCTATCTGGTATATTGTAAAATGAAACTGGATTGATGGGCCAAACAAGCTACTTTTAAGGCATTGCTCACGATTCAACCATGAAAATTACTTTAAGCAATTTTTATTCATACGAAACTGATCAACTTTTGATATGCGAATCATTGAATGTTCTTTCTTATACATGGTTTTAACAGCCTTGATCTTATTTTTCTACTCAGCAAAAGTAGGTCCGGCAATTTCCATTTCTTTTATAATAGAACTCAATGCATTTTCCCTCACAACTTTATTTTTATGCTCATCAAGTCACGTCGTTATTAAGCTGTGGAGTTTACAAATCATAAATGTATTAGATATTGACATCTTTTGTGACAAAGATACCACAAATTTTATTCAATTTTTTTATTTTCAAATTTTATTCTGCACTTTTTTTTTAAATATTTCGTGATTTTTTTTCATATTTGAAGAATATTGCAAAAGTTTTCTTGCATATTTTAAGAACATCGCTAATTTAAATACTTTTGTTTACTTATAAAAATGAACATAAACCAGGTAAATAAGAACATGAAAGAAAAGACAAATGAGCCTAAAATTTGATTTGAATTTCAGTTAACTTTCCAGGAACAAAACTTAAACAAACAAACCGACATAATAAAATTCTCTTGCCCCCATTTCCAAAACTTCTAGGTGCAGTTTTCTTTGCCTTTCTTGAAAAATTAAATTTTTTGAAGTAGTGAAAAATACTGAAATAGGAGCCATTTGAAATACAAAAATATCGATGTCAGTCCTCTTTAATATTTTCAACCTGGTAAATCTTAAAAAAAAGAAGCTTAAAATGGAACTTTAATATCTAAAATAGCAAGCTGGATTTTTCCCTTCAACAAAAACAAGATATTAGTTAAATTCATTCGTTCGAAATTAGTTAAATATTAGTGTGTTTTCTGAGACAGTGTTGTGTTCAGAGTATTAGTGAGATTTTAATGTTTTTTGTTTATATATGTTTGATTTTGAAGGGATGGGGAAAGAGCTAGGGCTAGAAATTTATTTTTCTAAGAGAAGTTGGCTTCTTTTAGATCATGTTATTGATAAAGATATATAAACATATCCTATGTAACAATCACTACCCTAAGCACATAATCAACAGACTAATCAAAAACTCACACCATCCACTATCACTAATAACACTACATTAATTTCATCGAACACAGACAAACCAACTTACATATACATTCCATTCGTTCATGGTCTATCCCACAAACATTTCTCTCTTCTGTTAACTTTAAAATAGCCTTCAAAAACTATTCACACTCTTTTTTCCAAAATTAAAGATTCCACACCAGTAGCTGCTTTGAGGTGAAAGGGATTGACAATGGAAAAAAGTTAATAGTTAGCCGTTCAGGATTATTATATACAGGATTATTAGTGAAAAGAGAGATAAATTGTTGGAGATTTAGACTATGTAGAATTGTATGATGTGTGGAGTGTAATGATTGCTTTATATGTTGTATTATGTATTGTGGATATTGAATTTGATTTATGATATTAGCGTAGCTGCGGCTGAGTTTACATGTGACTTTCTGTAATTGATGCTGTGTTTATCTCAGTTGATGTAAACCATTTCTAAAAAGTTATGTTTATGTTATTTTTCTGTGTTTAATATTTTTGGATTATTGAAAACAAAATTATGTTGGTGTTTACCAATACAATTAATTTTACCAATACAACACACCAGACGCATTCACTATAATCATATAATAATAATTTTTAATAATCATTAAAAAAGACATCTTCGATTAAAATACCAGATTAACTGAATTTTGGAAAATTAATTAAATTTTAAATGGAAATGATTAAATTGTTATATGGCTGCAGATTCATCAAATAGGCTACATCCGACAATATAGTTACTTATTAAATTGATGCACTCAGTCTTATGGCTGCAAATTCATCAAATAGGCTACATCCGACAATATAGTTACTTATTAAATTGATGCACTCAGTCTTACTGTTCTTCAGTTAATAAATATACAGCCTAAAGGCTAGTCCACACTTGGAGTGTATTGTGAGTCTACGTGGTACAAGATTTGAAGTCCCATTGAAACAGGATTCGGTGTACAATGTTGCACAACATTGCAAGTGCAGAAGCATGTTCCGGGGGCAACTGTCAATCACCAGTCAAACGCCAGCAGTTGATGCATGTGCTATTTTCCCACCTTCTTTTTTTCTCTCAACAACATGTGGTCAACCGAATTAACTTTAAAGTTAATCAAAGAATTACAAATAAACATTCGCTTGTGGGACCTGACACCTTGGCACAGCCATTTGCAAAAGATTTTCAAAATCTTTAGGTGTCATCTTAAAAAAATGAAAAATCCTATTCCATCTTCTAGTCTTAATATGTCCAAAAGATCACAGCATGTGTCTTGTTACTAAACAATTTTCAAACCCACTAATCTTTGATTTCTTTTATTTTTATTTTTAATTAATAATAACAATGACCGAGAAACATCCGCGAGGCTTAACTCCTGAGACATTTTCTTGGGAACTGCCTCTGTAGAGCAGACATTGTTGCGAAGCAGCCCCCAAAGAGACACGCAACATTGAATCAGGGCTGTTCCCAACAAAGTCGCACAACTTTGATCCTAATGCAGATTAGCCTTAACAGCACACTGTGTTAAATATTGTGAATTTTACCGAAACGACTACTTGACCAAACAACCGCCAAATCATATTAGAGAGCCTAAGAGCTAACTTTTGCTACATATGACATACTTTAAACATCTTTAAATCAAATGTTTAATAGTTAAATTTAGTGCATTGATAAAGTTGATTGATGATTGAACAACAAGAAATAGTTTACTGGGGATTTCGCAACCAATTGTTCGAGGATTTGCCTAAGCAAATTGTTGAGTGTCGAGATGAGACATGAACATAAATATTGATTGATTTTGTTTATCATGGTATGTTTTACCTGTGCATCCATCTTCGGGAAGGATTTGACGGCATCGGCCATTTTCTGGCTCATCGCAGGAGCAGCCTTCAGAGCATATTTCCCGATGAAACCGAGTGCTGCTAAACCGAGCCCGGCCACTATTATTCCCGCTGTCTACAATGGTCATAGAAGGTTTAATAAACAATTAAAAAAAAAAAACTGCAACATTTTACCATTATGGTGATAGACTTGTGTTTAATATACTGACATAAATAGAAAAGATAGTCGAAGACTTTGAAATGACTGCGAATTCTGTAACAAGGCCGTAACCTTCTGTAGCACGTTCACGATGCCTTATCGGTTTATCGTCCTTCCCGCCTAAATCGTAAAGTTCCCGCCCGGAATCGAGAAGGTTTCATTTAGTCGAAGCTAAACCGTTGCCCGTCGCTAAAAGCTCAACACTCAACAGGTCTCCTCATATTAGTTTTCTATTATTTGAATAAAAAAATAGCATAAAATCGACTACAATGGCTGCTAAAAAAGGATCGGTTAATTATCTGCAAATGAAAGGTATTTGATCAAAAATTTTAAAGCTTATTTAATTAACTTATCATCACTGAAATTTTTTATTTTATAGATAAGCTTAAGGAGTTTTTAATCACTTTTGCGGCTACGGATGAAGAAGGAGGTACATTTTTTAAGTACGCCAACCAACTCACGAAGCTCGCTAATCGTGAGCAGGTAATTATAATTTATTCCAAAATAAAGAAAAAACTAAGTACACAAATAGTATGAATGTTCTTATTGCACCATCTAGTTGCAAGAGTACTTACAGGGTACTTCACTGTAAACCCCGTGAAGAAATTTCATAACAAATATAATGCTTATTTTAATCTTATTTTTTAGCAAAGTGACAATAATAAAATTGTAACTTCTGCGTTCTGATCTCTTTGGATCTGCCATTCCATGCTTGTTTGGTCTGTCAGTCTGTTCCATTGCTTCCCCTTGGAATTTCTTTTGAGAATAAGTTTGAGAAAAAAGAAATATTTTTCAAATTTAAAAAATAACGAATAAAATTATCAATTTTGTGGAAATTGTATTATACTTTGAAATTATACAAACATTATTTTGTCATTAGTAACAACTTTAAATAGGATTGAACAAGTTAAACAACAGTGTAACAATGAAGAATAATTAGATTATAACACACAACAAAATTAAAAGATTTAGGTTCCGTTGGAGATTACATTTTTAACTCATGTACTCCATTTTCAGACAACTCTCACTGTTGAATTGGACGATATTTTTGAATTTGATAATAGCCTTGTTGAACCGATAATTGAAAACGCTAAGAGGTACATCAACATCCTGGCTGACATTGTTCAAGATCTACTACCCGATTACAAAACTCAGGATGTAAGTTTTACAAATATATATTAACTTTTCTCAAATTCACAATCGTATTTGTTTTCAGAATATTGCAAAGGATGCTTTTGACATCTACATAGAACATAGGATCTTATTACAAAATCGTGCCAATGCTGCCCACACGGGAGGCAACAATCGAGATCCTTTGAACAGTTATCCTAAAGAATTGATGAGGAGATTGTAAGTTTGGTGGTTTTATATATTGCAATTTTTTGTTTTGATGATGTATTTTTTTTCCCCCAGTGAAATTTATTTCAAAAACTTAACCACTTCCAAACACACCAACATCCGTGACGTCAAAGCACAATACATAGGAAAACTTGTAACTGTACGAGGTGTAGTGACAAGAGCTTCAGAAGTTAAACCTTTGGTTGTTGTTGCCACTTACACATGTGATCAGTGCGGAGCTGAAACATATCAACCGGTAAAAACAAAATTCTTTACTTCTCTTTCAGACGCATCATAAAATTTTTTGAACAATTTCAGGTCACTTCAATGTCATTCATGCCAATACTCGCTTGTCCAAGTGAAGAGTGTAAATCCAATAAAACATCAGGAAAACTCTATCTTCAATCTCGCGGCTCTAAATTTACAAAATTCCAAGAGTTGAGGATTCAAGAACACGTAAGAATTTGCAGTTATTGAATATTATCTATTATTGGAATAATAAAAAAACTCACTTTTTCCAGAGTGATCAAGTTCCAATGGGGACTATTCCAAGATCACTGATGGTATTCTGTAGAGGAGAAACTACTCGTCAATGTGCACCAGGAGATCATATCGAATTAACAGGAATTTACCTTCCTCTTCTAAGATCCGGCTGGCAGCAATTGAGAGCTGGTCTTATTTCTGAAACCTATTTGGAAGCTCATGTAAAAAAAATTACCCATTCGACATATTTTAATTTTTTTTTTAAAGATTCATTTATATAATTTTTGTTTTATTTTCAGAGAATTGAACCCTTAAACAAACTTGATGATAAAATGGGTGAAGGAGAATTGTCAGAAGAAGAGATAAAACAGCTAGCTGGCGATGACTTTTATCAAAAACTTGCAGCTAGCCTTGCACCAGAAATTTACGGTCATGAGGACGTAAAGAAAGCCCTGTTACTTCTGTTGGTGGGTGGAGTTGACAAAAGCCCCGATGGAATGAGGATTAGAGGTGCCGATGTTTAAACATTTTTCAAGTATTTCTTTTATCAATTTATAATTTTTTGTTTCTTTTTAAGGAAATATCAACATTTGCCTCATGGGAGATCCAGGTGTCGCTAAATCACAAATGTTGTCGTACATACAAAGGTTATCTCGCAGGGCACAATATACCACAGGAAGAGGCTCGTCAGGAGTAGGTCTCACTGCAGCTGTAGTAAAAGACCCCTTGACAAATGAATTAGTACTTGAGGGTGGAGCTCTAGTACTTGCTGACCAAGGTATATGTTGTATCGATGAATTTGATAAAATGGCAGAATATGATAGAGTTGCTATTCATGAAGTAATGGAACAGCAAACAGTTTCAATTGCAAAGGTAAAATTTATTATTGCCATGTGCATCTTGTGTTGTTATAAATGTATAATTTAATATATAATCAGGCAGGAATAATGACCCGTCTCAATGCAAGAGTCAGCATTCTGGCTGCTGCTAATCCAGCATTTGGGAGGTACGATCCAAAAAAAAGTGTAGAGCAGAATATTCAGTTGCCGGCTGCTCTTCTATCCCGTTTTGATTTACTTTGGCTTATTCAAGATAAAGCTGAAAGAGATAATGACTTAAGGTAATTTTCATTATTTTATCTTAAATAAGACGTATTGTCTAATCGTGGTCTTATTCTAAAGCCTAGTAGGTACTGGGATTCTTTGAATCGATTCATGTTGCGGGGTAGTCGGGGCTGTGTGATTCATTGTTACAATGCAGCCCCGACTGCTCCGCGACAAAGACCGTGTCCAGACCAAGATTCAGTTCACATTCATCAGTGCCTGTGAAAATGACGGAGGAACTAGCTCTCTCGGGAATTTCCCTTGCTCTTTTTTGCATTGCACGTAGTGAATCCAATCGGAAGTGCATTTAAAAAAAACGCCCAAAAAGATGGTGGGTTCGACAAATATTTCACGGTGGGAATCAGCACAGGAAAAATCTTTTGGACACATTGAGATTAAATGATGGTGCAGGGTTCAGAAATTTTTTGAGGATGTCCCCGACCGATTTCTTACTGAAAATCTTCAAGAAAACGCTCACTAGAACATCAACTAAACAAATGAAGCAAGAGCACTTGTTCCGATTCACGTCCGCACTGGCAAATGTTGCACAAAATTGAGTCAAAGAATCCCACATCCGATGGGATTCAAAAGAGTCCGAAAATGCTAGCGTGCAACACAGCAGATTCATCGCAACAATGAGTCGGGGCAGCCCAGACTTAAGCTAGACGCAGCTGAGACTCTCCCGAGATTCAAAGAATCCCAGTGTGTCCTTTACCTTAACTGGTTTTGACACCATCTTCATTTATAGTGAAACACTGTCCAATCCATTATCTATTATTCAATCGATATTGCCTGTAATTTTGTAGACTTGCTCAGCACATTGCCTACGTCCACAAAAATGTGAATCAACCACCGACCCAAATTCAACCCTTAGATATGTCGCTAATGAGAAGATATATTGATCTGTGTAAAAGAATAACCCCAACAATCCCCCAGAATCTGACTGACACTATTGTTGAAGCATATGTCGACATGAGAAAGGTGATTCTTTTATAAAACTTCACTTTTATTGAAAAGGTGTTTATAAATATATTATTATTTTTGTTATTATTAGGAAGCGAGAAACAACAAAGACATGACATTCACATCAGCACGTAATCTTTTGGCGATTCTCCGTCTCGCAACGGCTCTGACTAGGTTAAGACTCGCCGACGTGGTCGAGTCTGAAGATGTATCAGAAGCGATGAGGCTTCTTCAAATGAGCAAGGCATCGCTTGCCTTCGGGCAAGAAACTGTAGCCAGGTATTTTTATATAACTATAAATCGTATGCAATATCACTACACAGTTTATTTCCAGGCCCTTGTCTGCAGTGGATAGGATATTCTCGGTAATCAGAGAGTTAGCCAGCGGCGCCCAGACTGTCAAATTAAGCGACATCAGAGAAACGTGTGCAACTAAAGGATTTCAAGCCGGTCAAGTTGACGCTTGCTTGGAAGAATATGAACAATTAAATGTGTGGCAAGTAAACCAAGCAAGAACAACATTGACATTTGTATGAATGAATCTACTTTTTCTTTTTTCTTTTTATATTGCCCTTACATTGTCCTCATAATAAATTTTATGCATTAATGTATTCTTGTTCTAATTCATTTAATATTTCTGTGTTGAAAGTAAGAGTTTGGCCTAAGAGTATGGGACAGGGACTGTGATGGAGTGGTTAGGGTGTCCAACTTGTATTTGCCACTCTTAGCAGTTCAACCCTTTCCTTTCACACTAATAAATTACATCCATTATATTTTGTGGTCCAATTGGCCAAATAACTTCTTTCAATTAATTTATCTTTATGTAAGGTAATGGTTGAATTAAAAAGTTAGTGTCACGAGCGGGATTCGAACCCACAACCTTTGGCTAAATACGCCGCTGCTATACCACTTGAGCTATCGTGACTTCGATCCACTCGAATAAATTACTTTCATTCCAATAAATCAACTTAAGCTACATAAAAATGTATATTTAAAAAACCCTATAGCAGGGGAGTCTGATCTGTGCCCAAACGTTTCGCACATGTACCAAAATATTGCATGTGTATATCAAATCTACAATTGAAAAAATGCTCGATCGTTATTTTATCCTTGTATAATGGGTACTTACACACCAGAAGGTGCCTATATGTTATTCTTGTTTGACATGTTTTCAATAAGTTAATAAACAGTGAGATAATGAAAAATAAACAAAATAAATGCTCAGGCAATGATGAAAAGCCAATCAATATAGCAAAATGTATTTAAATAACTAACATGCACAAGGTGACAAATTAAACAGATAAAAAATACTCTTTAAGAACTTTTATTTTACAACTTAAGTCTTTAAAATGTAACAGATCGATTTTGAATAGTAACAAAACTATAAACCAGGAATAAAACAAATAAAAAACGTTTTAAAAAAAAAGCAACAAGTACACTAACTACATACATAAATGAAATCCAAAAAGTTAATTAGAATTTGTTCGAGTATGAATATTTTATTTTACCAATAAAGCATTTTTAAAATAATATAACGATAATATATAGAATTTTCGTGTCATGGACATTCTCGCAACCTGCTTCATATTACTGGAGGATCTCACATTCAGCCTTTGAAGCAGGAAAGCGATGTGAGTATTGCCCTTCAATCAAAGTAAGGCTTTTACCTTTTACCATTGCAATTTTGTTTTTGTTTTAGTCTTACTCCAGTTATACGAATGTTTTAAATACGAGGTTTATCATTTTTTTTTAAATTCTCACAAGGAAAAACCCCTTTTGATTTTATTTAATTTCCCCCTTTTTTTTCTCCTATGCAACTCAATTATTTTGATGTGTCCCTTTGGTTGGTTACAAATGGGAATATTACAGTAATTACTCATTGATAACTTTCTATCGAATTACTTAATTACAAAAATTGCACACTAAAATAAAACAAAAAAGTGTAAAGAAGAATCTGTTACTGAAATAAACAAACAATAAATAATTACTAACAATAATATTCACAAATACTTAATTGATCATAAGCTAACATAATGTTATTATGTAATATCAATAAAATATTACTCAATAAAAATCACATTTCAGCAAATATTACATTATATTCAAGATTATCATTACTATTATATGCATTTTTTTTTTTTTTTTTTTTTTTTACTGCACACTGATTTTTGTTCTGTCTTTATGGAAGAAAAGCCTATGAAAACTGTTTTGAGTTAAATATGACAAAAATGAACATCATGGTTGAAACAATACACTAATTTTTTTAACATTTCACATTACAAAGATCATTAGTAAGTTAAATGTTCAAGAAATAACCAAAAAAATATACATGCATACTGAAATTATCACAATAACATCTACGACTAACATAGCCAACTTTTATAAAATATTATGAAAGACTTTCATAAAAATTCGGTATCAATAAAAATTTTATAATACTTTCTGTCAAGTTGCATTTATATATATATATATTTAAATTTCAAAAATAAAGAAGCCCTAATAAAAATTAAATTAAAATTGTTAATTAGTAAGTTTTGTTTTTTTTTAATTTGAAAGGAATGTTATGTGTCAATGGTAAACAGCCAAATTTCTAGAATGTTAAGGAAGATTCAAAACCTGTTTTAAGCCATTAGATAGCAAGATTTTACTCAGAGATGATTGCAATTTTAAATTGCTAACCGTTTAAAATAATAACTATGAAGATTCTATTATTTTTAAAAGTGGTGATGTAAACTCGAATTTCTATGCCGTAAGTCTTCAAAATATAAATTAGACAGCTTATTGCATAAGAGACAACACTTGTATGTGTGACTAGAAAATAATTATATAAAATAATCAACTTATTTCTATCATTATAACTATTTGGCAGTTAAAGATAAAACAGAATTACAAAATAATAACTAATTTTTTCTGTGCATTATTTGAGCTACATTGGCGTTAATTTTATAATGTATGAATATTAAAAAGTTAAGACTTTTTTTTGTGTGTTCCAATTCATACTGGCATTGCTACAAGATGTAGTTACATGTGTAAATGTTTAGTTTTTATATATAAAGGGTCATTTTAAATTTGCTTAAGCACTCTTCAAGCTCTTAACGGAGTTTTAATGTACACCATATGCCTCAGAATACCGTAACTACAATATGAGTTATTGTCGATATGTCTTATGATTTATGTCATCTGTTATTTCCTATGCCATTTCATTCTTCCTAAAAAAATAATAAAAATAAATTGGAGTAAATTAGATATAGGTAAGATCTTCAAAAGACTTACAGAAAGAAGGAGAGTCTTCTTGGATGATCCCTCCCTTACTTCTTTGATGTAAGAAAAGCTCTCCCATTTTTTCTTGAAGCATTCTCAATTCCGGCGTAGGCTGGAAAGTTCTAGGTGCTTCTTCAAGTTCAATAGGCGGATGGGCGTTTTTTAAAACCTCGACATCATAAGATATTTGAGATCTACAAATGGGGCATAAAGCCTAAAAAGTACAATTTGCTTTAAAACAACTGTTACAAAAATTACTAGAAATAACCTGTTCCACCTTGAATTGTTCCTCTGTTTTTTCCCATGGAGGAAGCTTATCTTGTTCCTCTTTAAAAATATTTTCTGACGCCGTGAGGTGCCCAGCAAGGCAACGAGAGTGAAAATAATGATAGCAATCTGTTTTTATAAAATCATCTCCTTGTCTAAATCCATATAGACAAATACAACAAGGTACACATGGTTTATTACTTGCAGTGAGCTTTTCCTTAACAACCTAAAATATTATTTTGAATGCATCAGTCATCTTAAAACTAAGAGATGTGCTTATAACACACAGTAGAAAGTTACTAGCCCTTGCTTGAAGAGCTAAGACAAAATCTACACAAACCTCAATTAATTCAAATAATGCTGGCTGTCCAATAAGTTGATTACATTTATCTTCTATTTGTGAATATATGTCATTGATTAAACTATCTTCAAGGCCCCTCGGGTTTTTGAGCTGTACAGTTGGTCTTACGTCCGGGTAACCTTTTGGGAGATGCACAACTAATGTGACTCGGACATACTGTAAATCTACATCAAGCGCTGTCCAAGGATGCACTTCCATCTCAATCCCCGTAGCCATGCCGCTGGAAATCATTCAGTTTTTTAAATAACTACTGTAAATTGAGACAACCAGTTCAAAAACAAATACACTTTGCCTGAAATATTATAGTTTATTATTCATAATTTGCCTTTTTATTTTTATTATAGGGAGTTTTATTTTATAGTTTATTATGGATTGTACTTTTTTGTCACTGAAGCATTTGGCTTTTCTATCCGAAAACAATATTTGGTTCAATGTTGCATTGCATATTCAATTGTTTTATCAAGAAATTAGTTTCTATTTTTCCTTTTTCAAGACTTCTGTTCTTGTCATCAGTTCTTTCTGATTCTTGTCAACAAAAAGTTCTAGCCAACAATGGCACAATCTGATTCACAGAAGTAGAATATGTCAAAGATAAATATTTGAAATTGTACAATATAAGATCATAAGGAGGAAAAGAGAACAAAATGAATGAATCATTGCAGATGAACAGACTTTAAGGTAAACAAAGAATACATGGTCATAGCACACTGAAAAATCTGGAGAGTTGTACTATCTACACACAAAGGCAAAACATTATGCCCATAAGGAAATTTTATTTATTATCCTAGTTTTTATCAAATGAAATTTAAAACTGTAATTCACGTTTATTAAAATTTTATGTTCTAATGTCAATTGATTCTTTGTTTGACCTTAACAACCACTCCCAAGATTTCTCAAGTATTTCTGTAGTAAAGTTAGCTTATTTTTCTCCAAAAAGTATCTGTGGAAGATGTATACAAGCTTTTACTACTGGACTTGCTAGTCTAGAATAAATAATTAATAATAATTATTGTTTTACAAAGTTTTAACTAGGAGAGCCATATATCATCATTATGGGGTTAAGAACATGTAATTTGATCCGTATCTATCATTTTGGTACTTGTACTTGTTTAGTTGGTATCTTGGTGGTGGTATCTTCTGTGCAAGAATATTGAAATCTTTTTGGAAGAAGAATGTGAGGCTTTGTGAGTCAAAATGAAGATAACAATACCCGCTTAAAAGTTACATGAAGCTACAGGAATACAAGTGAGATGTTCATCTGTGTTTCTGTTCAGGCTTTTTTTTATCATTGCGATAATGCTGCCTTACCTTGGACTATATCAATGTGTACAAAAATCCAAGATTCTTGCGGCAAGAATATTTCAATTTCTTAAGAAGTGGAATGTGATCATGAGTCATGATCAAGATAATGTTTAAAATTTTGTGATAAAAGAAGCTAACATGCTTTCTACTGGGTTATTCACCTGTTTTTCTATTTTTTTCTTTTTATAGTAATTGTGACAATGCTGCTTTACTTAATTGTACAATTGTACTTTGTACATACTGAATCAGTATGTACAATCTTAGAGATTTGTCTGTGGCAAGAATATCTGAATTTCTTAGAAGAGGAAAGCAAGGTGAAATGTAGGATGAGAAAAAATGAATTTATACAATGCTAGAAATTTTAGATTCAATCAAAGTATTTGTACTCAACTTATGATTTTTCCTTCTTGAAGATGGGATAACAGGTCATCTCAAGAAGTGAGAGGAGATGACCTATTATCCCACCTTCAAGAAGGAAAAATCATAAGTTAAACTGTTGAGGTCAAAATATAAGAAAACATCGTTATTTGTACTCACCCAATGTGTTTGTTTGCTGTGTACTTTGATTGAATCTAAAATTTCTAACATTGTATAAATTCATTTTTTCACACCCTACATATATTTGTAAAATTTAAACAATGTTTAGAAATCCCAGGACCTGACGATGATCTCAATAAAGATTGAAACGTTGGCATGATAAAGAAAAATGTTTTTCTATACCTACGTGACACCAGACCGCATCTCACGATCTCCAAAGAATCATATATTAGTATTATTTCATAATTGTACATTAGGATCATGTCAATATCATCAGTGTATACAAAAATCCCAGAGATTGGAATTCAATATTGCCTGTAGTAGGAATATTTGAATTTCATAAGAAGAGGAAAGCAAGGCGAACTTCAATTCGGAGTCAATAAATGTAACAAAACACATTTTTTGTGATATAAGAACAGGGCCACAATAGAGGTGATCGTCTGTGTTTTTGTTATACCTTTTTTATTAGTGTGATGATGTTGCTTTCATTCACTATAATTATAACACCGTACTACACACTGTAATTCAAAAGATCCTTTTTTTGTAAATAAGTACATCACCAGCCTTTGTTGAGTAGATGATTTATATAACTATTATTTCATAATAGTACATTTTAACCATGTCAATGTCATCAGTGTATGCAAAAAAATCCCAGAGCTGGTTATCTGTGATTTTGTTCTGCTATTGTTGTATTTTATCAGTGGTGATGCTGTTTTCGTTTGCTACAATTGTAGTAAAATCCTTTTGTAATTTGTGTTAATAACACTAATCCTCTTTAACAGTAAAGCATATCGATAAAAGTCCTTACTGAAATAAACATGGAATGCAGTAAAAATTCTATAAATTACAAATAAAAAGATTTGACTGGCACAGTCAAATTTAGGTAATTTATTTTAATTTATTATATTGTAATATAATATAATAAAGATATTTGGCGTATAAAATAATTTCCGAACTTCAAATATATTTTGAATTATGAGAACACATAACTCTATGATAATAAATTGATAAGGATTTTACCTTTCGTTGGTCTTAATGTCAATCTCATTTAGCAGTATCGCTTGAAGAGCCTCCAGCTCGTCAGCCACCCTGAAAGAAAATATAAATTAAACAGTTTAAAAATTGTACAGAAAAGTAGAGCTTTGACAATCTATTTGAATAGTTTCAGATGTAAAAAAAAAATTGTGATAGGCTACCTTTCGTCGTCGTGCATACTCGCCTCCACCGACAAAACACCTTATTAGTAAAATTAACTCAACAATCTGCTTAGATTTATTGATATTTGTCACCAGAACACAAATACCAAGTTGGGGAAAAAAGGGGAAAAGGTAGCTGTGTAAAGTGTGTAATCGAGTTCTTGTCAACGATAAACTTCTACCGTCGTGATTTCGGAGGTGACAAACAAAAATCAATAGATCCTAGATGGTTGTGGTAAAAGCGATAAAAATAAAATTTTGCGATATCGGACGAAAACAAAAAGATTTATCCTTTTTTGAAAGAATTAGGGTTTTTAAATATGTTTTTTTTATACTTTTATTCAATACCCTTGGGAAATTAATGATAAGATATAAGCGGGAAAACTGCAACTATGAAAGTAACTCAGTACAAAGTAAGAAAAACTATTTTTGCACGTTCTAAAAATAAAATTTGTATTTGAGTTTTCAAAAATGTATTATTTCTTTTTTCCAATTTTCTACTTCAAGAATAATACTAATCCAAGTATCCGAATAAAAAATTTAGAAACACTATTGACTGCGAGTAAAGCTTGAATGAATTTGATTTTTAAATTGAGTTTCAATCTGTAAGTATGAAAAATTTTGAACAAAGTGGTGAACTGTAAATCGTTAAACTATCGACCATATTCCAATAATTAATAATAAACTAAATAATCAATTACTGGTGTATTCAAACTAAAACACATTACTGAATTATATGAATGATGTCGATTGTATACTAATATTTATTGTATTAAATTAAAAGTAGCTAAAATAACTTCAGATGTAAAGTAAAAATCCAGCAACTGGAATACGACAGTTTAAAATAATATGAAATTTGTTTTTATTTTATACATGAGGTCATTGTGCGTTCCATTAAGGTTCTCTGTTGTCGTATAAGGTTATCCATTGTTTTGTTTGTATTTTTGGAAAGGGTATTTTTATTCTATTTAGTACTCGGCGCTCGCTATATCCTTTCACTTTTCCCTTCTAACCATGCCATAAATAATAGTGTAAAAAATCTTTTAAAGGAAAATGTTTAGCCCGAAGACTTTGACCTCCGAGCATAGAGATTTGATTCACGATGTCGCCTTCGATATTTATGGAAATCGCATGGCAACCTGCTCCAGCGATCAGACGATCAAAGTGTGGGATGTCGGGAAGGACGGAGACTGGAAGCAGACCTCGTCCTGGAAGGCGCATAGCGGTTCGGTCTGGAAGGTGACCTGGGCCCATCCGGAATTCGGCCAGGTGCTTGCCTCGTGCTCTTTCGACAGGACGGCAGCCGTCTGGGAAGAGATCGTCGGCGAGACGAACACAATGGGCTCGTCTGGGTACAAACACTGGGCCAAGAGGACTAATCTCGTCGATTCTCGGACTTCCGTTATGGACATAAAGTTTGCCCCCAAATCGATGGGACTTCTGTTGGCGACATGTTCCGCGGACGGTATCATCAGGATATACGAGGCTCCTGATGTCATGAACTTGGCTCAGTGGACCCTACAGCAAGAGGTCGCCTGCAAGCACCAAGCCAGTTGCATATCTTGGAACCCCAGTTATACAAGAGAGAAAAGATGCACGAAGAGTTCTTTCGTTAAGCCCCAAGTGTCAGGCGATAAAAAGGACGAGTTGAAATCGGAAGACAGTGAAAACAATGGTACAAATGGACAGAAAAATCCATTTTCAAGCGAAAAAAATGATAAGATGGTCATTTTACCCCAAGTACCGTTATTAGCTGTTGGATGCGATGAATTTAATTGTTCTTCCAACAATAGAATAGTTATATTGCACTACCTCTCCCTAGTCAGAAGGTGGAATAAAATAGATTGTGCGGTTTCTGTAAGTGATCCTGTTCACGACTTAGCCTTTGCGCCTAGACTGGGACGGAGTTTCGATCTGTTGGCCATCGCCACAAAAGACATAAAGCTTTTGACAATTTATCAAATCATGGCTTCATCGGGCGCGATTCGGTTTGAAGTCAGCCTTACCGCCACTTTTGAGGATCATTTCAGCACGATATGGCGAGTCAGTTGGAATTCAATCGGTAGCATTCTTGCCTCGACTGGAGACGACGGTAGCGTCAGGATGTGGAAACAGTGTCAGAAGTCAGTCTGGAAATCTATTGCTGTAATCAAAGGCGATGGGCATATTGTAAAATCAAAAGAGAACCAAGAAACTGTAAATAATAGTTCAAGGTATCTTAAATTGGGTAGTATTAGCAATCCCACCCAAGTACCTTGGCACTAGTTGAAAATATTTTGTACAAAAATGTAAATTTCTACCATTATTAAAATGAAAATGGTAAAATTAATTGTTAATATTCTATAAAATATATGTATATGTTCTATAAAATATATGTAAAATATGTAAGTTTATAAACCAATACAAATAACCCTTATTTTTTACTTGTATGTTATTATTTACATGACAACATTTATGGTAAAAGCAGTTGATATTATTTTAGTTTATTTTGTATTTTATTTTAGTTTAAAAAAAATGTAATTTTACATATAATAAAACAAACTGATTTGAATTGTAATTAGTAATAAAATAATAAATATATCCAATGTTTTAAAATTCTTTATTCATTTTAGAGATTTTATATAATAACTAATTTTTACAATAATTTATTCAAGTTTATTTAGTAATATAAGTAATATGTTATATAATATTTAGTAATTCAAGTTTATTTAATTAAGCAGTAGCATCAAGTATGCTTAATAACTTGATAGTTTTTATTGATTTCTAAAATAACCTATTGACATTATTAAACTTTTTTAAAATTTCAAATTTACAAATTTCAAATTGTATTCATCTTCTGCCTCGCTGTTTTTGTCATTTTTTCCTTCTTTGACTATCCACTGGAGCTCAGATAATTTTTCTCGATTAGATGATAAATTTTCCTTTGGATCTTTTTCAATTGTAAATTTCTGTATGGGATAAATTGTTATAGGACAAGGTTTTAACGTTCTCTTAATTTCTTTTTCTCTCTTGTTCAGCTTGGAATGTTGTTTGTGCTGAGGCTTTGCTATCTTCTTATAAATTTCTTTAATAGTGTCTTGATGACACAAAGAAAATTGTATTTTTTCTTTTTTTAAAAACTGTTTTGCCAATACAGCTTTGTTGCCAAACAACGGATGTAATGGTTTCTCTTCGTCGGTGTATTTTTGAGAAATCAATTTATTGGAGTCTTCTAATAATCTAGAATACAATTCCAGATTGTAATCAGGTCTTATACGTATCATATCTTCATTTTTAACATCATCAGATAATATTTTTGTACTTTTATCATCATCCTGTTTTTCTTTCGTTGGTAGTCGCTTACATTTATGGTTCTTCTTGTAAACTTTACAGCATTTCCTCTCAAAATCATTTAATTTCCCTGAAAGTAGTAAGTTTTTGTTTAATTCGTGATAGTTTTTTTCTGCTTCTTTTTTCAACTCTGCAAAGAGATTCTCTTCTTGGGTTGTAAGATATTTTTGTAGCATGATTTTCTTTTTACCTACTTTATTAACCATTTCCTCCTCACACTTTTTCTGAACTGTGTCGTTTTTCTCTGCTTTTGAATGTTCACTAATATTGAGAATATTATCTGGAATTAATTTAAGCGAAAAACATTTTTCTTCTGCTTCCATTGTTTTCCAAGGTTCTTCTTCTGCAAGCCAAGGATCTATATCCAATAGCCAGTTTTGTTTCTGATTTTTGAAAATGCGTTGATCTGGAAGTTTACTATTTTTATCATTTATCTTACCATCCCATTTGGGTGTTTGTGAATATAGTTTATCCTTCTCTTCAATCTCTGATGTAAATTTTCGAAGTGTCTGGTTTTTTATATCATTTTCAATTAACTCTTTTTGTGGTATGAAGTTTACTTTGTTTGAATCATCATTTTTTTTACCAAGTTCATCTTGAAATTTAATGTCTTTTTCTACCTGCCAAGAAATATTTGTTCTCGAGCCAAAGTAAATAATGTCTCTTTCATATTTTACTGTCTTCAGTTGTTTCCAGGCTAACTGTTCTTTATCGTCTTTTTTAGCAAATAATTGTTCAAAATCAGAAATAGGAATAGAACATTCGACATTTTCAATTTCAGCCATGTCTTTTTTCTCTTTCTTCTTTTTATGCTCAACACCTAAAAACTGTAAAAATTTTAAAAACTCGTTTTTCTCTTTTCTATCTTGTAAAGTTTCCTCTTCCTTTATTTCTGGTTTCATTGGTTTTATTTGCTTTTTTGATGTATTTTTATAATTTTGTATTATATCGTCATTTATTATGTCATTTTCTTTTAGCATTTCTTCTTCTTGTGATTCTTGCTTGGTTAAGCTTATTTCAAAATTTTCTGATTGTATTGTTTTCATCTTTTTTGTATCTTTTTTAGTCCTTTTTCCAGATGTAGTCTTTTTTTTGTGCATTTCACTTTCAATGTGCTTTGATTTATCTTTCTCTACATTTTTTCTATGCTCATTTCTACCAGAATGTGTTGTAACAATATTATTTTTGTTTTGTTTGATGTCGATTTTCTTTTCTTTTGCTTCTCCATTTTGTCTACGGCTCTCAGTACTCGTCAAGCGTTTCTTTTCTTTGTCTTCTTTGGAATGCCTTCTATACCTGTTGCCAAAGAGTTGATCAAGGAATTGCATTGTCCTTTTCGCATGCTCAATACTCATTTTGTTTTTTCTTGCGATTTTCGGCAATGAACCTAACCAAAACGATGGCGCATTTATAGTTACATCATTATTTATATTCTGAGACAAATTTGCATCCGAGCTCAAATCTTTATTTACTAAAGAGCTGTCTTTAACGTCTTGTTCTACTTTTTCATCACTACTCATTTTTCACTCCACTTAAACAAACTCACAGTGAAACGACTCGACAGGATTATACCTTTCTATTTAGTAGTTGCCATGGATATATTTTTCTCAATTAACCGATAGTTAAAACATTTACCTCATTTAGTTATATGTTTTTAGGATAAGAGAATTTTAGTTTAGTACTTTTATTATTTGATAAATTATTATAATTAATTTTCAGTTATAAATTAATCTTTTTAAAATCATAGTTTCATATAATTATAAATCGTTAATAAACATTTATACTGGGTGTTTATTTACATAATAGATGTTCTATTATTAAATACAAATATATTTTGAATAATTTGCGTTGTAAAATGTTTAAATATTAAGTTTCCCGGTCATGAGCTTGGTATTATTTGTCATGCCACTAGGTTTCAGCCAGAAAGTAAGATAGCCTTGAATAAAGCTATAAAAGGGTTATGTTGACAAGATCATACATGACGATGACACTCAACACTATCCAGTGTTAACATTAATTTGTAGGTATCATAAAATTGAGTAAGCATTCTTCGAACTTTGTCTTTTTGTGTAGTATGTGATTTTGTGAGTCAGAAAGTTGTGAATTTAGTTAACACGATGGCCCATGGTGAGTGTCAAGACAATTTATACGAATTTCAATTATTTATCTGTGTTTTCCCTGTCAAACCCACTCCAATTTCTGAATATAGATTCATCCAGACCTGAGCTCTACGAGGAAGTCAAATTGTTCAGGAACGCTAGGGAAAGAGAGAAGTAATGCCATGTTTTTAATTGTATTTTTATTTTATTTATTTATTTTTTGTTTCAATTTAATACATGTATTGTTTTCTTTCTGAAGGTATGACAATATGGCAGATTTGTTTGCTGTCATAAATACACTGCAGCATTTAGAAAAAGCTTACATAAGAGACTGCGTCACCGCCAAAGAGTACACAGCCGCCTGCTCTAAATTGCTTGTACAGTACAAAGCAGCGTTCAAACAAGTGCAGAACGATGATTTTCCAACTATCGAGGCTTTTATTGCTAAGTACAGAGTAAGTAATATTGACAATTTTTATAATCTGTGTTGTACTTATTCTACCTTTCTCAGAGTGAAAGTTCAAACAATTATTTTATATAATTTGCTTTATCTTTTTAGCTTTTTGATACAAATGTTCAATTTTTTTTTTAAATTGTCTGAATGTATTTAATGTACCTCTTTTATGCAGAATGTTGTTGACGTAAACCTTTGAGCATTTAATATATTGACATTAATTTAGTCAATAATTTTTTTCATACTAAATGCGCCCATCCTGCCCATATCAATCAACCTTCACAATCGTGTTTTGTTATAACTAATTTTTTCCATCCACAATTAACTTGAACATAATTGCGTAAATCATGGGTTAAATTTCTGCTTTTCTAAAACTTGTTGGTTTATTAAGTTAAGCGTTATGAATAATCTGGGTCTCAGTATGATCTGAATGTAAAAACAAATTCAGTTATCTGCCAAGCTTTCGATCTATTTTAAGGTCATCATCAGGGCAAAACAATCTTAAAGATGTCTACAAATTGACGTAATTAACTTTTTAATATAGTTTCAAATTTCTTTTAACATGGGCCCAGTCCCGACATTGCCTATGACGATTGGCATTGTTGGGACTGGGCCTACCTTTAAAGATCAATTTGAAACCATCTATTAAAAACTTAATTATGTCATTTTGTAGAAATCTTTAAGATTGTATTGATGTACAACATGGTGTAATAACCTGATAAGTTTTATCAGGTTAAATCCACGTTTTAATGCAAAAATATTGGCATAAGGCAAAAAATTACTTCTCAATTTATATCAATTTGTAAAAAAACAAAAAAAAATTTTGAAGTTGTGTGGAGAGCCATCAACAATGAAGTATTATAGAAAAAACACCAACAACCACTTTTTTTCTTTTTTTGCCGTTTTGACCTTTATTCGGGTCATCTTCAGGGCTGGGGGCGTCTCACGACTAACAAATTATTGAACAACAGGTCTCTAAAACCACAAATTAAGAAAAAAATTTGAACTTAAGATGCCGTAAATTATTTTTTAATATATTAATTGTATCCACAATGTTCATATGAAATTTGTTATCAATTTATCGTTAACCCTTTGTGCAGTTGGATTGTCCAGCAGCAATGGAAAGGATAAAAGAAGATAGGCCGATAACAATAAAAGACGATAAAGGAAACACAAGCAAATGCATTGCCGATATTGTTTCTGTAAGATATGAATTTTTTTATTATAACTTCTACAATATGTTTACTTTTCATAATTGCCGTTTACCCCTATCAGTTATTTATCACTATAATGGACAAACTGAGGCTTGAAATAAAAGCAATGGACGAACTTCATCCAGACTTGAAGGACTTGTTGGACACGATGAACCGGCTGAGTATTCTTCCGTCAGAATTTGAGGGCAAGAAAAAAGTCAACGAATGGCTCACGACGCTGGATTCGATGCAAGCGTCAGATGAACTCACAGAACAGCAAGTCCGTCAGCTGATTTTTGATCTTGAATCGTCTTATAACGCCTTTAATAAACTACTGCACAACACCTAAGATGAGTGATGTTTTATTTAACCACAATGCAAAACATATTTTTTATCTGGCCATATAATAAAATAAATATATGTATAAAATTTAAATATCGTTTATATGACGAAAATTGCTTTAATAAATGATTTGTACATAAAACTTGTGTAATTACCTACTACTTAGATATAAGAAACTAAAACTCAACAATTGTTAAAAAATTTGCAAAATAACCAATGAAACATCACAAACTTATTAAATCTCTTGTCACATGACAATTTAGGACCAATATAACCAGAATCAATTAGTTTAATATGATTTTATTTCATATGTAGCTTTACATTTAAACCAAAAATCTGTTTTAAATAAAAAAGTATAAATATTTGAAATTCATGTGTAAAAAAACAAAAATCTATTTAAACTGTAAATGTTTATATATCATAATAAAAACTGAGATATGGGATCAGTAGGTTGAGGGAAAAACTAAGTGAATGAATAAAATTATATTTTACAAAACTATTAACTTTCTTAATTCCAATTCATATGGTACAATACATGAAAAACAATAATTATAATGTACATTTTCAATAATAATGTGTATACAATTTGAACAAAGGGCATATTGAAGCATGGTCAATTTGTAGGAACATAGAACCATTTTCATTTTTCAAATAAGAGCTTGTTTTTCCTCATTGCGGTCGTTGTAGTTATAGTTCATCTCAATGATTAACACAATTTGTAATTAAATTTTTCTTTTAAATTTGAACAATTTAGCACATAGCTGTTTTCTCACTATATTGAAAAGTTTTAAGGCATGCATAGAAATAATGGCATAGGTATAGCCTTGATCTGAGGCTTTTAAGCATTTATAATGTATTGCATACAAATATGAATAATGCAAGGATTAAAAAGTTAAAATTTCCCACTTTCGTCAACAAAATTTGCTATAAGTTTTTTATATAAACTTTCTGAATTTACGTATTTCATTTTCTATTTGTTTCTCTCGTCTTATAAGCAATATAAATCTCAAGAAAAGTTTAAATATACAGTAAACCATATAGAATTTGTCAAAACTGTACAATATTAAATTAAATTAGATTGAGAAAATAAATATGTCCCAAAAAACCAGACCGTTTTTAAGTACAACCTACTTAATAAATATTCTATTTATAAACATACAGAATATGTTAACCGTTCATAATAACATATATAATGTTTCTAATGATTTCTTTACTTTCATTTACTGAATGATTAATGACCTATGCATAGCGGGCGTGTAATAAAAAGTCTTTGGTATGAAATATCCGTGTTAATGTTATTAATTCAAAATTACACCATTTTATAATTTATAAAGCGTTGATTTTTAGTGTAATGTTGAAGTCTGGTTTTAATGATGTCTGTAAGATCTTGAGTGAATTTTTGTGCACAGTTCCCTTCGAGAATGAGTCTTGTGGCATTCACGCGACAACTCGACGGCATGTCAGCTACAAATAGGTATTTAATGACCTGACACGGAATGTTTGCTCCTATGCTTAATTGTTGTCCTATTGTCACACTCCAGTCATAAATCGCCGAACAAGTGCTGTGTGATAATGTCGAATTCATAACAACGCTTAGAATCTTTGATGTAAGGTCAGGAAGAAGGAATCTGTCTGTAGCTGTTATCATTTCTAAAAGGGTCGATAGGTCCTTGGGCAAAACGCAGGAACAGTATTCGTTAATAACCCGGGTCAAATGGCTTAAACAGTCCATTGACATGTCTGTGATGTGAACTGTTGACTGCTTTGATTCAACAAAGCCCCCTCTGAACATCGCCTCAAATACAGGGCAGCTGTGACTCAACGATTCTTTATTCGCCATGACTCTTGATCCGTCGTCTAAGCTAAAACTTATATTTGACTCCTTCCTCATACTAGCCACTTCACATTGTTGGCAAATCTATTAAAACAACACAAAAATTAAACAATTATTTTGATAATTTACACAAGAATATACCTCAAAGGGGACTTGTGGATTTTTAATAGATAGAGATGTAAATAAATTATGTAATGATGGTACAGCTTCGTCTATTCTTGTGATTAACGAATCCAAAAGATATTTCAAGGCATTGTGCCCAAAAAGCAGACTGTTTAATAGATTTGGTTGTCTGAAAATGTTTAAATGTATCATTATAAAAGTCAATTTTTTCATGAATGAACAAAATTTACTTTATGACGTGTGGAATGGCTAAAGAAACGCTTTCTCTGACATTGTCTGAAACTGTTGCCAGCCTGTAAGTCAATTCTCCTTCCCCAAGACCCGACTGCGCTGCGGTACCCAGTTCATTTAGAACTTCTCTTCCTGTTTCCCTAAGCCTTTTACACTCCCAGCAATCTGGATGGAGGGCTCGACATAGGGATCTTTCTATAGCCAAAATACTTTCACCTCCCAGAAGTATGTTGAAGTAATGCTTACATCTGAAAACGATGAGAAATTTAAATAGAGGACAAAGCGTCGTCTGAACGCCTTACCTGACGATTGAGCTCAATGCTTTTGTTGCTTTGATATAATTCTGTTTGGACTGCGGGTATTTCAGGCCGACCATGTAATCTAAAAATGTATTTATCGTCGTCTTTGATGCCAAGCAAGCAAGAGGAATTTGTAGATATGTTATTTGTGATAAAATTTCCACGATGCACCCATCAACACCCAGATGACCTTCAGGGTAAGTATCAAACTAAACAAAAATATACTAATTATCTTAAACCATAAAAAACAAAAGCTGAATTTTTTATGCATTCACTCAAAGGGAGAAGCAGCCTTACCAGAGACTGCCATCGCTAGATAGAAATAGTTAAACAGATTTTTCCATTTTGCTTTTACTATATTAGAATTTAATTATTTATAACCATGCAATTTGAGCTTATATTGTTATAGAATTTTTCTAGAATAATAAATAATACTGAATATAAAAATTACAAAATATTAGCCTACAAAATTAAGTGATGTATTATTAAGTAAAATTAATTAAAAAAGTTTTGAGGCAAATAGGCATTTGCTTTATTTATTCTGAGTGAGAATCTTTTTTGTAATGTGTGGGACCACTCTAATAAGGGTCATTACAACTCCTGACTCTCGTTTTGTGGTGTTAAGAAATCCCTATTGTGGATGAGGGCTCTATGATAAATAGAGGGGCTAATAACAACCTTTTTGGGACTTGTGAGGAGTTTAATTTAACCTTTCTGGGACTTGTGACGAGTTTAACTTAACCTTTTTGGGACTTGTGACGAGTTTAACTTAACCTTTTTGGGACTTGTGACGAGTTTAACTTAACCTTTTTGGGACGAGTTATCTTATTTGGGCTTGGTGGCTCCCCAGGTCTTGTGAAGAGTTATTTTGTTCTTGTGGGTTTTTTGTTTTTAAGAGTTTTATCTGGTTCTCATGGCATCTATTGGGGTGAGGTTTTATCTAATATGTTTCCGACATCTCAGTAGTAAATGTACCCTTCTCTACCATCTACCATATTGTTCTTCTTTTTCGCCTCTTGTCTGCAAAGCTCACTGTCCTTATTTAGGTTACCCCCCCCCCCTTTTAACTCTGTACTCTACATGTACAGAGTTTACCTAAATAAATCAGTAAGTAGAATTTTTTATTTTTATTATTATTATTTTTAATTTAATTTAATGTTTTTATAAGGGCTCGCAGCACAGGTCATACCTCAACATGTTGGTGTTATTGAAAAAAAGCTCATTTGTAACTGTCGGCTTCGAATGCAGGGCTGCTGGACTCGAACCAGGGACTTTTGCCTTACAGTGATGAGCACCGTTTATTGCCCCTGATACCCCAGTTATTACTTTTTAGTAAATGTAATGGATACTTTTTGTAAAAAATAAATTTTCAATTTAATGCAACTTAGTTTGTTTTTCTCGGTCCATTTACTTACTTCCATTGCAAATTATAATAACTGCAGAA
This sequence comes from Cimex lectularius, assembly GCF_000648675.2. Classification (NCBI taxonomy): domain Eukaryota; kingdom Metazoa; phylum Arthropoda; class Insecta; order Hemiptera; family Cimicidae; genus Cimex; species Cimex lectularius. The sequence continues at coordinate 986,164 of NW_019392673.1, read as the reverse complement.
TGTACCGTCAAATTTTTCATGGAATTGGTGCCTCTCAAAAGGAGGAAGAGCAATTTGAACTTTTGAAGAGAACTCTTTGAATTTCAACGTGTGAAAAATAAAAGAAGCCGGGGGGGGGGGGTCACAGAGCAGTTGAGAATAAAGGCAAGGAATGTATATTAACATCCTAAAATCAGTCCCAAAAAGGTTAACGCCCTAAAGTCCCTCTAAAACTGACAAATTTAATTAAATGGAGGTATATATTAATGTACAATTGCTATAAGAGTTGACATGGAATTTTTTTTTCCTAAACTGAACTTTCAAGAATGTTTAGCAAGAGCGTTTAGATACGACTAGAAAATTATTTTATGTGATTATTGAAGTTCAAACCCAACTATTTTTATTAAGCATAAAGCTAGTAAATTTTTCAGCTTTTTTTTTGGGGGGGGGGGCAAGACCACATTTTCACAGAATATTCTGCTCCTTCGCCCATTATAAAATGATAATAACCTTGTGTAAGGGTGATGAACCATTACATTGATTGTCTCTCATCATCATGGCCTGTCTTCTCTCGCTCGGTTTGTATGTCCGATGCATCTTCACTGGTTGGCCTGTTGTTATTATGTTGACAATCTTGTACTTTTCCAAGTTGTTCATCTTCGTAAAATTCATTCTCCAATTTCGGAACCAAGCTTCCAGCATTAGTTGTACATTTTGGATGGTTATGATGAATATTAATTGTCTTCAGCAAAGGAAGATATATAGTTAAAATGAGTGGAGATATCAGCAGTGTATTTTGTGAAAAGGATCGGGCTAAGGTAAATTCCTTGAGGAACATCTGCCGAAATGATAATTATGTGTACCCGGACAAGGTATTTGAAAGTATTTGTAGAGGATTCCTTGTGCTTCTTCAGCAAGCCTGAATGCCATGACCAATTAAAGACATGTTTATTTTTCAATGAGAATAATTAATAAATTAATTGTAAGTTAAAAAAAAATATTGTCTTTTTAAAAAGTTATACGTACATAGAATTTTGGAAAATGCACGTATGGTGAACTGCTCCCACTATCACTGTCAGGTGTGATACACCGAGGAGAGTACATTCCTGAATCAGAAGTGGTTGCGTTCATAGGCGGTGAAGATGGGGAACTCCATGGTGAAGAAGGGCTAGATGGAGACATCGGTGCTACTGAAGCAGGCACCGATTCCTGATGGGGGGAGCCGTAAGCTTTAGTGTACTCGCTTAACCTTTCGACTAAGACATTTATTAAGCCCCCTTTTATCATTATCTATAAACAGAATATTTGGTTGGACAAAAAATTAGAAAATAGTTCAATATTTAAATACTTACAATTAAACTTGGCTTATCATAATTGAATTGACTTATAGCACTTAAAAGCTCTAGGTAAAATGGTTTTGCCTTTGGGTTCATCAAAAGAGATAATATTGTTTTAAATCCACTAGGTGTTTTCCTTAATGACGCTCTTATCATCGATTCTCGGCACAATAAACATAACGAAGTAATTAAATCTGTATAAAAAAATGTGTCCAATTTGTTGACAGTTAAATAACATAACATAACGACAGTGAGCTTACATGAATCAATTTTGCCTCCTCCTTCTAGCCTGTCAATAATCGATGGAACTACACCTGCCTTACTAAGTTCAACTCTAGCAGGTGGTGAATGGCTAAGATTGCAGATGAGTACACGAACTATGGGTAGATTTATTTTCGAAACAATGGATACGTAACCATTACCATTGCCTGTGATCTAAAAGCAAAGAAAAAAAAGTTTATATAGAATAAATGAAGAGTAAAAAAGTATTTTCAAGACAGAAAATTGAGATTATCAAGTAAATTATTATTGGAAGGTTTAAGGTTGAGCACAGATTTTTATATCTTATAAATTGCAATATCCTAATATCTGCAGTTTAAAATACACTGTCAGGCAAAAAATTCCACACAATTGATTTTGTTTTTATTTTCTCTATAAAAGAGGCAAAGAAAATTCTGCCCTTAATCTGTCTCATTGGTTTTACCAATAAATATTTGTTTATGCTGTTTTAAATTGGGAATTGCAATTCGAGGTAAACACACTTAATCCTTAATCCAAAACAAGGATAAAGGATTTTTCAATGTTTATTTTTTAAGGAAATTAAAATGTTTATTCAATCTCATTTGAATTCTGAAGCAATAAACTGTTTAGTTTTCATCTTTGTTTTCTTTCTTTCAATTTTTAAATTTAAAAATGCCACTTAGTGCTGAGGATAAGTGGTGTGGCACTTATTGATGATGGACATTCCATCAGGTATGCGGCTATTGCCATTGGAGTTCCCTTCAAAACTCTGCAAGCCGCCGTTAGACGTTTTCAAGAAACTTGTACCACAGAAGGCCTGGTTGTGGACACCCTATGGTTAAAGAACCGCAGGATGGCCGTTTTTTGACTTTGAGAATTGTGTGAAACTGACACCTTACTGCTGTTCAAGGATTTATCAGGTCCAGGATGTTCGAGGTGTCCAAATTTCTAAACACACTGTTCGAAGAAGATTAGAACTGAAGGCTTTTAGCCCGATAAGAGGACCAGAACTGACCAGAAGGCTTGCATTTGCTTGAGAACACATCCATTGGGTCTTTGGACGATTGGTCTGCTGTACAGATGAGTGTAGATTTGCTCAATGATCTCCAGATAGGCGTGAAATTGTGTGGAAAAGGGGAAATGAAAGGTATGAAGCCTGTAATTTTTCCCAGAGCCAACCTTTTCAATGAAGCTCAGTGATGGTGTGGGCGGGAATTTTAATGGAGAGTCGCACAGAGTTGGTTATTGATCGTGGAGGGCCTTTGACGGCCACTCACAATGTGGATGAAATTTCGGTACATCATGTGTTGCCTATCCACTATGAAATCATCAACAATCCTATTCTAACGCACAATAATACACAGCCACTGTCACTCGTATAGTACAAATGTACCTTCAACAGCATAACATCAGTGTCTTAGCCTGACCAGCCTGTTCTCCAGACTTGAACCCCATCGAACATTTATGGGATAACCTCAAAAGACAAATAAGAGCACGTCCATCACTTTCTGATACATTACACAAGGGGTCGGCAACCTTTTTCGGATGGCGGGCCATTTTCAAAATAAAATTTTTTATGCGGGCCGCACATTCAAATGCAACTTAAATAGTGCTTATACAGGATATACGAGTATAAATATTATTATGGGGAGTGCGCAGTAAAATAGTTTCCCACTGTGCTTCTGTTAGCATTTTTGTCACCGGCCACATTTCGACATGCTCACGCTCTAAGTTTGTTGATTTTTCCTAAAATTATATTGGGCTTTGGCGGGCCGCGCAAAAAATTTCAAAGGGCCACAGGTTGCCGACCCCTGCATTACACTATTTTGAAAGTTATGAAATTTTGGAACATCATGTGTTGCATATCCTTGATGATATCAGCGATCATCCTATTCTAATGCTCGATAATGCCCTTTTTTCCATATCTGAACCCCATCAAACATTTATGGGATAACCTCAAAACACAAATAAGAGCAAGTCCATCACTTCCTGATACACTCCACGATCTTGAAAGGACTCTTCGTTAAGAATGGGCTAACCTCTTTCAAAGAAATATGTCCAGAAAGGTAGAAAGTATGCCGAGGTGTCTTTGAGATGTAATTAAGGCAAGAGGAGGAAATACACGATATTGAAATGTTAATTAAAAATCTAAAACAAATTTTATCTCTATCTTTTTTCATTATTATTTTCCTTAGCAATTTACTTTTTTAGACAAAGACTCAATTATTAAAAGTAAAACTTTGATTAATATATAAAAATATATATAAATAAAGTTATATTACAAGTGGGTGGAATTTTTTGCCAGTCAGTGTAACATTATTTATATAGCCCTACCACACACTTCTAATCTGATGATCATTTGACATTCTAGTAGTTTCCAGATTATTTGACTGCCAGATCTGACATCATGTTAGACAATCAGACCTTACTGCAAAATTCATTAATAAGCAATTGGGCCTAATAGTTGTTATTATTATATTTATATCCTACAATTGCACATCTTATAAAAAATGGATGTTTGGGATAAGTTTGAACAGTTGAAAGTGTTCAGCTGTCAAAATGGTACAGAGGATTAAATCCGTTAATAGGAAATTTACAAGTTATTTACTAAACATTTCAATAATTTCAAACAGTAGGAACTGTTCAATGTGCAATCCTACAGTTAATTTAGATAATTGAATTTGATAGTAAGAAAGATGTGGCCAGCATTTATGGCAGCACGTTCATATCTGACAATTGGAATTGTTCCGCTTAACGAGCACATGAAAGAAAGTTCTAACTTAGACTAAGTCTATGTCCTAAATTCTTATGATTCTCGATACATTGTTAATTTTCTTAAAGTTTTTGTTTCTTAAAATAGTTGGTTTGCAAATTGTGGAATGTTTGATCATTGTAACTTTAAATTTGTATTATATTTCAGCATTTCATCAACTGCAAAAAAAAGATAGTTTTAACAATTATTTATCATCTAAAAATTTGATATTATCTAGTCTAGTTATATTACTACATAAAGACAAAGATTTTAAAATAAGTATTAGCCTTGTACATCTAACTTTTATCAATCCATTAGCCTACCATTTTATTTAAGAGATGTTATGACTTCATATCTTCTTAAGTGGAGAATAAATTGATTTATTGAAAAAAATACAAGTGGGCAACCTCTGATGTAAGTAATAAAAATAAATCATGAAGTGCTAATGATAAGTAGATGCAACAAGTATACTGATAAAATTTGAGTAGAGTTCCAGCAACTTGCAAACCACTCAAATCCAATTTAAGCAAGCAATGTTCATAGAAAGTTGTGTCAATAAAACAATAAATGAAAAAATCATAATATATACCTGTAATGCAGTTAAATCGACACAAGGTTGTGTAAATACAACCAAAGTTTGAAGAATAGTTTTGAGCAGCTGAAAAATAATGTAGATATATAAGAATTTTTTCAAAGTTTAAATTGACAAGCAAAAAAAAAACTATCTTAACCCATGTTTAACTTTAATATTATATTGTACTTTTTAAAAGCAAACTACAGGAATGTCACAATTTTAAAGAAAACAAAAATTTTACCTGCTCATTTTCTGTATCTAAGTAAGACGCGACTGTTTTAACAGCTGCAATCCTCAACATTTCATAGTGATATTTGTCCGTTTTCCAAAGCCACCTAACAACAAACAAACATATTTTGGCATTTCACAATTAAAATTTAATAATAATTTAATCTATTAGAAAGATTAATATGGTTGGGGGAGAAAAAACTCCTAACACATCTATGAAATATTTAGTATTTGTTGATTTTTCTCTTATTTGAACAATATATTATATCTAATCTTACACATAAAGCAAACATGTGAAAAAAATAAAGCTTAAGTTATGGAGTAAGCGAACTTCTGAGAAAAAAAAATAGTTAAGCAATTTTACATCTAGTGAATCATTTTCTCTTAGAACATAAAATTAACATTATTCAAAAAAATGACAATTTCTATAGTTTTACCACAAATTTTCTCTATATTGTAGACATAATTTGCCAGACGAACTAATCTACCAATAGATATTTGTAAGTACAAAAGCTCAATAAGTTTTAATGTGGCATATCGACAGGTCTAAAATGGAACAAGAAGCAGATTTTTCCTTAACGAAATCCCTAGGCCAACTCCTTTCTGTCTTACAAGTTGAGTTCATTACAATTGAACTCAAACACACAGGAATTACCCAAAAAGGAGAACTTGGCGTAAATAGGGATAAAAACTGGATCAACAACTAGGAAGAAAAATATGGTAAAAATGACAATCTTGTGAAAGATAGTAAACAGTTGAAACGATCAGATAGGAAACAAGAGAATCTCATACCGTACTAAAATTTCAGGTTTAAAGCAATCAAAAGGGGGGGGGTTGCAATGTTTAAAGTATTGACAAGGGGACTAATCACTATAAGGTAAAGGTCCCAGGTTCAAATCCAGTGGCTCAACACACTTACAAATGGGCTTTTTTTTAACACCTGCAAAAAAATGTTTATAACTTTCAGACAGGAAATCTTTCACTCAATAGGCAGAAATGGAAGTAAATTATAAACCTCTTTCCTGTCCAATAAATTATAATATAAAAATGGTAAAGCTGAATTAGAAACAAGCAGAATATACTGAGATGACAACTATCTGAACTTTTTAATGCAAAGCATTAGCCTGGGTATGCTTTCGCCTCTTCAGAAAGCCATTAAAATGTTTAAATAAATTAGAAAAGCAATACATAAAAAATAATTTGATAGTTACCTATTATCTTGGCCTGCCTAACCTTCCTCTAGTAGACTCATCACTGAAGATGGCACAATGTGTTCAACAGACAACGAAGAATAGGCAGACCAAGATGGTAACTATCAAATTATAGGTTCATCATCCCACAAACTACAGAAAGAAAAAAGAAGAAGAAAAAATGACATGAGGACTTTTAAATCACCAGGAATCCCTGCACCGAACCAAATAAGATCATGTATATTTTGCATATTGTGTAAATAAAAATACATTAATAATGAATGAAATATATAGCAAAATGTTTACTTAATAGCTGTAATAGCTGTCTGTTGAAGTTCGATACATTCAGCAGAACGTAGAATTGGCACAACGTAAAGTGATATATTGGATTTGTGTAGTTCCCTTGCCAAACGGTGAGACTGGGCCATGTTTCCGATCAGTCGACATACTCTCCTATGGATTTTTGCATTTATAGTTTTCTTCAGCAGTACCGTCAATTTTTCGGGCAAGCCATTTATTAGAAGCTGTAACAATGAAGCATTAAAAACTCTCGTCCTAACATAAGGTTCAAGTGATACGCACCTCATCGCAGAAGGTCTCGTTCTTGATCAGGTGGCAACAACAGTTTCCAAGAATGCTCAATACCAGGCTTTGAATGTCTTCGTTGTTCGAGGACAACATCTTCATCAACTGCTTGATCCCTCCGCATTGGTGGAAGGCGTTTATCCCGCTGTTTTTGTTGATCACCCTGTTTCTGATGTAATGAAGAGCCCTGAAGATATCTTTGGACGAGCTGCTACGGAGCTTGTTCAAAACAATGTTCAATTTTTCTTTCGACACGGTTTCCTTTTTTGATACATCCTCATCTCCCGTGGCGTCCCCTTTGTCTGAAATGTCAGTTTTTTCCTCTTCCACTTCCATATTCTCTGTTTAAACTAGAGAAAACAACGATCCCGACGACAGCAGTACCAAGCCGAACATCATCAAAATCTAGCTTCCGATGTCAGATTATGACAAATTTCATATATAAACGCATCTCAACAGGTGAAAAATTTAATTTTTTGTCGCATTTATATAAATAATAGTTTTTTTTATTAAATAGTACCAAGATAACTTATATCAGTATAACCTCGCAGAAAACCAGTGTTCCTAAGGTTCAACTTCGTTTCGTGCTGCTTGGTATTTCTAGCTGGAGGTTATTGATAACTAGCTGCATTTTAAATTACGCGTATTATTTTATGCAATTCTGATAGTCATTAAAACAATTATATATCAAAACAGAAAACATTTAGGCCAATTGACTAAAGGACAGATTATTTTAACAAATTTTACAATTTTATGATGTTTTAAACTTAAAATTATAAATCCATTAATCAAAATATTCATCAAAATGCATACTCATAAGCAAGCCTTGCATATTTTTGAATTGAATATGTAATTTCAAAAATTGATCAGTTAAAGAGTTTATAGTACTTTCTTTTCAATCTCACAAAATAAAACTTGCAAATTTTGAATTTATTATAATACAATTATAAAGAAAACTGGGCATCAAAGTTGGTTTAAAAATTTAGGAAACAACCATATAAAATTTGAAAAGAACCTGTATTTTGAGCTAAAACCTTTTTATAATTGTTTAAAAACTTATTACTACAATTGAATAAAATATATTTACTAAACAAAACCCACAAAATAATTTAATTTGGTAATAAAATAAGTGTGATTTTTTATATTTATTTTTTTGTTAATAGCATCATACATTATAAAGAATATCTTTGGTTTATAGAAGCTGTTGGACTTTTAGGTCTTTTCTTAATACATTTACATTTCAATATTTTATATATACTCTATATTAAACACAATCATAACGTCAATTATGGTCTGACATATGATGCTTCTTTCTACCATTGTTAGATGCAATAATAAAATTAACATTCTCAACAAGTTCATCCTTAACCATATCTAACCATAACAAATAATTTTATTTGTTAATTAGTCTAACCTTAGTCATCTCTAGCAATTCCTATACCCTAACAATCGCAAACCCAAGCCAGTTCTTTCTATTTTCATTCTCTATGCTTTGGCCATGACAGAGTTATACCAATTGCTCATATATTTTTCTCTCCTTACAGCATCCTCTACCCTTGTCAAATGAAATTATAACCTTAACTATTCTCAACAAGCTCATCTTTAACTATTTCTAATTGTTCCATTATTTTAACAATCTCTAGTCCTAGTCATCTCTTTCATTTCCTATACCTTAACCATCTAAAAACATGTTCTTTCTTTCTATTATTCTCTGTGCTTTGGCCATTAGAGAATGATACCTCATGGTATAAGTTATTTTTCGTTTCTTGACAGTTGATGTCCATTTCTGCTTTTGTTAGATGTAATAATAATCCTAACCATTCTCTACAATTTCTTCTGTAACCATACCACTTTAATAATCTCTAACCGTAGTCATCTCTAGCAGTATCTACCTTAACTATCTCAAAATCAAACTAGTTCTTTCTATTTTCATTCTCTATTCTTTGGCCATTAGAGAATGATATCTTATGGTATAACAGTTTTCTCTTCCTGATAGTTGATGTCCATCCTTACCCTTGTTAGATGTAATAATTTCTTGACAAGTTCATCCTAACCATTTCTAACTATACCAAATCATTTTAACAATCTCTCATGATATCTCATGGCATGACATTTGTTCTCTGCAAGAAGCAGCAATGTTAGATGAAACTTCTAACCTTAACCATTTCTAATCATAATTAAACATTCCTGATTTTACGAGTCTAATATGATAGAAAAATCATGGACAGTCTCTATGGACCCAGGCATTCAAAATAGTTTGTCAGCTTATTATACATTATAACAGATTACATAAAAAGAACCTTTTAACAGTAACCAAAATTTTATAACAATTAAAGAACAAAAAAATTGATTAGGAGGAAGATTTGTTATGTAACATACAAGTGGTTTGATAAATATTTATTAGCAGTGAGCAAATTAGTTAAAAGGCGAAAGAGGATATTCAATATTTTATATGAATGCAGGAGCAAGTTCACCAACAATGATGAAGAATAGCCCCCCTTATACAGAGAAAGGTTGCTCGATGTGTCCCACATAATAGAGGCATGTCATGCCTTGGCTCCATACAGAGAGCGTGTAGGCAAGCCGCCGGACTTAAGAAGAGTTCTCGAACACGATAGCAAGTTTCAGAGTCCCCTGTTCTGCTTTTTAGGGGAAATGGGTTTTTTTATATATATTGGGGTGTATATAATATGCCTTATTTGTTGTGTCTATATGTTTTGTCTGAGTGCGTGTATTTATTAGCGTGAATGGCGAGGGGTGAGGGTGAAATATAACGTTATCATCGCCCCTCGAACGTTGAGAGCATATGAGTGTGTGTGTGTTCAGGGTCGATGGCGGAATATTTATAAAAGTACTCCATCGACCCCAATTTAGATTAGTTTGAGTATAGGTCAGTGGAGGAATATCAAGTACTCCACCGACCAAATGGAATGAGTGTACTGTATGGATGTATTTATGTGTATGAATGTATTTATTTGTATGAATGTAGTGTTTGAAAGGGTAAATAGAATATAGACATAGTTGGGGGCTGAAATGACCTAGATGTCGGAAGCTCCAGTCAAAAAAAAAAAAAAAAAAAAAAAAAATAGTACCATTTTGAAGATACAATAGAGAAATTATAATTATCAATTACATATAAAATTTTAAAGAAAAGTAATATCAATTATAAATTTTGATTTAGTTTTAATTGAACTTAGGGAGCATTGTCAAGATAGTTTATCCTTCAGATATGTTTGCATACATTTTAAATTTGCCTTTTGTTCTTCAACTTTTATTATTTATTAATATATTCGTTTATAATCATGTATGTTGCCACTATTATTATAATAAATACAGATTGCTTTTTTGTGGGTACAATGCAATCTATGAGATTTGCAAAAATTTAATATTTTAATATTTGGCAATTAATAGTTTTAATGTTTGCATACATTTTAAATTTGCTTTATTCTTCAATTTTTATTATTTATTAATATATTCGTTTATAGTCATGTATGTTGCCACTATTATTATAATAAATACAGATTGCTTTTTTGTGGGTATGAGATTTGCAAAAATTTAATATTTTAATATTTGGCAATTAATAGTTTTAATTGGCATAGCATTATATTTACAGATTATCATTATATAATCAAGAACAGATATATGATGTCTGATGGTTTATTTGCAATCATTCAACTGCATATAATTTTGAAAGAAATGTCTGACTCAGTTTTCCAATGACTCAGGGAGTTTTCCAAATGTATTTGGACCTTGTTGAATTTTAAGAGCTTAATTCTAGCTAAATTATTCACTGGTCGATCATTATTATTTTAATATTGCATATTGAAAAAAACATTACATTTTTATTATTTATTTGCTGTCTAGTTTCAATCAAAAATATGTGTTTATAATTTTTCCAAAGAAACATAGATGAGGAATTAATGTTCAGTTTATAAAATAATTTTAGTAAAGTATAAATAAACATAGAATAATGAAGAAGTTCAAGGTCGAAAGATGCTTTTTGCTTATTCTTTTACTACTTAACAATAACTAGCGTGAAAAATATGTTATGGACTGGACATGTGCAAAATAAATTTTAAAAATAGCCAAATTACATATAATTTAGTACAGCAGGCAATATAAAATTATTCAACCGAATGTGTTTCAAGGGTAGGGAGCTGATTATATGGGAGAAAAGTCATCCGTTGATCGATCCAGTAGGTTTTTCCCTCGTTGGGTCGTGGGGTCGTCGTTCTCGAAACTGCGGCCCAGCCCAACCCATTCTGCAGAAATAAAATCCCGGTGAAAATGCGCATAGCAGGGGATCGACGTCGAAAGTGTCCGAAGGTTAAACTATTTCGTACCGCATCCTAATCGATTTCGACTCTATTTTGCAAAACCCAAATGGCCCGAGGAGAATTTAAATTGCAAGAAGGTGTGAAGCGCTTCGAAAAATGGGCACCCCCAAATCCAAGACTCCTGAGTAGTTCCAATTGTTTTATACTCTTTTTTATGCTTCTGTAGTAATGAAATATACGCTGGGATCATAGCAAAATGAATTTGCTTAAGAATTGTTTTAAAATTAAATTTTTGAATAAACCGATTCGATTTTCATCAATTTGAAACATCCAAATTCAACCAACATAAATTTTTTATATAACTTTATTTAGGTTGGTGAAGAAAACACCAATTTTCCAAGGGACACGTGGTGTTTAAAAAAAAACAGGTTATTTTATTTCTTCTTTTTCTTTGAAGTTTCGTGGTATTTTCTGCCCATCATCAGAAATCCTAACAAGAAGTACGGTCAATCCTTACATATTTCAACAATACCAATTAATATTATTTTCACAGTTTACATTTGTATTTTATGGTTAAAAATTATCTGTGATAATTACCTACCTACAATTACCATTTTTTCTTTAAAGAAACGAATATATAACTACAGACGTGGAACCAACTACATATGTATGTGCAACCACATGTAGCCATTCAAAAATTAAACATAAACCAACCGACTGATATTTGTCAATTTCCACCAACCATCTAAATAAATTTAAAAGCACGTGGAATAGGGAGAAGCTTTAATTTCCTCGAAATAATTCTTAAGTTTCAACTAGTTATTAGGGTTATAAGAGGGTAGAGGTAAGAATCTAACTGTTTTAATCAAATCCTGGGCTTTAAAAATCGATCGTATAATGCGAATCAAGTCCAAAAGAAGTGAGAGGCTTTAATCTATTCGAAATAATGCTGCATTTTCATAACCAGTCGCTCACTAGATATCAGGGATATAAGTAGGGAGAGGCAAGACGATAACTGATTTAAACTGAGATCTTTCGGAGTTTTAATAAATCAGTCGGATAATGTGATATCAGGTATATAAGCGTGGAGAGGCTTTAATCGATTAGAAATTTGCCTGCTTTTAAAAATCTGTCGGATAATGCAATTTCTGGGATATAAGCCGGACGCTGATTGCTTTGTTTTTTCGAAATATTCCGGTGTTTCAAAAATGAACAGTCCGAAAACTAGATATCAGGATTTTAAGGACGGAGAGGTTAGAGTGTTAACTGATTACTTTAATCTCTTTTTAATTTTCTTGGGCTTTATTTTTGTTGGATAACGAGAAATCTGGTAAAAAGAAGGGAATCGTTTTAATATTTTCAAAATCCTCCCGCCGTTTTAAAAAAGAGTCGGATAATGCAATGTCTGCATCTGGGTTATCAACATGAATACTGTGAATAAACTTTTTTTGAATAGTAGATTTGATAGATTTGAAGTATGTAATAAGAATCAAATGGACCTTTTTATTGTTCGATTGTTTCTAATGTGAATGTATAATTTTGTGAAAGCCTTAGATAAATAACGCCAGCATAATGATTTGTATAGTTTATTTATTTTAAAAGCGAAGGACAATTGTGAACTGCTTAGAAGTACTGCTGGAAGTTGACATTTGCTTAAACAATTTATGAAGCTTTTTAATAAAATCGATGTTACATAGCTTTTTCCATCCATTTTATTTGCATCAAATCCAATGCTTTTATTCGTTTGTAGCCAGTACAGTTTTACAGTATTCATCTTTTTTATAAATGATTAGTTTTTGTTTAATCAGGTTAATTAATCCATTAACTTGCCGTATAATTAGCATGGTATTAAAGTAAAAAGAATGTCGCCTAATTAGCTTTTAATAATTTATTTAATTAGTCATTTGACTTGGCATCATGATCCAGTGTGGACAGTAAAAACAGGAATTGCAAAAAATTTATTTCATATCGGTTTTCTTTGTATATCCCACGATAAAATTTGAACAACCGCATCATTTAATCAGAACAAGTTACGAACGAAAAGTTTCGCTTGCGATTTTTTTCTTCTAAGTCTCACAAAGTTCTACCTAACTCATTCAACTATATGGACATGTTTCACGGCATTTATTATATAATCGATAGAGCGAATATAATCTTTTTCACTTTGATTTAATCAGAGGTATAGTGCAAGTTAAGATTGGCCAATAAGAAAACTTTCCAAATTTTATTGCAACGTTCGGCTTCATCATTCCAAGAAGAAAGTGCATTTTATCTTATCATCTGTTATCTCATAGTAATAAACCATTAATGTTAAAAATCAAGTCATAAATTTTATGTTAGATTTTATTGAATTTATCTCAAATCATTCGACTCAATTCTTTTTTTATAATTTTTTCCATTTAACAAGCGTACGTAAAGCCCCGACCAAAACTAACTAAATGAAGCCGCCCCTCGGGTAAATGAACTTTATTGCAAATCGATTGCACATGTTTGCCAACTCCTTTGTGACGAATTCAAGCAGTGACAGCTTCGATTTTCCTAAAAAGAGCAATGTACTTTGCATTATAAGTGTTATAGATGTTTAACAATAACATTTAGGAAAACTAACCCATATCGAAAATTTCTAATTAGCAGGTTTTACAATCAGTAATTAATTAAAGCTAAAAGTTAAACTTGGTATATCATCCTGCATGTGAAATTGTACATAGTTAACTACGTTTTGAAAGGGAGGTAAGGAAACCGGCAGATGGGAAGCAGGTGTCTTTTTACACAACAGTCCTCCACCTCATCCCATGGTACTTTCTAGACCCGTACCTATTTTTCTAACGTTCTAAACCGTGAAAATATGTTACCTTCGAAGTGAAAAATAACGGCAATGCGGAGAATATACAATCGTACAATTTTATTCAAATGTTCAAACAAAATGTTGAATTAACGAACAGTTAGGAGAGATTTGACCTTAGTACAGACTGATTTGAATATCGCATGCCCGTCGGGGAACAAAAATCGAAGTGCATCTAACATAAAGAAGAAATCAATTGATATAGAAAATTTGTACGTTTTACTATTTAGATATTTACTTACACGTTTCAAATGAAAATTAATAATTACCTTTGAGGACCTTTCAAAATTGATTAAAATCAATCACTGAGTAAAACGTTAATTAAACCATCCTTTCCTGAAATGTTGATTCTATCGTTCAACTTATTAATTACGTTTGTATCGCTCCATATGTCTTCAATGAGCCCAAAAATTGGAAAGAACAAGAATTAATGGAATAAGGATTAACTTCACTTACTTAATCTTTTTTAATTAATCATTTTTATTACTTTACTTTAATTAATTACTTAATCATTTTTGAACTGTTCATAGATATTGTCATAACTGTTAGAATATTGTCCTTGTCTTCTGCGAATAGTTGATTGACCATAATCTATGTCCATACCTTGGAAAGTTATCTGTCCTTGGGAAGTTCGACCATTTTCCTAGCTGGCAATTTCTTTAGCCGCTATTATAAATTCGCTTCATTTCACAAATCTGCCTCTGCAAGTATCTTCAGCATTATTTCTTGTAGTAAACATTATAAAACGTATTCCAACCACTCCCTGTTCTGCTAGAGTTATTTTGTCTTTCCATTTTGCAATAGCTGAATATGTAAATGTGTGTTCTGGGTTTTTTGTCTCTTTATGCAGTGTTTTTGACCACCCTAGTGTCCATATAACCAGAGGTCGTTGAGGAGTTTAACCAATACGCTATGCTGTTATTTAATGCCCAGTTTTTGCTGTATAATCTGTATGTTGTATGTTATACACTGACAGGCAAAAAATTCCAACCAATTGATTTTTTTTTAATTTCTCGATAAAAGAAAATTCTGCCCTTAATTTGTCTCATTGTTTATACCAATAAATATTTCTTTATGCTATATTTTCAATTGGGAATATCAATTAGAGGTAAACACACTTAATCCTTTATCCAAAACAAGGATAATGGATTTTTCATTATTTTCTTTGTACGGAATTTAAAATGTTTATTAAGTCTCATTTGAATTCTGAAGCAATAAATTCTTTGTTTTCTTAATTTCAATTTTTAAACGTAAAAATGCCACTTAGTGCTGAGGATGTTGCGCGTGGTGTGGCACTTATTGATGATGGACGTTCCATCAGGTATGCGATTATTGTCATCGGAGTTCTCTACGAAACACTGCGATACGCCGTTAGACGTTTTCGAGAAACTGGGTCCTACCATAGAAGACCCGGCTGTGGACGCCTTAGGGTTACAGAACCGTAGGATGACCGTTTTTGACTTTGAGAATTTTGCGAAACCGACACCTTACTGTTGTTCATGCGATTCATCAGCTCCAGGAAGTTTCTGAACGCACTGCTCGAAGAAGATTAAATCAGTACGGACTGAAGGTTTTTCGCCCGATAAGAGGACCAGAACTGCCCAGAAGGCTTGCATTTGCTCGAGACACAGCCATTGGAGCTTTGGACGATTGGTCTGCTGTACATTTTACAGATGAGTGTAGATTTGCTCTACGATCTCCAGATAATTGTGTGGAAAAGGCGAAATGAAAGGTATGAAGCCTGTAATTTTTCCCAGAGCCAACCTTTTCAACATAGCTCAGTGATGATGCGGGCGGGAATTTTAATGGAGAGTCGCACAGCGTTGGTTGTTGATCGTGGAGGGTCTTTGACGGCCACTCGCGATGTGGATGAAATTTCGGTACATCATGTGTGCCTATCCTCTATGATATCATCGGCAATCCTATTTTAACGCACGATAATACCCGGCCAATGTCGCTCGTATTACAAACGTACCTTCAACAGCATAACATCAGGGTCTTAGCCTGACCAGCCTGTTCTCCAGACTTGAACCCCATTGAACATTTATGGGATAACCTCAAAAGACGAATAAGAGCACGTCCATCACTTCCTGATACATTACACGATCTTGAAAGTACCTTTTTGTGAAGAATGCGCTAACTTACAGCAAAGAGACATTTCCAGACTGGTAGAAAGTATGCAGAGGCGTCTTCGAGTTAAGGCAAGATTAGGAAATAGGCGATATTGAATTGTTAATTAAAAATCTAAAACAAAATTAAAACAAATTTTATCTGTCCGCCTTTTTTTATTATTATTTTTTAAAATTTTAATTTTCCTTAGCAATTTACAGTTTTTTTTTACTTTTTTAAACAAAGACCCAAATATAAAACGTTAAAAACTGTGATACTTTGATTAATGCATAAAAATATATACAAATCAAGTTATATTATAAGTGGGCGGAATTTTTTGCCTAAAATTTACCTTCTAGTCTCTTTTTTAGAAATTCATGTGCACAGAGTTCAATTGCAATGACCAGCTTGGAAGAGGAAAGGATGTAACCCAAGGGAACTAAAGAAAAATCTGCTCCTTTCTGTCTTGTTCTCACTTCTTGTTTCTAGATACTTAGGTAAACAATGTAATCCGCCTCTCATTTGGACTTCAACCGTTCATCTTTGAATCCCAGTGTGATTTGAAGTATGTCGACAATGTTTTCCTTCTTATTTCTCAGTTATAGCTCCTGGTTTAATTTTATCCTGAGTATATTTTATGTTTGAGCTCCGATGGTAATTTATTTCCCACTAGAAACTAACGAACACCAATCTCCGATCTCGCTCCTGCAGGTAACCAATTGTCTGCCAACGTATGTGGTCAAACTTTGTCAAGACAAGTTGTGTCAAGATAATCCATTAAAAACGGCTTACATTAGACTTAATGTGAACATTACTTTTTTTCCAATCAAAACTAGCTATCTTTATTGTGTAAATGCGTTCAACCGAAACTGAAATTCAAGTCAGTCATTCTTAAATCCGTGATAAATTGATATTCATAAGACGAGATTAGGTGCTGTTCGAATCAAGATCATTGATTTAAAGGGGTCTGATTCATTTTTCGAGGATAAAGTTCAATTTTATCGACAAACGTGACTGATGTTGGAATGTCCTAGGATAAAATAGGAATCTTCTATTCCTATGTCTTTCCTTAATGAGAAAGCTTTGTGTCAGCGATAATTTTACATGTCAGTAAGAGCGCCAGATCGGCCTAACGAGTATCTACGAACAATCTAACTAGAAACCATTATAGTTGCTTCTATTGGATTTAAAATAGGAGAAAAATATGTTTGAGCGTTTTTAATTGGTTTCATCTTCCAAACGGCATTGTTGCCTTTAAATAAAACACGGTGAAATTATCATAATTACTTTGATTACACTGAGGTCAGAGGAAAAGCAGTATGTCCTTGCTTGCGATTCAAGTGAGTCCGTGAAATTTAACTGTACGCCAGTCAGATTAAAAGTTTAACAATTATCGTTTTTTTTGTGTTTGAATTTTCGAACTTTTACGAATACTGTAATACTTTATTATTATTGAAAATCATAGATTACTGCGTTATTTTATTTCTAACTACATTCGCCCACTCGTTGATCGATAAATAAAAAAATTTCTTGGGTTTGTTAAGAAAGCTAATGAAAGCCAATAGTCTTACAAACTGTGCATACATCATTTTTTCGATAAATCATAAAGAGAATAATCAATATTGGTCAATGCTATAATAATATTTTATCTCTCTCTCTCTGCCTCCCTCTTTCTCTCTCTCTCTCTCTCTCTCTCTCTCTCTCTCTCTCTCTCTCTCTCTCTCTCGTATGTGTGTGTGTGTGTGTGTGTTCTATAAAGACTAAGCAGGATGGGTTTAAAAAAAGAAAAGTGTTATGATCCCTAAAGTCATGTAATCACACCAGTAACTGGCACAATTTATCAATTGGGATTGTGACATCATGCATGGCATTTCGTAAATTGGGAATATTGCGTTTCTGTTTTTGACGTTTGTCTCACAAAAGAATGAGGACATCCCTCGCCCTTCGTTAGACCTCATTCACTAAATTCATATCGTCGGTATTTTGACGTAAGGCGATTTATTTTTCTTCACTAACCTTCAGAAAACGCGATAGGTATGAAAATATGATGTGATTATAATATCGTAAAATTAATAATTTTTTTAAATAATCAAATTATATTGACAGACGTTCCTCCTGGTGCGCCTAATATCGCCGAGTACTTCTTTCTGTGACAGAGGAGAAACGGTCAACGCAGAAGCGAAATTTTGACAGCGTGATGCCAAATTGCTTAGCCCTTTGCTGAATTTTCACAACGGTACAGAAGACTCGAGTATAATCAGAAGAGGCCGGGAGAAATAGAAGATTTATGTATATATATAAAGTCGAAGGAAGAACAAGTCCCCTTCTTGAACGTGAATAACGCAGACGGTGGATATTTTCGTTCAACTCAATTCTGTCGACCTATTTTGGTATATGTCTTCTTCCCTTTTAGAATTGGGTACGGTACCATATACTTCTTACGTCTTGTCTTGGCTTTCACCTTTAAAAAAATCATGTTGTACAAGGAAATTCAAATTCTGACACGTTTGTAATCCAAAATGCTTTATTTTTCAAGTCGTGCTGAAAGGAAGAATGGCCAAAAAAAAAAAATGGATACAACCTTAATATATTATACAGGGTTTTCTTTCTTTTTGAAAATGTTAGGCTTTTTTACATTTGTTTTATGTTCCACTTAGGAAAATAAAAAGAAAAAAATTGTTACATCATGAAAAGTAATAATTCTTATATTGATTCATATTGTGCCCATTCTTTTAAATAATTTACTTGGAGGTTCTTGTTGATTTTTGTACACATTTGTTTTAACAAAGAAAACAAAGAAAATTATTTCCAGTAATTTTATAGAGTCCTGAGGTAAATTCATCCAAGATTTCAAGACCAACGATTGCCGATTTTTATTAAATTCTCTATTGACCGAATGACTCAACCGATCAATAATTGAGCCCGGTAATAAACATTTTCCCCCCAGATCCTTGACAATTTTCGTTACGTGCACCGTAAAGGCTGGGAAAGAAAGGGGCGTGATCCGGCGCCTGTCTGCCACCCCTCGGAATATTCGTATCGAACAAGAATACCCGAGCAGACCCTATCTACGAGATTAAACCCCATGATAAATGCTCCAAACATTGGGACAGAAGTACATCATCGCATAAGTTGAGTGATAACAGAAGTGCCATGAAACTTTATGCCCGAATTTGGTTAGGAGAGTGGACCACTTCCGTAGGTTTCCTCGTAAAAATAAACTATATAAAGTTTCCGACACAAAAACAACATTCATGAGAGAACAATAAAGATGTATTTTAATGAAAAAGTATTTAAACAATTTTATTGGTGTGAATCCTAATCGAAAATGGGGATTCAAGGCAGAGTGAAGGTCCACACTCTAAGACAGGATAGTCGTCCAAGGATTTTAGAAGAAACTCTTCAATAAAATTAACCTGTTGACATTTACAGACATGAGGAAATAATAAACTCAAAGAAAATTGGGCTTATACATTCATTAAATGACTGAAATTTTAAATTATCTAGTGTTTTACAAAATTAACTGATGTGTTGAGGTCTGCGAGGTGGTGAACTTACAGCTTGTTCCATAAAATCGCTGACAATCCCCTTTAATATTTCACTCCGGCTAACAAACCACGCGCAGATCAACTACTAAATACGGATAAAAAATAAACACGTCTATTGGACAAAACCAGCGAAATTATGGATGACCTCAACCTAAAAAGTAGTCTTTAGTAGAAGTATTCTTACACTAATGAAATTTCCAAGCTATGCCAGATCATATGTCCATTTCTCTGGAAAGATCGGACCGAATTGAGCAAAAACAAACTACAAAATGTAATATATAATGAAAATAGGGCTTGCTCTTTGGAAAAAGTCTGAGAAATTTCTAGTATTTTACATCGTTAGCAGACTTAAAAGGTGAAGTACTGTTATACTCTGCGAGGTGATGAACTTACAGCTTGTCTCGTAAAATCACAGACAATCCCCTTTCACTTCTTAAAGGATCCGAATAAACATCGCTTATTAATTACAACAACCACTGAAGAAGCCGCAAAAACAAAATGCATCTTTTAAAGAAAACCAAAAATAGACAGGCCAGGAAAATCGAGCGACAGGGCTGAAGACTAAAGCCAACTTCAGAAGAATGGGTTTATCAGAAAGAGCTTGCTCTTATTTGACGTTTCCAAGCTATTTCAGTACACATGCTGTTTCCGCTGGATAGAACGAACTTAATTGGGTAAAAATCCACCAAGTTTTGACGGTGAGATGATCGATCCTGAGAGATCATGGAGCTGTCAATAAGTTTATGTTTCATTCCATTTGTGCTTCACAATTGCTCTGTTTGTAAAGTAGGTGAAAAGTTGCGAGTGGTGGGTTTTGAGTGCAATTTGAAAAATGTAGGGTTATGATCAGAACACAGGCTTTCTGGGCCAGTATTTTTAGTTTTTTTTTATTGGTGATTACTAAATACAAGGCTTCTAAGGTCGCAGAGTGAAGAGTAGTATGATGGTCAGGAATCAGTAAATAGACATGGGTCGGTAAAAAAATGCATACAATATTTCACCAGCTCTTTTCGAAGACAAAAAGGCCAAGCTTGATCTAGAGATCAAGTCCCCGACTACGGTAACCTTTGAACCCTGCCAGGTTAATAAATTTATGTCACTTTCTTAGTGTAGAGTTTTATCAATATATATGGATATTAAAATCACTTCAGAAGTTGAAAAATATACTTTAATTCCTACTGTTTCCATTGATTCTCACTTTGGCAAAGCAATAGATTCATGTAGTAGAATTATTTTATAGTACTTTTTATATATTATTTATTTAATATTGTTTATTAAATGGCAAAAACTTTCGTGGAAAGTCTTGGAATGTCCGTGACCAGTGTGAGATTAGTGATCAATCCTTCTGCGCTAAAAATGTCTGACCGTCTTATTTCGAAAAAGAGCTTGGTCAATGTTGGTTAAGCAGAAGCGCTCCTTTCAAGGGGATACGCTTGTTCATTTTTCTTAATCCTGAAAACCAGTGAATTGGATGTCTATTTTGCTTGGGTTTACTTTTTATACAGTTTAGCTAACTGTTAGTTTCTTTGTTTGTGTATCCTGACCTCTTACCACTTTGCGCACCATGATCAATATTGGCCTACTGTGCAATCTCCATTGTTTAGAGCCCTTCCAAAAACTTAAGGCTTTCTGTCAGATCACAGAGCTTTGTTAGGGGATCCCGCGTATATCCTTCAGGTTTCGGTTTATCCTCTCCCAGGAGTAAGAATCTCAGCCTGTATAACGCTTGTCCAACGTAGGACAAGTGTCGCTGTTTCTTCTTCTTCTTGGCAATATCAGTACTGGCTTCTTTCTGCCTTCTAAGTATATACATATGCCTCCGTAGTCTACGGTCAGCAATAATACATCATTCTTGTGCTAATAGAGTTGTAGGTTTAGTAGTTTCTGAGAACGTCTTGGAATACAATCCCCAACAGGACTTATTTTTGATCCATTGTTTGATGGCTCTACGTTTTTGGCAATTTTGTATGCCGCAAAAGCGTTCAACGCCAACGATTGTCCTCAGCGAACTTTCCTTGGCAAATTTCTTGTCCTTTTCGTTGCCCTTTTGCACTGTGTGACCTGGTACCCAAACAAGGGTAATTTTTCTGTCGTCCCAAATGTCTCTGGACTTTACTACTGGGATCTCCTAGTCTGCTCTATCGAGTATTTAAATTTCAAATTTCTAATAAATTCCGGCTTTTGCTATAATGACGTAGACAGATCTCCCCAAAACGTTGTCTGCCTGTAGAAGCTTTGTGTACCTGGTATTCAGACTGTTCTTTTAAGTTCTTCTTAAAAGATATTGATTAAAGAACCCATAGGTTATATCTTAGTCTTGAAATTAAATACTATCTCCCCAAATCTTCTTGCATCTGTTAGTATATTCCTTCAAAAACTTTCCTGAAAGAGGAGGTTTTCCCTCGTCTACGCTATAATTGACCCTACGTTGGAGTATTGGTTATACATCATTGTTTGTTCTTTTTGGTGTTTTATCTTTTTTAGTTTTAATCATCACCAACCAGAGATTATTCTTTACTTATGTTAAGAATGGTTTTCTATACATTGTTATCGTTTATCGTATAGTGGAAAAGAGTCCCAGTACATTAACAATATTGGATTTGGGATGTTCTTCGCCTAAGAAACAAGAGAAAGACTTTAATTTAAGTCTCTTAAGTTTAAAGTTAAAATAAGACTTTATTTTGGTAAATCGTATCGGAGCTTTTTTATATATATGTCAAGTACGAGTATGGTCGTGGTAATTGAAATTCTGTAGCAATGGTAGAAAACTGCGGGAAAATTTGCATTCAATTAAATTGAACATTACAGATTCCGTCATGGTAACAAGTAGAATTCAGGTTTAGCGAGGAACAGCAGCTATATAATGCCAGAAGGAAGTTGATTACACACCAGGCCGGATATTAAACCAATTGAGAACTTTTGGCATTTGCAGAGGACGAAAATTAGCAAAAGCAATGCGAATAAAAGCTCCACTCACTGTACAGTCAATATGTAAGTAGAATTGACAATGCAATAAGTGGAATCAATGCCAAGGCGTTTACAGTCTGTTATCGACAATAAAGAACACAGTATACAATATTAAATGTGTTATTGACCTAGTTGTCTACTGTTTTTATCGTTTATTTATTTGTGTTTTGTAAAAGTACCTTTATTTCTTTACCTTAGGATTGGACTAGAACATTTAGGAGCAAGTATTCAAATTGTTAAAAAATCAGAAAGATCTCTTTCATTTATTATGTACTACATTGACAAAATATAATCAACGATGATTTTCTCCCAATTCCTTCTAAATTTTTAAGATGTTCTACTTAACTATTATTTATTTTACTACAGACAGACGTAATTATATACTAAAACTTTATTACAGCTGTACGCATTTCAGTTAGACTTTACAAACAGGAATATTCTGGTATCGGTGTCTATGATGGTTCCAACGCCCTTCCTTCAATGAAATATCGATTTGGTGACTCACCTGCTTAATAACGTTGTCCCTTTCTTTTTTTCAGTTTAACTTGACCGTCTCACTGAAAAATCTATAAAGGCAAGTCGTACGAGGCGTCTTTGATTGAAACATAGACATGTTTTAATGTTTGTTACATTTGTTTTTGTGTACATTTTCTCGCTGACAGTGTATTTTTACTGTTTCTATATTATTCTTAATTAATTACCGAATACAAAACGGGAAATTACTAAGAAGTAATTGCCAAAGAAATCCAAAAAGGCACAGTAACAATACGAACAACTATGATGGCTACACTATTCACGATGGTATATGATATGAATGTGCGATGGCTTTTTTTAGGAAAAGAAAAATTCTTCAAATCGTATCATTCGAACGAGGTGTACACAAAGGAATCTGACCAAATGATTGGATTTGCTAATTTTTCTGAAAACTAGCGAACATGAAAAAGAAGGCGTACGACCAAAAAAAGGAAGGAGAGTCAAAAATTGTCAATCTTTCAAGCTGATGTCAATGGGCCTGTGCTCAGGAATACTCAGAAACGTGTATAGAAAACATGGTGCCTTCAACTAAGTTGACTAAGGGTCTGTAGTGCCCGACTGCAGTTCAAACGGGCCAGTGAGATCTAAGGAAAGGAATTAGTAAATCAACTCGAAAAAGTAGTTGCAGCACATACCCATCTAACCGGAACAGTTAGGTACACCGAAAATGCGCTGAAATTAACTGATCGGGTTAAGTGCTCGGTTTTAAAATTAGCCAATCGAGCCTTTCACGGTCAGTAGTAAGCCCAGTTTTAAAACAATTGGTTGAAACATAAACACGTCCCCCAACACCTAACAAATATGCACATCTTATTAACATTAAATGGCATTTATTTTCAAAGGTTGTCAGGGTGTGGCTAACTATCCAATGACATGGAAGAAGAGACCAGATGGTCCTAATACACCAGGACATGTGGGTGACGAAAGAAACGAATTACCTGATTAATATGCAAAAGGTGCCGCATTCACACCCATCAGAACGACAAACAACGCGCAATATGCAAAATATATGGTGGAACTGAACAAGTTAAAAAATAAGTTTGACAATGCCAAAACGTAAAGATAAGATGAAAATCTTCGTACAGTATTTAAGGAAACTCGGTTATTGCTTATTTAACTACATCTTTAAAAAAGTGGGTTAAGCTGAGGCACGTCAATCGATACTGTAACGTCGGTGTCTTTGATGTACCGAGCTACAGGTTAGTCGTAATGTAAGCAGTTTATCGATTCTACGAAGAACAGTCATCCTGTGTACTGCATTAGTCTCCGATAAGGTAGTAATAAAAGAAAGGCCAAGAGAAATGAGATGGAACCCAGGAAATTGGTCAAATTCCTAAAGGGGAATGTTATTTAAAAAACGTCAACCAACATTGCGTCTGTGGTCAGGTCATCAGACTTGGTAAAAAGAAGCAAAATATTTCTGTTTACGCCTCCATCTAGGAAAATCACAAGTTTGCCCAGAAAAATCCACTCGTTTTATAATGAAAAGACGACATAAAATCATTATGAATAATTGTTACGAGCGTTTCTTCTCTTGATGAATAAACTCCATTTTATAAAGAAAATTGAACATTCGGAGCAAACTTTTGGGCACATTTCAGACCAGAAATTCGGGAATTCTTGTTTCATTCATGAAGAAATGAATTTTGTCGTGCTAGACGAAGTCCAGTACTAAGTCGATGACGCATCCAACCAGGCAATCGATGAGTCATACTTCGACTTTTTCCCCTTCTGGAGCACGATTTGCAAATAGCCGATTGTAAAGATTACTCGCACGAAAGATAAATATAATAGCCATTTATTGCAAAATTGGACATGATTACTTTGTAATTTTAATAACCCGAACATTTATCCTATTTAACAAAACTTAACTACAAGATTTTTTAAAATTGATTTTGTAAGCTATAATCAACATTTTAGTGGTTTCTGTTGTGATACTTAAACCAATATTTTTTTTATCATAATTTTATTATAAATATGTATTTATTGGACAACTAAGGAAATTGCATCATTTTTGCTGTACAATAGGAAAACAAAATAGGTGTGAGAAGGTTGATAACTGAAAGGAAAAGTTGTCTGGACAAAATTTGCAATAAAAAATTACTACAGGAAAAAATAGAGCATAGCCTCAATGCATGAATTACAGCAATCAATAACCCTTCGATTGCTTGGTAAATTATCCAAACAAACCCTTTAAAAAAACACAAAGGTCATAAAATAAAAACACAACATTGATTCAATAATTAAGTAGTATATTTCTTAAAGTAATATAAACATATAAAACAAAAGACATATAAAATGAAGAAGGAAAGGCAGGCATATCCTATATGATCCAAGTAAAAAAAATTATTCTTTGTAAAATAGTCTTGAGATTCAAAAAGTGGCGTTTACATTAACTTTCTTCTCATACACATTCCTCAAATTTTATGTCTGTGAACAATAACATGTGGGCAAACAAGAAAAAAATCGACCCTTTCTACAAGTAAATTGCTTCCACTTTTTGAATATGCTAGCGAAAGGGGAATAAACGGGCATTATAGAGAATAAAGCAACTGACTTAATTTTCATCAATTTCTTGTTCTTGTTCCTCGTCGAACTCTGCGTCTTCATCGGCAGTAGCCTCTTGATATTGTTGGTATTCGGAGACGAGATCATTCATGTTGGATTCGGCTTCAGTGAATTCCATCTCATCCATACCTTCACCAGTATACCAATGCAAGAAAGCCTTAAGAGAGAAAGAAAAAAATTATTACAATAATTTATATACATAATATATAAAAAAATAATATAACATTACCTTGCGTCTGAACATGGCAGTGAATTGTTCAGAGATTCTCTTAAATAGTTCTTGAATGGCGGTTGAGTTGCCAATAAATGTAGCGGACATCTTGAGGCCTCTTGGTGGGATGTCACAAACAGCAGTCTTGACATTGTTAGGAATCCATTCAACGAAGTATGAAGAATTCTTATTTTGGATGTTCAACATTTGTTCATCTACTTCCTTCATCGACATTCGTCCTCTAAAGTAACCCAAAAATTAATACCAGTCCTAATACAAGACATTTTATTTTTCAAAACCAACCTGAAGATAGCAGCAACAGTCAGATATCTGCCGTGTCTAGGATCACATGCTGCCATCATGTTCTTAGCATCGAACATTTGCTGAGTGAGTTCTGGGACAGTTAGGGCTCTATATTGTTGTGATCCTCTGGAAGTAAGAGGAGCGAATCCGGGCATAAAGAAGTGGAGCCTAGGGAATGGCACCATGTTGACAGCTAACTTCCTAAGATCAGCATTCAATTGACCAGGGAACCTCAGACAGGTAGTGACACCAGACATGGTCAAAGATACGAGATGATTCAAATCTCCATAAGTCGGTGTTGAAAGTTTCAATGTCCTGAAGCAAATATCGTACAAAGCTTCATTGTCAATACAGTAAGTTTCGTCAGTGTTTTCAACCAGTTGATGTACTGAAAGAGTTGCGTTGTAAGGTTCGACAACAGTATCGGACACCTAAAAATTAAGATTTATTAAAATATGTTCAACCGCATAAAAATTTGAAGGTAATCAATGTCAAATTACTTTTGGTGAAGGTACAACGGAGTAAGTGTTCATGATCCTATCTGGATATTCCTCCCTAATTTTTGAAATCAACAAAGTTCCCATTCCAGAGCCAGTACCACCTCCCAAAGAGTGGGTCAATTGGAAACCCTAACAAACATTTTTATAAAATTAATTAAAATAACAAATTATTTTTAAAAAAGTTTTAATACCTGTAAACAGTCACAGCCTTCAGCTTCTTTACGAACAACATCCAATACACTGTCTACAAGTTCAGCTCCTTCGGTGTAATGCCCTTTGGCCCAGTTGTTGCCAGCGCCGGATTGTCCAAATACAAAATTGTCAGGCCTGAAGATCTGTCCAAATGGTCCTGATCTGACCGAATCCATGGTGCCGGGTTCAAGATCAACAAGGATCGCTCTAGGTACATACTTTCCACCTCCAAAACAAATATAAAATTTCCCAATTACACAGTTCTAAGTTCGACCAGTACTAGCACTGAATGTGCAAGTAAGTGGTTTATAAATATACCAGATGCTTCATTGTAATAAACGTTAATCCTCTCCAACTGAAGATCGGAGTCGCCGTGGTAGGCTCCAGTAGGGTCGATACCATGCTCATCAGATATAATTTCCCAAAACTGAAATTGGTCAAAAATAAAATGAAAATCACATTACAATCAACAACAGAAAAATTACAATTAATAATAAAGTTATAAAAAAGATCAACCAAAGATCTTAAAGAAGGGTGGAGAAGGTTCAATATGCAACAATTCAAAAAGTACTTAAAAAGTAATTATAATCAATAATACAAGTTTAAAAGAAATTAGGCCAGTATGTAATTTTCGACCTACTGCTGTATCAAGTTCATCAATAATGGTTCAAGACCTGAACAATATTGTGTAACTGCAGGAAATGAAAAGTAATGGCAGTGCACTACTGTAAAATAGCTGACAAGTCTTTAATGCATAATCAAATATTCTCTCAATAAATGACTGCCTTAAAAAAATTTCTATTTCGTATTTATAAAACAACAGGTGAGTGCAAAAACTTTAAAATGTAAAAAAGAAAAGAAAAAAAGAACAGGGATGGAAAAACGTTTATGCCGTTAAAAGAGGTGAATTGAATTAACAACTGAAACAAGTTGACACAACTAACAAACTAGAGCTGCTAGTAAGCCCCTAGAAATAATGCACTCCCCTAGGATCATGTCTAACTATTTTTATCTCTTTACAGAGGGCCCCCTCAACTTTCTTGAAATAAAACTGAAATCATCAGGGGAGATCTTACTATGAAGTGGTAACGAAACTGAATAAAGATTTAACATTTATTCCAACTGATAAAAACTGTTGAAAATTGGTGTTCAAAACAATTATGTTACGTTTATCTCTATTAACAGCATAAAAAGTTATCTAAATTTCTTTTCTTTTTTTTAATTTGCGAGTAATTATTGATAACGATTTAATGAAAAAAGTAGAGCTTTTGAAACGGCCTATTAATTAATCGGGAATGTGAGAGTAGAGAAAACGACGATGTCTCAGAAAACCTCATTAATTAATACCAAAGAAAAAAAATGCACAAAAGAAAAGTACAGATTTACACGAGAAAAATTCTCAATACAATAATTAAATTTCTTTAATTAAACGCTTTCCTGGTTATATAATGACTGGAGTATTTTTAGCTTTTTGTCATAGAGAGGTCAGAATAATGGGCCGGAAGCACTTGCAGGAAATCGGTACACACAGGGAGTAGTGCTTGTTCCTGGAAATGACGCATCAAGTGGATGAAGTTACTCCAACGAAAATAACTCCTTGACAAATAAAAAGGCCCACAATATTTTTAAAATGAGACAGGTAAAGATAAGGATGGTGGCGAGATAAAACGGACCCGGTTCAATTTTGAATTTAATCATCATGGATACAATATAAACTACCAATAAAATTCAATCACTACAATTCACTTTGTTTTGAGATTTGGAAGTGCTTCAAACAAATTCTCAAATATGCTAATCTTGTGTTTAAATAACCTTGAATGGATAAAGATAATCACCGGAAACTCAATTAAACTACGCGCTTAAGATTAGGCCATCCTTCCGTAAACCTTTTTACCTAATATAAAACAATATCAATAAAATCTGTAAAAATAGGGTCGTGAAAAATGGCAATGTATAATAGCCGAGCTATGTAAAACAATTTTCAAACATTACTACATGTGTTAAGAAAAATGGTATTAAAAGATTTATCTATAAGCAAATTGTTTAAATGAGCATTCGTTGATTGTACCATCAGGGCTATGCAACTTATTAATCTTGATGTAGGTGATATCAAAATTTTAAGGAAAAACCGTACAAGTTCTAACAATAGCTGGGTTTTGCATTTCCCTTGTCCATTTCACAATGATCAAAAATCTTAAGTTTCTTTAGGTTGATTATATTGCCAATCTTCCATCCTGTATTATTATAAAATACAGATTAATCATGAATGGACACACAAATTGTAGAAAAGGGATGTTAAAACAAAAATATCGTGTCGTAATAATCAAGAATCAGAAGCATCTTTATCCGACTGTATCACATCATCAGGGCTCTTGGGTTTCTTTACATTGTCTAGTATCAATACCGTCAGTAATAGATATAGGCGAAAAATAGGTGGATCAAAGACTGGACAAAAATTGTGTTAATGGAATGTTTAAGATAAAATATTTTTGTCTTTTTTGGTTTGTGTTGCAATCGTCAAGGATCGAAAGCTCCTTTACGCGATTGTACACCATCATCAGGACTCCAAGTTTTTTTTTTCCTTCTTGGCGATTATAACGCAATAATCAGGGCTCTCGGGTTTCTTCAGGAGAAAAACCGGCAGAACAAAATGAATGGACAAAACTGAACTGTAAAAGAGATGAACAAAAAATAATTTTGTTTTTTATGGCTTGTGCCGCAATCAGAAGGGACTAACTAGAAACTTCTTTAGGCGATAACACAATCATGCGGGATGGATTTCTTTAGATTCTCCTTATCGGTCATCGGAAAAAGGTTAAGTTTCATCAAATTTTGTTCAGACGATGTATCAATCATGTCAAAGTTCTTAAGTTTGCGATTGTTAAGTTTTTTATGTCTTGTGCCGCAAACAGAAAGGACTAACTAGAAACTTCTTTAGGCGATAACACAATCATGCGGAATGGATTTCTTTAGATTCTCTTTATCAATCATCGGAAAAAGGTTAAGTTTCATCAAATTTTCTTCCGACGATGTATCAATCATGTCAAAGTTCTTAAGTTTGCGATTGTAACCGGTAAGTTTTTTTAACGTTGATCATTTTGTCAATATCTTTAATATAAAAACAACTGAATAAAATAAACAGATCTAAAAATGTAATAAAGGGAAATGGCCAAAAATTATAGTAAATGGGTGTTAAAACGAAAACTGTTTTAGCCTTTACGGTTTGTGTTGCAATCCTCAAGGATCAGGCGCTTTTACCCAGACTGAGTCACAATCATCGGGGCTCCTGAGTTTCTTTAGGCGATTGTATCAGAATCATCAAGGCTTATAGGATTCTAATTGCCTTAAGAGTTACAGGATCGTCATAAAGAAAGGGAAGTTTCTGGTTCTTTCCTTGGATATAAATTTAATTAGGCCAATTGCATCAATAAGTTAATTTATTTTACTGAAAATTATTTATATACATATTTGGTTTAATCTTGTTTTAACGCCGATTTAAAGTTGGCGAACGTTTTGAAATATTTTCATCTTGGCTGTAGGTTATTTCATCACCTGCGATCATTTTAACTATTTGGCTATTTTGAAAGATTATGAAATGTTATGCATATTATATATGTTAAAAATGTTTAGATTTCAAAATGTTCTAGATTGGAGATCTTGTCAGATGAGTTATTAAACTAGAGGACAGAAATGTGAAATATTATTTGATGTAGAGATAATCGACGGTAAATGTTGTGTTAAAAATGTAGATAAATAATTCAATAATTGAAAACATAAGATGATGTAGGAGGGCGGAGTTTAAATTTTTGAACTTTGCAACCGTTTTTGGCCGTAACGGTTGCCAAAGTTATTAAACTCCAAGGGACAACAGAAATGTGAAATATTACTTCATGTAGAGATAGAAAATCGACGGTAAATGTTGAGTTAAAAATGTAAATAAATAATTCAATGATTGAAAACATAAGATGATGTCGGAGATTAAATTTTTGAACTTCGCTACTGTTAATGGCCGGAACGGTTGCCAAAGGTCAGGCCGGCCGGCGGGTCACACCCAACGGGCCTCGAGACCTAAAGGAAAAGAAAAAATGAAATGTGCCCAACGTGAATCGCCTTTAAAAAATGTATTAATAATTTTATTACAACAACCAAATTCGCCTGTGAAAAGACCGTTAACACGGGTTCCCGCAAAAATCTCCCACCCGATATGCCGGTTATTAACGGCTGGTTCGTTGGGGGGGGGAACCGCGCCAAAATGACACCGGGAAAAATGAAAGCGAATCTTACTTGAAGAATGAAAAAACTTAAAAATAATTTTATTATACCGGGGGTAGATTTTATTTTATTCCTCTTATTACAATAACGATCTGGGGCAAAGGCGGTAGTCACGCATGTCCGCCTTCATCAGCCGCCATTAGCCACGCACCTGGTCCTGAAACCGAAACGCGGCCGGCTCACCCGACACAGAAAGACCGTTAGTTAAAAAGATTTTCTTTTAAAAAGTTATACCAAATAAAATTTGTTTTTACAAAAAGCAAAAAAAAGTGTAAATATTATTTTATTTAAACAGACAGATTCACATTTAAAACGAACATGTCCAAACAAGCCGGTTAAGGTAGATCAAGATTCGAAATTATATAAATAAAGCTTTTAATTCTTTCTTTAGAGAAGAAATGTTTACTAAGATATATCTACAGATGGAACTTAAACATTTGAAGTTTTACAGAGTGAAACGAGTTCTGAGACAAAAAATCATATATGAAAAAGAAAAGATTGAAAATTGTGAATTGTTTAAGTACCTTGGCTCCGATTTGGTTTCCGCATTGTCCGGCCTGAATGTGAACGATTTCCCTCATCTTGGTTTGGTTTTGTTAAATTGCTTTTTTTTCCCCAAAAAAAAGTCGGGTGGTGCCAAGCTTGAGTTTCCTGGTCGAAAGCAAGAAGGCAAATGGCTGAGACTTCGCCCAAGCGGTGTAGTCTTATTGGGCGGGGATTACGTCATTGGAGCCAGGTTGGCCAACGTAATTTTTTCCCTTTTTGAAAAACCCAATTTTCAATCAATTTCCAACGGGGAAAAATAAAATTTCAAAGCTGGATATTTTTCACAATGAAAATTCCATGGGGTTTGATTTTGTTTAATAATTCTTTTTAAAAGAATATCTAAATAAATACGGGGTTTGCGATCGTCGACGCGCCAGACCGGCGAAATATTGATCCTCCGGTTTCACCAAAGCTCGACGGAAAACCGATATTCAACTAAACTTTATTTACGTTTTGTTTCCACCCTCTGTGACTTTTGTCTTATTTGACTATTTGTAATATTGAAAACTGATATAACAAGCAGTTAAAATCACATGACAAAATATACTTTTGAAAGAAAAATACACAGACTTTCGAACTGCAGTTTAAACGTTTATTTCCTAATATAACTCAATTTTAAAACGATTTTCCTTTCGGACAATGTGAAAATATTTTTTTTTTAAATCTTTAAACAAGCTCTCTTCTATATATTATATAAATTTCAACCATTTGCTCTTCAATCAACATTCAGCATCTGATTACTGATTTATATAAGCTCAATTCTGCTTTCGGATGTATATACACAATTGTACAGAAGTGCTATTGAACAGTGGCTATCACGTCTCGCCGGCAATTCTAGCTTTTGTGTAATTTACAATAAATTACAGGCAGACCTCGAGAACATCAAGGTTGGGGGACCTCGAGAATCATCAGCTAGGTCATTTCAGACCTCAACGTAATCAGTCTCAGTCCAAACCCACTCATCCTTAAATACATTCTTTCCTATTTACATGCCATTCACTCAGTTAAGGTGATTGAGTATTTGATATTCCTCTTTTCACACATTACATCTATTATTATAACTAACCTAATTGAGGGTCGATGGGGTACTCAATATTCCACCATTGGCCCTCTTACACTGCACCTTCACGCTAATATATGTGTGTAATATAATATTTATACCGTTAAGTAATAATTATTTAGAAATCGTGAGATGCAGCCAAGAGGTGATGTAGGTTAAAAAAACATTTTCTTTATTGTGCTAATGTTTCAATCTTTATTGAGATCACCTTCAGAGCCTGGGATTTATAAACATTGTTTAAATTATACAAATACATACAAGATATGATTATGAATTTATACATTGAAGTACACAATATAGAAATTTTAGATTTAATCAAAGTATTTGTACTTACTCAAACTGTGTTTTCCGTGTAGATGCATCGCTGTCATGTATCACGTTGAGAGTATAATAAATACATTCTGTCTCAAAATTCACAACACGAAATATCTGTGAAGTGTTATATACAGTAACACAGCCGTTTCCTCTAAAAATTGGAACAGGGGACCTAGATACTCAATGTCGTGCTCAAGAACAATTCTCATACTGGGTGGCATTCCTACATATTCTCTATATGATCCCAAGGAATGGCACCCTTCAATTAAGTAGAACACATTGAGCAACATTCTCTACATGCCAGTCAATAAGTCAGGTCCTTCGATGGGCACCTATTGACAGTGCTCTACCGATCTGGCCCACCTATAGTGGACTTTTTGAGTTTAGAACAAAAAGGTCATTCCACACATATCCTAGTTGACATTGATCGACCTCCGTAGTTTAAACTGATGTATTGGATCTTCTTGAGGTCATTTTACATAATAAATAAATCACTATTGGGTTTCACCAAGCTTTCGGCAAATGTTCCGCCATCTTCAGGGCCTAATTTATTGAAAACAAAATTTCCATTAACAGAATTACATAAAACATCATATACACATACATTATAAGAATAAAATTACATACTTTACCCAGTTTTTTAAGACAATTAAATTTATTGCACGTTTGTTGTTTTTTTAAAATGAAGGTGGAATTGAATCTACATACTGAAATAAAAATAAAAATAAAATAGTCTTGCTTAAAATCTAGTGACACTCATCGGTCCATCCTTTGGTCTCACCTCTTTCATAAGTTAATACTCAATCTCAGGTACATGTATTTCTTTATCACAGATACGTTATATNTAAACTATGAAAAGATGTAGATGGGCAAATGCAAATTTTTAGCATCTAAGATATATTGATATTAAGACAAAAAATCGTCTTGTTCTACTTTCCCCCCAAAATATTGTGTAAAAACAACTATTATTTCATTGAGATGTTTTCATTAAACTATTAACTTCTTAAGAAATCCAAAGTAAAACCACTTTCTGTCCTTCAATTGACATTCAGTGTCTAGGAATTATTGTGATTTTAAATTTTTAATATTTCTTCAAATATGTATTATATCCACTCAAACCTGTAATGTTATAGTAATTGTTAGTTGATTGCAATTTAAAAGTAATTTGTAAACAAGAATGTGTATTTTGAGGGTAAAAAAAATTTATTCCTTAACTTCATTATTTAGGCTCTTGTTCCAGACTGAAAGATATGAGCCACACTGTAACAAGGATAAAATCAAATTTCGAAATAAAGTACATAGCAAAAGAACATAAATCAAATATGTTTAGCAAAGAATGAGGCTATTGCATATATTTTAATCCTAACTATTTTATTATTTTCTTAAGAAGTCCAACACTTTCTTTCAATTAAATAAAACTCAGCACCCAGAAAATATGGTATAATTTTAAAATTATGTTACATCTAATAAAATAACAATGATAGGTAATATATTTATCATTAGGAGCTCATTGGTGTGTAGTAAAAAACTAATTATTATGTAAATAATATAATTTTAAATAATAATAATTACCGGGGTAATTCTCGAGTATGTGGAAAACATAAGGTACCTCAGTATTACCTTTGATGGAAAGTTATTATTGTATCCACATATAGAGAAGACTGCTGTCCAATCCAGAAGAATAATTGACATGATGAAATTCTTGAATAATTTCAGATGCCGCGAGGGAAACACTGCTCCAGATATTTAGATCACTATTATGTTCAAAATTAAATTATGGATGCATGAAAGAGTTCTGCAAGAAAAGGCAATTCTCCAAGGACCCTTTAACACAAAGAATAGTCGAGCAATTGAGTAAACTGAGAAATCAGGATCGCAAAATCATATTTGCCTGGATCCCAGGCCACGTTGGGCTACAGGGCAACGAAAATGCAGATCGGGCGGCCGAAGCTGCTAGCCCGCATGACCCGGGTATCCTGATCCGTAAGATCTGAAAAGAAAAATGAGAACTTTAATCTACAATTAATGGCAGGCCCGCTGTTACGAGATGAACGAAAAATTAAGTGCATAAAGAAACGGTGAGGCCAAGGCCCATGGAGAACTTAAAGAAACGAGACAAAACAATATTAACAAGTTTGAGGATAGGCCTCACGCACGGCCATCTCCTGGTTGGGAGAACATGCAAAAGTTGCCCTCTATGTAGAGACCTGGTAAAACGGTAAGACATCTATTAGAATGCAATAGGTTAAGAATATACCAAGAAAGGTGCGACCTACCCTCCAACCAACGAGCAACTCTAAAACATAATAGTGACCACATAAAGAAATTATTTAGATATCTGAGAGCAGTGAACGCATATCAATTAATTTGATCCTCCCCTTAGTAGAACTTTGGATTTGGTATGTATGTGTTTATTGGCAAGGATGTTGCAGTGATTGTTGTGAATAAGAATGGGCCGCTCAACAAAATGTTCAGTACCACGACGGCTCGGATTTTTGGTGGGGAGTGAATGATGGAAGTTTTATCTGTTGTTTTTAACTGTACATAGTGAAGGTGCATAGTGGATCAGCGTATTTATTGGAGTGAATGTATTTATCAGCAAGGATGGAATATATGTTTATATGTTTAAACAGTGTAGGTGTGTATAAATGAGGTCGGGGCGCCGTCGGAATGCGCAGTACCATGATGGCCCGCCAAATGTTAGTTTAGGATTAGTATAGGGTGTATGTTGTTATGAGTGAGGACAGGTTACTGACGGAATATCGAGTACCTCAGTAACCTATCAATACGTGTGAAAGGTGTTCTTTTAATTGAGGGAAATCAACATTTTGTAAAGGGGCAGGTGACGAGTAATGAACAGAGTGGGGTACCAAAATACCCTACTCGAAAATACAAGAATTGTTAATATGTGAGGTGCCGGTAGGTAATGGCCATAGTTGTTGACTGGGGGAAAAAAAACAATTACAACCAGATACAGGTCAACATAGTCCTATTAAGTGTAAATTGTATGTTTTATTGGCTAAGATGGATCAAGCATAATAACAAAATAAATTATTTTACTTCCTTGCATTTAATTTTTTCTTTTTGAGCTTCTTTGGCTGTAACGCAATTCGGCAATGGGAACTTGAGTAATTAAAAGGATTTACTGGGCTGTATAAAATAATACATTTTGACAAAAATACTTTATTGACTGACAATATGTATACAGATTAGAAAAAATTCTATGCATCTTATCGTGTTCGGAAGGAGAACACACTGTAACACCAAGGATAAAATCATCCAGTGAATAGAAACTTTTGTTGCACAAATTGCTTACATCGATACAATTAAAATAAGGTAACTATATAACGTTTTCATCACTATACACATATCTTATACTTTATATATACATATATATTATTAATTTTTTGTAACCATAAACAAATAACAAATTTCTTTATACAGGTGTATTAAAATAAAATGATGGCACCTACGCAACAATAAAATATAATGCGATAAATGTACAAAAATAAACCATTTAGGTCTTTGATATCACTTCATACATACATTATAACACAACAATTGTTACAAAAATGGCATTTTAATGTGGATAGTTTAATAAACTATATGAGTCTGAGTTAATTAGGCCTAATAGGAAATGGATAATGAAAAAATTGTATCACGAAAGAAAGAAGAAATCACTACATCAACCCCTCTAATGATTGAAGTCTAAGTAATAACTTTAACTAATGTAAAATACACTATGTACGGATTCCTAGGTAGTTTAGCAAAATAAAAATATAAAAACAATTTAAATTAATTATAATTTTTATTTAAGGTCTTGGTTGAGATGAAAAAGCTAGTGTCACATGAGGGATTCAAACCCATGACCTTCGGTTCAATATGCTGCTCCTGACACTCGCTTTTTCATCTCAACCAAGGCCTTAGTTAAAAAGGGCAATTAATTTAAATAATTAACACAGTCAATTAAGACTACTAAATACATGTATGTTGTTACGTTCGTAACAGAGTATGTATGCATTATTATTATTTAACCGGGGATGCCTCCTAAATTATAATGCCTCCTAAACGAAAGTTGGCAGTGGGTCAATCAAAATTAAGACGGCCTAGGATAGGCTTAGAGGAAGAGAGGAGTGAGTCAAAGAGAGGACAGTGTGCGTCGAGACGGAAATCCCTACAGTCTGGCCGGATCATAGGAAATCATCAATTCCTTGCTCAACGAAGGCAACAGCGGACCCACTCAACTTCAGAGAAGGAGTTCCACATTTTCCTGGAAGCAGGGATTTTCAACCCTCATATCTGGACACTGGTTCCCAGGAAAGTTTAGTTTTTGAGTTATGTTTATTTAGATTTTAAGATAATTTAGGTTCATTTAGTGTGTAAGTTTGTTAAAATGTTACCGGAAGAGAATTAAGATTGATCTATGTTTAATATTTTAGTTTCCTTTGTATGTTGTTTTTTTTTCTGTTTCCTTATGTAAATATTGTGTTCTTTTTTTTTCTTAGTTAATTTTACTTTTATTGAATTTTCTTGGATTTATTTTTTTTACGGTTCTCTGTTTCCATGTCATATTAAACAGCGGGGCGCCAATTTTAATTTAATATTACATTAAGTAGCCCCGCCCATCTCCATGGAGCGAAGCCGGCAAATTCTCAGCGTAAGAATGGAATAATATAAAAACAATAAAAATATATACTTTATTTATTTTAAACAAATGAAAAAACAAAACAAAAACAACCTTCATTATATAATGGTTTAGTAAACATCAATGCGCGCAATTTGAAAATATTGAAATACAAATTACAGTAGAATTTTTATTATTCGAAATTCACCCATTTTCATTATTATTATTTTTTTTAAAATTGAATTAACATGAGGAGCTTTTCTTTTTCTGGAGACTATCAAAATCAGGACTATTGTTTTGAAAGCACTAATACTTGTAACATTGTGTTAAAAGTAAAACATAATTAAAATATTGGCAAATGTAAATAAATAAACTTTAAACCTCACCAGACTTTATGATGCAGGCAAAGTAGGAGATCATCATAAATATGTTTGTTTCAAATGGACATATCTACACGTTTTTTTTTCCAAAGTTTTTGTAGTGTGGAAAGAGAAAAAAAAAGGAAATTTTTTGCCAATTCGACAATTTTGCAACCAAACAAATCAGATTATTGAGATTCTAATTTATTTATAAATAAAAAAGGTCATAATTTAATTGTAGCCAATGTGAATGTACGGGGCAACATCAATGAGTAAAAAATACTCTTTTTCTTAAATTATTGTACATGTATTTTTTTTAATATTTCACTCCATATAAACCTGAAATAACTCAGACTTTAAATGTATCCTTTCTCAAATTAGATATTCACTTCTGGGAAAAATTATCCTACAACTAATATATCAGAATAATACAATATATACAACAACAAAAATAACTGAAAAACTTTAGTCCTCACTTTTTGCCAAAGAGATATGAGCATGAAATATTTTCAGTTGGGCGTTTGTTTTGAATTTGGCAATTAATTATCTCAAAGGCAACAAATCTACCCTAATAAATTGAGTTATCACTCGAATGATGTTGATTTAGTCAGTCTATGTATTACATAGATAAAAGAGTTTGAATTTTTTTTAGTCAATCCAAACTAAGAGAGAATCTTATTGAATATAGTTCTACAATTAAAAATAATTAACTAATACTATCGTGAAGAATATTTATAAAAAAACGTGTCAATCTAGGTTTCTAAAACTAAGAAAACACTTAAATTTTAGCCAAAGACAAATATATAATGATAAACTAATTGCCTGCTTATTGATCAATTATCATTAATGATAATTAATCAAGGGAAAAGCTTTGATAGTATTAACCCGTTCAGTAGATTTGAGTGAAATATTATATAGAAATTAATTGAGGCACTCATTCATATTGACTTTCTTTTATCTCTCTCCTGTTCACTATGTACATTGTCCATGAGTGAAAACAAATTTACAATGTGTATGTGTACGTGTTTTCGATTTTGTGTGTGAGTGTGTGTGTGTGTGTGTGTTGAGAAGTAGATGTAAAGACTAGATGTGATAGGTCACGAAGGGTTACAGGAAGCGAATTTCCTCATACTAAGACAAGACGTCGGCCTACTTTTCCAACCCTTTTTCTGACTGGAGCCCTTGTTGTTTACACACGCTTCCTGCTCAGCAACAATACGCTCTTCTGCACAACATTTAAAAACAATAGAATCATTTGATAATTAATTATGGTTTATATTACAAGGTCATAAATAAGCTAAGCATGTAAGTTAAAAGTTTAAAATAATATACCAAAAAAGCAATACTATCGTTTTTATAAATCTGCCTATGAATGATTTAAAATTGTAATTTGACCATTAAAATTACTTGTGGAAAATGTTTTAGACTGTTTTTAATTGATATTATAACACAAATTGTTAATGTGTTTTTTGTTGAATAGATATATTTTAAATAATAATTTTATCTATTTTTAATTTATTTAAAAATAATCATAATTACTAGCAGCTTATTTTATCTTTACAACATAAAAATTAGAAACAAAATAAAACTTGTATTGTCAACATATTTAATTGTGTTAATTATTTATATATTTTTTGTTAAAATGAATTGAGGGGAATAACTTGAAGAATACCTTCAAGCTGTCTCTCGGTGATGTACTGCGAGGATGCAGCTGGATCACCATAATGGCTTTCCATCAAATAAGGTAACACTGTCATTGTATGGTAAACATCTCCCCTCAAGGGAGGGATTGGGACTCTTTCAGCCTCTCTTTTTGTGTGCTTTTTAATAACCCACCTAGAACAAATAAAAATGTAAGGTAAAAACAAAATTTTAAGTGAAATTACACTTTCATTTAGCTTACGGGTGATTAAATATTTGTTGTAAACTGAAGCGGTCCTTCGGATCTTTGGCAAGCATACCAGATAAAAGACCCTTGAGCGATTCATCATCCAACTCTTTCGGGATGACGAAATCTCCTTGACCGATGCATTCAAAAAGTCGAAAAATATTATCACCTTCAAATGGATATTTACCAGTTGTTAAATTGTACCTATAAAATTTAAAGTAATTAATACACAAATGAAGTTTAAGATTTACAATAATTATCTTACAAAGTCACTCCACTACTCCAAATATCTACTTTAAAACCAGAAAATTTTTCTAATCCATTGGCTATTTCTGGTGGTTGAAATACTGGAGAGCCTTGGCTAGTGAAACACGTGTCATCTGGTGCAAACCTATCCAAAGCCTAAAAAATTAATCTAGAATAACAAAAGAATCTATACTGTCAGATTTTCACTACAACCACCATTCATCCTTAATCCAAATAAAACTCAGAAAAGTTAATCTCATGTAATATACTAATACAACAGATAAATATAGCTAAGTACTCTTTAAAACAAATTTATAATTTCTTATAACAGTGAAACTTCCCTGTAACAGACACTCTTAGGGATTGAAAATTGTTCTCTATATAGAGGTATCCACTTTGGGGATAACAGTGAACGAAATGTTAAGTATTACAATATGGGTCACATTAGGGATTGCAAAATATCTCGAAACACCGAGGATATTAGACTTTTCTATGGCCAAAGGGTTTTTCAAATTCACTGAGTAAACTTTTGATAAGAGCAAAGTTAAACACTCTTTGAAACATTTCCTCTCTAAGGCTAATTTTTTAACTGCATAGTATTATCCGTAAGTGCTCTAAAAATTAAATCTCATTGCAATTAAAATGTTTTTGGTTTCAAAATCGGCACAATATTGCTTATGCTTTTCCATCCTGTTTTATCAGCCTCGGTCCTTTGCTCCATTAATGGTCTTAAAAGTATGCCATGTTCTAAATTTGTGAGCCAACCTGAAGATGCTTTAAAGCCATTTGCCCTAAATGTTTGCCAATAATAAGGCCTTTTCTCATTTAAGAAGACCAAACTGTGATATTTTAAAAGCCCGAGCAATACAAAACCATTCACATACGTCTTGGTCTAAGGCCAAAATAGACTTTTAGAAAAAAAAAAAAAAAAAAACCGTGGGATGTCATTTCCACATATGTACAATTTATCTAAAAGTTTGTTTTTATTCTTTAGAATTTCACTTGCCTGGTCTTTCCAATGAAAATCATCGCAGCCAAGTCTCGCACAAAGACAAACAAAACAAACAGGAAATGGTATTTCTCAGAAAACATTCATTTTCTGGAGGCTGCTGTCTGCTTTGGGAGAATTGTAATCATAGTAGAAAAAGCTGACTGTGGTAGTGTCCTCTTTATGAAAGATTTTAGTGAGAATAAACAAGTGGAATGACACCAAGAAATCAGAATGTCTGTTCAAGGGAAGTGTTTACTTTCTAGAGGTGTCTGTTAAGGGAAGTTTCACTGTATATTCATTAATCATAACTTCCAGTTTTATAATCTAGAAGGTTTGTGGAAAATTAAAGCCAAGCGTTCTGTTGGGTGTAAAACTTTTTATTATAATGGATTTTTTAGGCACAATGGCTTATCAACACCAGCCCAAACGGGTTACTCACCAATTCTTGCATAATTTTAAATCTTTCAAGTACGGAGACGACATGGTTTTAATTTTACACCAATCTTCTGATTTATAATCATATAATATATTGAATTTTAATCACAACCTTAAAATTTTTATTACATACCTCTGCCACTCCTAAATCTGATATTTTAAGAGTTTCATCTAGTGTGAGCAAAAGATTGCCGGGTTTTATGTCTTTATGAATTATCCCATTACTATGAAGATAATCCAGGCCATTGATTAACTGACAAAAGTACCTAAAATGTTACGTCTGCTAAAAACAATTCAAGAAAATTGATTTAAACATTTTTTTCTTACCAATGGGCTTGCCATAATGGAAATTTCTTCTGTGGTGTACTCTCGAGCATGTCTTGCAACCCTCCAACACAGTATTCCATAATGAGATACATTTTTTCTTTTTCGTTATTGTAAAGTACATCAACAAGTTCTATCACATTTTTGTGTTTCAACATTCTTAATAATTGGATTTCCCTGAAAGCCAAGAAAAATCATCTATTATTAATCTTCACTGTTAAATTAATCACCACACATGTTAAATTAAAAATATAAATATATAACAATCCTTCATGTCCAATGATATATAACATTATGAATATTTGAAAGAAAATATGAAACGCATACACAATAATAATATACTTGTAAGAGCTCCAAATACCACCAATTTGTCAAACGGATAAAAATAGGGCATAAAATATTTTGGCTTAGCACACAAGCTCAAACATTTGCTCTTTGAAAAAATTGTGAACGTTTTTAAAAAAAATGTGAATAGTTCTTTTTATTGGATGCTGGTGGATGAAGAATTTTTTTAAATTATTATTACAAATACTTTAATTGAATCTAAAATTGTTTGTATGATGTAAACAATGTTTATAAATCCCAGGCCCTGAAGATGATCTCAATAAAGATCGAAACGTTGGCATGTTAAAGAAA
Organism: Cimex lectularius; assembly: GCF_000648675.2. Taxonomy (NCBI): domain Eukaryota; kingdom Metazoa; phylum Arthropoda; class Insecta; order Hemiptera; family Cimicidae; genus Cimex; species Cimex lectularius. The sequence continues at coordinate 943,532 of NW_019392673.1, read as the reverse complement.
ATGTTTTTCTAAGCCTACGCCACCCACACCAGACTGCATCTCACGATCTCCGAATAATAATTATTTTAACTATGAACGTGTTTTTCAGAAAGATATTTCACTTGAACATCATGTTTTCTTTGTTTTTAGTTTGTGAAAGACTCATGAATTCTCTGGATCATGGTATGGTCTTGAAAAAGCAAATTCAGTTGTTACTGCCAATTTCCATCTATTTTAAGGTCATCATCAGGGCAAAACAATCTTAAATATGTCTACAAATTGACATAAGTTTTTCTTTGAGGACTGACTCAGTCCCAACATGCCAAGGGCTGAAGGATTAGAATTGAGAGTTAAAATAGGTCGAAAGCTTGGGGAGTAACAGCAGAATTTACTTTTTCAATAAGACCATACCATGAACCAGTGAGACATGAACTTGTAGCTTTATCATTTCCGATTATCTTAGTCTACTATTCCAGATGGTTTTGTTTATCTAAAGATGGCAGAATGACTAAACCAGCAAGATTGGGCTGACCAAGATAATCAGTGTTACATTCCACTGAGGAAGAATTGTCAAATTCCATGAGTAAGCATTTCAATTGATGAATTGACGAGTTAGCAAATTATTCTTGTTCGACAAAAGCCTCAACAAGTGATGCCTGACAGGTGTGGCAGTGTAAGGCAATCAAAAAAGAAAGTCAGAATTGTGCTAATTTAACCACCAAAGCAAATCAATTAATTATTAAGCAAGACGGATGAATCACAAAACAGTCATTTTCTGCCTCAAGAAAAAAGTGAATTAAAAACTGTACTCTTAGGAGTTGGCTTATAGTTGATATGATCAAAATGCGACTCATGAGTTCACGGAATTGTATTTACTGTACTTATTTATGAAAGATTACTTTGAACAACAACACTTAAATAAAGTAACCACTTCGATATTACCAGGACTGAGAATATCAATAATAAACATTCTTAATTTTCTCAAGGAATACAGTTGTGGTAGAATAACTGAGCCAAAATGACAGATTAATTGCAAAACAGTGATATCCAGTTTCAGGAAAAGTGTAGATCACAAACTGAAGCCTCATTATTTGGCTCGCTGTCGTTTGTACACAATTTGAATTTAATGTGCTATTTTCTTTACTTATTGTTTATCTTTTCTTCACTCTTACTCTCTAAAATTACATTATAACTATAAAACATATGCTAATTTGTAATTTTAGAGAACAAGAATAAAGAGGGGAGGCGAAAGAAATCAATATCAAGGCAAGAAAATAAAGATTTAAAAAAAAAATACTACAATTCTTAAAAAGCCCTACATGAATGTATGTATATACTCTAATATTACTAATTAAATGAATACTAATTTTCTCTTTCTTGTTGACTTGCATGACTTCCGAACTTTTCTCTGATAGAAAGAATTTTTTTTTTCCACTCATCACTGAATTGGTTTGTCACATAACAATCTGAGAACTGACTAAATAAACAGACCTAACAGGAAGCACCAAAGACGTTAGAGAAGGTTGTGTGGGGTGTAAGAATTTCTGAAACACTACTGTTTGCAAATAATATGTCAAAAGTCATATGTCATTTGGTGGAATCCTGAGTTGTTTTTCTTTTTTCTATCGGCTTATTAGAAACTTTTTCGTTGAAAAATCTATGAACTTAGGTCTGTTCATTAGAATTACTTTTCTTAGTAAAGTAATCGGAATAATGCAGGGTAATAAAATTGGGTCACAGAGAAATGTCTGGTTATTGGATGTGTCTGTTTGGGGAAGTTCGATTGTATTTTACTAAAATATTATGGTACCTGTTGTTTTACAACAATGACTCTTTGGAACTCCCCTTTTTTACCCTAGACAATGCTTATTAGTCAAACACTCGAAAAAGGTCCCCAGCAGAATAATTTGGAACCTTGGAACTCTTAAAAGTAGCTTGGTCATTTCCTGTCATTTTGGTCTGCCTCTACTCCCTGTTTTGGTCTGTAATGGGTTAAATCCATCTAAGACGTACAAAGCCTCAAGCTTCTTTCACATTTTATGATGACTGTATAAAAAAAGACAACTAAACAGAAAAGCAAACTATCTAATGATTATGGCCGATAGCATCTGCCTGCCTCAAATCAAGGATAAGCAGACGCTGAGAATTTTTAAAAAAATTTAGAATTATGTTACAGCACATGTAAGCAACTTAGTCACCTTCATAAATTTTGTAATATAACAATATTACAGTGGAGAAGTAATCCATTTATTACACTCCTACTATAGCACTATTCACTTTCATCACTAGGGAGGAAATTGCGAGGTATTGGTGCTTTAGGTGTCTTAGAGGATTTCTGGGGCTTCGTGTTGACTAGGTGGGATGAGGCTTGAGGACTTTATGGAAGCGTCTGAATGGACTTCCTTCAGATTTTGAGGATAAATGGGATTTAAAGGTATGTGTGGATTGCATGGTTCGATATGAAGTAGGGAGCTTGGGCGATAGTTCAAAAGATTTTTGACTGGAGTGACTTCATTTAGATTGGTTGTAATAATGATATGTATATGAGTTGTGTTTTCCAGTGGACAATGGTTTGAAGAATATTTATTGGATTCTTTGTAGGTTGGAATACTTAGTTAAACCCCAAAGTTCAATTCTGTACTTTTTTTTTTGTGTGTGTTGCAACAGCAGAGGTCATATCAACCTCAGGGTTCCTGTGTTAAAAAAAAAATTAAAAAAAAAACAACATTTGTAAGTGTGTCAGGTACAAATAAATAATTTGAATACAGGGCTACTGGATTTAAACCCAGGATCTTTACCTACACTGATGTGCAGCCTAAACCGTTGTGGACACTGATGCCCTTCCAGATTGGGTGTAGTAACGATATGTAGATGAGTCATTTGTTTTCTAATGAGAATTTTGATCTGTTGACAATGAAGTCTTTTGTGTAGTTTATATAGTCTTTATATAGTTACCATTCTTTTGATTCGAGTGTAGCGGTTCCAAGTAAGTATTTTGTCAGTGTAAAGTCCCAAATATAGGACGACATTGCTGGGAAAGGAACAGAATTGTAGTAGAGAGGTGATACAGCAGAGGGTAAAGGTTATTTCCTCCTACTATTTGGTTTCATTGAGTTTTGAGATGTTCTTGAACCAATCTTCCAAACAAAAGATATGGTCCTGGTGGTTACTGAAGGCCACTGGTTCTGTGTTAGCTGAAAGGATGACAGTAAGACAGTGAGGATAAGCCGACCTCAAGAGGAAGTCTTACTTTTAAATGTTTATTGCATAAAACATCGCCTAACGTAGATTGAAGATGTTTGTGAAAAAATAAAGCTTGAATTTTTAACAAAAATGAGTCAATTTTATACACACTAAGGGAAATTTTATATGGTTGGTTACAAACTGACACATCATGTTTTAAGTTTTCTGTTTTTAAGGATTACTGGGTCGAACAAGTGTAAGAAGTTAGGTCGAACAAGTAGCACAACAAAAATCAACTGTGTTTCATGGGGAGGTAAGTTTATGAGAGTTTCTATAAAGATCTTTTGTTTGTTATATTCTTGGTCATATATGTACATCTAAGAGCAATATTCTAAGAACGACGTTTATACAGACCTCTGTACATTTTGTTCACCGTTGGGTATCCGTCTGAGCTTTTTTTTTTTAAGGATTTTCACCGCCCTCCTGCACAGGGTTTCCGAGTCGAGCATCTCTTTCACTTTCCCGTAGCTGCCCTCGCCGAGCAAATCTCCCATAACATATTTTCCTATCATTTTACACCTTTTTTTCTTCGTTTGGTATATGATTTCGTTCGAGTCCACTTTGTGGAAGAACATGATATCGTTATCGTCGTTCTCATCGTCCGTTATCCAGGTAACACCACCATGCCCTTTCTCGTATAAATCTAAATCACTGGACTTACAATCATTTATTGTCATATTATTGTCCATAACGGTTAAGGTATCATGTCTGCGCTACGTATAAGCCACACGGGTACGACTACGAGATCCGTCTCAAAACACCAATTCCACACTTCATTTCTCTAAACAGCCATTTTAGTTGAGGAGCCTCCCCGTTTCTACAACTCTCAAGTACGACAACTTATTAATTTACAAGGAAAAAATTTACTCAAGTCTCCGATTTAATAATAAAAGAAAAACGTTCAGAATTTGGCGATTTTATTAACTTTGGATTAACATATTTTTCAAGCTGTTGGAAAAGATAATTATTTTTCTGTCGTTGAATATTTCATTTAACTTGAGAAATTTGTCAAAACCCAGTTCGAAATTCTACCAATATTCTGGTCGAATGAATGAACATAATGTTTAATTTTTATAATTATAAACTATTAAATCAAAACAATCCTAACTTTTTTTGCCTTCTATTATATTTGGAATAATTGATCATTTTTTGAGAGTCCAAGAAAGAGGAACAAACAGCCAATCAATTACAGAAAGTTTTAAAATTCTGTCAGGGCACCCCCATAGTTTAAAAGCATCGTTTGTTTATTCTTCAAAGCCGGACAAAAATATGGGAAGATTGTTTACAAAAAATAATGATATAATAAGATTATGCATTGAGTAAACAATTTCGAATATCAACAATATTCATTCCCTCTTAACTTCTGACTCCACACTTTATCAAGATCCCTTTTATTATTTTTAATGGGATTGAACAAGCCTATTAAATATTCAAAAAGTGACCAAACGACTTAGGACTTGAAGGACATAATAATTATTTCTTGCATGAATTATCACGCCACAGTTTGACTAACAAATTGATTATCCCTCGCTTTGAAGTTTTTAAAGTATGTACGATATATTTACATTGATTAAAAAGAAAAACGTTTCGTTTGTAATGTTCATATAATTGCGTATAAGTCTATTAATTATGTTTGAAAGTGTAGATGGAGGGAAAGGATTTGTTTACTTTTCCAACAAGCACGTGCGTTTCAGCTGGAGCTGATCTTCGGGTTTCCCATGTCAGAGATGCTGATATGTTCAAACTAACTCAAAATGTGTTGAAAACGTTAACCAGACAGCCTATCTCTAAAGATTTATCTGCATATGACGTAAGTATCCCCCCATTCCATAATTTATATATTTTTTATTCACTTTTTGACTCGTTTATCACAATTTATCGCGCTATGGTGGTGTCAGTCTTTATTGTTTAGCTGATAATCCATAATGCCATCCTTGCTCGAATCTGTGTCTACTGTTTTTTTTTCCACTTGTATACAATGAGAGTCGGAGGCGGTTTTATGTTGAGAAACGTTCAAAATAGTCGCATATCTATGTTGTTTCCTCCTTTTCAAAATATGACAGAATTGAAACAATTTCAGGATACAATAAAAGCCCTCAATGGATTGCAGTCTAATCTGAGTGTTCTTATAAAAGCTGCCAACGCTGGAAGTAATTCACAAAGTAACAATATTGCGTTAACCCACAAGTATTTAAAGAGGTAATTTTTATATTTTATAATTTTTATAATTTAAGATATCAAATATTTTCAGCACACACACACACTACATAAATTTTTATGTATACACACATATATACGTCCATCCATCATGGGCCTTTTCTGAATGATCTTGGATACTCAAATGCATTAGTATCAGACTAACCAAAGCCAGTTGACCAAGCACTATACAATACTTCGAGTATATGTATGAGAGCCTGGGGATCTGAACCATTCAACAGCTCAATGGTTTGGACCCTTGAGAGAGTGAATGAAACGAGGTGTAATAGACGAATCTCTCCTAAAATCGAACATTCAGCTAGGAAGTGAAGGACTGACTCAGTTGACTGCGAGTTGCAAAGAGAACAGATCCCATTCCTCCCTCTCATCCAAAGAGCAGAGTTCAATGGAGAATCTCACAATGAAGTTTTAGAAGTCAATACAACTCCAATTAAGGCCGATAAAATTTTGTTCTTTTAAATTAAATAAACCACATGAATGTGATAGGTCTTTAAACAACAAGAAATTATCTGAGGATTGAGTACGGCGTATGCATTCCATTCTATGATGCTCTTTTATTGCAGACATCAAAGCTGAAAAGAGATTTGGTCATTTATCAAGGTTTCAAGGGTTGGGGTTGTTAGGGAGAACTTATGGAAGGATTTAGCCAATGTACATACCAGGAAGTCTTCGACCATATGATTTCTAACGCTGTTATTTTTACAAGTCTAGAATCTGAAAGATGTAAGGTTTTAAGAATGAATGAGAAGTGAAGCTGTAAGGTGTGTATGTAAATGGACCTGGCGATGTTTCTAAGTAAATTTTTCAATTAAGTAATGATGTCAAGTAACTTCCTCTTTTTAACTATACCCAATTACAGAGAGCTCTGGGCTGTCCGAGCAGTAAAAACAACAATAAAGAATCATTTTAATGCCGGTTAAAGATCATCATTGGGCTGGATTGTCTAAGAAGCTCTTGCATATCAAGATTGCTCACTGATTGTCTGAACAGAAGGAAGGATAGGCCATACCCGATTGATAGAGAAAAGTTGTTCAGCGTGTCACCCTTACAGGGAGCAAGTAGGCATAGCAACCAATATAAAGGCAATCCTTGAGCATAAGAATAGATTGTTGAGACCCCTCTTCGAATTTTTAATAGAGGTTGGTAGGGATGTTTCCATAAAATATTATATATTATCGATTATATTTAGTGGCCTGATTGACCAAATACTTCTGTCAATTAATTATTCTTTGTATGTAAGTTCTTTGTTGAAATGAAAAAGTTAGTGTCACGAGGGGGATTCGAACCCACGGCCTTCGGCTAAATACACTGCTGCTCTAACCACTTGAGCTATCATGACTTCGATCCATTATATATAATGTATGTATTGTACGTCATATAATGTATATGTGTATGAGTATAGTTGTGTGTCTGTGAATGAATAAGTGAGAGGGCTGATGGCGGAATATCAAGTCTCTTATCGGCCTTCATTGTGCAGTGGGGGCTGATAAGACTCAATTGTCAGCGCCCCTATTCAAAAACATTAATTATAAAAAAAATAAAAACTGTACTTAGGTTCACTAATTTCGTGGTCCGCTTGACCAATTAATATATTACAATTAATTAAGGTTTTTAGTTGAGATAAAAAAGTCAATGGCACGAGCGGGATTCGAACCCACGATCTTGGCTAGATACGCCGCTGCTCTACCCCTTGAGTTATCGTGACCTTGCAGCGTATCTAGCCGAAGATCGTGGGTTCGAATCCCCCTCGTGCCATTGAGTTTTTTTATCTCAACTAAAAACCTTAATTAACTGTACTTAGTGGTGATTTTGGAAAATATATTTAAAACTGGCAAGATCTTTACAAATCAAAGTCAACAACTTTGTTTTAACTTGTCTTTAAATGGTCGGTGTCTTTTGAAACTGCAGATGGTTCAGAAATCCTTCTGCTTGGCCACATACAACACACCTCACCAGAATTGTTGACTCCTGCCAATATAATTTTACTATTTACGTGTTTAACATTGAAATGTTAGCCCCTTCTCAGTTGTACATGCCAGCAAAATGGATTTTTGAAAAATTAAGTGCTACAAATTATCTCCAATTTACCATCTGCTACAATCTGTTAACTTTATTTCAATTGATTTCAAAAATGGACGGCATATTGATGTTGTTATCTGTAGATAGATAGATAAAAATGTTATATTTTTCTTTTTACAACATTTTAGTTAGTAAAATATAGCACACATTGCATTGGTTGAAATTGAATTTGTCTACTATATTTTTATTTATATCATTACCATCATTACATTTTAGAGTAACCTTCAATTGCTTTGAATGATTAGATATTGGAGTTTAGATTGTTCATTATTATGATTACAGTTTTATTCCATTATCAGTAATATTTCTTTTCTTTTATTTTTTTATAGAATTGAATGGGCAAAAAACCTTTTACAGTGTAAGATGAAAATCATTAATCATTAATGGAACATCATAGGTTGACAAAAAAATGAGTAATACTAAATAATTATTGGGTTGGCAAGTAAATAATGATTTTTTACAGTATATATTTTTATTTTTTATTCCTGGCATATTTTTAACTATTCGGTGATGTATTGTCCATTGTTTGCAATTATTTTTTGCATATCATTCAGATAGCATGTTCATTCCTTTTGCATAAAAATGTCCAACTTTTGAGTCCAAGAACGTTTGAACATTTTCAAAACTTTCAAAGTTTTAGCCATTTAAAAATTTGGTAATCACAACGTGAAATGTCCATAGAATATGGCTGGTGTGATAAAATTTTCATAATTGTTTGGTCTTCAAATCAACATGGGGCGCGTGTTGTTGTGGTGAAAAACTACACCTTTTCTGTTTGTTAGCTAGTGCAGACTGTTGTTTGCTTCATTTGAAGGTTTAAATGGGTTAGCTGTCCTGGTGGTAAAAGCTCAAAATGCAAGGGGCTGGACCAAATGCACAGCATACATTTGTTATTTCAGAAAAACTAGGCGGCCATTGACCAGTTGGCAGTAAGCTTTTTGCAGACTGTTGCATGTGGTCCATTTTTCTCCTGTCACCAATCTAAGAAGAAATGGAACGTAAGAGTGACAACATGGGAATGAAGAGCAAATTGAGATGAAATCCACCAAATTCCTTTCACTGAATTCGTTTGGGATCCATGTATCAAACTTTTGAACAAACCTGTCTGGATGTGGTTTCAATGGTTGTATGGGAAACATTTAACATCTCTCCTAGTTCTCGGTCACCAAAAAGAAATTTTCTTCAATTATAGCTTCTGCCTCAATGTCATCAACTTCAGAATGATGTCCACTAGCATCATCTTCAAGAACAAAATTTTTCTTCTCTAAATCATTTACAGCAGGGGTCGGCAACCTGTGGCCCGCGGGCCGCATGCGGCCCTTTGCAACTTTTTGCGCGGCCCGCCAAAGCCCAATATAAGGAAAAATCAACAAACTGAGCGTGAGCGTGCCGAAATGTGGCCGGTGACAAAAATGTGCGCTAACAGAAGCATAGTGGGAAACCTATTTTACTGCACAAGTTTAATCCACACTCCCCATAATAATATTTATACTCGTATATGATATAAAAGCACTATTTAAGTTACATTTGAATGTGCGGCCCGCATAAAAAATTTTATTTTCAAAATGGCCCGCATTGCATTGTCCCCTTTTTGGAATTCATAAATTAAATAGTACCTTAAATGCATTTAATCTACAGACATGATTACCTATTAAATTATTTGACTCATCAAAAGAAGTAAAAAACAGAAACTGAGGAGAAATAAAACCTTCTAATTTAGGGATTAAACAAGCGACAGACAAAAAAAAAGTAAATATTGAATTATTTAATTATAATTGAAAAATATCATTACTTTCTGGCCAAGCCAATATCAACAAGGAATTTGTGTTAATCATCCAGAAAATTCTAAATTATTGAACAGTTTTCAAAATAAACTTTTTTTATAACTACAATTTGTCATTATTGAAACATCAATTGCAGTGCTAAAAAAAAAGAATTAATTAATTAGATAAATAAAATAAAAAGGAGTGGAAGGGAGCAAGGGATTTACAAAAATAATTTTAAATAGGAGTAATACAAATTGCAAATAAAAATTTGTCCAAATATAGTAAGAATTAGGGGTGTAGCAGAGAGTTGTTCAACAGAACTCTTATATAAATTATTTAATTAATAATTAATTATCAATTTACTTACTTGAAAGGCAGTCACAGCTGATGGGAGGAAGTAACACAAATAGCCCAGATTCCATTTCTCAGATTCTGTTTCTCTGCCAGAACTCAACTTCTTCTAAGTGATGGAGATATGTTTGGCTGATATTACAGTTTTTTAATAACTATAATGTTCTGTCATTTGATAAGAGATTTTTGCCATATTTATGCCGAATAGTTTTCACACTCTTCCTGGGTCCTTTTCCCCCTTCAGGGCAAGACGCACACATCATGCTACAATTATATTCCTCGGTGATAGGCCATTCGTGTTTCCTTCTCCAAGGAGGGAAATGGGCTTTTCAAATCTTGTATTGTCCTGAATAATGGAATACAGTACTTTGTTATTAATGTGTAATCATTTTTGTGTGTGTAGAAGTGGTGTTGATTTGGAAAAATTCGAAAGGCAAATACCTGTGATACATGTTTCCGGGACAAAGGGAAAAGGTACAACATGCAACCTTTGCGAATCTGTAATTAGGGCTCATGGCTATAAAACTGGTTTATTCACATCCCCGCATTTAATTAGCGTGAAGGAGAGGATAAGTTTAAATGGGGTACCTTTAACTTATTCTGAATTCACAAACCATTTTTGGTCGGTATACAGTGCATTGGACAACAACAAGGTAAACTAAAAAAAATAATAAATAAATAAATAAAAACTTCTCCAACCATTGTTATTGGTATTGATAAATTGCAGGAAAATGAACATGATATGCCTTCATATTTTAAATTTTTAACTGTCATGGCATTCAACGTTTTTTTCAAAGAAAACGTCGATGTCGCCATTTTTGAAGTTGGCGTTGGTGGAGAGTATGACTGTACAAATATATTCCAGTAGGTAGTTAAAGGGAAACACCTATTAATGTTGCTTTTATATATTATTAAAAAATTTTCAGGCATACTCCCATTGTTGGTATTACTTCACTCGGTCTTGATCATACTTCCATCCTTGGTACCTCACTAGATCAGATTGCATGGCAAAAAGCTGGAATTATTAAAGAAGGATGCAGAGTATTCACAGTAGATGATCATAAACCTTTAGCTCTAAAAGTAATCCAGGAAAGGGCTAAAGAAAGAAATGTACGTATACATATACAGTATAAATATTTCACGAATGAAGTGAAGTTAAATAATTTTTAAATAGGTAAGCTGTGATTAATAGTACATTCTAATTTTGTAATCTGATGAGTATTCCAAATCTTTAAGATAATCATACAGCTCTTATAACAGCTTAAAGTTATAAATATATTTATTTCAATTATCATTGTAGTCTTATACAATATCTTACAGAAATTCAACATTTATAACACTCTTATCATCAATAACTTTAATTAATTTTATTGTTTTACCCTCTTCTAAAATTTACAGTTTACTCATTGAATAACCTTCATTTCAGATTTCACATTTTTATGACCTTATTTGAAAATTTCTCTAGTATTCCATTATTCATCGGCTTCTGGCCGTGGTAGATCATATTTACAAATGACTGTATTATTACAGATAAAACATACACCTTTATGTATTGTTATTTCTTAATATATTAATTCACAGTCTAGGTTGATACTTGTCCCAAAAGTAGACCAGTACAACTGGAATTTAAACCACTTTGGCCCTGCCCACGTTCTCAACGCTTCCTTAGCAGTACAGCTTGCGTTTGCATTTCTAAACATGAAAAACAACATAACTTGTAAGTTAGAGAGTTTAATTTAGCACATAATTTTTTTTCTCTATGCGGTTCTGTGTAATTATTTGATTTCTATGTATTTGTGCTATTTCTTAACTGGTAGAATGACCTGAGTATTGTTTATGTTACACATTTATGTATAATATCAACATACATCATATGTATAATGTCAACTAATTCAAGAGTCAAATTTTGAAGCATTTACCCGTTGTGTGTAAGCGACCCAATGATGATCATCAGACTCTTAACAGATGTATTGTATTGATACTTAATAATTACACAACTGTACTTCATGCAAAACAAGGATTAAATAATTGTACATGACACTTTTATAACAGTTTTGCTTAATTGTAATTAATAGATATATGTAAATGTTGTAGGAATAGTTAGAAAAAACAACCATAAACATTTTTCTTAATACATATATATGCAACTTTCATTGGTTTCGTTCAGTGCAAAATATTAAACTTTTATCTTCTTCAGATTCATGTTTAACAATACAAACCCATTTTGTTTTTATTTCATTCTTCACAAATTGCTTTTATTTGTCTGTACTTTATATGATAAAAAAAGTAGAAATGCATCGCCAAGGTTCCACCAACATTCTGATTTTCAGTTTTCCTCATTCTTCCACAGGTAATGGGCTGCCAGAATTGACTATTGACAAAGCATCAGAAAATGCCATTTCACAATGTGATTTTCCTGGGAGATTTCAAATAGTTCAAAGAGGTCTCCATGTTTACTATCTTGATGGAGCACACACAAAAGAAAGTGTAGAGTTTTGTTCTTCCTGGTACTGTTCGGTTTCACAAAGGTAATAATTTTCTACTTTACATTGCAAAAGATTTATATATATTCTTTGGGGTGGTTGAATTAGTTCCTAGAATCCTAGCTTTTGATAATATAGTCATCACAGCTAGTTCATCCCATCATCCTGGTTTGTATATTATTGCAGGTTTTGTCATCTTCAATGTGTACATACAATTTTATCAATTGTGGCCTCTCTTTGTTTTGTTTTTATAATTGGTTTATGGAATAAGTTTGAGATTTTGATAATCTGTTTCAGTGTACAAAATTACACACAGACAGCCATTGAGGATACAAAATTATAAAATCAGACACATCCAAAGCAGTTTAATAATTCATCCAATTCTTTTTCAGCCAAACAAAAAAGATCTTCATTTTCAATCTTACACATAACAGAGATCCAGCAACTCTGCTTAAGCCTTTTACAAAGTGCAAATTCGACAGAGTTTTCTTTTCCCCTAACAGCATCACTACAAGCCAGAACACATCACCAAGGGGTAAAAGTTACATTTACATTTTTAAATGCATAGCAAACATTTGATTCATTATTGATTGTTTTAGATCTGTTTGATTTAAATGCCTCATTGACCTCGCCTACAGAACGCTTAGAAGCTTACAAGGCATTATGGATTGAGATGGCCAGCTGTGATCCAAATTGTGTCACTGTTTCATCAAGTCTGTCGGAGACGATATCCCTAGTTGAATCTAACAATGAGCCTAGCCAAATACTTGTCTCGGGTTCGTTACACCTAGTTGGATCTGTCCTTACATGTTTCACACTGAATGGACATCAATGATTGAAAAACTATTTATAATTGTAATAAAATATTTTTAATTTTTTTTATATTTGAAAATTTTTTAGCTTAAAAATAAAATGTACTTAAAAGATAAGAAGTTATTTTAATTTTGTTTCTACAATTACTTCCAGTTAGCAGTCCGCTTAATTAAGAACTCACTTTTGTATTTTCGATGCAATACTAATGTACACTTTTTCAGTTCATTATAATTGTTCATCATGAAGTACAATTATATAACATATTTTTTAAATCTAAAACGCTAAATTACAAATAGTCTTGGGTAAAATATTGTTTTAGTCTAGTTTGGAGCTATGTAAAAAGTATATGTTTTTTTAGTGAAATTTATTTTTTAATGATAGAAAGGTGATCTACCTCTGTAGGTTATAGTCTGCCTTAACAGTGATAATCTCATAAACTTTATGACAGGGTGGCTGAGCAGCTCTGGGGACGCACCCTCTGAGCACTCCCCTTTACTCCAGAAATTATCACATCTGCACTTAATTGTTATTATTCAAATCATTTAAGGGGTGTGCATCTGCTGTCAATGACTGCACCCCTAGATGCTCAATCCGTGCCATACCCAGTTGGCTATACTGATCCTGATTTTGAGGAGTAATTTAGAAGATGTGGGAAGGCAAACAGGTTGTCAATAATTGAGGAATTATCTCTAAGAATTTTTGACAGTTGACTGGCCAAGAGGTGTTTTATATCCTGGTCTAATTGAGCACAGTTTGTTGTTGCTTTACTCTGACTAATTCCTGAAACATTTCACAAAGAGCAAGCGATTCTATAGCCATTTGTTATCTGTAAGTGAGCCTACATTGCTCTATTCTCAGACAACTGAAGACTGTCCCTTCCTGTTTTGTCGCAAGTTGAGTTCCAATTTTCAACATTCGGCTTTATTTCCCTTAGTTTATGGTCTTTTTTATTTTTTATAATTTGTGCAATTATATCTGTATATAACAGGTGCCTTCAATGATGGTACATTTTGTGGCAATGTCTGCATTAGTTCCTCTATAGCTACCAAAAGTCTTTAAATCCATGCACCTTTCATATTCTTCTATATCAACTTTTGTGCACTGATTTGAACAAGTTTGAACCAACCCAAGTTTAGCAAGAGAAAAAAGAATGAATGAAAAAGTACGAGGAAATTCTGAAAAATACCCTTCAAGTTAAAATAAAATCATTTTTAAAGTTTGAGAATTTAAGCATGTAATAATTTCATATGATATATTTCATTTACAATTTCTTTTTTTTTCATATCAAAAATGTGAAATTGCATATCTAATTATGCTAAATTAAAATTAAAAGATCAGGGTATGGTACTTTGCCCAAATTCCAACTTTGGTTTCTGAAAATTCTTGATAAATATAAAAAATCTTTAAGGGATTATTTTTAGTTTGGGTAAATTATTGTTAATATTATTAACAATAATAATATAAATTTTTTTTAAGACAGTTAAGGGCCTGCCCTCTGCTCACTACACAATAGGCGAGGTTTTGCCTTCCTTATCACGTTTATACACAAGAACCTTCTTCATGGTTTATGTTCAATACAGAATTTAATCACCCCATTCTTCTGCTGTAATTATTGAGAAATACCCAATGGGCATTCACTAATCGGATATTCCACCCTTCAAATTGATTTCACCACAGTCCAATTAAGTTTCAGATGTAAAAGCCAAACGTAATCCCGTCCACTTCAAAGATCGTTGAAGTACTATTAAATTGTAGAAAATATTTTGTAAAGGATGGCTACTGTGCAACAGCATCAGCAACAGCAGCAATCAACTACCCAGCTTGAGTTCCACCAGGCGATGGCTGATTTTAAAACAATGTTTCCGGAAATGGATGATGATGTGATTGAGGTGGGGGCTTAAGAGATTATTATTATATTGTTATTATGTTCTTTTATATAACATTTTATTCTAATAATACTTTGCACATGAATCAATGTCAGTGTGAAATGCTTCATTTTTAACTTTCACTTTATTTCTTCGGTCACTGTGACCTAAGCTCTATAGTAAATTCTCGTTATCCACGCTTTCATTTATCCGCTGTTGTCCCCTAGTTTTTTCTTCTTTTGTTTTGATATGTGTAGGTGCATACTTATTGATGTATGTAAATTATGGATAATAATTATAACTAATATATAACTTGTATGTATATTGTTCTCCTGTGTGGAATAAACTTTATTTATGTTACTATACATTATATCTTCTTATTGAAAGTACATTATTGATTAGTTCATATATAACATTGACGACAAAGTGTCTGTCTGATCGGGACTTGACATTTAAGGGGTTTCTTATTATCTGCAGGTTTTGTTATCCACTGTGAAATTTACCATGCGTTATTAGCAAGCCTTGAAAAGTGCACTACCGGTAGTTTCTGGATTTTTGCTTTTTTCTTTAAGTGTCAATATCGCCCTAGTGTGTTAAGTTAGTAAGTAGATATCAATGCCACTTCATGATAGAGTCATCAGGTTTCTGTCTCAGTTTTCCATTTTTTATTTATTTATTTTTTTGTTGAGTGATAATCAAATGGTACAAAGGCTTTCATTAATTTAATTATTTTCTTAATTAGTGGCTTTTGGTAATTAGATAGTGGTTTTTGTTTTTCTAGTTGTAATGTTGAGCAATTTATTTTATTGCTTTGCACTTGGTGAATTCCCACATTTTTTTATACTTACGCATGACAGTGAGAAATGTTTGATCTTTAATTTACACTTTTTTTTTTCTGGGGTCACTGGTGACCAGTCTTCAACTGCAACATAAATGATCTTTTGTGGAATTGACCCTTCTTTATTTGCAAGCCTCGAAAATTGCACTACCTTTAAGGTAGTTTAGCACTTTCCAAAGTTCCTCTTTGCTTATTTTTGTAGGTATCAATATCGCCTTTCTGAAGAGGACTGTTTCCTTATCAACAATTTGTAGTCACAAAGGACATATTTTGATGTCTGCCACTTCATGACAAAGTCGACACGTTTCTGTCTTTTTTCAATTTTTTTGAAGTGATGATTAAATGGGCAATGAAAAAAAAAAGTCCAGTATAAAGGCCTATTATTTTTGCGTAATTCTTACCTATTGAGGTAGAGATAGATTTTGGTTTTCTTGGTTGAGATTCATCCAGTTTTTATGCCTATGGATAAATGACTGAGAAATGTTTGATTTTACCTCTATTTTGATAGAATGTGAGATAAAACCAGCCAGACCAACATGACTGTAAAGACCAATCTTATTTTTACGAGAGTTCAACTATGAGGTTATATGAACCCTTGGGGTGCTGGTGTTTTTGAACAAAAGCCCATTTATACGTATGTCAGGTTTGAATTGTGGAACACTGGAATCAAACGAATAATAATAATAAGAAGAAGAATATTAAGAATATTTAAGTATGAGTGTGAATGTATACTTCTAATTTCTATGTTTTGGGGACTGAAAAGTTTTTGATTTTCCCCTAATTTTGATAGGCAGGATACCAAGACTGACCCCTGGCTGGTAGGTGATTCTCACAGATCATTGTGAAAAGTCTCACCCTAACAAATATATTCATAAATTCAAAATTTCACTGAATAATATAGTTTTTTTTCCTTGTAGGCTGTGCTGAGATCCAACCAAGGCGCTGTTGACACAACAATAGACCAGCTTTTGGCCATGAGTTCTGATAATGAAAATGAAAAAATTCGAAACGAAATTGTAGAAACGACGGCATTATCTGACCATGATGAACCAGATGGAGCAGGAGTGTAAGCATTTTCTTTATTTATGACAAATATTTTTAAAAAATTGCATTTTGAATAATTTGCAATTCTTGCTCTTTCCAAGTTTTATGCCAGTAAAATTATCTTTGGTGTTGCTTTCAATTATTAATTTACAAATTAACTGCATCAACTACAATAAATTGAAATTTTTATATTATACTTAAGCCAAATAGGAAATATTTAATTTGTTCATTTCACTTAACCAATTATCCTTAACAAATAATATTTTGTAGCTTTGCAATATTTGGTTTATTTCTCCCACTTACCACTACTGCTTAAAACATTTGTCTGGCAGGGTCTCTGATATTAAAGAAACACTCAGGATGGTTAAAGGCTGGAATCCTCCCCTCTTGATTCCACTCCCACACGACTTCCTGCGTCTCTCACATGACACTAAACAGGTCAGTAATTGCCCTTTTGAACTCTCCCTCACCCTAAAGTAGTCAGTAGTTGTTAAATCAATTCACCCTGACTTTGTTTTTCGACATTCATTTTGTAAATGGTGTAAAATGTGGTTTGCCGCTCTTTGGAATAAAATCAGGACTAGGAGACGGTGGATAAAACGAGAAGAAAGAAGGCTCAAGGCAGAATTCTTTTTTGCCAAAGTGGGTAGATGTTTCTAATAAGATTCTTATGAAATACAAGAATCGAACATTGAAAGGTCAAAACGATTACATTGGCTTCTTTCAATTTGCTAACCGTTAAAAAGAGATTTACAGATAAATTTGAGTTGAATAATATTTTCATCTTGTGTTGTTTTTCTATGCAATCTTAAAATAATCAAAAGAGTCAAACCAACATATTAAAATCAGACTATGACTCAGTTGATAGAACCTAATTTAGTACGTAAAATAGCCTGGGTACTTAAAATTAAAATGTTGTTTTATTGTTTATGAAAGTAATAAAAATTTAATGACACAAGAGTTGCATCACCTGCAGTGATAAGTAAATAAATTGGGCAATCGGCAGAACTTTCATTCAATTTTGGTAGGTAAATAAAAAAATCACAGTCATTCAACTTATTTTTATTCAAAATCATATAAAATGGACAAATATTAAATTTAAATAAAACAATATTTACAGAGAAATTCAAATTTTGGTGGTTTTCGCAAAATAACTATAAAAAATTACAATTGAATAAATGATTTATAAGGTCTTCGTGAGCCGGCGAATGAGCCAGTGAGGAATTTGAATCAAAAGTGAATGAAGTGGGGATAAAGATTGAAAACTATAAAGAGGTTGATGCAGACCATGTGTCCACTGCACCCAGGAGGACATGCTGATGACATATGATGGAAACCTAACAGTACGCAGTCGACATGTTAAACTTGTCTTCAACAAACACAACAAAATTTATTAATTGAATAAAAGATCATTTTTCTGAGTGGCCAGCGTGACTCTAGGCTCTAGACCCCGTGGTCATCAGTTCGATTCTCACCATTGCCCTGGCCCTTTTTTTCGCTCACCCTAACTCCAAAAAACGATTATACATTGCATATGAGATTTACGTTCCTTGACTATATGCAAAGGCCATTACAAAAATGAATAAACATAGTTTTTCTTCTAAATGATGTCTTGTACTTTTTGTATAATTAACAGTCTAAAATTTGTGATAATACTGGTATAATTTAGATGGAAGCTGACATAGAGGACGAACGAATAGCCATGTTACTTCAAAATGAAGAATTCATGACTGAGCTAAGATGGAACAAGGATTTCCTTACAACGCTAGAAAATGGTAATAAAACGGAGATACATATTGATAAAAGGATATTTAATGATATGATTAACTTCACAGATAGCCCTCCTGAGGAACGATTAGCAAGCTTTCCTGGACGCATGGGTGAAGATGATCTGTTTAAAGAAAGACTGAGGAATATGGGAAAAGGTTTGTATTTTCAACTTAAAACAATTTTGTTGTTTAATATCGTCAGCAATATTTCTTCAACTTTACAACATAATACAGTTTTAATTTATTTTACTACTGTTAAAAGTGTACAATTTTAAAAAGAAATCTTTAGTTAGTAAAAAGTAAAGTAAGCAGGTACAGATCGCCAATCCAATATCTATTTATTGGAATATAAATATTTTTAATTGTATACAGATCTTTGTACCTTTTTTATGTGATATGTGTTATTTATTTGAATAAATGTATGTATTAGCATGAATGGAGGGCTAATCCCCAATTACCACAAGGAATATCATACTCTGGGGTAGTGTGAATAAATGTGTGAATGTAATTTACTAGCATGAATGTGGGGGGCCTTATTCCAATTACCCTGACGAATATCGAGTATTCTGGGGTAGAGTGAATGCTTTACCTAATTTTTGTGAATGTGTTTGTTATTTGTGTTTTTATCCACAATTGTTATCCTGAGGTACAGAGAAGTAAGCTCTAAGATAAAGAAAAGAGAGTTGGTCTAATATAAAAATATTTTCTACTAGTGTCAAAGAAGAAATTTTCCCAGTTGGCGAGAGTGTTCACTGGAAGAAAGAAAAGAACACCTACAGCAAAGGCGATTTTGAATCAAGGAACTACACCCTCTAAAGATAATCTTTTGCTTAAAGAAGATTTAGATGGTGAAGGATACTAGAATGAAAAAACTTTATAACTAACTTTGTTATGACTGTTACTAGTCCTCTTATCTATTAATATTGATTTTTACAATAATAAAAAAAATGTTCATAGGTGAAAATAAATAACTAAGCATAAGAAAAGCATTATTTGATATCACTAGTAGTTTTGTAACTGTTAAAAAGTAGTTTGATTTAAAAGGTATTTTTAGTATAATGCTTCAATGTACTAAAATTTGCTAGTTAATACATCAATTTTAAAGTTTGATTTATCATTTAAACAATATTAAAGATTGTGATTTTTCTATCGTGATTGTTGTCACCTCACTATTGTACACACTCAAGTCTCAGTGATAACTAGAATTAAAATTTTTCATATGGCAGTCAATATTGTGATTTCTCCAAATTAGTAGTAAATAGATTGTTGTATTTAAAAATTTCCTAAGAAAATCCATTTTATAGACACAATAATAGGTTCATTACCTGTCAGGAGAAATACATTAAGCCATATCATTTGTACAAATAAAATAACAACCTGTTTTACTTTTATAATTACTTTCATAAGACTGTAAACACGTTTTGTGCAAGCAAACTTTCCAGTTTAGTTACCTTGTTATATGCCAAAGATAAATGTTAACCAAAAAGCATTCCAATTAAATTTAAAAAAATAATATACATAACTATATAACTATCAGTGATTATTAAATTACGGTAATTCTCGTATAGTTATTATATCTTAAGAGTTGCTTTTTTAAAATGTATTTTTGTTAAACAAATGATTAATTATTGATTTTGAGTATTTTTTTCCTTTGTTAATGGGAAACTTGTATTTATTAAATTCTTGTTAAAATAAAATGTTGATTGACTTTTAGTTTATTAAAAAATATATATATATAATTACAACTGTGTAATACAAATATAAAATTTAAATATAATTCATGGGAAAACTGCTTTGAATTTTTTTAACTTTGGATTAAATAACATTGTTATTTTTTAAATGTGATTCACAATGTTAATTCTTGCAATATATTATTAAGCAGAAAAAATTCTTATCAGAGAATCACAATTTTAAAATGCTAAACTATTCACTCTTGAAACATTCAGTTGTATAGAAATAATGTTATTCCTATTATTAGAATAAAAATGGTTTGTTTTATTTATATTTAAATAAATGTTATTGCCTTGTTAAAAAATAAAATTTATTGAACCATTATTTAAAAAGTTTATAAAGGATTATGTTTACATGAATGACAATTTAGTTTTATACATACACATCCCTCTGTCTCCGTTGTCCTATTATGATATCAGACTGTGATTTGTAACTCTTCATTTCCATATCTACTGGACTATACTTGTGACTGATCATCGGATTGCTTGGCGCATGATATTCTGAAGGGATCGCTGAATAATTGTTGATGGTTTTTGTCCTCGGCACGAATACAGGGTATTTACGTGTAGTATGGCAGCACAGGGACCAAATACATTGCAATATTTTGATTACCAAAAAGATTAGAATTGAGAACACAATGGAGAGTGCAATACACAGAATGATATGATGCTTCTCAAGCTTAATAATATCATTCCAAATGTCTTTGGCCCACAATTCAAAATTCTGCGCACTGTCGTTAAACCACTTGGCAACTGAAACCATTATGCGTATTAATGCTTTCAAGAATACACATAGATTGAATTTTAGTCACTATTACTACTTCAAATACAGTCTTGTATCAAAGGCTGATATCATTGTATTGTTAGCAATCATGGATAATGATAAGATAGCGGTCAATTGGTATACAGATAGTTAAGTATGTACTTAAGGATATTGTTTAAATTTAAAACAAAAATTAATCAATTAAAAATCATTCAATTATTTGTAATTTTGCACGGTTATTTAATTTATGAAAATGAAATGACAAAATTTATTTTCTGTTCAGAAAGGGCAGAATAATTTTTGATAGCCGTGCTACTAAAAAAATTTGTTTTCAATAATTGAAAAGGATTGTAGTCGAGAGAAAAAAGTCAGTGTCACGAGCGGGATTCGAACCCACAACCTTCGGCTAGATATGCCGCTACTACTACCACTTGAGGTAGCTCAATCCTGCTTGTGACACTGACTTTTTTTATCTCGACTAAATTCCTTAATTAATTGAAAGATATTAATTGGTCAAGCGGACCACGAAAATTAGTGAATTTAATAATTGAAAAGCATTTCTAGTGTACTAGAACTACTAGTGTGCAACAGTTCTAGTGAGTGAGTAATACCACAAGTAACACAATAACTATTAAGTAATAGAATTAATTTAAAACTTTTTTACGATGAAATGGGGAGGTGTAGTAAGATTTTTTATAATTGTCATAAAATGATCGTGCACCAACATTGACTTAACACATTATCTAATTTGCATATTATATTTATTTTATCTTGAGTTTTTTGGAGACAGGGGTCAGACCTTGGTCTTATCTGTCCACCATCAGCCCTCTCACATTTCACTCTAATAAATACATTAACTCTCAATCCTGTTTCCTCCAACAATTAAAAAAGGGAACTCAAATACTAGCTGCATTGATCTGTGATCACACTAATAAATACAAATATATGTACTTTTTAAATTTTATGATATTTAAATAAATTATTTACAGAAAAAAAAGAGCAGGGTTTTGTGTTAAAAAGGGGAAAACTTAATGATAACACAGTGTTTTGGTGTTGCCTTATCAGCTTTTGGATTTTGTGATTTACCTTCCTTATTCATCAGATTGTAGCTTCCTCTATTCAAATTAAAATTAGCAGTGTAAGGAAAAACAAGTAAATATTGTCTATTTAAAGTAAGTTATAAAGTAAAATTCTGTGTCAACTATTAGCTCTTTTATAATTATTAATTAAAATTTTAATTATACAAATTCAAAAGGCTAGTTTAAACACCAAACTATTGACCTTGGACTATTTATACATTTGCTTTGTTAATTTTTTACTTCTCTAAATTAAGATGACAGAATGAAGTAATTTACATCTGTTTGCTGAAAATTTTGAGTTTTAAAAACAGTGACAAATAATGATAGTTCTACTTTGAAAACGAGCCATCGAATAGTATCATCCACATGATTTTCCTTCTCCGACAGTTTCCTTTTAGACAGCTTCTAGTTAATATTAATTTCAACACTCAAGTTCAAAGATGGTGTAATTGTAGTGAAAAGTTATTTAAGGTAACTAACTGTGCTTTTGATCGATGTGTATTGAGAGTCTGAAGAGTAAATTTCTGTTTTAATAGCATTGCTATCTCGTGTTGGGTATACCAGAAGGATCGGACCAAGAAATGGTGAGGCAAGCTTTCCTGGATTTGGTGAAGCGTTACCATCCTGATAGCAAAAGTCCAGAAGCCGATCCCATAAAATTCCAACAGGTGATTTTTGATTTCATTAAATTTACAATAAATTAATTTGTATTGAGAAAATTATTAGAAATTATTTTCTCATTTTTACTTAGAAATTATGGTCTACCCTATTTTTAGTATGTATATTTATTTCAGATAGAAACAGCATACAGAACCCTCCAAGATCATTATGCTCGTAAAAGATTTAATAAAGACGAATGTGAAGGAGAATATGGCCTTTATTACAAGGAGAAAGATGTCGAAGAACATGATATTCAAGTAAAATATATTTTTGAAAAACATGTTCATAGTTAAAATAATTATTATTTGGAGATCGTGAGATGCGGTCTGGTGTGAAATAGGTTTAGAAAAACATTTTCCTTATCGTGGCACGATCTCCAACATTAACTAACAGTCACTGAACATCAAAGGTTAAAATAATAATTTCATTTAACTTTCAAATATTGATTAGCATACAGCACCACAGCACAGACAGTATTTAAGCTATGGGGGCTATGGATCAGGAACGCCGTCACAACGTCAGCGCCAATTTACACAGTTTAAAGTGAACAAAGCTATGGAAAATGTGACCGAATATAGGATTAAAAAGCTTAATGATAAATATTCACAGGATTTGATAGCAAAAGAAAGTTTGAACAAGAAAAAAATCAAAGATGTTAGAACTGGGTAAGTTATTTTTAATAATGGATGCACATATAAAGATCCAATCAAAGGTGCACTGAATTAGTTAAAGTGTTAGAGATTTCAGGAGGAAATTAAATTATTATTGTTTCCTATAATTTTGGTCTGCTATTCTCGCTGGTTGGTGGTATGACACATTTGCATTTTACTATTTTCAGTGGTGGTTTTGGGTGTTATGAGAATATGGCAATCCTGGCCATGAGTTCTACGAAGTCCATGAGTTCTCTTACTTAAATTGTAGAAGTTTTCAATTAAAATTACTTACAACATTACTAACATTTAGACCCTTCTCACACAGGGATACACAAGTCTCTGAGTAACTGAGATACTTTGCAACGAAGAGACCTGTTGTAATCAGGTGGTTTTAGACTCAGACGTTGTGGATACTAGGGAAGCTGACATGTTTCTGACATGCTTTCAGTCTCTCAATTGCATTCAAACCATTGGTGTATGCAATAAATTAACAAGTGTTCAATTTAAAATTTGTGGCAGATGTGGAAATATTTCCGGTATTACACACTTAAAAGTTGAAAGGAATAACCTACAATTTATAGTATTTTCAGTGTAAGGATGTGCCTACAACTTTCTCGCTTTTCTTGTTCTGTACCAGGAATACTGAATTGATATCACACTACTAGACATTGTATAGGGATACTCTATTATTTACTTCACCAACATTAATTTTCTATTCAAACCGCATGCAACTTGCAACATGGGCTATTCAAGTCGTGTATGAATATGAAGGGCTACTCCAGTTGTACAGTCACCCAGTCTACGGGTTGTCATCCTGCTGGAGACAATAGATGTACATATCTATGAGATCATTAGACTAACCACTGATAACTGCAAAATGTATATGACAGCATGACCAGAAAGGACCAGGAAACACAGGCAACAGACACTATTGGTGCATCCCTGATGTGGTCTTGCAATCAAAACTAATTGGATTAACTTTTATTAGATTAATATTACATGGCATTTTAGGTTTGGTTGATTTTTGTAAGGTTTGGTATGGACCGTTTGGTTGAGGACCTTATTCAGGAATCGATGACCCGCGGTGAATTTGACAATTTGAGCGGTGCTGGAAAACCGTTAAAAGGCTTACACTCATCTCACAATCCTTATGTCGATTTTGTCACGCATAAAATGAACCAGGTTTGCCACACATTTTAATATTATTGTCAGTTATTTTAATTATTTTTTTTTTTTGTTAAAGGTTTTGATTGATAACGGATTCACCCCGCAATGGATTACTCTTCAAAAGGATATTAGAGAAGAGTTGTACAAGTTGAAGGAATCACTTTTTAAAGTTAGAGGAAAAATAGGCCCTGTACCTTTAGATAAAAGTGAAGAAGATTATTGGAATGATGAGGTCAACAAGTATGAAGACACTGTGAAGGTTTTGAATAGTAAAATTGGTGGGTATTATTTTTATTCTAATTTTAAATATTTTAGGGTCAGTAAAAAATTGTGAATTTCAATAGAAAAAATAAATTTATATTATATTTGCTTTAAACGTTAAATCATGGAATTAGCTCAGCCTTGACTGCACTGATCAGCTTTGCATCATCTGGTGTCCCTTTTGATTTGATCCCCATATTTTAAAAACTCCATACTTTTTTTAGGCTGCTCTCACACTGGAACTTATTTTTATTAATCTCTTTTGGCCAACTTCACACAAACTTTTCCAACTTAGGGAATGTAATTGATTGCAACTGTGCTTGCAGGTTTGACAAAAATCACATAAATTATTTATATTTCTTCTTAAAAAAAAAAAAAAAAAAAAAAAAAAAATTCACATTCAACTGTAGTATTTTTTGGGTCTGTTCTTCTCTCACAACTATATTTAGGAGAAAATGAAATGGGCATAATAACCATGCACCCAGCCAGAAAAAGTAATTCTTGGATTCAATAAATTGCTTTTGAAATATCAAAAAAATCCAATCAAGAAATTGCTTTTAAAATACCAAAAAATCATTCCAATCAACAAATTGTCTGTAAAATACCAAAAAACCTTGAAAATCGTTCAAGTCAAAAAATTGCTTTTAAAATACCCAAAAAACATTCCAAATTCATGCCTAACACGAAAACAACCACTACTAAATGACAAATGGCTGTGACAAGTTGGTTCCATTGTGAGAGCTCGTCAGGCAAGTAAATTTTCCTTAGTAGCAGTCAGTTCCAGCGTGGGCCCAATTTTATCGTACTAGTGATTTCTTCCCAGCTTAAACTCACTAATAAATGAAATCAACAACAAATTCAAGAAATTTAGCTTTTTTTAACCCACCCTCTTACCATTTAATATGTCAAAGTTTATGTTGTTTATATAATTACAGATACCTACAATCTAGTTGTACCAATTCTTAATAAGCAAATGTTTCATGTCAAATTGTCTGATGAAGCGCATAAAATATTAACAGAAGGAACTCCTGGGAAAAGATCCTCTGGAAAGAAAGCAGTTCCGTATAAGGAGGAAAAGCAAAATGACAATACTCATGTATTAGATCTTCTAAGTGCAATATTTGAAAAAAAGTGAAATACAAATGTGAATTTTATGTTTTGGGATCATAACTGTATGTATTTGTAATGTGGCTTCATGATGAAAAATTGATCAAATCATAACTTGTGATTGCTAAATTAAAGCTGGATTATAAGATGAACAATATTTGACATTTGATGTAGAGCACATATTAAAAAGTTGTACATAAAACATTTTGTATTTATTTTTATTCTAAAAACAATCCCTTATGTCATATATGTATATACAATTTTTTTTTGTGGGGAATTTTTTGTACACATTTACTTAAATTGAAAATTATTTTAGTTAAATAATAATACTTTTTATGTAAATAGCTTCTAATAATGAGTTTGTAATTATATGTCTAATTTATTGTAATATTTTATATATAATGATTATTTGGAGATGCGGTCTTGTGTGAGGGTGAGAAAAACATTTTCTTTATTGTGCCAATGTTTCGATATTTATTTAAATCATTTTCAGGGCTCAAAGTGTTTTCTGAGTAGATGTGTCACGGTTGTGTCGTGTTGTGAGTGTGCAACACAACTGTGATACATCTACATAGAAAACACACTTTGAGCCTTGAAAATGATCTAAATAAAGATTGAAATGTTGCACAAAAAAGAAATATTTTTCTAAACCTACATCACACAAGATGCATATTTTATGAAATTTAAACTTTACTGCTTCAAATAATGAGAAAAACTTGTCGAAGTAGGTGCATTACAAAATTAAATTTGGAGAGCAAAATAATCATAAAACAATTTGAAAAACAAAAAAGGTTTTATGAAAATTGGAATCTAGGTGCTGTTATTGGTTGCATAACTCTTGAGATACAACCACCAGTGGAAATGCTAATTTAGAAGAAAGGTAAAACAAATATTTTCCTGTTTTATAATTATTATTAAGGTCATTTATGAAAAAAATGTAGCTCTAGAGGGTCGACAGCATTTCATGCTCCTGCATCAAACACTATTCATGTTAAGCCAACACAATAATTCATTAAATATAAATAATGTAAATTCTAGCAATTATGACTGTTTAATTTCCTTTCAGTTTATATTTTCCCCTACAGAAAATAATAAATTGTTTCAATTTTCTTTTGCTTAATAGAATTTTAGGGCATAAATGAATGAAAATACCAGGAGAATAAATCTATTTATATACAATCAGAATATTTAAGCTAAAAATATATCACTCTTGATTGATTTCTATATACAAAAATTTGGAACAATTGTTACATTCAAATGTAAACACAACATTTGGAATATTAAAAACATTGTCAATTTAAAATGCTAATTTATTGCATATAACTGTTTTATAAAATAATAAATTTTCCTTATAATAGGCAATGTCTATAAACTAAATCTTGTACTTTGTACATGATATTTTACACATATTTAAACTTACATCCTTTAAGCTTAAATTGGAGGAGACCAGGTATAACAATTTTATCAATACATTTATGTTGTTGTTATTATTTTTTTAGTTGTAGTAGTGTTGACAAAAAAAGAGACATCAACACTACACCAATTTAGGAACAAAATCATACTATTATCAATAATGTTACGCTCATTTTATGTACACTTATTGCACATAATAATATTTTTTACATTGATGAAAGTCATAGTTATTCTTGTCCATTGGCCATAAATACCCAAACTGAGTACAAACATAAAAAAATATGTATAGCTTTTGAAAAATTTGAATTAAAAATAAATTTAGAATTGATATTTAAATGTAAAAATATTTAGCTGATACAGTAAATAAAGACTAGTTTGCATTCAAATGTAAAACTACTATGTGCAAAGTAAAAGAGATGACTTCAGAAACAGAAAAAAAAAAATTACAGCCACATCGTATCACGTTCTTGCAAGCACACTGCTGTAATTGGCATGACATAAAATAATAAAATAATTATTACTGTCAATGTTTATGATAATCGTCACATAAAAATTAAGTGCAATCATAATTTAACGATTAGCATCTCGAATAATGTGTTTGTTAGCATTTTCATTTTGTTACCGAGTTCATTTCGTCTGCTGGGGCGGTTCCGTACTGAAGTATGGTGCTGTTTCACTGTTGAGAAGTGTGTGGCAGACTTGGCAAACCCTCGATTCCCTTTGATTCGGGCCGCTTGTGACTTTGTGGTTGAGACAGTTGATACAGAAAATTCTACCACAGTGTCGACAGTTTATCTAAAATACAAAAAATACCATTTAAAAGGAAATAAGCCTGTTGAGGGAAAATAATATACTCACTTTTTTCTTAGACACTAGTTTAAAAGGTTGCTCACAACCCCTACATGATAATACATCCTCTTCATGTTCCCACCTCAGCTACGATTCAGAATTAGAGATTAAACTGAGAAATTTTTCTAATGTTCAAAGTACTTACTACATTATTTTGCCCCCTAAGACGCTCCAGTTCTTTTTGTAAACTCTGAGACAGCATGACAAAGTCCTTCTGGACAGCTTCCCCATTCTCGAGGCCTGTTTGTAACGAGGCTAGTCTATTTCTCAATTCGCTCTCGCTCTGTTCTAACTTTTTCTGAAAATGCATAAATTGTTATTGGGCCTATATAGTTTTATACTAGCAATAAAACACAGATGTCATAAAGTGATGTGGCAGTAATGATGCATTCTGTTCAACAAATAAGTATACAAACCAAGACAGAAATTTGAATCATCGAAGGACATTCATCTGACACCACTCTTATTTTGCACGAAATTGCACATATTGGCTTTATTATTTCACTAAATTTTTACAGTTTACCGCGCAAAATTGCATTTTTAATTTTTTTTTAATGTTTATTATTTGTTTTATGCAATAAATAATACAAAATTAAAAATACATAATTTTTATGGGTTAACAGTATTGAGTAAATGAACTGAAGGTAAAATATTTTTTGTAAAGTGCTTTGTCGAAGTTTTCAACTTCAGATGCCTAGAATTTTCCAAAAAATTGTTTTATGTATAAATACGCAAAGGGTAGAACAAAGCATTGGTGTATGTCAAAATAAAACAATTTTTTTGAAAATTCTAGGCATCTGAAGTTGAAAACTTCGACAAAGCACTTTATAATTTATAAGTAAAAATTTATGCGTATATTTCTCACTTATCACTTCTCAGTCTTTAGTTTGGTAACAAAGCAGAACCATGTAAAAAAATAATAAAGCATGAGTTCTTAAAAGCTAAAGTACAAAAGTGATGGCTAAGGGTTACGAGGAACTGAAAACAGATTGCAAAATTGTTTTTAAAGAAAATAGCAGGTTTTGTCTATTTTGAAACATATTCTAGGTAACAGGAGGAGAAAAAACTTAGTAATATATGTGGTGTATGTGTGTGAAATACAATGAAAAATGAATTTATTGTACTTTAGTGTCATTAATTTTTTGTTATTGATGAATTAATTCTATATTAAATTGTTTATTGCCTATTTTTTCTTCTGTGTATAGTTTATGAACTTTCAAACTTATTTTATTAACATTATCTAGTTGCATATTTTTAAATTTAATTATAAAAATTAGTTGTGTTGTATACTTGTACATTTTGAGTTTAAAATTTGAGTATAATCAATTGATGATCACATCATAAACAATGTTTTTAGAAAAGAATAACAACAATAATTAATTTTATAAAATCATAAACAATGTTTACAACAACAATTAATTTTATTTGAAAATAAAAATGTTACTATGTTAAATGGGAGTTTTGAGCTTTATTACATTTTCTTGCACATTTTGAGGTTTTTATTGCAAGTTTTAAAGGTTTTAACTGCAGGGCAATCCAGCCTTCACATATTTATATTATATATCAATTAAATTAATAGTATGTTAACCTCCAACCATAAAAAAAGATAATATTCTAAATTATTACCTTATCTTCTTCAAGTTTAGCAACTTGCATGTTGAGAGATTCATTAAAACCCTCGAGTAAATTTTTGTCGCGGATAGCTTTTTCCAACAAATGGTTTTCTTTTTGTATTTCCCTTTGCTTTCGCTCCAAGTCTTTTCTGTGAAGAAAATATTAAATTGGAAAAATTGATTTGATTAGAGAATAAGACAAAAACAAAAAAAACTTACTGCAATTCTAAAATAGTTATTTCCTGATGTTTTTGCTTATCCTCTGAGGCTTTGTAAAGGCATTCCCATGTCTGAAGATTCTCCTCGCATCTCTCTTGACCAACCCTTGCTTGTATTAATTGTTCTCTTTGTTCCAACCACATTTCTTGTAGTTTCTAAAAATGAATTACTTAGTTTTCACATCATTTTATTTCTGTTTTATTTCAATGTTAAGTACCTCAACATTATCTGGAAGATTAATTTTTTCAATTTGCAACTCGGTAGCTGAAGCATTTCGTTTACCTACAAGATTTTCATTTTCTATTTGTAATCTGTAAAAAATGGATGAACATGAAAATGTAAAACAAAAATAATAAAATAAGATTTATATTGCTTCTAATTAAATATAATAACATTATTTTTTCTCCACTTTGTGTATTGAAAATGTTATAAATAGAACTTGGTCCCTTGCAATTGCGTCCTTTTTTTTTCTTTTTTTTAAGCTACTATGAACATCGTGAGATCAAGTTATTTATCCATATCCAGTCGGACGGCGTGTTTTAATCAAGTTTAGATTCCATGAAATTGCACATTTTGAGATTTTCTGGTATAAATAAAACTGAATTTTTGCATTTTGAAAAAATAAAACAAGAACAACTTATGTATGTACAGGAAAAGGAATTGAACAAAGATTAAAAAAAAACTCAAATCAATAAATTGATCAGTAATAGCAAAAAATAATTCTTAAAGTTCCTCATCAGTTTTGTCAAAAAACCATTATGAACTGTCAACTTCCTCCTGAAGTCACTGGGGAATTTGGCCAAAAGCTGCTTTATTTTACTGCGACAACTTTTTAAAATTTAAAGAATTAATATTCCAGATTGATTACAATGCACAATCTGTAATTAAAGTAAAATCGATTTTGGCCAGTTCATCAATTTTGTCCGACTTGGCTTTTGAAGTCACATATAAGAAATTTGCCGATTGCCATTAAAAAACTCAAGGAGACAAATCTTACTTTAAGCGACCACATAAAAATCATTGGAGAAGGTTAAAAACGAGAAAGAAATTACAATGAAATTAAATATATATATATATATGTGATATAGCGTGTGTCTTCTTCTTTTTTTGTTGGGCCCAACCCTGATTTCGGAAAACCGAAATCAAGGTCCCAGAGGTTTTTACGATCGGACCTGAATACGATAATTTAATTTATCGATCAGGCACCTTTTATATTTCATTTAAACCAAAGTAAATACGACACCAAATGTTTTTTAAATTTGAATCTTTAATTACAATTTAATATTTTCACATAAAATGACAATATATTTAATTAATTATTATTTTTAATTTAAAGAATCCTTTTATACAATAACAAACCTATCTTAAATCTACAAACCTTAATTTTAAAATGTTATTTGATTCTCGGTTGAAAGATTATTATTATTATTATTATTAAAATTTTGACCTTCAAATTAGTAAATACAATTAAAATATTAACAACTTTTAAAATGAAATATTATTTCTTTTACTCTTCTTTATAAAAATATTTATCCTTTCAAAATTAAATTACAATTATTATTTTTTATTTTGACGTCAAAGTAATAAAATTAACTTACTTGAATAGTGTGCACACCAAAATTTTATTTTTTACCAAAAATATCTGTTAACCCACACAAGCCAGAAAGGGATCTGTTCTAGGACTTGAAAAAAATAGCCCTTTCTTGGCCCCTACTCCTATCACTGTTTGAGTGTGTGGAGGGGCAATGGCGGTTCATTTAAATCTGAATGTGACATATATATATATAAATTTGTAATGTTTAGTGACTGATTTGTAATGATTATTTAGAGATCGTGAGATGCGGTCTGGTGAGATCTAGGTTTACAAAAATATTTTCTTAATTATGCCAATGTTTCGATCTTTATTGAGATCATCTTCGGGGCCTGGGATTTATAAACATTGCTTATATTATACAAATACATATAAAATATGACCGAATTTATACAATTAATTAGTCTACCGATATAGAAATTTTAGGTTTAATCAAAATATTTGTACTCACTAAAAGTGTGTTTTCTGTGTAGATGTGTCAAAACAGTCACAACAGTGACACATCTGGCATCTTGGCATGACAAAGAAAATGTTTTTCTAAACCTACATCACACCAGACCGCATCTCACGATCTCTAAGTAATAATAGATAAATTCAAAGGAGTTCGAAGGCCAAAAATTACTAAGTTGAAAAAAAAAAAAAAAAATTGCCCTGTAATGAGTGCAGAAGAGGAGTGTTAATTTTCTAAATTGAATTTTAAGCAGCAGGAGATTATGTTTCATAAAAAAGAAATTAGATATGAGTTGTATCTGAATTTTCTTTCTTAAGTTGTTGTTCATTCAATTGGTGGTCAGACTAATTAAACACATGGAAACAATAACAAAAGTTAGTTTTTGTACATTGTATATATTTTGGGAATCCTTGTCCCTTTTTCAACTTTCTAGGCTTGTGAAAGGTTATCGCTGAAGAGGGGGCAAGGAGTCTCGAAATGTATGCAATGAATAAAAATTAAACGATTGTTATTGTTTCTATGTGCTTAACTAGTCTGACTACCAATTAAATATGTATTATTTCTGTATTATGTATTAACATATAATTTTATAATATTTTAATTCAATTTTTTTGTGAGCATAAAAGTAATTTTGATTTTTCAATATAAATATATTGTGAAATAAAGTGTTTGATTTTTCAAGAAAAGCTTTTTTACTTAAAATCTAAAATGATCAGTTTTTCAAGTTTTTATTGCACGTTTTCAAATTTTTACTGCATAGAATTCTGAGCTTTAATTTTAAACTTATAGGTAAATACCTTTCAAGTTTTTCTTCTGTACTTTTGCGTTCTTCTATTAGGATTTCAAATTGCCTTTTTAGTTTATCGCTGGTGTTGTTAAAAGTTTTTTTCAGCTCGACAAGTGTTCCTTCTATTGTTTTAACTTCATTTTGCAATTCTGTTACCTGTAATATTTTTGTAATAAAATGCTAATCTGTGTTTGCTTTTCAGAAATAGAATGGATAGTCGAAAATATTATTACCTGTGTTTTGTGTTCCTCCTTGCATTCTGCCCACTTTTCTTCCAACTGTTTTCTAAACACCATTTCTTTCTCTAACTCTTCCCTTGTCTTAGACATCACGGCCATCTGCCTTTCTAATTCACTAGTTTTTATTTGGGCTTGGACCAGTTGAGTTTCATAATTGGAACACATCATACACGCTTAAAATACATATTGCTTTTTGTTACAAAAAAATTACCTGTGATATTGAATTACAGCACATATTTTATTCAGATTTAGTCAAAAATATTTTTGAAGAGATTTCAATATTTATAAAACTATAGAATGATAAATATGCATTAAATACAATTTTTATTATGCGTACAGAACTTACTGTACAATTTTAAAGCAAAAAATGTTATTCAAATTTTTTTTAAAATATACATATGAAATTCGGTTTATAAATATCTTTATTTTATTACAATAAAATGTCTTACTTTTAGGAGCTTCAGAAGGTGACCCCTAAAACATTCATTAGTAAAATGTTTATGAGTACATATTTCAAATGCAATTTTTGTAATAATGGTTTCAAACTTACAATGTCAATTAGTTTGTTTACTTTCTCTTTTGCCATCTGTTCCTCCTAAGTGAAAGTTTGTATTGTACAATTATTTGTTTTTTACAAACAGATAATTTTTCTGACTTTAGAAAAAAAAGAACATTACTCACTTTTGCTAGGTACTTCTGTAACTGATCATCTGTCTCTCTCAGTTTGTTTTTAAGAGCTGTGATTTCCTCTTCCAACGGAACGACTACAGATTTGAGCACCTCGGCATCCTCTTTAGCCTAGACGGCAAACATAGCAAATCAAATTAACTCACACAATGCAACAATAGAGACAAATCATGTCGAATAAAATATGAAATCATCCACCTTCCTCATATTTTCCTCCAAGCTGTCTACTTGCGTGTGCCCTAAATCGGTGGCTCCAAGCTGACTTTTGACTTTTCTAGCAAATGTTGTAAACATTGTTCCAGGATTGCCCAAGCTGATATCACTAACCATGCTAGAGCTACTTTGATTTGCTTTTAGATTAGATAAATCTGATTCCAGCTCTTCGATATGATTCTTCAACTGCTGTATTTCCTCCTCATACCTGCTTGATTCTTCTAGAGTAGCTACAAAAGAGAAACAGGCACATAACAAAGTATCATTTTTATCAGTTGAATGTTAATGAGCTATTTGCATTTAGTCTACGAAGGGGTATACTTCCACTTCTATTTAAGCAACATATGGCTAGATAAGAGTAAATAATCTGGAATGAACAATATTAATTTTTCCAACACTTAAATTGTTAAATAAATGTATATGTAAATGTATTATTATTTTTCAAAATAATATTATTGTGTATAAGTTTATTGTATTTGATTTGTAAAAAACACAAGTTCAAAAAGTCAGAAAATTGCAAAAGTGCAAAGGCTGGATAAGTACCCAGGACCTGTAAATAACAAGCTCTACCAATTGCAATACTTTAAATTAATTCTTCTCAAATAAACATATAAAATTAGGTAATAAAAATTAATACCAACATTTAAGAAGTTGTTGAAGTGATGTTAATTCAGCTTGACAGTTGATTCCCTCTAATTCTTTCGCCTCAAGCTCCAAACCAGCCTCAGTGACTTGCATCCTAGTTAAATCTAATTCTTTCCTTAAAAGATTGACCTCATCTGCAAAAAGAAGTAAATTAAAATAAATTGTAAATTGACAATGAATTTATCATATATTATTAGTTTAATAACAAATGATAAAGGAACATCACAAACTGGTGCTGATATAATAAAATACAACAAACTGCAACCTAAAAAAAAAGAAAAAGAAAAAGTATATACACAATGGTATAAAAGTGCAAAAGCTTAAAACGTGGAGTAGGTCATCTGTCGGATGCAGTTAACAGAGATTGCTTATAAATATTTATCTAAATTTTATCCAAGAATATTAAATTGTGAAACTGACATTTTGATTATTGTAGCTGTGTGTAGGATAGAATACAATGATGATAGTAGGCACTTTTTAAAAGTGCAAATAAACATTTGAAGTTATCATATACACAGTAGGCTCCTTCTTAGGACTAATTTGATGTATACGAGGTAGGTGATGAGGAGGGCTGACTTGAACTTCCCAGCTGAATGTAGGATATGTGACACTCTCTAATGTCCTTTCCAAGTACCCATAGAATCACTTGAAGAAAGTGCCTCCAGGTCCTATTCGCCAGGATATAAGGTCACCATCAGATCTCCCCACTACATGTCTTGCCAGACATCGTTGCTGCAAGCGAAAATGGAGTTAATCTTATACCTTGCAGTGGTGTATGGAACTGTGGGCACATTAGATCGAGGGCAGATCTCACAGTGCAAAAATATGGGGTACTGAGGGAAGCTCATGTAGATACCACACAACTTTTTTTTAAAGCAGTGGGTGTAGTAGTGGAAGCAAGAGGATGCATACCAGAGCATATTAAGAAGATGCTCAGGGAACTAGGGATTAATCAACTCCTAAGAACGCTCCTTGCCCTATCCCTAATGATGCACAGTTCGTCACTCCCCATAGCCTGCACTCATATGGACAGAGAGCGCTTTTTAAACAAAAATACCTGATTGCGACGGATCCTGGCTGGGATGACAGCTCTCGAAATGGACCTATGGTGCAGGAGAGAGTATGTGACCTGCTCCAAAGGATGCAAAAACTGATGAACACTGGAAAGAGGTTTTATTTAAGTCCAAACTAGGAAAAAAATGCTATGTAAGTTTACTGCTTTCTATTCCCAATGATAAATGTCCTAAATATTTACCTAGATAATGTCCTACTTTTTGTATAAATATTTGTTCAAGTCAGATCTGATGAATTGGAAGCAAGAATTAAGAGTTATTTTTATTTTTACATAAAACTTCTTTCGCATGCCACACATCCAATTTATTGTGACATAAATCACACCAATTAATTATTATTATTAATAATAATAATAATGGTGTAAAGATGTAATTTGTCGTAGTGCCAATGGATATTTGAGGTTGTATAGACAGTCCATTCATTATGTAAACTGGCAATGAAAACTTTTCTAAATTTGGGCTATTTATTATATAGATAATATAAAATAGTTCAGGTCAGAGTAATACATGTATAATATTATCATATAATGTATCAATATAGAACATAAAATTATGTTCTAAGGGGATTTAGAATTCAAATTTGGAATAGAATTAAGCTGAGGCATGACTGTTTAATCATGCCGGGCACATCTAGCTACCACCTTTCTCTACATGCCAGAAGCAACAAACAAATTAAAATAATTATACATGCATTAGTATGAAATATTTAGCCATAAATCTCTTGATGGTTGTTCATATATGTTGCCATAGTAAAATCTGAACTTTATTTGATAATTATTCAGAAATCGTGAGATGCGGTCTGGTGTGATGTAGGTTTCAGAAAAACATTTTCTTTATCGTACCAATGTTTCGATCTTTATTGAGATCATCTTCAGGGCTCAAAGTGTTTGTCTTCTGTGTAATTGTGCCATTCTTGCGTGTCGTGTTGAGAGTGCACAATTTCTGAATAATTATCGATTAACGGTAACTAATCACCACACATTTATTTGATAAGTTATAATAATTTGAAAAAAAATTTTTTATTATATTAATATAGTTGCATAAGGTTTCTAATAAAAATGGTTTTGATAGAGTGAGTATATCAATTCAATAGTTGAAAAGGATAGATTCTACTCTCTAATGTTTTGTGAATTGAAATATCTTTTTAAACTACTAATGTTGGGGCAACATTGGCCGCAATGGATGAGGCATTGTCACGGAATTTGTGGATGACTGTTAGGTAAAGTCCCGGGTTCATCAACTTCAACATACTTGCTTACCAGTTTCCCAGGGGTTGACATGTCTTTTGCTGTTACAAATCCCCGTTTATAAAAGAAAAAAACACAAAACAATAAGTTTTGATTTGCACCCAATTTATATTGAAAAAATGTTTTTCTCCCACGAGAGTATTTTGACTGAGATATTAATCCTCTGGGTTCCAGTAATTTTGAAAAAAAAAAAGGCCATTTGAACAATATTGGGTTCAAATTCATGATTGCTGGAATTCAAACCCAGGACCCTTAAAATGATGAGTAATCATGAAAACCACTTGACCATTGTGGCCACTTATTCCTTTATATTATATATTTACATTAAATATATTTTTAATTATACTATGAAAATAGAAATGTAAATGAACAAATGTAACCGCATTAACTCTTCTAGTTACCTAGTATATAGTTGTTTTATGTAATAAATGGTTTTATGTGTATTTATTAATGTGGGAGAGTCAATGGTGGATTACTGAGTATATCATTGATCTACACTTTGATTAGTTGTGAAATTGGAGATTGAAGGTGATGAACCTAGTAGAATGAATGATATAGCCATAAGTTTTTTCCTGAGTATTATACTTCACTTTTGTAATGTATCATGTTAAATAAACACCATTTCAAACATTTATTCATGTAATTAAATATGTATATAATAAGTTTTCATTATATTCGCTTGCATATGTATATTATAATATGTAGCTGTCTGCATCCTTGTGGCAAAACTGGATAAGTAAAAACACAACAATGTTTTGAGGTGTCTAAAAAAGCACATGGCATTTAAAAAAAATTGGATTCAATTTAAATAATAATAATCATTAATTAATGTCAGGCCAAAAGATTTATTGGAATATACACTTATTTCATTTGGCCAAAATTCACCTTATCCAGCATTGCTCTGTGGTTGCAGATATAATAAAAAATTCCTATCCTATGCTTCCAAAAGATCCTAGTCTGCCTATCTTCAATGGCTTTACCTATCAGATACCAATGATTGGCTTGTATGTTCTATTAACTCAACCTGATGATGGTGGGAGGGCAAAATGTGTCTGGAAAAAAACAGCAAGGGTCAGACCAAAACGACCTAGCTGTAGGTTCATTACTCCAAAAGAAATCTTAAATATCATCTAAATTTGGGGTAAAACTACAATAGAGTAAATTCAAATCATACAGGAGGGTTTAAAACGCCCAACTATCTGTTAGGTGATGTGGACAAGGGGTCAAACCACTCTACTATATACTTTTCATACAATTATCAGTTAAAAAACTATGTGCTATACCAGGATTCAAACCCAAAATTGTTACAAATACTGTTGTACCAATTGGCACCATAAATACTGATGTGGCAAATACGGGTGGACGCCCTATCTGCTGGTGTGGCAAATATGAGGTCGCCCTAACTGCTGGTGTGGCAAATACGAGTAGGATGCCATAACTGCTGATGTGGCAAATATGAGTTGGATGCCCTAACTACTAGTGTGGGAAATATGAGTTGGACGTCCTAACCAGTGATGTGACAAATACAGGTAGGATGCCTTAACCGCTAGTCTGGCAAATATGAGTAGGGCACCCTAAACACTGGTGTGGCAAACCTGAGTTGGACACTCTAACCACTTGGCCACAGCGGTCTCTAACAAAACTAAGATATGAATAATGTATGATATCTGCTCTTTCTTTTTTGTTCATTTCAGACCATTCTGGCCTGATTTTCTTGTTACACTGGTTAATTTGAGATGTCACCATTTTCAGAAGTAGATGTTAGGAGGAATAATTATAATAATTAATAATATAATTATAATATTATAATTTATTGTTATACTGAAACATGTCTGACAGACCTAAACAGCAAGGACTGACAGAATGATTAAAAACAGACAAACTATTAGTAGAATACCTATTACTCAAGAGAATATATTATAACTTGGTGCAACTATTTTATTTCCAAAACTACTAATATTAAAAAAAGCACATTTAGTCGTAATATTTAATGTAATTTAGTATTTGTTTTGTTTATTTCTACCACCAAAGGTCAGGCATTTTAATTACAATGTAAAAGAGAAAAAACAGTGAAAACCAAAAAAATGTAATAGTTTCAATATTGAAGACTACCTTCTTTCTGCATGAAAAGATCTTTCAGTTTTGCTCTTTGTGCACCGAATTCTTCTAATGCCGTCTGCTTCTCTGATTTAAGTTCCACTATTTGTGCTAACAGCGCCTCGACTGACAGATCTAAATTTAAAAAGCAAAAAGCATAGATTGCAGGCTTTTATACAATAATACATACAGAATGGAAATAGAAGGAAGAAATAAAGAAGAGAAGGTTGGCAAAGAGGACTTTCACTGTGAATACAAGCATGTCGAAAGGTGTAAATGATCAATTTAAATCGTTCAAGATGTAATCTTTTCCCCTTTCCACAATCGTTTTTGTGTAAGAAACACTGGAAAAGCATGCCAAATTCTAATTGTCTCTCTTACCGATGTTGTTGTCGTTAACGCCTTTTTCGTTCGACGTTTCCATTTTTAAAGGAAAAATACAGCATATAGTGGCAAATTAAGAGACACAACTGCAGTTATTGGACAGAAGAAACCGTTTATAGTTAGTTTCATATTTGTAAATGTTGAAGCTAGTTGTAAACAAGCTGACAAAGCCTAGCGATAAAAATCCAATCATTTTATCTCACTTATAAACACAAATCTTCACATTAATATAGTATAAATTCGTTGACAGATAAGTCAACATTCATTTTATCAACATCAATAAATGAAAAAAATAAAGTAAAAACAAACCAGTCTGTTAAAAAACCAGCTGTTTTTACAATCGATTAAAATCGTCTTGTTACATGCTCGGCTGACATAAAAGGAACTACAATTTGAGTGTTCTTTTTTTGCATAGGCCTCCTTGTTTTAAGAACATCTCAACAATTCACACTCCAATTAATTAATTGAATAATTAAATTGCAAATTAAACAGAAAGACAGTAGTGAAACTGAGGGATCACGTTCAAATAATTAACTAAAAATATCTGTCGGGTTTGGATTATATAACAAACATGGTGAAACAATGCTGAAACACAGCGAAGATTTACGGACCAGTGTTTAATATTCAAACAACAAAAGTCATTGTAACTCTGGCTGTATTTTTATTTTTTTAAAAGAACAAAGCCTTCCGCCTTCCTTTGATTTCCATGCAATCATTAAACATCAAACAACACCTAATTTTATATATATTTTTAACTCATAAATCATTACTTATGAAAAACATGCTGTTAATTAATAATCACGCACTTATGCGTGACTTGTGATTAGGTTTCGCGGTTGAAACAGATGTTACCAGGAACAGGAAAATAGTTAACAACATTGTTATAAGAAAATAAAATTGAAATCGCGGGAAAGAACAAAAACCGGTTTTAATTATTTTTCAGTTCTTAAAAATTGTTTATTATTTAATATGAATAAGACAACGAAAGGAAAACTCCAGGTGAGATGACTTTCTGGCTGTAAAAACAATTTTTTTCAGCATTTCTTATCTTTTTTGAAATACCTGACGGAACGTTTCATAGCCAATTTGTTTTTGTGTGATTATCTTATTATTTATAGTTTTTAAGAGCTGACTTACATATAAGAAGTTAATGTGACCTAAAAACATTTATTTTTTAAGTATTTCCTTTCTTTTTAATAGGTATTGTGTGTGGTCTGTTATTGGACAGCACTCATAGAAGTTAGCACGTTTTTACATGATTATCTTACTATTTATGCTTTTAAGAGCTGACTTACAAATGAGTTGTCAGTTGGATCTGAAAAAAAGATTTATTTTATTAAGAATTTTCGTTCTTTTGAATAGGTATATTCTACATGGCTTTCTACTGGACAGAAC
Organism: Cimex lectularius; assembly: GCF_000648675.2. NCBI lineage: Eukaryota > Metazoa > Arthropoda > Insecta > Hemiptera > Cimicidae > Cimex > Cimex lectularius. The sequence goes on along the minus strand of NW_019392673.1, from coordinate 902,762 downwards.
CCCTTGGAAACTTGCATATTTTTATGTGTATCTTATTATTTATGTTTTTAAGAGCTGACATACAAATGAAAAACATGTTCCCCTCCAAGGTGTGGTTGATCCAGTCTAGAATAAATTACGTTACGTTTGGCATGGAAGCAGATAAAGTTAATTTTGAGGCATTGCTTGCTATATAAATTCAATCTTGGGCATCGGAATTTATGATTTTACAGTGATGACATAACAACTTGATGTGTGGAAATGGTAAATGGTGGAGTATGTTATCCAGTATTTTTAAAAAGATAGTTCCTATTCACAGTTAGTTGTTTTCAACGATTCGGATTTCAAGCTTATAGCTCATCCTCAAGTTGAATGAATTTACAACCACGTCTTTTGGCATGAATTGTAAGAGTACTTTAATACTCTTATTAAATTCTCTTTCTAATGAGACATAATCTTGAAATCCGGATCATTGAAAACAACTAACTGTATGTAGGAACTATCTTTTTAAAAAGACTGAATGTGCGTGTGGACAGTGATTCCGATGTTTTCATAATGGACAGACATGCATCAAAGGCCTGCCTTGTAGCAGCATAACGAATGTGAAAGGGATGACTTATTAGCATTGGGGGATGAAAATGAAAATTGGGATGAAAATTAACTATCAAAGCTATCAGATAGGTTTCAAGTACATTACACAGCAAGAGAAATAAGAACCCGATTCCTGCGTCGATACGTTGTGAAATGTGATTCATGGGTTCCCCATCAATTATCCCTCAGGTCAAGGGAGACCGCATGGCTAGTTGCATTTCAGATTTGAATCAGAAGGGTTTATTCCCAATTTGGTTACTGGGAATGTGAAGTGGGTCCTTCACATACAAAACATTTAAGTAGTTCATTTTTACATCTTGTTCTTGGCCTTTAATAGACAGAAGTTTGGAAAGCTGTCTTGTTTTTAAAAAGTGCTGACTTCCAAGTGGGATGTTAATCTAGCCCAATAAATTGTATAGTAAATCCGTTCCATCATTAATAATTCAATTTTAACCTCTTGTGTTTTGAATATACATTTATTTCCCCAGTTATTGTTTACATACTCTGAAAAGGTGTAGCACACTTCTTCACACTTATTTTATTCTTCAGTTCCATTCAGGACAATTCTATTTTTATAAGGTGTTTTATTAATATTTAAAATTGATGAATCATAGTGCATTGCCATCATTAATAGGTTTTTATTACTGCAAAAAGAAACTATAGCTCAGATTGCTAGGCAAATATGTGATGTGGACCACGATGACCTTTAGGATAAATCACTGTCCTTGAGTGGCTTGCTTGATTCAAAAGCGGAAATTTTGATTTGGAAGATGCAAAATGCTCTGGCACTATTGATTAAATTCAAACTTTTACCTCAAATAACCCATACACAATGACCCGAGACATCACAGAGACACTTAACAATATCATAAAAAACATTGGAGATCTGATAAATATGTTTGTCGGAGCGCTATATGAATTCCTCCTTATATGTTGATTGAGAAGAATTTATTAAACCACATTTCCATTTATGATTTCCTTCTAAAACACAATGTAAATGACCATTTTTAAAAATTGATAACTGGAGTCTTTTCAAGTGGGTTCTTTATAACAGGAAAGGAGAAAGGAAAATCCTCGGAAAAGACAGCGATTCACTGTTCATAACTACAAAAGCTGGATTATGTCCCAAGATGATGTGCATGTGATGGAATGGGAAGGGGGTGCTTTATTATGAGCTTCATCCGCCAAACATGTTAATTCTAGGGTATATTATACACATTGGATCAATTGACCAAAAACGACCAGCGTTGGTTAGTACTAAGGGGATTGTTTTTCTACTAGACACATGTCTTTGCTGTAGTGCCAGATATTGTCATAGCTTGGTTGGGATATGCTACCCTACCCACTCATTATGTCATTGCCCCTTCAGATTTTCTCTTATTCCGGGCTCTGCAAAATTCTATTAAACTCATTCACTTGAGGGCTGCAGAAAACACATTGAGGAGTTCATCGCTAAAAAAAACTTGAGTTCTGTTAGACTGGAATCACAAAATTTCATGGAAATGGCAACAGATATAAGACTGAATTAATTTTTAAATTTAAATTTTATTATTAAAATATTTCGTATTACTGTGTGTATCAAAATGCACAGAATTTTTTCGACTTACCGAAGTGACTTGTTGAACAGTTCGTATTATCAAGAAATTCAAATTATTGTTTCGTTTTAAAAAAAGTCGACTGTAGTTGTTTAATGAATTTATCAATGCAGTGACCATAACATTGTTATTTCTCCATGAGGTCTGCATGGTTGTTGAAATTTGAATACACGGAAATCACTCGAGCCAGCTCTGAAGGTAGTGAAATTCATCTGACAGTTAAAATGTTATGTATAAATGTTTATTAGGTCAGATTGACATCTTGGAAATCAACAGTCTTAAAAAAATCATAATGATAGTAACAATTATTATCAATGAAAAAATAAGTATAATAAGTATTATATTACTTTTTTGGGTTGTTTTGGAAGGAAGTTTGTTTAAAGATTGAATTTTAGTTATTTTGTGATGTTTCAATGCATTTCTTGCACAAGGCACAGGCAGCCAAGTGACACGTCACTTTTTTATTTTTACATAAATTAAGAAAAAATATGTATATTGTTATCTGATGTTGAAACCTTGCAACATAAATAAAATTTCATCTTAACCTCCTACCTTTTAAAATGGTCTAAGAAAAAAATACAATACAAATAATCCACAATAAAGTCAATAAAAAATTGAAATAATAAACAATATTATGCAGGTTAATTGAATGAATTTGTCAATTTTAGGTGATTTTTGGTCCAATGTTTTCTGGCAAAACGTCAGAATTAATTAGAAGAATACAGAGGTACAGTTTTGGAAGATACAAATGCATTGTTATTCGTTACACACATGACAACCGATATTGTGAAGATTCAATAGTAACTCATGACGGTTATGCTATTACTGCCATTAAAACTACAAAGTTAGGCTTGATCAAAAATGAAATAATAAACTATACTGTTATTGGTATAGATGAGGGACAGTTTGTAAGTTTAAAATTCATAATTTTTAAAATGATTAAAAATTCTAATGGCGGATATGCCAGTTTCCAGATGTTGTGGAATTTTGTGAGGAAATGTGCGATGCGGGTAAAAAAATAATCGTTGCAGCATTAGATGGTACGTTCCAAAGAAAACCTTTTGGAAATGCACTTAATCTTATTCCTATTGCTGAAAGCGTAACAAAGCTTAACTCAATTTGTATGAGCTGTTTCAAAGATGCTCCGTTCACAAGACGAGTTACTGATGACACTCAGGTGAGGATAATAAACATACTTATTTATTAACATTAACTCATTAAGAAATTTTATTCAAATGAATTATGTTGGTACTGATTTACAAAGATTTTCCATTGCAAGTATAAAAATAATTGAGATGGGAAAAAATCAACATTCTTTTCAATGATGCAATTTAAAAAATAAAAAAAACACTAAAATTTTCCAGAGTCCATTACAAAATCTAAACTGTTAATAAAAATTCTATAAAGTATAGACAAATAAGTCATTTATGATATTTTAGGTCGAATTGATTGGAGGGATTGATAAATATATGTCAGTTTGTGAAAATTGCTACAATATTCCATCACCTTCTTGGGGTTGCCCTTTTCAAAATCCCCAAAAAGTTACCAAGACTGTACAATTTGAATTGCTTTGAAGCCATTTCTCAAGCAAGTATGTGTATTATAATGAAAATACTTATTTTCATATAATTTTTAATTGCTTTTGTTCAATCGAGTATGTATTTGAGGAGAGTAATATTGTGAGATTTTTTGACAGGAAACTACAATATTTTTATTTGCTAGCAACTAATATTTTTGTTTTAATAATAAAAAATGTAACTCTTTGCATACAAATAAATCCAATTGTTCATCATCTATTTTATTACATTGTATCATGAAATGAGTATCAGGAATGGGTCTGCCAGGACACTAAAATCAGAGATCTTCATCCATTCTTTTCCTGTATATTTTGTTCTTGTTCATCTTCATTTTTTCTCTCTCTTTAGAGCTGCCACAACAGATGTTCCTTCTTTTATATCTCTTTTGTAGGTTATCCCTTTTAAGTCCTTTCCATACATCTTGTTTTTTAATTTTATTGAAATACTGTGGGCTTTTCGGGTCTCATTGTACATCCATTTTTTATTATTATTTTTAAAATTTTAATTTCAAATAAAATAATGCTCTTGGTGGGATTGGATTAGGGGCATATAAGGCAGAGGAAAGTTCGACGAGGACACCACGCAGCACACCAAGCTGCCTAAAACGTGGATCCATGAGACAATGGATTAAAAATAATGCCTCGGTTAAACGGGAATGCCACCCAGGGCAGAGGCACATGAAAAATTCATCAAAGTACCATTGCAGAACTATTAAATCTAGAACTTGTTAAGACTAGAATAATAGGTAGATTGATACTGGACACTGTTCTCTTTGGAGGCATATGGATAGACACAGGAGTGAAACAAGCTTGTGCAGATATTGCCAGCAGAACATGTCCCTGTTAGTGTGAATCTCAGGGCTGAAGAATACACACAGGAGCCCTTAAAAAAGTATTAACACAGTAAAAAGCCTTAATTAAACAAAATGAAGTGCTTGATAATAATGGGGATAAACAATGCAATATTGGTTGCAGTGCCCAGTTTGTAAAGAGGCTGATTCCTTTTATAATTTATGCTAATATGATCTTCTGATCTCAATCTATTTTTAAGAACTGACTTAAACAGTAATTGGGTAATTGAATTACCAAAATTTGCTGGAAAAAATCAACTCTTGTATTGTAATTTTGCATATTTTTACACAGAGTAAAGCAACTCAGACTGTATTCACTATGTGAAATGTGACAAGTGAATGCAAAGCATCACTTTTTATACTGTTTTGTGAAAAAGAAAATACAAATATAGTGAAATGTTTCTTCTATCTTGTGTTATATTTATTGTTTATATGTATTGTTTACTTAACCTTAAAAATAATTTGATATGTGGCTTGATCCAGGTCATAGTTCTGTCACATTTTATCCTATTTAGACAATGTCTAGTTGAACAAAGACTGCGATTATGATAAAGGAAGGCAAACATATTTAATGTTAGAACACTTCAATTTGGTGTGTAAAAAAGTCAGACAAAAGATGGTGTGCTTGACTTTTTCCATCAAATCATTGATAGTCTGATTTTAAATTTTATTGAATTACAATATATTGAAAAAAATATTTAAAAGTTGCATTGTTTTATTTAACAATCAGTGATGAAATTATGTAAACCAATTTCACAATTACAATGTTTTGCATTTATCATTGATGCATATCTTTTTCTACTGATGAATGCTGCAGACTTAGGTTGTCTATTCCTTGTAAAAATACCTTTAGCGCATCTTCCGGGTCGAATGTATTCTGTAATGGTAATTTACTTCAAGTTTAAAAAATAAGCTAAAATAAAAGTTCAATTTTTGTACGCAGTAATATTGTCTTACCTTCTGGTGTATTGAAATCAGCAAAGTTCCAAATCATTTCTCCGATAAAAAATCCTAAGGTCTTCAGACAGTCAAAAGCTTTAAAATGTTCTTCCAGCAAATCGCTCTGATACTCCTCACTCCACATGACTGATGGCAACTGAAGGCGTTCATATATATTTATTAATAAAACAACAAAACCAATAAAATTTTATTCTTACTGAATGAAAGCCTGTTATAGAGCCTCCGCCATATTCAGTCATTAATACAGGTTTCAAATACTTCTCATTCCATTGAGTAAGTTCTGCAATGACTTGGTAAGCCACAATGTCTAACTTACTACCATCTTGATACCAACCGCTGTACCTGTTTAACGAGATGATATCGACATGTTGTACCTATTTTGGGAGTCAAAATTGTCAACGATTAATATACATCTAGACAATAATTACCTTTACTCACAGCCTTTTCATTATTTATTTGCTGGCTTGTTACGAATGTGATTGGCCTTGTTGGATCTATCTGCCTCATAAATTTTACTAACTCTCTAATTATACAAAAAATATATAAATTAAAACAGGTTATTTAAAAACATTTTGAATATACTTACTTAAAATATCCTTCTGAATCAGGGTTATTTGACAGAGGTTCATTGGCCAATGACCACATTATAATGCTAGGATGATGTTTATAATTTGACCAAATCTCCTTAAGCACTTTCTTGTGATTTTTGAACATTTGATTGTCGAAAAGGCTGGAATTTCATTACTCTTGGAAACAATTATTATTTATAATTAAAGAAATGTTTCAACAGGCTCTTACTTCAAACTACAGGCGGGTGTTTCTAAAATCACCATTATACCATTTTTATCTGCAAATTCTAAAAACTCTTTATAATATGGATAATGAGACGTTCTTATAGCATTTGCATGCGACCATTTTAAAAGGTTAATATCCTTTGTGAGTTGGACAAAATCAAATCCTCGTCCTCTCATCTGAAAATTTTTCTGTTGTAAACTATTATTCTAAAATGTCAGCCAGTACTACCTCTGAATCTTGGTGCATTCCAAAACCTCGCAAATAAACATTTTCATCGTTAATTTTTAACGACTGGTTATCCCATTTTAGCTCACGAAAGCCTATCAGTTCTTCCATGTAGTCTAACTCTTCCCCCTTTTTGTTTTTAAGTGTAATCTGCAATTTTTTTTTATTATATATAATTGCAAGTACTTATTTATAGAAGTATTACCGTCAATTTATATCTATATCCAGCAGTTTTATTCATATGAAAAATTGGCCACCATAGTTTTGGATTTAAAATTTGCAATGTGTTATTACAACCTGTTTTAACATCAAACACTTCAGTTTTATCGCATAGTCTGACTGTGCATTCTACTCCACTGATATCCGTTGGCGCCAACAATATTGAGTAGTGTACGTACCATTTTTTCAATTTCCTTTCTAATTTGTAATATACGTCATCTATGTATATTTGGTTTGTTACATATACTTCAACATTTCCATTTAAGCCTGCATAATCAAAATAGTCGAAATTGTGATAATAGTTTTTATACCCTGATGGATACCTACATAAATTTAAAAAATAATAGCCCTTGGTAATAAAATAAAACATTGCTCCTTAATTCTCACCTTGTAGTATCATTCTCAAAAACCAAATAACCTTGGGGTATTGTGTAGTTATTTAAGGTATTGTTTACGGCTATGGTTAAGACACACTTTTCAACATCGTGTGGTAAACTTTTTGTCAGGTCTAATTCAAAAGGCACATGCCCTCCTTCATGTTCCCCAGCCAAATTATTATTGACCCACTAAAATTATTTTGTAATTAATACTTTTTTACTGTCTTTCTTATGAATATATAAACGAAACTAAACGTAAATGTGCCTGATTATTGAAAATATATACCACCATAGTGTAATAATGTGCACCGCCAATTCTGAGAACAATGTGTTTGTTATTGACCCACATCAAAGGAATCATAAAAGTTTTCTGGTACCACACCCATCCGACATAATTTTTCAGCTTACGATCGACAGTTATATCATTGAAACTTGATGGAACTGGCATATCAATGTATTCATCCTGAAATATTAAAGAAAATTATTTCAGGTTTATATTTGGTTAAAATACGTATGTTGTGAGATTTTCCCTTGGGGTTTGGTTGCTTCTTTATATTTTAGTCTGCCTATCCTTGCTGTGACTGAACAGACCCAGCAATGATGAAAAAGACAGATGAGAATGATCAAACTACAGGTCTCATCTTCTGTGGTCACTCCTAAGCAACTTCCCAATTGTGAAATGCCAAATATGTAAGTTATGAATGACAAATTTCTTTTACAATTTGTTATTTACCACTATACAAAATGATCATGAGATTTGGTAATTTCCAAGAAAAATTAGTGTTAAAAATTAAAGAAATTGAGACGATCAGCTGGGTCAACACTAAATTTAAGCGATTGCCCAAAAAGTAGAACCAAATTTACACTGGTGAAATCTTTTTGTAGTTGACTTATACAGGGTGAATTGCTACTCGTGCTACAAACTTCTCCAGTAGATTCTTCACCCTAAAATGAACAAAAAAGTTCATATTGTCCATGGTCCGATTCTCAACCATTTCAGAGTAATTTCGCTTTTTATCGATTTTGAAAGATATCACGTCCTGGCGTCGGAAAATCGTGATATCTTTTAATCTAAACATTTCTCTTAAAATCTATAAGCACCGTTGAAATCCCCGTTAATTTTTAGAGAGAATCAAAATCATAATTCCATTGAAATTTTTTAATTTAATTTAATGCCCATTTAGTATGTAATGCTTAAGAAGTTTACAAACAGCTAGAAGGTCAAGGAAGAAAGACCCAAACGTTTTGCCACCTTCATCTTCTTATTGAAAAATTAACGGGGATTTCAACGGTGCTTATAGATTTTAAGAGAAATGTTTAGATTAAAAGATATCACGATTTTCCGACGCCAGGACGTGATATCTTTCAAAATCGATAAAAAGCGAAATTACTCTGAAATGGTTGAGAATCGGACCATGGTCAATATGAACTTTTTTGTTCATTTTAGGGTCAAGAATCTACTGGTGAAGTTTGTAGCACGAGTAGCAAGTCACTCTCAAACATTAGCAATCCTTGAACCACCATTTTTTCTCTTTTTGTCATCAACATCTTGGTCTCACAACCACTAAATAAGAAAATGACGAGTGCGTTGGAAGCGTTATTAAATCAGGTAGTTTTCCTCAAATTTGCTGCCTTCTGAGACTAAAATTAGAAACTCTGGATTACTTTATACACTTTCCGATTTACACAATTTTCCACTCTTTTTGTAGTTCTGGCTGAAATAAAACACAAAAAATTAGCCCAAACATTTTGCCACCGTCATCTTCTTATTGAAAAATTAACGGGAATTTCAACGGTGCTATTAGATTTTCAGAGAAATGTTTAGATTAAAAGATATCACGATTTTCCGACGCCAGGACGTGATATCTTTCAAAATCGATAAAAAGCGAAATTACTCTGAAATGGTTGAGAATCGGACCATGGACAATATGAACTTTTTTGTTCATTTTAGGGTGAAGAATCTACTGGAGAAGTTTGTAGCACGAGTAGCAATTCACCCTGTATATATGTCAAAAGTATTTCATCTTACATTATTACAGAAATGTGTGATTAGAAGGTCCAATTAAAAAATTCAAATTTATTTATATCAAAAAGTCTTGTTGAAATTGTACAAAAACAAAACCTTAAAACTAAAATGAACAATTTTCAAAATTTAATTGGCAACAAAGTTTACTTACTGCACTAAAATCAAAATTGAACCATTTATCGCTTATACCGCTATTATGTTCATCTAACCTGAACTGCCAAAGGCCGTTCAGAGAAAGTGAAAATCTTGTACTTGAGTTGCTAAGAGCAACCGAAAAAGAAAAGCAACTAATAAATAAAATGAGGAAATACATCTTTAAACTTGCTACAACCAGAGATGTAAAAACCGTATTAAATAAAAGTTTGAAAGAATAGAAATAATGCTATCTAAGAGATAAAATTTATCTTGTGACTGTGGGGTCAAATATTTATGTGAGAATTAGAAAATGTGAGCTTAAGGAATACAAAATTTCTGATAATTAAAAAAATAAAAACAACCTTAACACTTTTTTATCATTCTAAATTCTTAAAAGTTCACTATATACTTTACCCGATTAAAAAATTACTTCATCCTTAAAGGAGTGGTAAGAAATTGGATATCAATAATTTAAACTAATACCATTAAAATTCTACAGCATTTGTTTTTGTACAGCTCGACATAACAAAATTATGTACACCTTTATTACAACCATATATCCATTTTAGCATTTCTCTCAGTAACTTAAAGAACTGTTTTACTGCGGGAGAATCCAGGAATTGTTGTAAGGGTTGTAACTTTGAGGCGGCTGCTGATACATGTGAGGAGGAGGATGAGGAGGGGTCACGTACTGCTGCTGGACTGGAGCAGATGTCGATGCAGGCAGCGATGGATGAAACATATGCTGTTGTTGTTGTTGTTGATGATACAATCCTTGTACAGGGGGTTGCTGCTGTTGCTGTTCCCCGTTATTGTACGTCTGTTGTTGCGGCCCCTTATATCCTCCGGTGTAACTTTTTTCATTCTTAACCCTTGCCTCTCCAGAGTTGTCGAGATCTGCAAATGGCAAGACTAAATATTTATTTTTGGTAAACACAGTTTTTGAAATTAAATTAAATTTAGCCTAAGACTTTTTGCAATTATAATAATCATGGATAAATGGAACCACATCGTTTGCAAAGTTGTTTAAATTGTTGGATATATTGCTTAAATTCTACATCTATCACGTGAAAGTGCAAACAGCAGTAATAAAAAACTGTTAACACCACAACCATAATAATATGAGTTAAATAATCATGAGGAATAATAAAATAACTAACAAAATTTTTAAAAAGTTTAAATAATAATAAGTTAACTAATAGAAAATTATATTACAGAAAAAAACAAACAAAAAACATACGTGATGGACGGCCTCTTTTAGGTAGTTCAGGTTTAAAAGTTTCCGCTAAAAAAAATTTGTACTTCAAAATCAAATAACAAAAATAAAAAGGGGATATTACAAAAATAAAATAAAAAATAACAAGGAATATTTAAAATATTACCTCTTGAAATTTGAGTATCAGGTTGCTGCTGCTCATTTCTCCACTCATCTGTATAAAGACAAAAAAATATGCATTGGTGGTTGCAATTAGAAGACTTTCAAAATCTAATGTCCTTATGAAGATATTGTCTTAAATTATTGTAATTAGTAAAAAAGAAAAAATATTATAAACATAAAAAATATAATATAAGAACATCAAATCAGAAAGTCCTTTTTTCCTAAAAAAAATAAAAATTAAGCACTACCTTAACACTACTAACTACAAAGAACACTTAAGTAACATGCAGATATAAATATGGCAGAACATTTTCTTGTGTAAAAGATATTACAAGAAATTGCTTTATTTTGGAAAAATTATAAGCTAGATTTTGTTGTAGCCCACTCAAAGGCTTTTTTGACCAAAGAAAATATTGTTTTTCTATTTTATTCTATTTACATTAGAAAATGTTTTTCTTGACTTCCTGGAATTGAAAAACTCTATTAAAAGTTATTAAATTGATAAAGGTAAAAAGAAAGTGCATAATTAAGTTTATTTTTTAATTTGACTATTGTTTAGAAATATTCAAACCAAAATTTAACTAAAAGTTGAAAATTTTCTTCTATTTAAAAATTTTATAAACACTTTTTTTACCTTTACTCTTGCTCAAAAAATAAAATAAATTAGTGCATGGAACCAAAGGGTTTGTTTCTTGTATTTTTTTGCACACATAGGTTTGTAATAAAGAATGGAAAAAAACTGTTTCCCAGTTAAATGATTAATAATAAGTGTCATATGTGGACATAGAAAATTGAATAACTGATGAAGGTGGGTCCGATCTTCCTATACTCTGTTTTGATATTCTGTTACAGAATTACTACGTTTCACGATTACTTTTTTAAATCATTATGTGTAGTTAATAATTTTAATGGTCTACAATACAGAAATGAACAAACTGAGAAAATGAGTTATTGTGGTATTTTACCAAAAGATGTTTTTCCCTATCTCAGGAGGGTGATTATTGCTTACACATTGAAAGATAACATTAATAATTGAATTTAACAAAAATAAATAATTTAAGATCTAACTTATTTCATGTGTAGAGATTAGTGACCGTTAATCGATAGTTATTCAGATATCGTGAGATGCGGTCGGGTGTGATGTAGGTTTCAAAAAAACATTTTCTTTATCGTGCCAACGTTTCGATCTTTTATTGAGATCATCTTCAGGGCTCAAAGTGTTTGTCTTCTGTGTATTGTGCCATCCTTGCGTGTCGTGTTGAGAGTGCCCTCTCAACACGACACGCAAGGATGGCACAATTACACAGAAGACAAACACTTATTTCATGTGTTGTATGTCTGAAAATCAACCCCAATGGTTCCTGCCATTCAAATATATTTCCTAGAAGAAAAAGATTATATTACAATCAGCCAACATTAACGGTGGTATTTTTTTATATGAATGTTTAAATTGTCTATAATCTTACTATATAATTTAAGTAATTGTTATTTATTTGTATTGTTTATGAATATTTAGTTTTTTGTTAATCGAACAACAAATAAATTTAATAAGAATGAATCCAACAGCACAACCTTGCAATTATCATTGGAAACAATTGTTTATAAATCACATTTTAAAAATTGTATGCAATTAAAATGATACAGCATGTGACAGGATTACTCTGATGTCTAGAGATTTAATCTCTAATCAGGGATTAGACTCCTTTCCCATTTAGCATATATGATTTAAGACTAATTTCAAGAATTTAATTTTGTTTTTGAATAAACACCCTCAGTGAGGTTTATCTTAGCTCATTTATGATATTTATATATATATCCAGAAAAATATTTATTGGATTCATTAATAATTAACAATTAATTGCTTTTTAATGATTTAGACAATTTACACCACCGCCAATGTGTTAAATTCATTAAATTCCTGAAATAAATTTAGATTGTTAAATTACAAATAATTATATACATAAATTCTGGAATAGTTTTGTATAGACAAAGAAATATTTGTACATAAAATCCAACCCGAAAAATGTAGTGGTTAAGCTGAAAATTAAAAGTTACTTTCTTAGATGTTGAATTAAAAAGTAAATTAATTAAAACGGGAGTTTCATCCTTTTGGAAAATTTTACCTTGGGTGAACTGATTTTTTTCTGTTGTATTTGCATTTTCTTGGGACTGCCCTGTCTGCTGTGCATTTGTTCTTTGCGGGCTATCTCTGTAACATCTTCTAATTAGTTCTTTTCCCCAAGGAAATCTATCGATTTCCCCCCTTCGATTTACAGAATTTATCAGTTAAAACTATTTAATGTTTAATTTTTTGCAAAGTGAATTTTCTTTCTTGGTCTATTCAACATCATTATTGTGCATTATTCCTGCATTTAAGGCAAATTCACCCAAAGTGAAATTAAATTATCAATTACACTTAAGATTATTATTATTATTTTTACTTTAATCCATACTATTTTGTAAATTTCATTGACTTGTTACAAAAGTTCTTGGGTATATGTTTAGTTTTATTTATTTCATTATGAAACTCGGATTCAGAAAATTGAAACGTATTGATTTTAGCAAAATTTACTAAGCGCAAAAGCACAATTGAGAAAATGGATAGAACGAAAATCTTCAACTCAAACTTTCTATTTCTATTTGGCAAGAAGTCTATCTTCAAATTATAATATTAAATAAGGATACAAATCAAAGTGAGAAAATTAACACTTAACAGCATCTTGCTCACATTTAAATAATTTTAAATTGATTAAAAATTAAATCATTTATACCAGAAGTTTTGTAACATAGTAGTATAAAAAAATTGAAAGAGTGCTATGTTCAACTATCCGTATGTCATTATACTGACGGCTACAAATTTAGATCATGCACTACTTTCAGTGTTTATTTGAGAATGTGTACTATATATGGATTTAAATCATGCATTAAACAAATAAAATAAATTAAATCAACAGGCTTAGAGAGAATAAACAAATTTTTGGATTATCGATTATAGCAGTACATATTATTACAATTTGGACTATTTCAGTGCAATATTATGTACAAGCCTGAAAAATATTTAAAAACAAAATCATTGCCAAGCGAAGCTGGCATTCCAAACTTGACCTTTTGTGTCCAACTATGAAATGTATTGAAATAGAGCATATGCACCTATCAAAAATTACATTTTGATTTAACAGTTAAATTAATTATAAATCAACAATTTATTAAATATGTAACAATGTTCAAGTTAAGAAAAAAAGCATGTGGATAGAGGAAAAAGTACTGAATTCAATGCTCATTTTTATCTATGAGCTAATAGATTTTATTGTGCACTAGGCATGAGTCTTTTTTCTTTTAAGTCAAGTTCATCACATCGATATTTAAAAATCTAGTTATAATTCAAGAAAAAATAGCAACATAAAACTTGAAATGACTCAGACTGTTAACCTTTTCGGGACAGATTTTCAATTGCTAAAACGTGTGAAACCCCAGCCTGAATTATTTTGTATGGAATTTCAAAGTATTCACTTTGAATTGCTCTGACTCTATTTACATTGCACCAAGTCCATCCAAAATTTGAAAGTATTCCTCGGATATTATAGTTACAATGGAAGTACGTAAATGTTAGGAGAAAAAAGTTGTATTTATTCGAAAATTTATTTGACTAAAAAAAACTTCAATATGAAAGTTTTTACATATAAAAAAATAACGGAAAAACAAAATAAACACTGATTACTGATTTATTTAGTATATTATAAAACAAACTGAGGCCACTTGACAGACAAGAGGCAACAAATCAGAGGGTAGAGGGTTGGGAAGGGTAGATGAAAGTAGAACATTCCCAAAGAAACATAGATATTGAGACTGAATGGTTTTCTAGAAAAAGGAATGTGTCACAATATTGCAAAATTTTGAGGAGAAGGAGCATGAATCAAATTTTTACAGTCTCGTAAAATAAATCTAGAGCAGAGGGAATGATTCAGTTACTCATGAAGTTTTAATCTGTTTTATCTAAATGAATATTTAAAATGAGACATGTAATTTCAAAAACACACACTCAATTAATTGTGCGCTTGAATTAAAGAGCATGGAAGATTGGAAATTGAGTTCGATGGAAAGTGCGAATGGGATTTAGGCCAGACAAAGTAATTCTTTCCTAACGTAGTCAGCCAATGGTCAAGTCTTCTTTACAAATTAGACTTCCAAATCACTCAGGTATTGAGTGGACATGGTAAAAACAAGAAATCTGAACAGATTTAATATTTTACCCAGACGTTCACCACAAACTTGGGAAGAAATAATATTCCACTGTCCAAAATTTGAGAATCAGATTCCTTCTACTCTGTACTTGCATACTGCAGAACATCCTCTGGCCATTTTCTGACCTAACAATATTTGTGCAAAATAAAGACTTGTAAAAAGAACAAATACACTTTTTAAGAAATAATGATTTTCAAAACTTATTAAAAAAAAAAAAATTAAATAACTAACATTCCTCTGATTAAGATATAATATAAAAATGGAGCATGTATCAATGAACACCCTAGCATTAAGGTTACTCTCGCTGGAAAAGCCCACAGTAAACACATACAGATAAGCTTGTTACCACTGATTGCTAAGCTGTTAGAAGAATTAATGATGGGAAGAATCATGCACCACTTAAACTCAAATCGCCTCCTACAGAGTTGACAGTACGGCTTTAGATCCCAGATGTCAACAGTGGATACAAAAATGACTACTAATTTTATTAAGGAATACTTAAACATACAATGAGAAGAGCTGCTTGTATCTTTGGATGTTTTAATACTGCCTAGTGGCCCGGTATTCTCAGACTTCTAAGAGAAAAAAACTGACTTCGAAATTTTGAGAGAGGCTTCTTTGTAAACAGAAGGAGGAGAAAAACGTGGTTTGCTGATGAGAACGGGAAAGGAAGGATGGGAGATCCTCCACCCTCCAGACTGGGGTGTCTGCTACTTATTGTATACAACCTCAGCTCATTAGCTCCCATGAGTGCCCAACTAGGGCTCTTAAAAGGTAAAAAACACAAGGACGATATAACTTGATAATGGGTCCAGGGGCAGGTTAGTATGGATGTCACTGGTCCCGAAAGGTTAAACTTTTAAAACTGTTAATTGTTCAAGTTAACAGTTTACATGATACATAAAAATAGTTTTTCCTCGCACATTTTCCCTAACAAAGGTCGAGTTTGAAATCTCTGAAAATGATAAGAAAACTTTTTTTAATTATTCAAAATTAATCAATTTCAATCTAAGATCACTTTTTTGCTAGAGCGAATAAAATAATCCTGAAATAAAGTATATATTAATAAGTTATACTAATTCTAAGTAAGCACAAGAGTTGAAATATATTTAACTAAAATATTTGAAAATTCGCATAAAACTTGGCATAATGATTATTTGGAGATCGTGAGATGCGGTCTGGTGTGACGTAGGTTTTAGAAAAACATTTTCTTTATCGTGCCAATGCTTTGATCTTTACAATTAATTAAGGTTTTTAGTTGAGATGAAAAAAAGTTAATGGCACAAGAGGGATTCGAACCCATGATCTTCGGCTAGATACGCCGCTGCTCTATCGTGACCTCCATCCACTTGGACATCAACTCCCCATCTCAACCCCACCTTAAGAGTTTTCCCTCCTTTTTGCCATTTTTCAATGTTTTGATCTTTATTGAGATCATCTTCAGAGCCTGGGATTTACAAACGTTGTTTAAATTATACAAATACATGTAGGATGTGAAAAATGTGAATTTATATAATGTTAGACATTTTAGACTCAATCAAAGTATTTGTACTCACTCAAAGTGTTTGTTTTCTGTGTAGATGTATCATTATTGGGTTTCATGTTGAAAGTGCCAGTGAGATATTTACGTTTTATGTTTATATACGTTGGATTTTGAAGGGGTGGGGAAGGAAGTTGTGACAGAAAACATTTTTATGAGGACAAATACTTTGACTGTCTAAAATTTCTAACATTGTATAAATTCATTTTTTTCACATCTTACATGTATTTGTATAATTTAAACAATGTTTATAAATCCCAGACCCTGAAGATGATCTCAATGAAGATCAAAATGTTAGCCCGATAAAGAAAATGTTTTTCTAAAACCTACGTCACACCAGACCCATCTCACGATCGCCAAATAATCATTAACTAACAATCACTAAACACCACACACTTGGCATTATTTTGATTATTTCAATATAATAAAATCAACTCTTGTTATGGCCTGAAATAAAAGATTAAAACTTGGAAAAATAATTAATTAAACAAATGCATATATACAAGAAAATATTTCCATGAAAATTACAGATAACAATATTGAATTTTTCTATAAATTATAACAAATATGGAGGATTATTTATCAACAAACTGACATGGTCTTAAAATAAATAAATTTGCACAGTATTAATAAGTATTGCATTTTTTTATATTGGCGTTACAATATGATCATGCACATACCATACAAGTATCATATTTTCACCATGTGCCAATTTGTTGAAGGGTATCAATCATGATTTTTTTTAAAATGTTTAATTATAACATTAAATGAACCTGCACAATATACGGTAATTTCATGGAAGTAAAAGCAATTATAATAATGTCACAGTAAAAGGAGTAATAAATAAAACAATTCTTACCCCATTCCTTTCCTTGAATTTTGCTGCACGCCTTGATTTTGAGGAGGTGGAACAGGTTGTGGTGGCAAAGCCTTTGGAAATTTCAATTTGAATATAAAAAAACGATACCACAAATTATTATGAAAAAAAAGGTAATTTTTGAACTCACTTGAAATTGGCTTTGCTCTCCTTCAAACCTTCTCTTTTGTCCTTGTGGTTGCCTTTGGTTCACAACTTGGAGCTGTGCTTGCTGAGAGGCACCAGTCGTTGGAGGCCCAGATACTGCAGTAGAAACATGAAGTTGTCCACTAATATTTGACATACTTTGAGTAGTTGTCCCAATGTGATGCTGGACATGGGGAGGCGGTTGTGTTATAATCATCTGCTGAGGCTGTGGGGCAGCAAACTGAAGAGGGGTTTGCAGAGGCATGAGCAGTTGTTGCCCAATTACATTCCCTCCTTGACCAACAACAGGATGCTGAAGCTGTACCTAAGATTTGTTTTAGAATATCAATCCCCATAACTGAACAATAAAATATTAATTTACTTGGTGCATTTGAAGAGGCTGCTGTACTTGCTGAATCACATGTTGAATCTGCCCTGTTTGAGGATTTACAATCTGAACAATTTGAGGCAGAGATGCTTGTTGGGTGTTTGCTTGAGATGGAGGGGCTCGGATACTTCCAGCTGCTGGCCTCACACCCGCTGGCTGGCCATATTGAACAAGCATCAATTGCTGAGGTTGTCCAGAAACTGGCGTTCCATCTGGCCTGACAAGATTTGGATAGGCTACTACCATCTGGCCATTACTTGTTTGCATATACTTAAAAAAATATTTGAAAAGTTAGACAACTGATGCATACTATATGACAGAATAATGTATGCATACTTGAAGAGGGTATGAAGTATGAGCAATTATTTGAGGTTGCTGGGCAATAACAGAACCAGGTAATACAGGCTGTTGTTGTTGAGAAATTAATGCAGGCTGTTGTAACAGTGCTCCTTGACCACTTACAAACACCTAAAATTCATTAAAAAATCAACTCAATATAGAGTTTCTTCTTCTCAATATATTCTTGTCATAGATCCAAACAATAACAATATTATACTTCAACAAATTGGGTGCCTTGTATAAGTTTGAAATTACTTGTTGTGCTTGAGATTGAAGTTGAAAAGAATGCGGTGGCTGCTGAGCTGGAGACGAGCCCTGAGACGATGGTACTTCCTGAGACACATTCATTCCTGGTTGATGGGCCTGGACTAATCCTCCGATATTAGGTAAACAAGGAGTTGGAGTGTTTTGTTGCCCGTTACTTTGAGAAACATTAACCTAAAATCATTATTAACAGCTACAACCTAATTTTGATATGCAATTAGATATATATTTCCATGGTAGGCATTGGAAAGCACAGGTTTTTCACCTCAAATTTCAATTATTAATGATCTTACTTGAATTTGTTGTTGTTGTGGGATGTGGATAGTTGGTGGTGGAACTGCTATCGTAGGTGGTGGAACTGACACCATTTGACCAACCGTTTGCTGTGTAAAAACTGGTAAAGCAACTGGTGCTAAATTCCCTGTGTTATTGACTATCTCTGAGTGAGGAGGGTTGTTTCCTGTACTTGTGTTGACAACTGCAACAAACCCGGTGAGAGATGTGAGTTATGAGGATGATTTCCAATATGAAAGATCTTACTTTGAGATGGATGTATCTGAAGAGGGATTTGCTGTTGAGGCGGTGGTTGCTGGGGTTGCGGATGTTGCTGTTGTGGTTCGTGGTGCTGGTGTTGGATATTCGCCCACTCCTGCTGTACTGTTTCAATAAGATTGAAGGCTAGTTGTCTGCCAGCTTGCAACACTTCATATTTCGAATGCCTAATTTAAAAATAACTAAATAATAGTGTACTGCATTTCTGTATAATTAAGTGTTAAAATTTTTGTGTTAGAAGTTAAGGAATAATTGATTTCAAACCAGTTAATTTCTATGGTAAGTGGAATTTCTTATGCTGATAAACATTACAATGCTTCTATATTTGAAATATGCTCAGTACTGATTAAATTACTTGTCCATCATGTTAAAATAGCCAAATTTAAACAGCAGCGATGCTGTAACATTTTGACGGCAAGAAAGAAATAATAGCTTTTTCTACCTATTATCTTGTACCTTGAAACTACCATTGTGGATTTACTTAATGATATTATGGTCTCTACCGCTCAACTGATTATTTTTCTATAGAAGAAAAAATAATGGCCGTTTCAAAGGGAAGTAAAAATTGAATCCATTCAAATGATTTTCATTTATGGGAATAAGCCAACTGCACTTTATGGAAACCTGGAACTGGCAGTACTTATTTGCTTTTGATTTAAAGTACTCTTCTATTGAGTATATAAAGTTTTCCTCTTAATGAAATGGTTCATTGCATAGAATGTATGACAGGTAGAAACTCAATATTTTTTAGAAAATTGGAAGTGTGCGGCCAGCTTTATATTAACATTATTCACCAAAGCCAGGTGTTGTCTCTCTAAAACCTATCAGTAATGTTTTTCTTGGTTGGGAAAAATGTAGTCTTAGGCTGCACTCACACTGGAACCAGTGTCTTTCCCGACTGCGACTACAACTTACTCATCCGATTCTCACAATGGAACAGACTCACCAAAGCTGTTTATCTGTCAGTAGTGGTTGTTCCATTTTGGTTGGCATTCATGTTAATGTTTTTTGAACTTTTAGGTTACTTTAGATATTTCAAAAGCAATTTCATGAATTAAAAGAATTACTTTTTCTTTTGTCCATGGCTACACACGAAAAACCCTAACAATCTGCAAAAAGTGCAAATTTGCTTGAAAATGGGTGAATGGTCGAAACACATGTCCACAACTATTGTGCCTCTTTGGTTCATCAGAAATATAGCAAATGGTTGTGGAAAGAGCACAGATCCAAAATAGTTTCAATTTTTATTGCAAACTGGTGCGAAAGGGTCCTCTTGGCCCTCTATAAAAGCATGGACTATAAAAATTCTCGTCCAGGAAAGGATATTATTATGGGACTCAACAGGAAATTAATTACTACTTAGTGAAAACATTTTTTTTTTGTAAGTGCACTTTTCCAAAAATAAATATATTTAAAAAAAAATTTGTATTGAGTTCTGTAAGTTTTGTAAAATGATTATTTAGGCTTCAATGCAATGAAAATTCTATTCTTTTTGGAGTGACGCTGGACACAAAAAATTCCAGCTTGGTGGGATTAGTCCCAGGTCAAAACAAAATGGACGGTTATGCACGGTCGGTTCCAGTGTGAGAGGGTTGGTTACATTCCCTAAGTGAGGAATGTTCGTGCGAAGTTGGGTGTGTAAGGTAGACAATTCCAGTGTGAGAGCAGCCTTACTGAAAGAAAATTTGACCTTGGTCTATCCACACCATCTCAATAAGTAAATTCAATGAATTCCTTCAACGAAACACACTTCCTTGCAATGTTAATTCAACTTGCTGAGAAATAAGCTCAAGTGGAAAACTACTTCGTTTGACTGTCAAGTACATTTTGTAGTATCATCATCAACAGTCTTATAGACAATGTTGCATACAGAAGTCATCCCAAATATTGCAGATTTGTATAATTTCTTTCAAATTGTTCACACCACTTCCGCCTAGTTGAAACATTAAGTTTCATACTCAAATTTACATTCATCAACGACTGAAAATTTTCTTCTCCAATAGTGTCGCAAGTGGATTAAAAATAATAACATAATAGCAAAATTGAAAAACGGCCATTTTCCAAATTTTTAATCACCCGTATATAACATTTTTGCCAGAATAAAAACTTACTCAACACATATATGAAGCGGTTCAATTGATTCTTGCCCCGACGCTTCAATGTAACCAGAACCTTTACCCCTGATCGTTACAATCGCACCAGTTTCATTGGTAATGTACTGAAGGTTGGCCCCTCCCGGTCCGACGACTTTTCCTCGCACATCGAAACTTGGTGGCGCATGTTCCAGTCCGATAAGAACTTTTTCCTGTTAATAAAATAGACATTTTATTTAGTTTGCTACGACGCTGTAAACAAAAGCTCTCCGTTTAAAAATCATTTGATTGGTGATCTGAGCATAAATCTAATATTTTATTTTACATATGGCTCGCAGTAAATTTTTAACAAAGCAGCAAGAGATAGCTAAAAATTGTAAAAACTTGTAATATATGTTTACCAAACAAAAGACTTGTCTTTTTTTTAAATAAGTAATTGTAATTTTTCTTGTAGCTTTTGGAGCCTCTGGACTCACAAAGTCAATATATAATTATGACAATGTATAAATGAATAATGTACAAATATTAAAGTCCAAAATATTTGTGTACATAGCCAACTAAAATTTGTATAGGATTTCCTGCTTACTCTGAACTTTGGAGGATCCATTCGCATTGGTGTTTGATGTTTTTTTAAAGCAAAAGTCTTATAAAACTATAAAAGAATACTCTGAAGATTTATTGGAAGGATCAAAACAAAAACCTCGAAGTCAGAGGTGTACAATTTTGCCGCTCCTTTCTAAATTCAACACTAAAACAAATAAGCTTAGGGCCAAAACAAAAAAAAAATTGGAAATTAAAATTTAGCAAGAATTTAAGCTGACCTCGCGGGATTTTAAGGATAAATAAAGTTTAAAAAAATGGGTAAACAGCGAGTCCAGTGTAAACAGTGAAAAACGGTTCCTTGGGCGCTATGGAAGAAGGGAAAATAACAGAAGCGAACAGTCAACAACTGCCCATACCAAGCTCGCGTCGATGCATCCCATTGAATACTCGATGTTCGCTGACACTAAATCGAATCAACAAATTTAAAAAAAATTGTATATTAAAAATGAAATTTTCAATCCAAAACTAATTAATTTCCGAAATAGGTATGTAAAAAAATAAACGGAATTGTAAAAAAATCTAAAACATTGAACAGAAAAAAAGTGTTCAACAGCTATAACCAACCCAAAGCTATCCGTTTAGTTAGTAGTTTAAATTGTATTTTTCGTGAGATTTAGAATGTAAGGTGTTTAGAATTATTTACCAAAATTTCAAATGTTGTGTAAGTTTTCTTAAAAACTAGTTTTAATTATATATATTTTATCGATAGCTTATCGAAGAAAATTTCAAGGAACCTTTTATTGCCGCCTAAGTTTCAAACAGGCTGTACTCTTTAGGATTCGTTCATTTTCATCCAGAAATGCTATCAGCACATTGCAAAAAAAGGTCTTTTTTATTAATAAAAAAAAGTAATACAAATAACATAAAATACATATACACACCTGTTCTGACATTCTATCTGTGTCTTTCTCCCAACAGACAGAAAGACACAACACACACACACACACACACACACACAAATCGACTAAAGAACGGCGCAAATACTGACCGGACCTGGAAGTATAGCGGAATACGTACACCAACTTTAGATCATCAACATCCCTACCTGTACATGTAGAAACTACTGCAGACAGTGGACCACTTGCTGATGGAGTGCGATGGTGTCCAACAGGCCAGGTTCCCATTGGTGCAACGCATGGGGATGCCTGGACTGTGATGGCCTTAGGAAAAAACTAGTTTTTGAAGGAGTATAAATCAACTTTTTACAGACTCATAATAGAAATATTTGTTCATCTAGAGCAGAGGGATTGTTTCAGTTACTCATGAAGTTTTAATGTGTTTTGCCTAAATGTAAATTTAAAATGAGAAATTTCATGTAATGCTGTAAATTTCATGTAATGCTGTAAAATGCATGATGTATGATAAAAACAAAACAAAAATACAATTAATTGTGTGCTTGAATAAAGAGCATTGAAGGTTGGGAATCTAACCTGCACCGCAGAACATCTCCTGGTCATTTTCCGACTTAACAAAATTTGTGCAAAATAAAGACTTGTAGAAAGAACGATTACACTTTTTGAGGAATATTGATTTTCAAGACTTATTTGAAAAAAAAAGCTTAAACAAACACACAGCACACACACATCATGAAGTTTTATATTAAAGAATACGTAAATTAAATTTAAAACTTGAATTTATTGATATTTGATAATTTAGAAAGAAAAACGCAAAGTAAAATGAATGTCCAACGTGCTCCAAATGTCAGTGCACATAAAAGACGTGAGAGAAAGACAGGGAAAATAATGTTTTTTCAAACAAGTAAGTTCATGTTTATTATTTATTATTACTATTTTGTTGTTGTTTATTGTGTTTATTGTTCGTTAATTGTTTTCAATAAATGATCATCAGTTCGACATGGAGACCGACAATGGAACGGCGATAAAAACCCTCCAGTGCATTGGAAATCGCGTACAAATGATTGCGACATACCAGAAATTGAATATCCCATGAACTTGAACAATATTTGTGCAGTATCAAATATAGGGGAAGCCGTCAATCAGATGAGAGATTCTAAACAATACCATAGTCACCAAAGTTATCAACCACAGACCTCCTCACCTGAACTGACACTAGACAATTCTAGTTCCAACAACGTAAGAAAAATGTCAGGAAGTCGTCTGTCACAAGATCTTTCTGACAATGATAATTGCAAAGAATATATGACACCGGTTAAAAAAATTAAATCTACCACAACATCTGAAAGTCTATCACAAATTGATGTACTATTCTATGATATCCTTGAAGTCATTGATTATTAAGTGATTAAAAATTGTGCTTTTTATTAATTTTTCTGTTCTAGTCTACTTCGATTACAAATGACAGTGATGAGCTTAATGGCGTGAACAATTTTGATTTTTTTAATCTTGGCCAATTAAATGAAAATTCTATCAACTCAAGACCTTCATTGGTGCAAACTTCTGAAAGGACCTTAACAAGTGTGCACGAGCGTAAACACTTTTCAAATTTACCGACCGTTCAACTTTCACCACTTTTGTTCAATGCTCAACATGACATGGAAAAAATTGCTGAAAAATACCCTTCCCGTGCTTCCAATTTTTCAAATGATGGATTTGTAAGTAATATAAATAGTAAACCCGATTCTAAAGGAACTGGGATAAGTACATCGAATGTTCAGCAAAATAGATTTTATGGGTATAAAGAGCCATTTTCCACTTTAGAAGTTCCGAATCAATTAAGCCAAGATTTTCTCCCTGATATAATGTCAAAATTGCCAATTTCGGATTACAGGCCATGTTCTGAGCAACCTAATTTTGAATTCTTTCAAGATTTTATACATAAACCAAGTTTTGATTCTAAAAATTTCAAAATTTCTGACACCATGACCTCAAGAAATTTTTCTCAAGTGCTCAATGAAAGGAATTCTAGTAGCACAATTGATTCAGACAGGGAAACCCCTTCTAATGTCACTTCACACTCAAATCCATCTTTCATGAAGGAATTTTGTTCTTTAAAAAATCAAGTCTCGTCTTCATCAAAAAATACAAGTGGAAATAATTTTTTTTTAACGGAATCATATTCCGGTAACAAACGAAATAACGAAAACACTAGCTTCTTCAAGACTCCTACAGTATCATCAAATAAAACAACCAGTTATGATGAGCTTTTCAACAATGCAGTAATCACAAGACAGCTTCCTCGGCTTGAGACTCCACTCTATCAAATGAGATCAGAGTATTTATTTATAAATGCAATGCATATAAACATTATAACAAGAAAATATGTTTGAAAGTGTTCTTTCTATTTTAAAGATCTGCAACACCAAGATCAAAGACTTCTTCAGTTAAGTCTAAATCAAATACAAAAACATCAAAAGTTGGAAGCAGTAGTGAAGGAAGTTTTGTTGTAGTTGGTAAAGTTTATTTTAACTTCAACATAGATACAGTTAGTTTATAAATTAAACAAACTGTTTTATACAAATGCTACATGTATGTTTTTTCTCTCCAATTTTAGCTGTTACAGAAGGGCGTGGTTGTGCAATGGGGGAAATAGGGATTGCTTCGATTGATTTAAAAAACCCTGTGCTAACATTGTGCCAGTTAAGCGACTGTCAGACATACTCAAAAACATTGACAAAACTTCATATATACAATCCAGCTGAGGTAGTGACTAAACCTAATTTGGTACCGGTGAATTTTGTTGTTTATTGTATCATTGTCATACAGCTAGTTATTCCTGACACTTTCGATGGTGCGAACAATGCATCAGATTTGTTCAAGAGGCTATCAACCTATTTCAGCACTACCCGATTAGTTAAAGTCAAAAGACAATATTTTTCTGGTGACTTGGGCATTGAAACACTAAGATCATTATGCCTTGCTGAGTATTCATCGGTAGAACTAATTACCATTCGAAAGTAATTTAATAATATTAATTTTAAATTTAGATTCATTTAAGATTAATTTAAATTAATTATATTTTAGGTTTTATGCTCTAGCAGCACTATCGGCATTGATAAAATATGTTGAATATGAACACAACCTCTTTTTCTCTAACAATTCAATTAAAATTGTTTATGAATGTGCTTCTGGGACAGTTTCAATAGGTAATTCATTTTAATTTTATTTTTATAAAACATTTTGTTCAGATAAAAAACAACTATAGGTAAAATAATTTTAAAACTTCTATGTTATGAAATAATAGCTTTAATATAAATTGTTTCATGCCTTTTATACATAGTAAGAAGTAGTTGAATAGAATAGGAGATGAAGAAGGGTTAAAGTTTTTGTTTTAGTACTTTTTCAGAAAACTAAGCGCATAAAAATGTGCTAACATAAAGTTGTTTGCAAAACCTAATTTTTATTTGATTAAATTCAGTCTTAATTTAAATTAGCGAGAATGGGCAGACCATGAGGATCAAATATAAGTTGTATAAGATAAGTTATCGGTTCATCGACTCAAATGCCTCACCACAACTTTTACATTAATCCATAATCATTACATAACATTTATGCCTGTTTTTCTGATTTCTTTAAGATCTTGAAACAGCAAAGAGACTAGAGCTTGTTATTACTCAAACAGAAACGGTTTACCCTGAGAAGTATAGTTTATTGGGAACATTAAACAATACGGTGACATTAGGAGGAAAAAGAAGGTTGAGATCAGAAATTTTACAGCCATTTTCTTCTCTTGAAATCATCGAAGGCCGGCTAAATGTTGTGTGTTATCTTGTTAATGATAGACCATTTCTTAGTTCTCTTCAAGTAATTATTGATTAAACATTCAAAGATAACTATGAAAATAATTTTATTTATAATTATAATTTTATTAGGCCGTACTTGAAAAATTTTCCAATGTTGAACGCCTATTATGGCTCTGTAATAAACAACCAAATTTTAAACAAGAAGAAAAAACTAGTGAAATACTCACGGGTTATATTTTAAATTTGAAGAACACATTGGAAAACATTCCAATGTTGAGAGATTTGTTGAGCGATGGCCAGGAAAAATTTTTCATCAAAATGCGTGATGTGTGTACTTGAAATATACATTGCATCTGTTGATTTATTACCTCGATTTTATTTGAAGATGCTTTGTGACAAACGACTTGATAAAATGAAATCTCTGGTACAAAATACTATTCATCAAGACGCAAAACCTGCAAAGGGATACCAAGCTAGTGAGATGAATCGGTGCTTTTCAATAAAAGACAATATCAACGGTTTACTGGATGTAGCAAGATCAACATATTCTAAACTTATTAATGAGGTTCAAGGTAGTATTGTATAAATTAAAAACTGTGAATTCCCACTAATACACTAATTTAAAGCTATTATTGATGAATTGGCATCCAAATATCATCTCCCTCTAAAGATGTGTCAAACAGCCGATTTTGGATTCCATGCACAGCTAAATATCCCAAAGCAAGATGTTGTAGTAAACTTGGATATACCAGAAATATTCACTGATGTAAGAGAGAAAAAAAATCACAAATCAACATTATTTGCCCACTACATTTTCTCCATACTTTATTTAAGTGTATAGTTTTATTTTATTTATAACAAATTGTGATTAATTTAGTATGTTAATTTGTTTACATGTACAAATATTTAATCACTGTTAATACTCTTTTAAGGTGAAGAGAAAGGGTCAAACACTTCATCTTTCGACAGATGAAATCTTTAGTTACAATGTTAGAATGAGGAGAGTGGTTCAAGAAATTCAAATTATTAGCAATATGTATGCATTTCGTGTGCTTAACACGATGAATGTTGTAAACAGTTTCTGTCCTAGTGTTTTAAACCAACTGGTCGAAGACTTAAGGCCGATGGTTGGATGTCTGTATATTCTCTGTGAGAACATAGCAGAGCTTGATGTTGTATGTTGTTTGGCGAAAATAAGCTCTTCAAATGATTATACACGACCAATTTTTGGAGATGTTATTGATGTCAAAGGCGGGAGACATCCAATCCTTGATTTTCATCAACCGAATAAACCAATTCCTAATGATATAGTAATGTCTAACATTGAATTTATTAATGTTGTAAACAAAGAAAAACTGATTATTTTATAGTTTGTCTCGCCGAACAACAATTTCAACATAATCACTGCACCAAACATGGGCGGTAAAACTGTATACGTCTTACAAGTTGCAATGCTACAAATAATTGCCCAAGTATGAAAATAAGACATATTACAGTTTAAAATTATTAATTATTTTTTTGCATTGAATTTTAGATAGGATGCTTTGTACCTGCAGATAGTGCATGTTTCAGATTAACAAATCATATCTATGTTCGTAAAGGTGGCTGGGATAGTATCGAATGCCGGGCTTCTACTTTTACAGTTGAGGTAAGTTGAATGATATTAAAAAAATTAATGTGTGAAAAGGAAAGTCCTTTTGTAAAAAAAATTAAACAATTAAACAAGGAGTGGGCCTCTTTTCAGCCTGCACACCATGACCAGAATTGGTTTATTGTGCATCTCTATTCCAGAGCCTCTCATTAAGCTTAAGACTTTTTACCAGATCCCAAAACTTTTTCAATGACTCCTGTGTGTATCAGGCCCATTCAGGTCCAAGTACCTCTTCCCAGAGTAGGAATCTCAGTCTACATAAGCCTTCGCAAATGTTCCGCTGTCTCTTCTTTTTCCTGGCACTATCTGTACAGGCTTTTTTCCATTCCCATTGAACAGAGGATTCCATTGGATTTTAATCCACATTTTTGCCAGTTAGGTATGCGACAAAAGTGTTCAGAGCCAATAGGGGTCCTCATCGAATTTTCTTCAGCCAATCTTTGACGCCCATCTGCCCTGTATGTCTTAGTACCCAGATAAGGGTAATTGTATTGTTTTCCAGAATCCCTGACAGGGATCTAGTACAATCACAAACAACTCTATTCTTTATTACCGATATGGTAATTGTCCTCAGAGCCACCCGGCCTTTTTATCTCCCTGGCGCAGATTCAATGGTCACAGTCTCTGCTTGAAAGACAAGTGGTTATATTAATTCTAGTTCTTGATTTATTTCCATAAATACCAGCTCCTGACTCATGTCCGGTTTTGGAACCCATATACCTGGCATTAACTGGATCCCTTTCTCTCAGACTGCTTTACCAAATATTTAAATTTGAGATTTTTTTCTCAAATCTTAATTTAGAGGTCATGGCATTCTCAGAGCCCTGTCTGCCTGAAGCTTAGTTGCTCTTTGTTATCCTCTCCACAGATAAAAATATATAGTTACACTTTTTGTAACAAGTAATGATTTTCAGATTAAGGAGTTGGCTTATGTAATAAATACATTGTCTGATTCAAGCTTGATTGTTATAGATGAACTTTGTACAGGTAAATTACTTTCTTGGGAGATGATGTACCAGTAGCTTCATCTTTCTGATCTATTTTTTTTCAAGCACAATAAAAGATTAATTGTTTTCTAATTTATAGGGACTAACTTTGAAGGAGGAACTGCAATATCGTGGGGAATTTGTGAAGAGCTTCTCAAAAGACCAGTTTTTACGTTTTTAACAACACATTTTCATTATCTGACAAACTTAGAACGAGTTTTTATGAATGTTACTAAGTAAAGAAATAAAGAATAATTTATTTGAAAATATAATTTATTAAGAGAAATAGTATTTAGAGAATACATTTATTTTCATGATACATATAAATAATGTATTTTTATCAAACATTAATTTAAATGCATATTTATTTAATCACTAAAAATATGAACTATGTCAGATTGTTTAATATTACCATTTATTATCTGTTTTTATTTTGTACACATTAAATACAAAAATGCATATTAATGGTCTATAATAATCAAACTTCTGACATTAAATGTTTATAAATTGAGCTTTTCTTTTCTAAAATGAGGTTTTAGTAGTAAGGAGTTGTGCGTACATTTTCCTTTTTATAATATTGAGCTATATTTTTTATTATCTAGTTATCATTTGGAAGCTATAGATCCAGGAGAGAACAGCCCACTTATATTCACATTCCGACTTCAAAAAGGAGTAACAAACATTACAAACTATGGCTTGAAAGTCATGCTAACGACGTCTTTGCCAAAAACCTTCAAAGAAAATGCTTTAAAAACTGTTGAGAATATATGCCGAAAAAGGGCTATGACTCTTGCTGTTTCTAAGCCTGTAAGTGATAATACAATTTGGCCAGATATTATATTATATTAAATGTTATAACGAGATTAAAATTTTTAGATTTCACCTGACACATTGAGAACTATCGTTATTATAGATAAATTAGAAGAGTTCATACAGGATCTATATGCACTGAGTAAATCTGACCATTTCACTCTGGGTAATGTAGAGAAACTTCAATTGAAGGTGAAAGAAGAAATAGTACAGCTTTCAAAAGACGACCCAACAAAAAATGAATGACGAATAAGTAGCAATATTGTAGATAGATCAATTTAAAACTAATGGTATGTCTTTGACTTAAAAATTAAAATTAAGTTTTTCAACAACTTTTACTGTAACGATTATAGTTTCAAACAATTGTTCATTCCATGTAAAATTAATACACAAATAATTTGTTATGTAAAAATTAACAATAAAATAACATAATAAGTAGAATTATTAATTTAATTCATCGATAAGTTCTTTAAAATCTGTCACAAACCATTCAGATTTTTGTTTAACTTCTTCTCTCACGACATTTCCTCCATAACCTTAAACAAAATGTAATTAAGACATAAGATTATAATTATTATTAAATAATCTTATTAATTAATAATATTATTAATTAATATTTGTGTAATAATGAAATATGTAAGCTTTCCCTTAATACAATTATTGTTGGTGACTATACTTCATTTTTGATCTTTTAATTGTAATTGTTGTTTGTTAATTTTATATAAACTAAGTATATAATAAAGTATTGTATTCTTGCAAATAAAAAAAATTAATTTTTGGTTAAAAATATTACATAAAAATTTAAGTTGTAAACTTCAAAAAGTCATAATGTATGTGTTTCACAAAATACAATTCTTTCGCTAATAATAAAACCTGTTTAATTGTTTCATAAATATAATTACCGATAAATGCGTCTGCAGGAGGGCAGGCTTCAGCATCAGTTGCACCATCACCTATCATAACAAGATTTGTGTAGGCATATTTATTTTTTAAGTAGTTGATTACTTTTGCTTTTCCGCCGTTACTGCTTGTTGGTTCATTTTCATCAAATCCGGCAAATTCGCCTGAATAACAATTTTTTTGAGTCCATAAAATAAATATGTCTTAATATTAGTTTTACCATTGAAGAAAAATTTCATTTTATTTGCGAAAACATTCTCTAGAGGAATATTCAACTGAAGAGCAACTGGGCTTATAATGCTTCTGAAACCGCCGGAGATGAGATAAACGGGAACACCTTTTCTATGAAGGACATTAACTAAGCTTCTGTAATAATTGAGTAAAATTTAAAAAAATTGTTCATAATTTTCATAAACATTTATCTAACTTCAAATTTGGAGAGAGTGTCGGTGGGTGTGTTCTAATAAAGTCTTGAATTGTACTCATACTTGGCCTTATAATGTTCAGTCTCATTGAAAGGGAGTCCCTAAAACTCATTGATCCGCCCATAGCTTTCTTTGTCCTGAAATACACATAAATGTAGAGACACCAGTACTAACATAATTGGTTGTTGTTACTGACAGTTCTTTGACTTCAGTACTTTTCCCACAAAACTTGGCCAGTTCATCTATACCCTCTTCTCTGATCACGGTCGAGTCAACGTCAAAACAAACTGCGTCAGCCCTTTGCCACACTGTTTTCATGCTTTCACTCATATTTTCCAATATATTAAGTCAACTATTATATTTACCTGCAATCAAAATTTAAAACCATTGAAGTTTCCGAACTAAAAAATGGAGAGAAAAATTATAATAATTAATAATTAAAAGCAACTATGACCTTAATATTTTGCATAAAATGGCTGACAGAAAGTTATTATTTTTGCCTATATCTGGTAATGTCCAACAAATTGCTGTCTCCCTTAGACAATCTGACTAAACAATATAATATTTTTTCCCCAAAATATCTCTTAATAGGATAACCCATGCTTTTAAATGAGTGGAACATATAACTGTGGGTAAGAAAAAAAATAAATGCGTGAGTAGATAATCAAATAATAATCAATTACATTCAATCGTTTGAGAAGTGGGGTAAGTTTAATGGGATGTCAGTATTATCATATTATTGATTAGCTCTTAAATTTTTTCTGTTTAAATCTCCATTACTTACCCATTTATTTAACTGTTTCGATTCATAAGTATTTAGTACAATTATGCTGTTTAAATATAAAATGAAGTAATGAAAGAAACATAATGTTACTGTAGTACACATAAAACAATTCCAATCAAACCTAGTGATGCTGATTGACAGAACACTAAATTTCTTAGTTATTATATATACAACTTAACAAAGAAAATCCATATTGGAACAGTGTAAACTGGTCTAAAAACCAAAGTGTGTTTATTACTGCAGTTTGGCCTTTCTGATCATTTTGATCTGCATATCCTCATGGTTTTGCTCTGTGTTGAGTTGTTGCATCTTCTTGCCATCTTAAAAGACATAAAGACCCAGCATGGAAGTTGACAAGCTGAAACGCACCTGACAGACCCAAATGATCAGAAGCAATCAAATTACAGGTTCACCTCCATGCAGAACTCATGTGGAAATATCACATTCATTACTAAAAAAATCACACATGCGTTTTGTTGTTAGTCAGAAGCTGAGCTAGTCTGAC
Source organism: Cimex lectularius (assembly GCF_000648675.2). Lineage (NCBI taxonomy): Eukaryota > Metazoa > Arthropoda > Insecta > Hemiptera > Cimicidae > Cimex > Cimex lectularius. The sequence continues at coordinate 870,310 of NW_019392673.1, read as the reverse complement.
ATATTAAAATGATCAGAAACAACCTAACCACAGGTTCAATATAATAAGAAAATAAGTCGTGTGCTATATTTTGTATGATGTAATATTCATGTAGTATCTATATGAAGGTAGCACTTTGAGACGTTTCCCTTGTTTAGTACTCAAGCCCGTCATACTTTTAAAACTCAACTATTGTTTTCTCAAACTTACAATGTCATCTGTGGGGTGATGAACCTATAATTTGGTTGTTATTAATCATTTTGGTCTATTTATTCTTGTTGGGTTTGTCTGTCAGACACATTATGGCATTTCGCTATCTTCAGTGTTGGGTCTGTGAATGTTTGAAAATGGCAAGAAGCTAAAGCTTATCTGAGATATCAAAATGATCGGAAACAGGTTCAGAATATATAAAACATTGTGTGCTATATTTTGGATGATGCAATATTCATGAAGGATCTATTTGAAAATAGTGCTTTATGACGATGATTCTTTTGTTTAGAACTAAAACCCATCTTACTTTTAAAATTCAATAATTTTTTTCTCAAACTTACAATGCTGTCTGTGGGTTGATGAACCTTTAATTTGGTTGTTATCAATTATTTTGGCCTGTGTATCCTTGTTGGGTTGGTCTGACAGACCAAAATAATCAGGAATGACCAAATCAAATGCAATTGTGCACTTAAGAAAATAATCAAGTACTGTTGAATTTTTTTCAGTTCATAGAACTTCGCAGAGGACCACAGTTTGTCCAGAAAATTTACAGATCTTCAAATAGAAGCCAGCTGTTCTATATTAAGGGTGACTTACTACTTAAGTACTAATAATTTAAATATGGAGTTACTTACAAAATTCAATACCAGATTTCAAAGGTGTTTGTTGTAGAACCTTTTTGGTCTGTAATAAAAAAAACCCTCCGATAATAATTATGCAATAAACGTTCAAGGATAAAAAGAGTTACATGTAAAACCGTCGAGGTCAACTCAAAACTCATTGAATGACAGTTGTTGACAACTTACCAAGAAGCAGTTGTTACAAGCAATTAATGTCCAGTTCTTTTATTAAACCAAACCGGTGCATTAAAATCGTATTTTTGAAACACACTTCTTAAGCATTTTTAATTTATACATTAAACGTCAACTGGGGGTACAATCAATGGATTGATAAAGATTTCGAGTATATTTTGAAAGGATAAAAAAAACTTGCTATCAATTGCATAACGAACCGGGTGCGATTAACATCGGTTCGTTATTCAACTTGAGACCATACCAGGCACCTTTACAGAATTGACGGACAAACGACCGTGAAATACTTCCAATCTAAAAAACGGGCTTTACTCCATCTGACGCTCATGTTTACGACAAAGCAAAATCACAAATTGAATTGATAAAGTTTTTTACTGGCTTCCAGCTGTAAAGTTCACTGAGGCTTTATAGGTATATAAAAAGAGGGCGTGGTGTCTTGTTACCTGGGCCGCCTTTTATAATGCCATTCGAATTTGGTTTACTCCACTATATCATGTTGACGTAGATACTCATTAGACCACTTTTCCTTGTAAATAAATGCGCAAATCGGACTTATTTAATATTTCTCATAGAAATGGACAAATTTAACGCACCACTCAATCTCAAGTTTAAAATTAAATCCATTAGCTTTATACATCAGTTACATCTAATTAGGACTTATTGTAGTCAAAATAAACCGTAAATAATGCATTTTTTACTTCATTCTCCATTACCATCCTCCACAACAACATTAAATACCATTTGTAAAAAAGTTAATCTCCACTAAATTTTCCACAAAAAACTCTCCATCTACCCCAGCCAATTGGTCCATTACAAGTCCACTATAATCCAATCTGATGGCTAAAGCAAAGATGGTCCCAGAACGGTAGAGGAGCAAAGTTGGGAGAACAACAAAGGTTGTTAACTCCCCTTGAGGATATACTGCCTCAATGATTTTTGTAAATATGTATAAAAAAAATTACATAATGTTAATACATAAATGATAAGAAAAAATAATAAACAATTATTTGAAAACTCAAATATATGTACTTGGTGTTGTAGAATGTTCCAAACACAAAATAAACCACAATATGAATTTAAAATATAAATTTTTAACAATAATAACAGAGCTAACTTAAGATTTTATTATTTTGTCTGTATGAGATTAATTTATTTATATAAAAAATTATTGTATAAATTGTTGATTTGAGAAGTGTTCAAACATTTTATATGTTGCTACTTATTCTGCAAAATATAAAAACCAAAGTTTACTCTTCATACACTATTCTCCCGTTTATGTAAAGGCAAATAGGTTTGTTTCCATTATAATACGTATATATAAAATAAATGCGTAAAGTAATAATATAAATGTGTGCCGTGTAATATTTCAGTAGTGAAAACATTAGTTTAATTTTAAATAACTGTTTTTATAACACAAGTTTGTTTTAATGGTTTTGATGTTTCTCAGAAAAACCATAATCTACAGATTAAGATGACCCTTCTAAAAGTAATTAAATTCTGACTTCAATGACTGTTTTCAGTAATTTCATAAGCTGGAATAATATGGGATACATTAAGATGAAAAACCATTTAAAACTAAAATCATTGTACAGACAAGCCAAAAGGAAACTTTTTTAGAGTGAATGGCTGCTATTTTTTTTTTTTTTTAGTATGAGTTTTCATTCATATTCATAGGCTCATTTGCACATACATGTGTGTGTGTGTGTGTGTGTGTGTGTGTGTTTGTTTGTTTGTTTGACAATAAATGTTTTGACATTTTTCATCATCAGCAGGTAGTCTGTACATACATCACCATTTTACAGTCTTTACCACAACATTTAACAATAATAACTTGTACATTGCTAATTCTTACTACAATTTTTTTCTAATTTGTTAATAGAATATCATGTTAAAGATGCTCAGATAAGTAGAATAGTACTGGGCAGACCTATTTGAAAATTGAGGCAATCAATCCAATAAGTGGTCATTTAGTCCACTTGAGTACACAACTTTTAGAAATTATTTTACTCCTGACAGGAAAATAAAAAATGTATCAAAAGAATATTAAAATAAGCAATCAAGGCATTATATTGCCATCTCACTTAATTCAGAGTAAACACAAATGAGGATAAAAGGCAACTTGTTGTCATTTTCAGCATTCTTCTTGTCTGTTCAATTGAAATGGCGACATCAGTTTTATTAACGTTTTTCATTATCTTGCATTCTAACTTATTTACTTGTCATAATATCAATCCTTTAATCATTCGAGAATATTTCAAAATTAAGTCTATCAATAGGATAACGGTCTTATCTTGTGTAAACGTCAGTAAGTAGAAAATTTTAAATAGTAAGAAATTCAGGTATTAATATATATTTATACAATTATAGTAGAAGGAACAAAAGTATGGAAGTATTTGCAGCCAGAGGGGTTTATGTTGTCTTTCAATCCAAATACCCTCATTGAAAGTAATTTGCAAAGAGAAGGTGCTGTCATTGATTTATCTTGTCCAGATCAAAAATCTATTATTATGAAGGTAAACAAAAATGAAAAGTTAAAAAAAAGAAAGAAATATGGATGCAATATTTAATCTAAGCATATTTGAATCAATCAACAAATAAAAACATTATTTCTGACATGCAAATAGCATTTCTCTACATTTTAATGGAAACAGCATTTTTTAAACATGAGTGCATTTTCATCATTGATGTGCAAATTCAACTTCAAACAAATGACTTTATTTTCATATCTGTTAAAGAAAATATATTATTTCTGATAATCTAAACCTCATGAAAGCCATGGATCATGGTTCATCATTTATACAATTATGGATGATAATGAGAATCATTTTTGAATTTCAGGAAGCAATATATGATTCTTTAATAGATCTGTGGGGTCTATATTCTCATTCCATGCTATTTTATACATTTCCCACCACCTCTCTATGATTTCTCCTGTCACCTGCTAGCCAACCAATATGAACTCAATCCCCGACCTTATAGATTTCTTCATCCTAAAAAACTTCAGTTCAATATCCACCCTCCATGATATTTTTTCCAGCAATAGTCTTATTCTCCTAACTTTATCCTTTCATCTGATCCCAAAACAAATTCCAGAAACCATAATTAATGGCACTATAGATTGGGATGCCTTCTGCACCCATCTCAAAAAGTTCATTGACCTCAATATCTCCTTACAAACCCCCAGAAGAACTCGACAAGTCTGTGAATTCCTTTTCTCCTGCCATTTGTCAAGCAGTCTCAAGTGCACACCTTGCCAGTTCTTCCAAGACCCCCATAACTGTCCCTAAAACGGCAATCATAACCTCAAAAGATTATCCAGTATTGTAAAATCGAATTGCAAATCTACCACAACAATACCTTCAATTCCTATCTATCAAACTCCTCCATTAGATTTACACCTCCAATCCTGATTCCAATAATACTTTTAATGAAAATGAAATCCACAATTACCTCACATCTGCCCTACCCATGTCCTTCCACCCAAGCAGTTACTCCTTCAGAGGTAAAATTTAAGGAGAATCAGATCTGAATCACAAGCCCTTGGCTTTGACCTCATCAAATCCTGAATCCTTTGTGAATTTTCCATCATACTCACATATCTCTACAAAAGTATATTTTGCACCACTCACTTCTCTTTGCTCTGGAAATACCAATAAATATCACCCTTTTCCTAAAGCTTGGCAAACCCATCCATAAAGCTTATTCCTACTGCCCAATCAGCTTACTTCCTCTCTTCTCAAAAATATTTTCTCTTCAAATTTCTCGATTCATCCATACACTAAACTCCCTTAATCTTCTCCCAGATCACCAGTTCAGCTTTTCCTCAACATTCCACAATTAATTATTAGAAAAACAGAATCATTTTCAGACATATCCAATTTACAACTATTACATTTTTTCCTTAATCTTTTGGAATGAAATATAACAAAATTGTCCAATATGAATAGAAGAATTTACATTCTAATATTTCCAAAAATATATGTCATAAAACAAAACATTGTAAAAAAATTGAAAATAATTTGAGCACATTATTTATAATTCAATTTACTTTTATGGCACTAAGAATGTTTTTAGTAATTTGTTATTTATATCTTCTTGTTATTTATTTGTTGTATTATGTTTGTCCAAGATTTATTTTCTGTTTTCCAAGTTGTCTAAGAAGAGGATGTTCGATACAGGAAGAGAATGGCTGATGTTTTATGAAGTTGAAATTAACGCTACTAAGGATTGGAGTTATTGGTTGACATTTTTAGAAAAGCGTTTTATCTTGCCTGGATCTTCAGTTGTAATAGTTCAAATCACAGGGTCCTCAATTAGATATTTTGACATTTACAAAATCACCGATAGTCAACCCCTGAAGGTCAAATTGGTAGGTGAAGGATCTGTACAAAATGTAACATTTTTCAAACGAATTGCTGAGAGATCAGATTTCGAGGGTGTAAAACTTCGAACGGCAACAGCAGTGGGTAGTTAATAATTGGTTTAAAAAATTATTAAGGCACTATGTTTTTTTCAATCTTAATTTGACTAGATATTACGCCCTGAGGTTTACAAAGGGCTCGAAAATTTAGAAAATCCTGAAATTGACACATGGCCGAAAATGCACTATCCTCTAATTGTGAATTTAGCAAAACAGCTTAATTTTGAGTATGTACTTATAGCATTTATATAACAATTTGTAAAATAAAAGTACAAAATTGACATCAACTCTTCAGGTTTACTTTAGAAGTTGTAAATGATTACGGATGGTTGAGAAATGGAAATTTTAGTGGCCTAATGGGATTATTACAAAGGGGCGAAGTTGATTTTGGAGCAACAGGATTTTTTATAAATCCAGACAGAATAACTGCTGTTGACTTCACTGGTGATACGTATTCACTTAAGTTAATATTTTTCAAATAGTTAATAGTTTGAAGCAGAATTTAAACAATTTGTATGTTTTATAGGTCAATGATTATTTTTAAACAACCGGCACTATCGACAGTGAGCAATATTTTTCTTTTGCCATTTTCAAGACTTGTATGGATAGCCTGTGGAGTGCTCAGCATCCTAGTGATTGCCTTACTCACATTACAAGTAATAATATCATATCGTTTTAATTCAAATTTCTTCACAACTAGAGTTACTTTTTATGATGTTGTAACATTGGTATTTGGATTTATTTGTCAACAAGGTAATAGCAAATTAAAATCAAACAAACCAAAGCGTTTTGTAGAGTGATGGATTGACAGTTGACTCATTTCTAGGTACATACTTGACTCCGATCTCATCATCAGCGAGAATAATCATTTTTATATTTTCCCTGTCAGCATTATTTTTCTATACCTCTTATTCTGCAAATATTGTGGCATTGCTACAGTCGACATCACCAGTACTCAAGAATATTACAGATTTAACTAACAGCCATCTTATGCTGAAAATCCAAGATCTTGAATATAACAGAATTTTTATGAAGGTAATTTAAAAAAGTTGTTAATTCTATTTTGAAGTAGGGTAATTCTAAGTTGAACTTGGTTAAATACTTTAGGATTCAGTGGATCCAAATGTTAAAGCACTTTACGACAAGAAAATAAAACCTTTTGGATCAAAGGCTTATTGTTTACCAAGAGAAGGTGTACGGTTGCTTCGTACAGGCACAGTTGCTTTTCAAGTATGTATTCAATTTTCAAAATACTTTATGTAGACTTGAAAAAAGCCATATTTTGTGTAGCTCCTTCCGTGGTTTTCGGTTAATCAAAATTCAAAATATTTTTCTCTTCAGGTTGAGGTAAATCTAGGATATAAGATAATCAGCGAAACATTTGGTGAAAGCGAAAAATGCGGTTTAGGTGAGATCAGGATGATATTTATTCCAAGTTTGGCAGTGCCAGTTGTCAAGAAGTCTGGATATAGAGATATTTTTAAACAAATGTAATAATAATCCATTTCATTTACACAAGCACACACATTTACACAATTATAAAATGTTTTAATGATAATTTCAGGCTTATATGGCAGAGAGAATGTGGAATAATGAAGAGATTAGCTAAAATTTGGGTACCCGACAGGCCAAATTGTGAAGGAAAAGGGACGAGTTTCTTAAGAGTAGGAATGGTGGATTTTTTACCAGCACTTCTAGCATTAATTTACGGAATGGGAATATGCATAACTGTTTTCTTCCTTGAAATCGCTTATCATTACAGGTTCGATTTACTTAAAAATATATTGCACAATGTGTTATAACATGATATTTAAACTGAAAATTGCTTTAAAATAAATTTCAGAAATAAATGTGGGATACCTTTTCCTCGTAAAATAAAACAAGAATTCATGCCATAATTTTTTTGCATTTTGAAAGTACATATAACACCGAAACACGTTCAAGGTTGATTGAAAACATATACTTAAAAATAAATAAATAAAAAATAAAATTATTAGCCAAGTAAAAGAACATAAACATTTATCTATAAATACATTAATTAGTGCAATTTATATTGTATTTTATTTTTTATTGTGTAGTAAATTAGCAATACAATTCTAAACACTTTCTAGTTATGTATTGTTGATAAATCTATAGTAAAATAAATTATCATAAAAAATGAATAAACATTTAAAATACAATGCCTGTTTTTATTGTTTTTTCACCTCTTCTTAAAACATAAACAATTTGAAGTATTAAGTACAAAGAAATGAATTCACTAAAATTCTTGTGAATGAGCAATTTAATCTGTCTAAACGGATAAATAACCTAGAATTACAATAAGTAAAATACATTCTGTCATACAGGAGGGCTTAATTTCCAACTACCCATTGGGTTCGTGGATGAGGGGTCAACCCAGGACTGCTAATGTGGCAAATACGAGGCAGACGCCCTAACTATTTGACCACTGAGGTCCAGTGAATCAGTATTTATAACCCCTATACAATATAATAATAAAACAGAAAAAGAGCCTAGACAATATTACAATATTATAACTACATATAGTTAGGAATAATAAAACGTGCTAATTTTACAACAAAGGAAAAGGAATATTTGTATGTTGTAAAATTCAGCGGAAATAAAGTTGAACTTGGATTGCCTGTGATCATCCTGGAAATCAAAGTTGTTAGATAATTTATTTAAGCTGAATGGTTGCGATGTCTATTAATGAATAAGTGCCCTCTATGTCAATCTGTTAGAAAGAAATGCAAATATTTATTTTGGCTTTATTGAAGAATAAAAAAAGACTGGTTTATTAGCAATTTACGAATCTATTGATTTTTATGTCCAATAATCTTGATAGTGTAATATTTAAAAATTTTTATGCATAATTCATTAATAAATATTATATACATATTTTAAAGTCTTAATATTTTTTTCAAATGGAATCAGAAGTAGTTTCTTTCTAATTAAACTGTCAAACTACTTTTCTTGTTTTGTGCTAATATTTAACTGTTTATTAATGAATATTATGGGAAAAAGGATAAGTAAACATTCAATACTTGGACATTTATCACCATAAGAATTAATTAGTTGCCTAATTTTGTAACAAATATAATAATTAATAACCAATTAAACTGTAATTGTTAATTTGCAGTACTTGATTATTGTATTATGTCAAAGTTATTTTTGCTTTCTTGGTCAGACATCAGAACTGGCAACGGTGAAAATATTAATTATTCAACAGAGAGGGCTAACATTTGTTTTTATTTGATGCAAGAAAGAAATGGATGGATAGCATGTCCGGAAAAGAGAATCAGAAATCATCTGGACTGTCCTGTAGTCAGCAAGAAACAGTTGATTAAAATGGTTCTTAAATTTATCCTCCTCAGTATAATTCTTACATTATTGTTTCTACAATATTTAGAAGCGAGTTACGCTTCACTTTTAAGCAGCTATTTCCAAAATAAGAATATTCGTGAAGTAACTATATTAACATGCTGGAGTATATGTGAGATGTTTATTTATGGAATTGTAATCTGATTGGTATAATTGGTATAAAATGATAATTTTTCAGCTTCTAAAGCAGCCGTTTTTAAAGCGCTATCACTACAAGGATTTTTTGTATCATATTCAATTAAATCTATCAAAGATAATTCAATTAGAATAGGAGCTGTCTTAGATTTGACTTGCGACGAATGGATCATTAAATCATTTATGGAACATGTATGCTTTTTGTCATAAACATTATTTCATGGCTAATATATGATCGTAAAGTTCCTTAATATTTCAGATCGAAAATATGAGGCTGTTCGGTGTACACACTGAATGGCTGCTATTAGATAAAAATGAAAATGATATTCTGGAGTTTACAAAAGGAGTAAAATACATTGAACAGGCTTACATTCTACCGGGAAGCTTTGTGACATTAGCTCAGGAGTCACAGTCACATATAAATTACTACGATATTTACAAGATTGCTATTGGTCAGCCTTTGAAATTCAATCTTTTAGGCTCTGGACCTGTCAATGAATCTTGTAATTTATCATCGAGAGAAAATCGTTCAGATTTTAAGGGTGTAGTAATGGAAGCAGGCTCTGTGGTCTGTATCCTAAGCGTTTTTTGCATATTGTGTTTTATTTGATGTTCTCTATTTGATCATAATTTTATAGATAATGTATCCTAAAGAATTTAAAGGATTTGAGAGATTCCATTCGCCAAGTTTTGATGTATTAGCCAAACTTCATTATGAGATCTTAAAAAATTTAGGACAGCAACTAAATTTTCAGTAAATACAGAAACAATTTTTATTTACATAAATAAACAATGTGAAAAACCCATTTGTTATCTGGAGCAGATAAAACATTTTACAATTTTCTGAAAATATGTTTTTTTCCCTTAGAATGAATAATTGAGTAAATTATTCTTCTTTACTGTTATTTAGACTTAATTTGGTAATTGATGAGGATTATGGCTGGGCTGGAAGGAATGGAACATCATTTGGTGGGTTGGTGGGTCGTTTGCAAAGAGAAGAAATTCAATTAGGAACAGCGTTCACCATGCGGGAAGAGAGGAGAGAAGCCGTCGACTTTACCACAGACACTTTGGAATTTAAGCAAGTGTAATTTAAATTTGACTATTGAATTTTATAAAATAAAATAATTTTTTTATTCAACAGAAATGCCATATTTTTTAAGAAACCTGCATTGTCAACAGTTAGCAACATCTTTCTCCTGTCTTTCTCTAAACTTGTGTGGTTGTGTTGTGGCTCATTGTGTATTTTGTCAATTTTGCTTTTGTTAGCAGTATTAGCTGTGACAAAACTGTTTGCTGTTGTATCACCATTCTCAAGACCTGCTTCTTTTGCTGACATAATTACATTAATTTTAGGACTTGTGTGTCAACAGGGTAAGAACCAATAATAATTTTAAATTAATATGATAAACAATAATATAACGCAGGGTCGGAATTGGCACCGATTTCTTTGGCCACGAGAATTACAACATTCGTCTTTTCCCTATCTGCTATATTTTTATACACGTCGTATTCTGCAAATATAGTAGCTCTGCTTCAAGCTACCACAACTGGCATGGAATCATTAGATGACTTGACAAATAGCCCGTTGACTCTTAAATTGCAAGATCGGCTATATGTCCGAGAGCTATTTAAGGTAACAAAAATATAAAATTGATCAAAATCAAATTAATAAAAACTATCCATTTCAGATAGTAAATGATACATCTGTTCATAATTTATATACAAAAAAAGTTATGTCACAAGGTGACAATGCATACTGCATACCCAAAGAAGGAATTGCATTCATGAGAACAGGGGAATATGCATTTTTGGTAAACTATTAGATTATAATATCAAATATAAATTCATACAAATTATATTTAAATAATTAATCACATAGTGTTATTATTCTAAATATCTTAGAAGTTTGATAAATTTCAGGCTGAATTAATCCAAGGGTACAAGATAATTAGCGATACATTCCACGAGGATGAAAAGTGTGATCTTGGAGAGTTGAGTTTATTCTTTATACCAAGACTTTCGATTCCAGTAATTAAAAAATCAGGCTACAGAGAAATATTTACTCAGAAGTGTGTATTAAATTGGCATATACCCTCAATATAATAATGGTTGCATTACCTATTTTATTTTCTATTTGAATAAGACTCAGTTGGCAAAGGGAAGTTGGGATATTTCAAAGACAAGAACTTATATGGTTTCCACACAGACCATCTTGTGATCGGAGCAGAAGAGGATATAAACCCGTTGGTACTATCGATTTTTTACCAGTGGTATTGTCACTTTTCTACGGAACGCTTATAGCCATTGGCATTTTTGCATTTGAAATCATTTTCTGGCACAGGTAATACAGAAATATAAATTCTAACATTTCTATGAAATTATATTACCATTTGTTTTAAATTTCAGAAAACGTTTTTATTGCTATGAGAATGAAAAAGAGAAGATTTAAAGAACAAACGAAATTGTTCTAATGTAGATGATTAGTGAAATTCACATGCTTAAAGCCAAAATTGCTTCTAAATAAGGTCATCCTTTGAAAAATTACTCTTACAATTTAATAAATGGCTAAGTTAAAATTGAAAATTGTAACCTTTCAATATGTGGTTATTTCATTTGTGAAATATTTGTAGATAGTAAAACAATAAAAACATACCAGTAAAATTTATTGCATGAAATGTACATTCAAATTTTCTACTGTTGTTTTGTAATCACTTCAAATTGAGAAACATAGCTGTTTAAAATATAAAATAATACTTAAAATTTGTCTTACCGTTAGAGATTGGTCTGCCTATCATTGCTGATATGCCTCAGATGATCAGAAACGGACAAACTCAACAAGAAATATCACAGTGCAATAAATTGTTTACTTCAAAACTATTTAATATTTACATAGTATTATCAAATTTCCATTTGAATAGCAATGGTGGTATAAATGGTTTATTAGGGTAAGTTGTCATTATTTGACAGAAGTTCAGTCTTCCCATTTTATTCTGATCTGACTATTCTCGTTGAATGTTGGATGGACTGGATTATTACACACAAGTCCATGAAATCTCGGTGGAATAAAAATAGTAGTAATGATAACAATAAAACTTTACACAACAGAAATTCTCTGAAAGTTAATTGATGAAATATGTCTGAAAAAATGGACTAGTTTGATTAGGGATGGAAAAAATGCTGGCAAATCTCTAACAATTTAAACAGACAACAAATTTACTTATGGTTAATTTAATAATTTAACCATTTATTATAAAATTTCAACATCATCGAGGTAAAATTTCTTTCCTATTCATTCTAAATGTGGGACTGAAAGTTTTGATGAAGGCTGACTGAAGGGACTTTGACTTCTATCTTTTATCGATTAACAATTATAAATTTATGTTTATTTATATTTCTATTGTAAAATCAACTCCACAGTGGTTTGGAAGAGAGAGTGTAGGAGCTTATGTAGTAAAGACGAAACACGCTCATTTCTCAACTTGTTTTAACGCTTCGATGACATAATACATTTCATACTTTATTGACCTAACTTATTTTCATCTTTTCAATGGCCCAGAGTATATATAGAACAGTGCAGAAGCATGTATCACAGAATAAGAGATGTACTACATCAAACTACATTTCCTTTTATACGCCTTGTTGCTGTTTTCTTCTGTTTTAGTGAGTATATAAATGATTTCATTACATTTTTCATTAATTTTAATTGCATAGCAGATGAGTAATTTTATATATGTAAGAATTCAAATATATTTATTATTTAACAATTCTGTAGTCATTTTTTACAGGGTTATGATTTTATTTATAATTTAACTTTTTAACAATAACATTTATATTACAATGATTTTTTTAATGTATAAGAAATGTCCTGGTTACATCTCATCAATCCTTCACATCGAACAGGACTGAATTAAACAATGAACATAACTGAAATGATTCTTTTTTAATGATTTAACTGAATAACATTATGATTAAAACTATAATGAAGAATAAAGTAAAATGGATTAACAAATTAAATTTTTATCATATCTATGTCCAAATCAATGGATGTGTCTCTGAATTGCTTTTCCCCTGTATTTGTTTATTTAATTGTTACTGTGTAAAAACAAAGTTTAAGAAAAATAAAAACCTATAAATTATGTATGATGCAAATTAAAGCATTTTTCACTTGGCATCACCTTGACCATGAATATTTTCTGTTAAAGAAAATTAAATAACAAAAATATTATTTTTAGAACTAATGCACTTTCATTTCAGGCAGCTGAATTTCTCCTATCTGAACCGTCTGAAGGGGCAAAAGTACTCAAAAGAAAAGTGAGGTGCGGGCCAGTCAAATTCCGCATCAAGAAAAAGAATTAAGTTAATTATTTCCTTTCTTAATAATGTGTCTTATGTGTGTTTTCGATTATATTTAAGTTTAAAAAAAATGCCCCAAAAACTTTAATTCATTCCAATAAATATTATAGGAAATGGGGAAGCACAATAAAAATATGGAATATTCAAATGTATATTAACAAAAAATCTTATTTTAAGTGTTATAAATTTTGTAGTTGAAACATTGTACTATGTTGTCCAACAATGTACACTTCATTTGGACTCAATGTTTATACAAATGTAAATATGTATACATTAAATAATTTAATACACGACATCTGTTATGCATAAATTTTGTTCCTCCTGGAGTTTTAAAAGCGATTTGTCATTCCCCAAGGAAGAAACAGTACAAATTAGCCAGCTATTAGTGGAGCTTGTCATCGCCCTTAGACCTACAGCAGTTTTAATAAAGCCTCAATCATATTTATGAATATTATAACAATACAGTAATATTTTAAAGGCTTAATTTAATTTTAAAAAGCCACATTTAGACTGAATGCTACAAAATATACTTTATAAATGAGTAAAACATTTAAACATTTGTTATGCTACTTTATAATTTTTCTTTTGCAAAACTTTTGATTTCAGAAATGGAATATTTATGTCCAGCATGAACAGGTACTTAAGTGATTTGTTGAAGAACTCAGTAATTTAATGCATATAGTGGTAACTAAGACTTGTAGATAGATTTACAAAGCAATAATCTACAAATTATAAGAAAATATGCCAACATATAATACATTATAATTAATGTTGAGTTTTAATTAAGTTAAATATTATTATTAGGCTCAAATTAACATTTATTTATATTAAATATACATTTTTGTTTAATAGGTAAAATATTACAGTACATCATTATGCAATTAATGAAATAGCAAGTGGTATAATACATAACATACAATACATATAGAATAAGCAACATTTAATTACATAAATGCTTACATATGAACACATATTAAAAAGAGATAGGCTATGTTATTTAGGACAATAAAATTGCAATTTCACATTTATGACTAGCATTATTTCATTAGATTAAAGAAAAACATGAAAATAATTTAAACTGAAGATATTTGTATAACTGTATATAAAATTAAAACAAAACTCTTAATGCAATAAAAGAAATTTTGTTTCAGAAAACGAACTTCAATACATAAACAAAAATGATTAATGAAAAATTGACATGATTACTGTGAAAAATGTCAGATAGAAAATTGAAAAAAAAAAGAAAAGAAAAAAAGCAATGACTTTTTGAATTATGTACGACAAGATTTACATAATGACTATCATCTTGTACTACTGTTTAATGCTGTGCTTGTTGTCATTGTTGAACTGCGTAACTGGGATTGTTTCCCCCCGCATAGTTTTTCCCAAAGGAGCTTCCTCACTCGTTTCTTCCATACGAATATCAAAAATATAAAAACACCCTGTAAGGTGTTTGTGATGTCTGTTATGTACCAGAGATACTGTGGTACGTCCTTTCCGAACATAAAGGATATGAGCTCAGAAATCCAGTTGATACCCATGACTAAGAAGAGTTTCAAATACAAATTAAACCTGAAATTTAGAAAAACCAAAATAAATTAAATTCATAAATATTTTATTATTTTTATTAATTTAATTTTTTTTATAATCTAGGCTGTTGTTTAAAAAACAAAATAAAACACCAATTATCTTTTATCCCATTTAGTCGTTATGCATTTTGGGTTATGTCCCTCGTCCCCCTTCAAAGCTATTATTTGAGTTAAATAAAATTCTTTAATTTTATTTCCTTTCCTTAGTTCTATTTTGCTCAAATAACAGCTGAATGACATAAAATTGTCTTCAGTGACTGTTTGGCATAAAAAATAATTGGTATTTTGTTTAAAAAAAACATGATTATAAATATTTTTATAATTAAAAACAAATTAACTATGTCGTTTTTTTCTCTTAAAGGTAAGAATCTTATGTTAAGTTAAATTTTATTGAGATTAACCGAACCTTTCACTCTCATTGCCATCATGCCTTCTGCTATCACCACGATGGAATGATTGTGCTGTTTCTCTCCTGTGTCTCCAAATGCGATAGGCGGTTATTGAAAAAAGAATTAAATTACTAAACAAGATAACAGCCATTGGCCCGTAGAAATAGGTCCATGTTGCTGTACGACCTGGAAAAAAAGTTATACATGTAACGTCAATATGTACTACGATTTCACATGATTTATAACAGAGTCTTATGCCGTTAAAAAGAATGAATATACAAATTTAAAAATTGTAATATACAATGTAAATTGAAAATTTGCAATAATAAATTGAAACTGCAACTCATGTTAGTATCCAATTGGTAAAAAGGCACTTAACTAATTGCTGCTCTAGGTCTTTATGTCTATTTACGAAACTGGATCAAGATATTGTCTTGAAAATCATCAGGGCAAAACAATCTTAAATATGTCTATACATCGACGTATTTAAGCTTTTTACAGGCGATCTCAAATTTCATTGAAGACCGACACAGCCCTAACATTGCCAAGGGCTGTGACTTTATGTCTATTTTTTAAAAAATTTACTCATGCTGACCCGGCTCTGGGTCACTATTGGGTCGGTCTTCACTCACGGGTTCGTTGAACTACTCAAACGCGTTTTGGCGCCACCTTCAGTGAGGATAGTTTCTCAAAATTTCAGCTTCAAATCCTCACAAACACGCGACTGAAGACGGACCCTATAAATGACCCAGTGCCGGTTCACCGACTCGCCGACCAACACCTAGCATCAAGAAATTTTCTGTATATTTCGCCAAATGAAAATACAAAATGATAAAATCAAAGCCAATGCCAGAAGTAGGTTTTGGCTAATTTTCTAGAAAAATGCTGATTGCAGTCAATAATGACTTAAGTCTTGACATAAACACACCATGGTGATCGTGAGTAGTAGAATGACTTAATTTTTAAACTATTGTAACGAACACAAAATATTTCGTAATTCAAACAAGGCTTCTTTGTTTCAAAGCTGAAGCCGCAATTTCAGTTAAAATTTGTCTTTTTGTATTCAAAAGTTCAAGAGAATGTTAATAGCGACAAATCGCAAAATTTTGCATTTTGGCGCATTCTGTTTAATTTGTATTGGCCATTTATAACTTTTGGGGAAAAATGCCTGACTTGAAATTATAAAGATAAACTCTTGGGTTGTAGGATAGATCACACAGTTACTGTGTCAGCCCCGAGTGTACTAGAACTATGCACGCATGACTCCATCGATCACGAATGGAGGTTGGTTTCGAGTCCGACTATATCAAGGGCCTATAGTCAAACAAGGTTATTTAATGATATTTAGGCTTTCATGTCCCAATTTTCAATACCGAAATTCCAAGGCTGACTCCCTGAATGTCAGCCGTATAGATTTTCTACATACGCCCGTTGTTCAGTCGAGATATGCGGGGATAAAAGATCTATTCATTTCAAGTGGGCCTAGTTTAAAAATTTAGAAATTAACCCTTTCATAGCAAGAGTTTCATTAGTTTCTTGAATTAGTAGCAAGTCTTCCTTTACTAGAAACAAGCAATAACATAAACACTGTTTGTACAAAGTACAATTTTGTTAGAGTTCAATAGCGATTTGTAGTTAAAGATGCTCAACTAGGGAGGTCATTTGTTTGAAAAATTTGTCCCTCCATGTGTCCCTAAATTCATGGCATATCATAATTATTGTTCCATGTCTTCCTTAACAATCTCTTTTGAAACTTCGGATAATACAGAAATGCTAAGGTCTGTACACACGCATGTCCTTAACAAATGAAACTTCAACTAGGCAATATCTTAATTTTAGGTCATTGGGTGTGTGAGAACTTGAAATAAAATTGAACTTTTGGAAATTTTTGTTAATATTGTTTATGATCTTTGTTTAACTTTTAATTGGCATTAGTGGTCCAAATCTTTTGAAACAAGGGATAATACAGAATTTCTTCCTCCTAGCCAAACTCAAACTCAAAGCAATAGTGGAGTGCATAAATATTCATAAAAACAATGAACCAGTTAGAGATGTAGATGTATTGGTCGGGGTGTATCCCCCGTTCTCTGCCTAAAGTACACCGGTGAGTCCTATTTTTCATCAAGGAACTTGATTAGTAGGCCCGGTTTCAGTGGTTGAATCTCTTCTATGGTCACATTGCACATCCCAAAGTACTTCTTCCTGCGGGCAAGTGTAGCACCACAGTTTGTTAGTAGGTGTGTTGGTGTCTCCTCTGCCTCTTTGCAGAATCTGCATGTGCCGTCTTGAATTATTCCAATCTTCTTTAGGTGTCCATTTAGCTTGCAGTGTCCTGTTAAGAATCCTGTTAGGATTCGCAGTTTTTTCCTGCTTCCTTTGACACATTCTTAACTTTTTTCTTTCCGAAATTTATTAGGAGATTCTTGGATTGTTTGTGTCCAATGAATGAATTCCATTGTTCCTTCATTTTCTTTTTGTCCGTCTGTCTGAGGTACTCATTGATAGTATGGGTTCCTATGCCATAGATGGGATGAACAAATTAAGTTCACACTATAAAATTTTAATCAAAATCAATTAAAAGCAAAGTGTTCAAGGCAATTCTCATAGTAAAAACATATCAAAAGGTAAAACTTCCAAAATGTAACGACGTCAACTGACGAAATACTCCATTTTCACTTAACTAAGCTCAATAAACAAATAACACTTGTATTATTTGCAAAAAGTGTTAAGGTACTAGGGTGAAAGAAATTTTCAAAAATTCTAAGACGTTAAGACGTTAAATTATCCATAGCTATACTTTCCGTGAATCTGGCCTCAATCATATGTGCCTTATTTATTTAAGCTTAAAAACTTTTGTTGTCACAATAAAGTGACAATACAACCTAAATAATTTGTATTTTTATTAGATTGTAGCAAAAGTTTGAACTTTTTAAGTAATGTCTAATAACTATAGATATTCCATAAAATAGCGGCAGTTATTCAATCCAAACTCCAGGCATATTTTACATATTCGTTTTAGTATGTTTGGCGGAAATATGTAGGAATGCTAGTCCGAACGAAGCCATTAGATGCCGTATGGAAGGGTGAAGTTCGCATCCAAGTTTGTTCATTTATAAGCCAGTCGTAAAATGTTTTTATGAGTATCCTTTCAATTTGAGCCGATAATGTTGTACTTCCAAAGCTCAAATAGTACGAGAAACCTAACTTTATACATTTTTATTAAAAATCTTCAATTGACAAGTCATCTTTTAACATGCAAATTGAAGAAGGAACCTTTACTTATTAAAAAATATATTACCGCTGTATAATATAACAAATTATGTAAGGTAATGATACATATTTACAAACAGTGACAAAATAACAACCTTTGTTGCTCTCCCAATTTTTATAAATGTCTAATAAGGGTTTTAAATATATGAGTTGGGTATAATCCTTATGTTTATTAACAAAAAACCTGCACGAATTTGAATTTTAATTCCCGTTAATGTCAATTCTCTATCTATATAAAACATTATATAGATTATTTTCATTGTCTTTATTCAATAAATACGCATAACCAGCACCAGATGCTAAATCAGAAATGAAAAATGTTTGAAATGACATTGAGCGTCTGTGAGACGGCGATGAATCGCTGACAGCAGTTTTATCAACGTGTGTGGTGATTAGTTTTATCAACATTGATCCTGCGACATATTTGTAGTCAGACGCGTTACGGCTTGTGCCATTCGTTCACTTAAATAAGGCAGACCAATGTAGATCCAGCAGTAAATTTACAATCATGAATATTTTTTCCATAGTAAGTTCGCCCAATTTCTTAAAATATTCGTTCGATGAAAAGCCTGACAGAAATAAAGCAAGTGCAGGCGGACCTGAGGTGATAAACATGACATAACATATACGAAAATATGTAAATGTAAAAATGTAAAAAATCTTTTCATTTTTGAAAACTTTTGTGTGCTGTTACATTTACTTGAGCTATAACCCGTAATTTCTGCTGTGCCAACTATTTCATATTCCCTGTTTTAATTTGTCAGTATTTTTGTCTATGACGAAATCAATAACGATAAACCTCAGTTTTGATTTATATTAAGAACGCATATACAAGGAACAAAAAAAAATGTATTTAATAATTTAAAATAAAAATATACTTTTTTATCCTGTGTGTAAAAGGAGAGAGGTCTCGAGAGCAGAAATTTCGATTTTTAGGTCTCGAAGTTCTTGGGCCTTTGAAATGTAAGGTTATTTATCCGTTTCGTATTTATAAAAGCTGGTCTTTCTCGTTAATTAATTTTAAAAAAATCCACTTTTTCGAAACGACAAATCAACATGTTGGAAAAAAGTTTGGGTTTTGTGAATATCCAATTAGTTTGGGAATCTTATATGAGAGGCGAAATGATAATAAAATTGTAACAGGAGCATTTAGCAACAGAGTATGTATGTTTGTATTGAAACTGATCTGTTTTAACTTCGTTCTACATTAATTACATTAATTCAAAAGTTATCGTATTTAGACGTCCCTCAACACTTGGAGAAAAGGCTCTAAAACTGATACATACCCACACATTCAAAATTAACCTATCGTTAATTTGGCGGGTTTCAGGGTACTCGATATTATGCTGAAGGCCCACCCTCATTCTCGCTAATAAATACAGCCATACTGATTATAACCTTTAATACCATATGTACCCTAAAAATTGGGGAGCCACTGGAGTATTAATATTACGTTCGTGCCTCCCTCCTGTCACTTTAAAAACACGTAACTAACTTAGTGGGTATGTGGGGTATCGATATTCCGCCACAACCCCCACACATACTCAACTGTCACGCTAATAAATACATTCATTCAAGAACACAAAACACTCGCAGAAAAAATCCTAATCTAGAGTGGTGGGTCTGTTGGGTACTCTATATTCTGCCACAACCCACCCACAAATACTCAACAGTCACGCTAATAAATACATTCATTTAAGGTAGGAAAACCATGTGTGGAAAAGCATCAAATGCCATCATACGCATACGCTTCAGGAATTCGATCAACTTTTTGCTATGAACACGCCAGTTTCTTTTTATAGTCGCAAAATTTCAATATTTTTGAAAATAGAATAGCAAAGTGCAGAAAATAAGAAGAAAAGATGAAATTTTAATTACCCTTAAAGAAACATCTGTCCTTTCCCATGTTCGGTTTGAAAATTGATGATGACGGGATGGAATCGGAGTAATCGACGCCAACTGTCACAGCCAATATGATCAGAGGCATTCCCCAGGCGTAGAAAGAGTACGCAAGAAGTTTCTTCCTGTCGCGTTCAGAAGCCGTACCTCTTAGCTTTATACCGCTGAAACAAAAAGTCCATTCATTTTTTATATATATTGCGTAAACAACTAGAACGAGAGAAGTTTGGTCGTTGTTTCCGATCAACTTCAGTGGAGGTAGTCTCTGAAATGATGAACTACTTTTCTTACTGACCAAAACTGCAACAGGATGACCAAAAGGATCGGAAACGATCACACTACAAGCTCATGAACTCCCGCAGGCAATACTTTGTAAGAATATTTAAGAATTAATTTGTATTAGTTCATATTTAATTTTGTATGTTGACATTCGCTTTTTCTTGTGCATGGGAAATGATGCGCAACAAAATTTATTTTTAAATGGGTAATTATGACAAGATACAATTAATCTAATGGACGGTGAGCTTCGGGAGAACGCTTGGCTTTCAAGTAATTAGTTTAGTTAGTACTTTATGGCACGAAAAGAGCTGGATAAGGGTTTATTTATTGACAAGAGCTTAAGTAAACTGTAATAAATATTTTTGTTTCACATTAATGTTTTCCATTAGAAAACTAAGCTTATGACTGGACAAATAATACAAAAAAATATTTAAAATTCACACCTTAAAAATTAAAATCGTCTCACCTGAACGCCCAGTAAATATCGATGCACATGACGTTCAACCAGAAGAAGGTGGCCAAAAAGAAGAACTGTACAGCAAAGCCTGAAAAAAATGTATATATAAATATAGAAAAGACTAAAGAAAGAAGAAATGTGGGAGAATTTGACAGAAGCCAGTGTCTAAAATTCATTTATGCACTCTGGTATTTCTAAGGAGAAAGTACGTAAGATTTCGAAAATTCATTAAATGTGAAATTTATTTATTTTTCTTTTTGTTTTGTATAAACTAAAATCTTACAAGCATCATGTCTGCACAACAATCAAGATAAACGTAGAAAAAACACTTAAGTTTTTTCACAAAATGTAAGTGCCGATATTCTTAAGGACGCCATTTTTGTGAAATGCGACGATTTTTCTTTAATTTTTATAAATGTTTATTATTTAAACTATTATCAAAATTGAAGACAAGATGGAATAAAAAATAATAATAAACAAATTTTCTTTTATCAGTAGAATTAGAACCGAATGTATTATCCAAGTTCTGTATTTATTAATGAAAGCGTGTGTACTTATTAGTTTTTAATGTTTTTTTCAAATAATAATAAAAACCTATTTCCGAATCTTACAGTGTGGACTAAAGGTTTGGAAATTATGTTGTTCTCTTATCCATTGGATATTTGGCTTGGTCTGTAATTTCTATATTTTGCTGCTTGAGTAATAGCAATTTATCCTCGAATCGAATCTTCCTGTTCGTTTTCCTTGAAGTAAAAATATTACTCGTTAAAATCGTTGATTTAAACAGTCTGAAAAACAGGTTTTTTGGCTATATTTGTCAAGACTTTATGTTCGTTTGTCCTGAATACACCTTTAATGATGGGCTAATGTTTTGTTAATTAAATTTGCCCCCTATCATAAATGATGTTTTAACGGTTAAAACTCACCTGAGATAATACAAAGGGGTACGCCAGGGTCAAAAGGGTGTTTCTGAACGACGAAAGACAACACAAAAGCAATCAGGCTCGCGGTGACATACCGTATGACAAGCGAACTGTTAAGGCGAGGAGGAATGACAATCACGTATACCAAAAGAGTTGCGAGAAGAAATATTGCAGATATCATGTAAGAAATGTTGTAGTAATCGTACTTAGTTTCATCCACTTGTTCGTTCAAACAAAATACTGGATAAACATTTACAGCCGATCCGTTTTCATTCTCGAAAGACTCGAAACAGTATTCATTTTCTATGACTTGGCCGCCACGCCGTTCGACGCCGTCTTCGGTGACCGTCAGGGTCTCGTTTTGTTTCATGACGTATTTCCACCTGCACTGTATAAATTTAACGAGGAAAGAGTGATTCGTGTTCGTTAAGCATTGCGGACTTGATTCCCAAGGCCAGGACGAGTTGACGCATTTTAGACCTTTGCTTAAGAATCCCTGACCGAACGGACAACACTTGTTGACGAAGACGTGGGAAGAACCGACTACCACAAAGGAGAGCCAGCCGAGAACCACACACTTTGGTATCATTTGTAAGACTACGGAGCTGACTGCTGACAGCTTCAAGCCCCCACCCCGAGTTTTCGCCCGCAATCTTCTTCCTTTTCCATTGTTTTAATCCTTAATCATAACTTATAAATAACATATTATTAAGTAATTAAATTGTTTGCTAAATTTTCAAAATTTATAATCCTAAAAGTACAGGCAGCCGCGCACTAGAAAGAAAAAATAAATCTGTTGAAGTTAAATTGGAAATAATGTTTGCATTTGTGCACATATAGTGTACTCGATAAAAAATAAATAATGAACAAGAAGAAAAACATAAAAATTACAAGGTATCATGTTGACTTAGAAAGAATCTTGGTCTTTATGTAATAAAACAGATACAAACATAAAGAAATGCATAGGTCATTTTTTACATATTTTTCCTATTTTGTCTTCTTAGCGGCTAAAATTCAGCATACTGCTCTTTCTGAGAATGATGATCTATGTAAATGGTAAGATTTGGAGAACATTGTGACGCTATTATTATTATTTTTTAATTTAAAACTTTTTGGTTTTGTAATAATTGGCTGTTATAATTATTAGAAATATTTATATTATATAATTTTGGCATCAAAATAATTTATTATGACATTTTATTTTATAAAGCAATTTTTTTAGATCAACCCCGGAAGTTGGTGTTTAAAAGAATTGGATGTTCAGGGCCGCTGAAATTAGAACTAGGGGACCGACTGCACACGACTGCGACTGCGGACAACTTAGTCGTACAAACTAAGACTGGTCAGCAAGACTGTTTCATTAAGTGGCAGATGTGCTGTGGTTAGCTCAAATTTTGAATAATTCCATATTTGTACAATTTTAAATATTTTCAAAAGATGAAAAGGTTATTTTGCTTGGTAGAAAGCAGCAATTTATTTACGAAGCGAAGACAATTCGCTTACTATTCCTCACTGCAACTCACTGGAATTTGTAGATCATTATAAATACCTAGGCCTTAATTAAAATCTTAGATTTAACGTTCATACGACAAATTTGACAAAAACGACAATAAAATTGGACATGAGGCCAATTCGATCGAGTAGCAGGTGTGAACTAAAGAAACAGTCACACGATTAAGTCCTTGCTAGTGAGAGAGGGCTTACAATCTCTAATTTGGGAAAGTTTTTGCGAATACGGAATATAAAACTCGATGTAAAAAAGGTCTACTATTGAATTTATATACTCACTTTATCGAAATGAAATTTATTGTCAACGTCCAATAGTTTTGACAGATCATTACGTTATTATTATCATCGATTATAATTTTTTTGATTAGTTCTTTATGTGCCTTTTTATGTTTATATGAACTGGAACTCGTAAGAACGTTTTTCATTCCCTTTTCGACGTTATTCGAACGACGATAAACATTCTATTTTTGCTGTTGGAAATCTGCTTGCCAAAGGTCTATCACACTTGAACACTTTTCATAGTGTTTCACTAAATAAAATACAGCATCTCGTGTTGTGTAGGTCAATAGGTCAAAACTTTTAAGGTCATTTTCTAATAAAATCAATGTTTCACAATGTAAAGAAGTGCGTTAAAATGTTTTTTACATTTCGATTGGATTTTAGAAAGAAAACAACTCTTCCGCCAAATTGGTACATCATCCCATTTATCACATATTGTTGTTACTTCTGGATTTAATTAAACTTATCTTTCCAGATGGTGCTTTCGCACCAAATGAACAACAGTATCGTTTTGTTTTCGTTTTTTAAAAAGAACATAACAATTTTAATGACATGGAGTAACCAAAAGAATATTATTTTTATAGTTTATCAAGTGTAAGAATTGTAAAGAATTCGTTTCAATTGGCAAAGATTATTTCATTTTATAAGGGAACTTATCAGGTCCTCTTCTAAACTCACGCAATTTTCATTACAAGTTTTTTATTCAATAACGACAATTTGCTTTGGAACAATAATAATCAAAAGGTTTTTTTTTTGTGTTCGCGATAGTAAAAAAACATTGAAATATCGTCCTAGATACTGACCCCTAAAATGCTATCGTTAGTCTGATAACTTTGTCCTTGATATTCACTATCAATATAAAGTTCGTTATAAACAAAAACTCAAGTGATTTCATGCTTTAATACTTTGCATTAAAAAAAAAGAGTTTTTTCTTAAATTTCAGCCAAAATTTAATTGATTTTGTTATCATCCAAACCTTTATTTTCAGTTTATAAAGAATGTAACAAACAAACGAAAGAATCCTGCGAACTGGAAAAAACGCAAGATAAAAGTAATTCACCTACCAACTTCCGTAAATAAATCATAATGATAAAATAAAATGTTTATGGAGTTTTTGTTGATTTCATCCTGATTTCGCTCACTTATAATTACATAAAAACCCATAATTGTAAAAATAGGCCCAAAGAAGAGTTATGAAGATTTAGAACGGTTGTAATACCTAACACCGGGCATTGGGCATAAAAAGATATCCCACAGCTGATTCAGCCTAAAAATGCTATTTTGGTTTTCCATTAAAATTCGCAACTATAAAGAGGGCTAAGGAATTCCTCCCTGAAATTGGACATAAGGAGATAATCCCCGACTGATCCAGCCCAAAACTGGCTCTCTAAAGGGTTGTTTAAACGAATCCGAAATGTTTGTTTTTTGGCCTACTTTTCTGAAATCGTCTTAAGATTGAAGCCGAGATAATCGAGATAATTCAAGATTTTCTTTTTGTGATTTGGACGTTTGAAACGTGTCATGGCTCGCATGGTAAAGAAAAAATTCCGACAGAATCTTGGAACAGGAAAAACCCGCAATTTGAAAGTGATTGTTTCTGATGAAGACGATGCAATTTGCCATGTTCTCAGACGGTAATAATTAAAAAAAAAATTCAAATTACATTACGAATTAGAAATCCGTTCCTCGAGGTAAGACTGCCCATGTGACTGACTTCTTCATCATGATGGAAAATCCAGCAAAAAATGTTCATTTTTGATTTAATATTAAAATTCATATTTAATAATGGCTTTAAAGGTCCTTAAAATGAATCAGAAATGTTTGTTTCTTGCCTACTTTTCTGGAAGTGTCTTTAGTTTGAAGTTCGTCAAAATGGAGAAGAGAAATGCAGCTTTCGAACGGTTGTAAAATCGTGGGCGTTAAAAAAAATCCAGAAAATTCCCGACATTGGACATAAGAAGATAATCTCTGGCTGATCCAGGTCAAAAATGACTTTATATTAAAATTCTCCCCTCTAAAGGGTGGTTCAAACGAATCCGAAATATTTTTTTTGCCTACTTTTCGGAAAACGTCTTAAGTTTGAAGTATGTCAAAATCGAGATAATCCAAAATTCCGTTTTTGAGTTTTGAAATTTTAAAAATTGTATTATAATGACAGTAAACGCAAGAAAAAATGAAAATGTCAAACTGGAGAAGAGAAATGCAGCGTTCGAACGGTTTTAATGCGTGGATGTTAGAATCGAGAGTAATTTGAAAATTTTTAAGTGGAATTCTTGATATTGGGCATAAGAAGATAATTCCCGGCTGCTCCAGCCCAAAAATGAGTTGCTATTAAAATTCAAAACTCTAAAGGGTGATTAAAACGAATCCGAATGTTTTTTTGCCTACTTTCCTGAAAACGTCTTAATTTGAGGTATGTCAAAATTTTCAATTTCATTTTTGAATTTTGAAATTTTAGAACATTTCAAAACTTGCATTCTAATGAAAACAAACGCAATAAAAAAAGGATGTCCAAATGGAGAAGAGAAATGCAACTGTAGTGGGCATTAGATAAAATCTAGAGTAGTTTGAGAATTTTTATGTGGAATTCCGGACATCGGAAGATAATCCGCGGCTAATCTAGCCCAAAAATGGCTTGCAATAAAATTAAAATGCACACCTCTAAAGGTGGTTAAAGCAAATCCGAAATGTTTGTTTTTTGGCCTACTTTTCTGAAAGCGTCTTAAGTTTGAGGTGTGTCAAAATCAAGATAATCAAAAATTTTGTTTTTAAGATTTCGCCGTTTTAAACGTTTCAAATCTGACATAGTTAAAAAAATCCCGAAAGAATCCAGCGGACAGGAAAAACCCGCAATCTGAAAGTGATTGTACTTGATGAAACCAATGCAATTAGTAATTTTCTCAAACTGACGTTGAATAATTTTAAAAATCCCAAAATTAAGAAGACCGCTCGTAAAACCCCGCCCGAGGGAATCCAAAATTACATTACAAATTGAAAATGTCTTCAGGTCTTCGGGGAAAGACAGCCCTGTGACTCCTTCGTCGTGACGGCAGCAAATCCGGTTCTTGACTCGGAAAGAAGTAGCGGGAGATATTTGGCTTTTTCTCCTTTTTCTTCCGCTTCTTCTTTTGGTTTTTGTAATGTCGAGTCGTCAGACGCTTACATCCTTGTTTCACCTGTTTTCTTTCCACTACGCACAGGGAAAACATCAAGTCCAAACAACGTCTTCTCTGATCGTCGGCCAAACTCCACAAACTCCTTCCTTGTAAAGACATGGTTGAAGATTAAAAATATAAAAATCTGTAATTACTGCATATTGTAATGTTTCAAAAAATAATAACTCAAAAAATTTAGTTCATATTTCCATCCTTTTTGTATTGTTTTCAAAGGCTCATCATAACGAAATAAAAGTTAATAATAAGTTATCCTTATCCATTATTAAAAACGTTGACATTAGTTAAAATATTTTTACAGCTCTTCATGAAGTTCAAATGTATAATAAAGTATTAAAAATAAAAAGCTATTTTGAAAGAAAGATTACAGCATTTAAATAGAGAACATTTTTCAAGCATTAGTGAAGAATAATGTGTTAAAAAATTCCCTTTGTGAACACACATTTCGAATAGCAAAAGCCAATTAACTATATGCAAAATAAAAACATTGTTGAGATGTCAAAGATGATTTAATGTCTCCTAATAAAACAAAGGTTACATCTTCTTTCTTTTTTTGACATACAGGCATTTAATGTTATTTTTAAACGCGGGAGAAAGTCACAATTTCAAAGTAAGGTTAAAACTGAATTGTGTCAAGGCAACTTGTCTTGAATTTAATGGAGAAAAAACAGAATTAATCACACGAGAGCGAGCGATATGGGTTGGATTAATGGAAAGACAACGTTCTGGAGAAGGAATGTCGCCTGGCAGCTACCGAACCTTTCTGATCCTTCGATATCCTTCGTTTCCTTTCCAGTCGTAGCAGGAAGAAAACCGAATAACACATCCTGTGGCACAGTAAATGTACATAACAAATAATCGACAATGAAAATCAATAAGGGGAGGCTATGGACGTGGGATCACAGATTTAACAAAACTGTTTTTTGATGATGCTAGGTCGAAAATATTAGACACGTGTCTGAGTGTTCTTGCCAATGATAGCCACGAATTTTTTTAACGGATATTAAATATTTTATTTTTAAAATGGGTTTCTGTCTTTGTTGAGCGTGGATTTCAAGATTATGATATATTAGTCGTTTTTTTAAAATAGGTTAATAAAATAGTAAACAAACATTGTCTTAAATGTATCAGATATATAAAAAAATTTATAAAAATAAAAGGACACTTACAGTAAAGTTAGACAAATTGGTTTGGTTTTGAAATTGGTAAAAAAAAGACAAAAACTATTGCTTTTTCGAGCAGAAACTGTACCCGACTGGAGTGTTTCTAGATTTTCTCAGGTTTTAGACAAAGTATGGCATGAGGGATTATTACGCAAATTAAAATTATTTTTACCCCAGGCCTATTGTCTAATTATACAATCATACCTTAAGGATAGATTTTTCGCAGTAAACAAGGGTATGGAGACTTTTGAGATGGAGGAAGTGCTTGCTGGTGTGCCCCAAGGGTCAATATTCGCTCCGCTGTTGTACACAATTTTTTACTTCTGATATGCCCACAAATGAGAATACACTTTCCGCCACATACGCAGATGACACCGCCATATTAACAAGTCATCACTTGTTACAAAACCACATATTAACAATTGAAAAATGGAGCAATATTTGGAAAATAAAGTTTAACCTCTCAAAGCCACAACATATCATCTTTACACTCCGTCGTGAGACTTGTCCTCGCATATATACAATGAACCTTTTCCTCAATCCGACAAAGTTAACTATTTAGGACTTACATTTGATAGAAGACTAGCTTGGAATCCATACACACGATTAAAAAACAGACACTCAACGAATGATTTAAAATGCTTTATTACCTACTCAACCGACAATCAAAAGACCATTAAAATCAAAACTTTCGACGTACACATACCTACGCAAGCCTATTTGAATGTACGGCTACCAAGCTTATATATAGATCGGCCAAATATTCCAATATTCAAAGATTACAAAGTTTTCAATCCAAAATTTTAAGACGAATCGTTTCTGCCCCTTTTTATATAAACACTAACACACTTCACATAGATATTCACATGCCGACAGTTTTTTCATCCATCAAAACCTATTACAGACGTTTCCATGTTAATTACAAAATCACGCTAGCACACAAAAACGATTACTCCAATTCCCACAATTACCACGTAATCGTCTGAAAAGAATATGGACCTCTTAAAACATTAATATCATTTTATTAATCCAGAGAAGCTGCCAATGGGTAGCTTTCACTTTATCGCCCATAATGCCACAAACATAAATTGAAATCCAATCTGCTGGTTGTATATAATACATGTACAGTTGTACATACAAATAAATGATGTAAAAAAAAAGTTTTCTCGTCGATATTCCATTTCAATTCATATGTTCCAATTCATAACACTTTATCTCAATTTAACCCTATAACATCCCTATTACAACCGTTTGAAAGCTTTATTTCTTTTCTTGTAGTCTTTGTCAAGAAGCTTTTGATTTTATGTCGTATAAGTGAAAAAAATAAGAATGAAATCAACAAAAACCCTTCAACATTTTCATGTTTTATCCACACACGTGTAATTTATAGGGTTTTAAACCGCTCTAAAATGTCCTATAAACAGTGGAGTCGTTTCAAAATTATCCCCATTTTTGTGATTTTCGAAAAAAACAAAAAAGTCATTTAGAAGGCATCACGTGGAAGCCTTCGTCAGGGCTGGTTATTTATCAGTTTAACAAATTAAATAAATAAAAGTACGGTTCAACTACTTCGGTCATATTTGTTATTTATACACATTCTTACTTTATAATAAATTTTACAGTTAAATAAATAAATAATTTAACAAATAAGTATTTAATAAATAAGTAATAGAATTAACAAATATAATTTTCAGTAAAACAACTTTGACTAGATAGGTTTTTGTAAAGGAGCAAAGCGTTTTTGAAAAACAATTTGGAAAGAGAAAACATTTCACAAGATAATTTGTATCTATTAAAATACAATACATATTTATTTATGTGACGTAGCAAAGTGGGTTAAAATATTTTTTTTTAACAAGAAACAAATCCCAGAATACAAATTTTTTGGGAAAATCAAAAAATAATTTTTCTCCTTGTTCAGATTTTTTTTTCAAAAACCACAAAGAGTAACTAAAAGTAATGGCATAAACAACCTCAGCAATGTCCGTAAATAAATCACAACCGGATATATATAAAATAAAACATTAATGGAGTTTTTGTTGATTTCATCCTTATTTCTCTCACTTATAACAACATAAGAAGAAAAATACAGCTTTTGAAAGGTTGTAATACCGTTAGATAAAATCAGGGTAGTATGAGAATTTTTCAGTAGAACACCGTACATCGGACTTAAGAAAATAATGCCCGGCTGATCCATCCCAAAAATGTCTATTTTTGGTTTGGTATTAACAATCGTATTTAACGGCTTTAAAGAGTGCTTAAAACGAATCCGAAATGTTTCGTTTTCGCCCTACTTTTATGGAATCGTCTTCTGAATTATGCCAAAATGAAGATAATCAAAAATTTTGCTTTTGAGTTTTGGATGGTTACAACATTTCAAAAGAAGCCGTCAAAACAAACGCAAAAATCCTGTGGACAGTGAAAACACGCAATTTGAAAGTAATTGAACATAATGAAGCCAATGCAATTTGCCATTTTCTCAGACTGACGTTAATAATTTTGAAAATACTAAAAAAACGTTCGAGGGAATTCAAAATTACAATATAAATTGGAAATTCGGAAATGGCTTCCTCAAAGTATGACTGCACCTGTGGCTTCTACCCCGGAATGGCAAATCCAGCCCAAAAATGTTCAAGTTTGGTTTCCTATTAAAATTCGTATATAATGGGTTAAAAGTGTGCTTAAAATGAATCCGCAATCTTTTGCCCACTTTATTGAAAGTAAACTACTTCAATTTTAGACGTTTGGAACGTTTTTGTAACTTTTTATATATCTAATCTCATTTAATGCTATTCTGCATATTATTTTATTATCCTAAGAAAAAATTAATTGACTAATAAACGGGCTGTCAGCTCGTCGTGCTAAAAAAATTATATTATAGTACATAAAAAGTATATGTCGTAAACCTTATGGTTTTATCTCAATCCGTTCAAACTTTTTTATTTAGTTAAGAAAAATACATTTCTTTATATAAAACCTGAATTTTCTCCACTTTAATGTAAGTTTTCTCAACTTTTGACACCAACTTTAGATTTAGCACCGAATTTCCTTTTAGATCCACTTTTATTTTAAAAATTACCAATCTACTTACAGAATAACTGCACAAACATCATAAAATTTGCGAAATGGTAATTTTGGATCAACTTCATTAAAACATAGCTCCCTTACATTACATTTTTAAACATGTCAAACCAGTTACAAACTTGAACATTTTATGAGCTTTCCAACGATTTATTCGAAACCTGTATTATTTTAATTTTTTGATAGGCAATTTCAGTTGCAAGTTGGGAAAAGAGCTAAATCTAACAATGGGGTCAGATTTTATGTAAACAAACGTTGTTTCTTAATTAAACACTAAAAATTAGTAACTTTTTCACGGATTAAGATTATAACAAGACGAGCTGATCACCCAGTTTAAAACCTTGAAATACACAGCAGAGCGGTTAGGGTGTCCGGCTCTTATTTATCATGCTAGCGATCCTGGGTTCGAATCCTGGTATTGCCCGCGGATTTTTAATTGTAAATAAAATAGAGAAGTACTGTGCATGTAAAGTGGTTTGATCCCTCGTTCGCCGACACCCAACAAGCACTTGGATGTTAAGCCCTCCTGTACGACAGGAATTACTTTATTCTTTTTTACATCCATAAAACCACATTTAAATTAAAATTTTGCTCGTAAGGTCCATAGACAAGAACTTTGAGACAATTGTCCAATATTTTTCGACTTAGTATCTCCAAAAAACGTTTGGTGAAATTTGTACTCCCACGTCTACAACCGCCCCTTGTAAAGAAGACTAGTTTGAAGTACATCAAAAATAATCCATAATTTTGTTTAACGATAACCGATTTGTATCTTTTTTGGTTTAAAATGCAATCCACGCGATAAAATAATTGACGTTAGCAAAACCTTTATCAATACTATATAAAATAAAATAAATTCTTTTTATCACAGATGGTGAGCCGGGAAACGATCGCTTAAAACGAACATTACTATGAAACGTTTATAATGTTTTTCTCATATTATATAACTGTCCACTGTTGACGTGTATGATGTCAAAATGACGTATAATATTTCCACTGACTATTTATCTTTGTTGGGAAATATCGGACAAAAATATTGTAAACAACTCTCAAGGGTCGGAGGACTATTAGACACACATTAAGGACAATTAGTAAATAAAGTCTTTGCAATAAATTGTGCGATTGTTAAAGGTTAAACAAGAGATGTGATTTTGCAGGACGAAATTTGTTTTAATTATCGAATTCTTCCGTAAACAATATAATTCAACGGTATAGCCGAAATTACTTCGTATTTGCCGTTAATTTTGATTTGTTAGTTAATCTGTTTTGGCTATTTCCGTTTGGAGATTT
The DNA here is from genome assembly GCF_000648675.2 of Cimex lectularius. NCBI lineage: Eukaryota > Metazoa > Arthropoda > Insecta > Hemiptera > Cimicidae > Cimex > Cimex lectularius. The sequence continues at coordinate 837,719 of NW_019392673.1, read as the reverse complement.
TTTGCGATATGTGTCTTATTTATAACTCTAGTTAATTATAATCAATTACAACAAACTTAATTATCAAATCAATCATTTTGTAAATTACCATTTAGCAACATGGCATTCATAAATCAGCCATAATGAAAATGTGTCTATAATAATTGAAATTAAACGTTTAAATCCGTTGACTTGAATTGAATAATAACACTATTAATAACTAATTAAATAATAAAGACAGTCCTTGGGCATGAGAGTGGGTTGTTGTGTCCCCTGTTCCAATTTTTAAGGGAAACAGGGGTGTTATCCGATCTGTAAATATTGTAAATATGATATAATGTGTGGCTCTACAGTGTATTTTTGTGTGAATGAGTAAGTGAGAGGGCCAAGAAAATTTAAGCGCAATTTGAATAATTAAACGTAACTCATGTACCACAAGGAATAATTAATTGACCATCAATATTTGCCCATTCACGATTTTCATAAATAAAGCCGAACACCCCGATTGTTATTCATAATGGAAGGAGCGTGAGAAAATAAATAAATAGGTACGCACTGTCTACGTCTGAATTGCTTGTTTTGACATTGAACATAATACGACACAAATATTCGGTGGGAAATTTAAACGAGACACAACGGAAGAAATTATGGAAAAAAACAGATTTTTCGCGAGTTATAATTTGATCAATTATGACAATTAAAACCGGTTAATAGCGAGTGTTGTTAGCGGATGGGAGATCGAGGGGGGGCATCTGCACAATTTGTTGTTTCCAGTCGAACAGATTACACAAGGCGAACTTATTCAGATTTTTTTTTAAACATTTCTCAAATTGGCTACAATAAGATTTGTTTATTTTTACTGAAAGTGTGGAATGTCCTTAAACCACCTGAAGATATGAAAAAGATGATTTTAACCTGAACCAAAACCATAAACTAATTTGTATTCTGCAAAAAAAGATCATTAAATTGAAACAATTATTGTTAAACCTAAAGCTAAAACAGTAAACCTTCATTTAATTTAATTAAAAAATGTATTTGTAAGGAATTATCATATTCAAGTCGTATGTTGTACAATGAACTCGAGGATAATGAGTTCTGTAAACATAATTGCATGTGCTAAATAAAACCAGAACTGTATACAAGTAGGCACGACCTTAAACTAAAAGGTGTATAATATACATTTTTTTAATTAGCAAAAAATAAAATATGTTTAAATGCAAATCTCGAATGAATAGTTAAGGATCTAGGAAAAAGGGCCCTAAAGGTCCTTCTATTCCAGTTAAAAAATCTAGGCTTTCATTTAAAAAAAAATGCTAAAAAAACCATTTAAAAAACTTACATAAAACCTTTTTTAGAAAGAAAAAGGAACGGAGGAGATGAGAGAGAGAGAGAGAGAGAGAGAGAGAGAGAGATTTTATTGGAAATATGTATTGTTCTTAAACCCTTTTTAAAAAGGATTGAACACCGCACTCACTCCACCATTCAACATATCTTTAAACCACCTGAAGATACGAAAAATATGATTTTAACCTGAACAAAAATCTTAAATTTATTTGGATAAAAAGACTATACTTTATACTCCAGTAAATTGAAATACCTATTGTTAAACCTAAAGCTATCACAGTAAACCTTAATTTAATTTAATTCAAAAATATATTTTTAAGGAATGACCATATTCCAGTCGTATGTTGGGTAATGAACTCGAGGATAATGAGTTCTGTAAACATATTTGCCTGTGCTAAATAAAACCAGAACTATATACAAGTAGGCATGACCGTCAACTAAAATGTGTATAATATAAATTTTTTTTTAAATTGACAAAAAATATCTACGACCTTAATTTGTCGATTTATCTTGAAAATACGTTTTCCATAAATTTAACTTAGACTACCAGATAAGCCTTGAAGGGGCTGAAAAGTCGCATAATAAGATTCAGGTTATCCCTTCTAAAAGTTTCTAATATATTAAGCCCACACACACACATAGAGAAAGGGGGGAGAGAGAGAAAGAGAGAGAGAGAGAGAGAGAGAGAGAGAGAGAGAGAGAGAGAGAGAGAGAGAGAGAGAGAGAGACAGACAGAGAGAGACAGACAGACAGAGAAAGAAAGAAATTATAATTGTTTTTTGATGTTTAAATGTAAATTTTGAGTGAATAAGTAAGGATCTGTGAAAAAATGTCCTTCTGTTCGAGCATCCTACTTCAAAAAAAGTTATTTAATAATATTTTGTTATTATAATTTTATTTTATTACGATTAATCAATTCATAAAAATTTGCAATGCTACAAAATATAGGACCATAAAAATAACAATTATATAATTTTTTTTAGAGAGAAATATATTATAGTTATAGAGAGGGAAAAGACGTGAGATATTTAGATTAAATTATTGTCAAAAATTATCATTGTAATGGTATGCGTGAAGTACTGGCAGTGCGTGCTTAAACAAAAACAAAATGATACACTATCGGTGTCATGTCTCAATTTTATTACTGTGTGCTTTAATAAACTTTAATTAGGATAAAAATGGTTTGAAAGGTTTAGAATTCATGTATAATTTGAGTAAAGTTTTCTGAATATGTTTTTAATTGTGTGCTAATGCTTTGTATATTTTAATAATCAATCATGAAGTTGTGCGTATACGGTTACACAGTATTGATTTACGTAAACAATTTTCACACTTTCTAGTATAAAAAAATATTGTTTTGTTTACGATGTTTCTTTAATAGTCAGTTGATGTTGAAGGTTAATGTAAGCGTTCTTTATACCAACCCTGAGAACAATCGAATGTCCTATCCTCGGGCGGGTAAAAGCTGTTTTCAAGATTGTTTGAACCGTGTGACTTATTTCCTGGTGGGTTGCTACAATATCTGTTAAGGTACCCGGCCTTAACCTTAGGAGTTCGGCACAAGTAGGTCGGGAGTGACAGGGAAGAGATAAGCGCCTGCTGTCTGTAAGTCCTTGGCTGAAAGAAAGGTCAGTGGTGGGACCAGTCCCGGAGAGCGTATTGTCGACTTACCGAGGAGGATGCAGAATTGGATGTCCATAGTGCTGGAGGCTATCTGGACAACAATAAGCGAGGAATAGCTAGCGATTAAAGCTGCCACGTGTGACATCAGACAATACCCGTGAAGGCTCCTCAGCTGTTTAAAGATCGCGTACACGAAAAAAGTGACCAAGAGAAACGGAATAGAAACGAGCATTCCGACGGGGTAGACGGCGAACATCCCCTTCGCTTCGGCATCTTCGGGCTCTTCGTCGTCTCCAAGGAAACAGACCACGGGCCTGACTCCGTTTTCGTGCGCTATGACATCGAAACAATATTGACCCGGAGGATCCTTCCTTCCGTCTCCCCTGACCAACCATCCCGTATCCAAGAGGGTGAACTTTTCACTCGGGTCCTCGTACGGGTCCAGATAATACATGAAAGTGTTGCAAACCGGGAACCCGTAAGAGAGTTTCGGCACACTTTCGTTGCTCGGCCTTAAACCAGGCCATGTGTGTATTTGCGGCAAGACGAATGTCTCGTTGCTTCCGCTGCACTTCCCTTGGTCGAATATGAAATCTTGTGGACAACACTTTCGGACGCTCGTCGTTTTGGTTTTCTCAGCTGAGGCCGCCAACACAAGCCACACTACGACCGTCAGGTACATGGTTAAATGACTAACTCTCGCACAGCTCTCTTTCCACCGTTACTCTCCCACCACGTTGATGTTACCCCTCCTTGAAAACACACATAAACAAGTTCGACAAGTTCATTCGTATATTTTGATATACACTTAGTTTATTTTTTGTCAGAAAACCCCAATTACTAATTTAGTCAATTGCTAATTTAAAAAAAGTATTCAAACTAATATGAGGAAGTTGAGAATATCTATAGTTTCCTTAACAATAAAACGTCAAATGTTAAAAAAACCAAGCTTAGCAAACATTACGCATCAATTTCTTAAAACTACTTAATCAATTTTTCGACAGAGGTTTAATAAATAATAAAAAAACCACATAATTATAAGATATCAGAGATTCTTTGAAATGAAGTCGCTTTCGATATTGAACACGTGAATCATTTTATAATCAATTTTTTGTAATTCCAAGTTGCTTTAAAAGAGAATGAAGGTTTGTTTCGTGGCCAGCCGGTTCTATAGAAATACATAAATATTAAAATTTAAATATATATATATATTTATATAAAACACAGTAAAAATCATAAAAATAAATCATTTAAGTTGGTTAAAGTTAAAAAAAGATAAAGCCCGAGGGGAGATATGATCTTATGTTTTTATAAAATTATAATTTATGGCGATATCAACATTTAATCTTCTTTTTAATCTTCAATCTTTTTACAAGTGATTTGTAAAGAAAATCTTCCTCTATAAAAAGTAAATTCAGTTTGTATAATTTAATTAATCTGCATCTCGGTCGTTCAGGTCTGTCTGGCATTTAAAGTTTTGGCGATTCTTCTAATCCAAAGACCAAAAAAGATTTTTTAAGACCACAATGACCTGAAATTGACCGATGACAGATTCATCCCCGCGACCTTTCCCAAGGGGGACACGTTCCCTTTGACCGAACGGTCCGTGTCCTGTGTCATCTTACTAAGTCCTATTCGAAGTTATTTAGTTATCTGAGGTTATTTTATAATATTACTTTAGTATGTGTGCAATTCATTATTATCGTTTCTTTTTTAAATAAAGCTTCTTGTCTGTATACGAACTATAAGTATATGGTATAACGGTTTCTATTTGGTCAAAAGTTTTTAAATATTATAATTATGTTTATAAAAGTGTATGCAATTAGTTTCCAATTAGTTACAGTGTTGGATAAAAAACGTACCAATACATCTATAGAGGAAATTAAATGATAAAATCGACCGATAAGCGAGAATAAACAGATAACAGATATTAAACACCCACTTTAGTTGGTCATATCAACAAAATTATTATTAGTCGTTTAAACAATATATTAAAAATTCACTCACCTAAGAAAATACATTGTACCAATGATAAATAGTCAGAAAAAACTTGAACTATTACAAGGGTGACATAGCTAAGAAAAATCGGAAAAACGTGCCGCAGTAGAATATGACCATCAATGGAGTGATACGGTCTCAAAATAACGTAGATGATCAAAGTAACCAAAAGGAATGGTATAGAAATAATCATCCCGATACAGTAAATAATCGGAATCTCGGTTTCCTCGTCCTCGATACACCTGGCGAGTGACACACCAGGTTCCAAATCATCCATTATCATCCAGTCGACGCAGAAAAGGACGTTATCAAGATTCAGGTCAGTTATAAGTACTGGATCTTCTTCAGGGAAATACAATGCCCCTTGTTTAGAAACGGTGAATTCGTCCGAGGTGAAAATAACCCTTTCGTTCGGGGGGCACGTCAAATCGCTGGGTATGAAGTCGAATCCGGTCCAATTGTCCGAACCCCAGGGCGGCTTCGGGTCCCCTTTGACACATCGCGATCCGTTGAAGTACTTGTCGACGGGACAGCATTTCGGCACGGTCACGTTACCACCGATCACGGATAAAACGGAGTAAGAATAAACGCATACTATCGGTAACAAGAAGCTAAACATGACTAAGAGAGATTCCCCACCCGATTAGAAAAAAAATTATTAAACGATATTTCAAAGCGATTAATAACCCCACTATGTGAATTTCCCTTTCCAATCTAATCGAAAAGCGAGCTAGACTAAAGTCAAAAGCGATAAAAGTCACCTCTGCAAAAAAGTCACCGTTGTAAGAGATGTTTTCTCGTTGTTTAATTAAAAGATAATCCCACAAGTGTTTCATCCTGTAATTAATTCTAAAAATTGATCACTTTTATCGGGTTGTCCGGAAAATAATGCAGGATTTTAAGTTTTCATTAAAAAAAATCTATATAAAATATTCTGTTTACGTTTACAGGATTACTCATTTGTATGANAATTATTTTGATTAAAGAACATTGCTTTAAAGTAACTAGTTTCTTTTTTTTTGTTTAATACCAAAATCCTGCATTATTTTCCGGACAACCCAATATTTGATGTATTCAAAGGATTACATCCTGTACGTCAACACCTCTCATCATGCCTATGCTGAAAATATAAAGACGCTAAAGCAATTTTTTCATTTATAAGTTCCTTCAAGTTTGGTAGCCAGTTATTTTAGAATAGAGCTTTTCCTTTTGACCTGAGTTTTCCCTTTCCTCACAAGAAAATTCCGTCCTTATGTCGTCTTCCATTTGACATGAGGATGAGGGGCTGTTGGTTCTTTTATGCTTTAAAAAGTATGCTGCGAAATTTCCGTCTAGGGTGTGGAGTACTCGATATATATATATATGGCCCTTTAGCTATACATATAAACAAGTATACATAAACTAAGTAGTGTCTAATTAATCTAATTGGCTGATGGGATGCTTAACTTCGACCATCGACGCTCTTAAACTACACACACACTTTCTCGCTTATAAATGCATTATCACAAAACACAAACTTGTTAATTATACAATTAATGTGTGGTGATTAGTGACCGTTAGTCGATGTTTATTCAGAAATCGTGAATTTTCTCTTCTGAAAGTTTTCTCTCTCAATTTTTTGCTTTTTGAAGGTATAATTTGATTATTTTTACATGAAATTCGATTATTAACAGAATTGACAGATAGACTGTTAAATGCTCAAGTATGTGGTGATTTGTGTGGTGATTAGTGACCGTTAATCGATATTTATTTAGAAATCGTGAGATGCGGTCTGGTGTGATGTAGGTTTCAGAAAAACATTTTCTTTATCGTGCCAACGATTCGATCTTTATTGAGATCATCTTCAGGGCCTGGGATTTACAAACATTGTTTAAATTTAACAAATACATGTAGGACGTGGAAAAAAGTGAATTTATACAATGCAAAAAATTTTTTTTTTATTCAATCAAAGACTTCCTTCCCCACCCCTTTAAAATCCAACGTATATAAACATAAAACAGCAATATCTCACAGGCACTCTCAACCCGACACGCAAGAATGGCACACTTAACACAGAAAACAAACACTTTGAGTGAATAGAAATACTTTGATTGAATAAAAAAAAATTTTTTTGCATTGTATAAATTCACTTTTTTCCACGTCCTACATGTATTTGTTAAATTTAATCAATGTTTGTAAATCCCAGGTCCTGAAGATGATCTCAATAAAGATCGAAACGTTGGCACGATAAAGAAAATGTTTTTCTGAAACCTATATTACACCAGACCGCATCTCTCGATTTCTAAATATACAATTAATAGAAAAGTTAGGGATAATAAGAAAATCTTTATATCAAGAATACAACTTTTTCTTTCAAAAATCAGAACAGGGAACTCAAAGATTGGTTTCCCTACTCAAGCACAATTCTCATACCGGGTTCCATTACCTACACGCTCTCTATATGGAGGCAACGAATGTCACCATTCAATTAAATGAGACACAACCTCTCTGCATACGCACACGGGTTTTGGTCCAAAAGTAAGTATTCATGTACCTATTTTTTAAAATCTTGTATACTGTATATAACACGTGTATGTCTAGTTTTTCATGCACAAATTTGGTTAATCCGGGCTAATGTATTCTGAATTATTAAAAGAAGATTAAGAAGAGAAGAATATTCTCAACTATAGAATTAAATGTAAAAAATATCTTGAGAAGGTTTTGAACTAAAATTTAAATTAATTTGCACGATCCGCCGGTACAGGGTCTGCGTATAACAGTATGTACTTCGTTAAAATAACTTTTAAAATAACATTTTTTTCACATCCAATTGAAAAATGATTATTAGTGATATAATGTAAATAATTATGTGTGCATCAGGTACGTCTGTTGAAATAAATAACAGTAAAACTTATAAAACGCCAAGGGAGAAAATATAAGTAAGAAATTTATCCCTACAGTATTACAATCAATACAAACAAAATTATGGCTGTTTTAATGTCAAATTATGGCTTAAATATTCAATTAGTAGATATAAAATTTATATATTACAATTTATTTTTTCTCGGAATGTAATTTCGAATTTTGTATAACCAATGTAAAAATTCTTCATAAGTAAGCCTTAATAAATTAAATTCTTTTGTAAAATTTGAGTACGGCATTTAAAATTGCTTTTGAACTGAAAATAAAATCATAATATTAAGAAACAGTAAATTTAATAACAATAAAAATTCGAATGCGCAAACGAAAAAAGACAAAGAGAAAATATTTAAGAACGATTAATGTATAAAAATTACTTTTATGTACAAAAACTTTGTTTCATTATTACCCAGTAGATATGTTAGATGTAATGAAATTTTTGTGTGTATAATATGCATGATTCAAGTAAAATTTACTCTTTGACATACCTCTAATAAACCTTTTAAAATTAAAATACTTTTTTTGTTTTACCCATTTAAAAAACCCTTAAAAGATAAAGAAATAATCATGCTATTAAGGTTTTATATAGTTATTGTATTGTATGGTTAAATAAATAACGATAAAGCTTTATTTCCAAAAGGCGACAAAAGGGAGAAAGGATACTTGAAAATATTTACTAGAGATAGATTTTTATGCTAAATTTGATAGGATTTATTTATAATTTTTTCATTACCCACGTATCGTTCACTTTATTTTTATTTTTTATTAAGCCTTTCTGAAGCCCCCTAAATGTAAATAACTGAAGTATATTTCCACAAGGCTTTTGTTTTCATGTCATTCAAAATAAAAAAAACTAATTAATGCTATTTTAAGGGTTCTGTAAATTTCCGTAAATGAATATGATCGAACCGGTATTTCAAGAGGTGTTCGTTTCCACAAGCAAACAACGTAGGACTGAATGCCACCAATATGTTGTCGTCCTTGGGTCGACATGGGAATTTTTTCACTCCACCATGGCCAAAGGAACCCGATTTACAAAGGATCAGTTGTGCTATTTTCTCTTTTGGTTTGATACAGGCAGTTTTTTAAAAGCTTAACAATGGAAAGACAGTTCCGATGGTCGGACTGCTTGATTTCCAAGTACTTGTCAGAAATAAGTTTTCACACCAATGATAGAGTAGAAAATATATTCTTTTTAAATTTACCTACCGAAACTCGTGCAGACGCGCAACGAAAAAGAGTTTGTGAAGATCTGGATGGCAAGAAGAACGGTATAGCCGAAGATCATGGATGCGATATGAAGCATTAGACAGTACCCGTGCAGGTTTCTCAAAGAAGGTAATATAGCATAGGTGAGGAATGTGAATACCATCAAAAGAATAGAGAATGCAATTCCGATTCTATAATACTTCGCTTGTGGCTTCGTCTCGCTCGGTGGAAAGCACACGAATATAAAGGAACGGTTGTAATCTTCAATAAAATCGAAACAGTGTTCGTACACGTGTCGCACACTAGCCACCTTCGATCCTTCCGAAGACGGCTGAGAGGCGGGACGTTTCACCAGCTCAAATTCGTCCAAATTCAATATTACAGGTGCACCGTCTAAACAGTGGAGTGGCCAGAAGGCTGAAGACTGATTTTTCCACGCGGTTTTCGTTGTCACGACAGGGTTTTCTGACGCGGTGCAACTGGCGTTCCAAATCGACTGCCCTGAAGGACAACATTTTGGCAGTTCGACTTTTGCGATTTCAGCACCGGCAAGTGAAATGAACGAAAGAGAAACTTTCATTAGTACGGTCAGAGGCATGACTGAAGGAAAAAACCTTCATTCCTAGAGTCAACTCGTATTTTTCTCCTGTCCCCCTCCCAATAAATTATCCCGATCCATGCGTCCAACTTAATTCAGTCGATTACTACTCTAAAAGATGAGGGGCCACTGTGTACTCAGCAGTATTATCCATTTAGACATGTTTTGTCCCTATTGTCGGCTATTATTAGAATTATTATTAAATTAGTTTGTAAAAACATTCCGTAATTTACGAACATTAATCAAATAAAAATGGGAAGCAAAAGAAATAGGGTAGTTATTACATTGCAAAACAATTTTTAGGAACGTCCCTTTTGTTTAAAAAATTATAACATTTGTTTTACTGTTAAAAAGACAACTTAAAATCCTAACAATCAATATTTTTGATGTTGAAACTACATATTATTGTTTAGGTAAATTTAAAACACTTTTAGTTCCAGCAGATTTTCTGTATTTATGGAAGACGCCTTTCACTGGCTGATGATGCTCATAGGTGAGTGAAAGGGGTCTTCCACAAATAAAGATGATGGAACTAAAGTTTTGAATTCAGCTAAACAATAATATATAATGAGGTTCCATCAAAAAGAAATATGTTGAAACTACATAATAATAATAACAATTTATTATTATTTCTATTCTATTTTTTTAATTATTTCTATTTTAGACATAGCCATTTTATTGGATATAAATTTATTAACAAATATGAGGGAGTGAAATATTACAGGAAAATTAATTAAATAAACGTAGGGAAGGAAAACTAGTTATAAGGTAGGAAAAACAACTTTTATGTCTGTAACTTTTCTTTAAAAATTGAAAACATTTGTTACCCTTTTAAAAGACAACTTTAAAATTTAAGTCAATCAATATTTTTGGGGTTCAAACTATATTATAATAATTATCAAATTTATGAAAAATTGCAATTATTTCAATTTTAATCATGGTCATTTTAATATAATATTAAACAAAAATTAATTAAATAAAATATGGAGGGGAAACTTAATTATGAGGTAGCCAAAATCTTTTGGCTGTAACTTTTGTTTAAAAAATGATAACTTTTGTTATAGTGTTAAAAAGACAACTGATAAATGTAAGTTAATCAATATTTTTGGTGTTGAAACTATATAATAATAATTTATACTGATGAAAAAATCGCAATTACATCTATTTTAATCATAGACATTTTATTGGTAGAGTGGTATGAAGGAAAACGTAGTTTTAATGTTCATGGAAAGAAATATGATTATTAGGCCTGGGTTCGGGGGTTAAATTTCTTTAATGATTAGTTGTACATCCCGAAACGCTTCCTCCTGTGGGCAAATATGGCGCCATAGTTTGTTAGTAGGTGTTTTGGTGTTTTCTCTGCTTATTTGCAGAATCTGCACATACCGTCTTGGCTTATACCAATCTTCTTCAGATGCCCATTCAGTCTGCAGGTCCTGACAAGAATCCTGTCAGGATTCGAGGTTTTTTCCTACTTCCTTTGATGCATTCTGTTGTTTCTTTCCTTCAAAATTTGCTACAAGGTTCTTTGTTTACGTCCAATTCCACTGTGTCCACAGTTTCAATTTGACTTTTGCTATAAGATAAACATTTGACAGTGTGAATCCCTATGCCGCTGAAGGACCTACCAGCGGTACAGCATCCCCTTTCTTTGCCAGGAACACCAAATATATTGGTGAACTTAGATTTTTAAATTGTCACTTGCGAAGTATTACTTACTTAAAAATCTAAGTTAATATCTAACCAATATTTTGGATGTTGAAACTACATAATAATAATTATTATATTGAGGAAAAATTCCAATTATTTCTATTTTAATCTTAGCCATTTTATTGGTTTTAAATTGAATTAAAAAATATGAAGGAATGCAATTAAATTAAAATTAATTAAATAAAAATAGGGAAGGAAAAACTAGTTGTATGATAGTGAAAGGAAATTTTGTTTAAACAAATGATAACATTTGCTTTACTTTTGTAAAGAAACCTTAGAAACCTAAATTTTCCAATTATTTTTTGTGGTTAAAAACTACATAACAATAATTTACAAAGAAATAAATTTTTTTAATTTCAGTCGTAGGACATTTTGTTCTATTTAAATGATCGTATTAAACAATTATTAAGGGTTGATAATAATAAAAAGTACTGCTGTTACTTCTAAAATTAACAATGAACTTGATTGATTAGAAAATAATGTCAGTCCTACTAATCTAGATCTGGATAATTAAAGTTGGTGTTTGCAAAGAGTAAAAAAATGTTTACGTACTGCTAATTAACTTCTGATAATTGATCTTTAATTACGAATACTCACATCGTCCCTATTGTAAGCACACCCTTTACTGCTGTTTTTTGGAAAGGCAGAAATTGTGTTAAGACCCTGTAAAGAAATCTTAAATTGTGATATTCAATGACGAATTTTATATAAAAAGTAGGCTTTTACAAAAGAAAGTGTTTTCATAATTACAAAACAAAAACGTGGATATGGTTTATGAATAGGCCAACTGTAAAACAACTTTATGAATTGAAGAGAAATAATTGACCATATTCAATTAAGCGGAAATCGTTTGAAGAGAAAAATGAACCTTTTTTTGATTAATTTTCATGATTGGAATTCCCACGAAGATTCGTTTGGTGAGATCGGTAGTATTCTTTTGTATATGCGTTTGTAAGTTAGAGTTGGGCTTAGTACCATATTTCCTTATCTGCTTCCAATGATACTTCAAATCATTTAAAGAAATTGAAGTAAACGATGATGCAAAACCAAAGTTATTGTTATATGTCCGGTAAACTGCCAGAAAAAAATTGAAATAGTAACTTTAAAAATTTTATTAGTTGTAAAACGTAGCAGAAGTCAGGACAGTGCAAAAAGCATAGGCTAACAACCATGAAAGATTGCTAAGTGCAGAAACTTGTCAGAAAGACCAAAATCAAGTTGGTTGATCAGACGAGAAGGCCAAACTACACAAAGAAATTGTCTGAGTGATAGTCATTTAATCAACATGCAATGATGAAATATGTGTACAATCAACATTAATTTTTAATAGTCATATATGTGATAAAAAAATATATTCTCTTTTATCCGATTTAAACAAAAAATAGGATAAAACTGTTACGACAATGCGAACTTTTTTACAAATCAAACCGTGCCAGTGCACGGTCAGCACTCATTGTTATTCACATTTAACACACATTAAAATTTAATTTATACAAGGAATCCATTCGAGCATCCTGCTTAATTTCATATATTTTCTTTTACAGCCGGTAGCGAGGAGAACATCGAAATTACAGAAACTACGCTGTTCGGTGGCTGCCTGCAAACGGGCAGATGATAGTAGTTCGATCAAAATTTATTATCACTTGCCCGCCTATTCTCATTGTTAGCGTAGAGTCGATTTTTGATTAAGGGTAAACAACTTTCATTGTGTGAATCAGCCGAGCAATCGTAAAAAATTGTCTACACTTGGGCAACTAGCGAGAATTTACGCACCAACCATATGATACGTAGTTGGCGGTCTGTACTTTCTTGTATATGTCTATAGTATATAGCTTGTTTCTATTGAAAATTTAATCGATTAGAGACTCACACACACATAGATAGATGGATAGATAGATTGACAAGTAAATAGATGGGTAGATAGAGAGGGAGAAGCGAGAAGCGAGAGCGAGAGCGAGAGATAGAGAAAGACTGAGAGAGAGAGAGAAAGAGAGAGAGATTGTGTGTACCACCTCTTGCATATTTTAGTGATACAAACGCTGAGTTATCATCACTGAATCAACAGAATTTAAAAAATAAAAATAAAAACTGCTTAAAAATCAATAGATTTTCAAACCTTAAAGAACCCTTCTTTTCAAAGTAATTCAGGGGCTTTTTAAAGTTGATAAGAAGCCGACTGCCAGAAACATTGACTGTGCCTTTTATTTCATGCTTGTAGATTCAATCAATAAACGAATAATGTTGTTTAAGTGCAAATTGTGAATTATTTGCTAAAATTATGAACGTTCACTAATGTACTTCTTTCTATGAAAAGAGATGACTATATACTATTAACAATCTCTGAACTCGATGAGATGCAACATAAAACGTGCAATTAATAATATTGATTTATGCCTTACCGAGGACGATGCAAAATTCTTCGGAGATGTCAAATTCTTCATTTAAAGTTCCGTAAACCCCTTGCGTTCCGACTAGGAAATAGCTAACAGTCAACAAAGCAGTGTAGATGATGACACAATGCCCGTATATAGTGCGTAGCTGCTTTGTTGTCGTATAAACTAAGGTAGTCGCAAATAGGAAAGGTGTCGAAATAAGTAACCCAACCGAAGTGAGTAGTAAATATCTACTTTCTTCGGATGTATCTTTTAGTACCAGGCACAGAAACGGGGTGACGGAGTATCGTCCTCGGTTGAATATCAGATCGATGCAGAATTCGCGTTCGACGTGACCGGTTTCCGTTTCGATCAGATTTCCGTTCCCGTCGATCCTGAATTCACCGGGTCTTAGTATGTGCTGCAGACGGCATTCGAGATGTTTGTGAACGACTGGGTAGTTTAGCCAAGGCTTGAAGGGCGTCAACATCGTATGGTTTGAGGGTATACATGTGTAATTTCTACCCCGCATTGTATCCAAGGGGCAGCATTTAGGCAAGAGAGGCAGTTCGCCTTTCACAAGGGGCAAGGCTAATAAAACAAATATATGAATACAAATAAATATCGAAATCATGTCGATATTGCCGTATTGTTAAAAACCGACTGGTTTGAAAAGCAGCAAGTTCTCACGTGCCCCACTCTTCACACGTCCAGAACACTGATAAAACACCAATTTGTACAAACTGATTTCAAACAGACTCCAATTAAGGCAAAATTTAATAACAACTAAAAAAGAAAGCACATATAGTCAAGTCCATTATGTCAAAAGCCACTTTGTTTATTTACCAATAGTTAATTAGCTGAATAGTGCAAATACAATAATTACACATCAAAGTAAGTTTATTTATATTACTGAGAGAAAGTTCACTTTATGTGAAATATTTGCAAACTGGCATTGTAGTTTTTATCAGCCCTCTGAAGTAAGCTGAAGATTTTAGAACAATACAAATCCACAAATTCACACCCACATACACACATAAATTATTGTATTATTTCCGGTCCCTGTCATCTGAGAAAACACACATGAACATATTCAATGATGACCCCCATTTATAGGCTATGCAGTAAGAAGAAGAACTCATATCATCTTCGAACGTGAAGCAACCGCTCAATGGAGACATAAATAACCCGGGATACAAAGAAAACCTGTGTAAAGCAATCGTAGCAACGACAGTCAATGAGCTAAGCACTCCTTAGGAGAAGTATCGAGTTGATCGCACTGAATTAGGGAACTAGGAAAGTACAATAAACCAGAAGGCAGTGCTTGGGGTACAAAAATTTCCAAGTATCCATCATCATCATCAGTACGTGGGGTGTTGTATAATAGCATATCCCATATATCGTGATCTAGCCAGATAAACAAAATATTCACATGTCAAACATATCGAAAATCGGGTGAGATGGAGATGAGAACATGAAAGGTTTGAATTGTATACGTAAGAGAAATGGTGAATGATGGAGTGAGTGCGGTGTTCAATCCTTTTTAAAAAAACATAGTTCTTACTCACATTAAGTTGTTTTCACCGATCCGGATTTCGAGCCTTTAGCTCATCGTCAGGTTGAAGGATTTCTACAACACGTCTCCCGACATGAATGAATTCATTTTTAAAAATGTATTTGTATATGTAAGTGTTCACATGCTGAAGACTTCTTTTCAAAAAGCTTTATTCACAACATTGCATTACGAATAAGTTTTACAAAACAGTCGAGATGTCTTTAATGGTGGCTAAAACGATCTAATCTGACGAAGAATAAAGAGGAGGGCATAAAAATGATTTTTTCCGTACTGTTGTTTAAGCAGAAATACGTCCTTGTCGGCGGCATGTATTCAAATCAACAACACCTTATATGACTATAACTTGTATGTAAACTTAAGTAAATATGAAATTTCTAGATGATAATCTTTGACTATTACATTTTTAGCGAGAATATGAAACCCTTTAAAAACAATAAGGCAGAAAGTTCCAGTGCTTGGGAACATAAACCACCACTTCAGTCTCCTTTCATCATCAAAAAAATTTTTATTTGTAAGGCAACTTTTTAACAACTAAAATTCTGTATTTACACTATTTTAAAGTAATTTTAATTATAACATTAATAAAAAAAAATATGACACACAGAATCTTATAAAGGTTATATAGACGAAGTACAATTTACAATGTTTATATTATTATTATGCTACAACAGCTCTAAACTACCTTTGTTGACGTCGTGAATTTTTTAAAAATAAAATATTAAAAGCGAAGAAGTATTCCATTAATTATACTTTTTAGAGGGCTTTAGAGGATGGTCGGAAAAAGGATGAATCGGACTGAAGCATTGGGATGAGAGTACAGGGTTTTGGTTCGTACAAATTGGTCGTGATAATGATATCTAGATGAGGCATTAATTTGCAGTAAGTTCCGATCTGTTGTCAAGTAGACTTTTGAATATTAACATCGTCTGTTCTATTCTTTAGAATTAAGTGTAGGGATTCGAAGTCTTTTGTCGTTGTAAAGTCCCAAATAGCGGACGACATTAGCTACTGTGATAGAGTGAAGGAATGCCTGCAGTGTATACAGAATATAGAATAGGACTAAGAATGGTGGCTTGCGGAACACCCGGCAGAGTGGATAGAAAGTAAAATTGACGAGGAACACTGAAAATGAATGTAATGTGTGCTTCCGATAGTGGAATATTGAGTATACCATCGACCCTAAATTAGTTGTAGCAGGTGTAAAGGGTCATGGAGGAATGATGGAAGTACACCACCTTAACTGAGTGAATGGTATGTAAGTAGTAAGAACGTACTTAAGAAGTGGGAATGTATTTAGGAACTGATTTCGCTGGGGCTGAAATGACCTAGCAGTTGACAGTCTCCACCTACGACTGCCAACACATGGGATTCCGAGGCCTTCTGTTAATTGACTGTAAATGACAAAAGCTGTACTCGCCGGTGGCGGCTCAACGCGCTTTGAACTTATATAAGTAATTAATCAAGACTATTAAAGACAAATACAAAAACTTTAGTTATAAATTTAAGATTTTTTGATACTGGATGGTAACATTACAAGCCTACATAAATATTTTATTTAAAAGACTAGAAAATATCAGCATAGTCGCGAAGTTTTCTGGGTCACACAAGGTTTTCCGCTCGCATTTTGCAAATATCAACGCTAACTCATAAACTTTAGAAATCAGTAAGAAATTTATATTAAAAAAAAAACCATAAGTCTTGATTTTAAATAATAATGAATTGTTTGGGATTTTAATGTTTGTTGTAAGGGTTGATTTGTTTGATTCAGCCCGAACAGTGTATTCAAATTTAAGAGTAAATACAAATAAATAAAAAGATCTGAAAACACAAACCGAAAGCGATTTTATAATAAACAGCGAATAAAACTGTTTATTTTCGACAAGAGTAAAAAACCATAACCATCCTTAAAAAAGAGCTAAATCTAAGTCGTGTTGAGATATGTTTCATCTCAACGATCTATCGATGTCATTTTGCCCACATTACTCATAGATATTCCCGTTTCTGTTTCGGAAGTGTATTTCAAGCGATACTTTCTCGGAATGGAGAACAACTAAAATGGGATCAAAGCTTGTGGATACGTTCTTGGGCCGAAATAGAAACGGGGGTGTTGAATGGGCCTGATACAAAAGAAGCTATCGTTTAGAAACAAGTAGAATTCGTTCCAGCGTGACATTCCTCGCCCTAATTTTTGGCGTACAATTCAGTAGTTGCAAAATTTTACTTTAAGCTGTAAAGGGGTGTTTTGTCATTCTATTAACATTGATAAAGCTTATTAAGTCTTATCAGTATTAATATAAAATATATTATGTAAGTAGTATACGGCATTGTTCAGCCAAAAATCTGATTCTTGAGTCATCTCATGACGACAGAAGAGGACCAAAGTCAGAGTTCGTTTTTTAAAAATTGTGACGTCTACAGAGCCAAACAACACATTATAGAGTGAACCAAATTGTATTTATCATTAGTACCTTTGACAGTGTAAAATTAATTGATGGTCGCATTTGACCAGTAATAAATGAAATGTATTGAAATTGAACTACAACATTAGCTAAACAACGTGCTCTGAAGATGGACTAGGGACGTGGCCCGAAATACATTAGCAAATGAAATATATTGCATAAAAAATAAATGGTGTGTTTAGTTCAAATAAATAACCAACATTTTTTATTTAAATATTGTTACCACCAAATTAAGTCAAAATTGTTAAAAAAATAAAAAACATAATATTCAATGGAGATAACAATCAAAACTAGTTTAGTGTCTAGTAAAGACTAGAAGCTCTGGCGTACCTGAGCACTGTCGATAGGTGACCCTCGGAACGCCTGACTCGAAAAGAAGAGTCTTTCTCACCCGATTAATAACATACCGTGCACACTCGTACACTTAATTTTAGGCCAAAGCCCGCGTATGTGTTTGGCACGCAGAGAATGGTTGTTTGATGAGTTCCATCTAATTGATGGGTTGGCTCCATATAGAGAGCGCGTAGTAATGCAACCCAATATGAGAATTGTGCTTGAACACGGCAGCGAGTAACTGGATCCCCGTGCCGATTCCTGGAGGAAACAAGGGTGTTTCATTGTAAATAGTAATGGTAGTTTTGTGCCCCTTGCGTGCGTTGGGAATGAATGTATTTATTGGCGTGAATGTAGTGAGAGAGAGCCGATGACGGAATATTGAACTGAAAACGTCTTCAGATTTTTTTAGATAATAAATACATGTTTGATGATTCAAAAATTGATTTATAATTTATTAGTAAATTCATGGTTTAGGACTTAGGAGAGACTTTAAAGTTTTTTTGCCTTTTATACAAAAAAAAAGTTTATACGAACTGTTTAGATTTTTCTATTGTAACAAAAAATACGCCAATTTTTTAAAACTTTTTTGTACTTCTTAAAAAATTGCCCAAGGTATTTTCTCACATTTGTTTATATTTAAATGCAAAAACGTTTAGTTTCAATGAAAATTTAGCATCTACACTATTTTTTATTGAACAACAACCAAGGTTTTTGTATTTTTAACAGTTGGAATTATCCAATTTATTAGTTACTTAATCATCACAATATAGATTTTTCCTGTAATCATGGGGTTTTTATGACGGGTATAAATAGATTTTTATTGTACACAAATTTATGAGTTGTTTATATGCTGATTGCAAAAAGTCTCAACATTTCAGAATGATCCAATCGATATTTTAATATTGTAAAATCTCGCTTTTTAGCTTTTTACTGTTGTCTTCATATTTCACGGTGCATTATTTTATTCGTTGCGAAGGCAGTTAAAAAGTAAATAAGCCTCTAGATGGACGCGGTTGAACGAGTATTTGTCAATAGATAAAATCCTCCTTAAGGCTCCACCTTTTAGCTATCTGATCAAAATATTTCATTCGTTTTGTCAAATTTACAAGAAAAAATATTTATTTGTGATTGGATGTTTCAATTATGTAACATATCCATATTCAAATATTTAAGCGACACATGGACTGTTTATGTTGAGTCACTTGCGTTTGAGTACGTCGTTTTATAGTAGTGAGCAAAGAGTTAAAAATA
Organism: Cimex lectularius; assembly: GCF_000648675.2. Lineage (NCBI taxonomy): Eukaryota > Metazoa > Arthropoda > Insecta > Hemiptera > Cimicidae > Cimex > Cimex lectularius. Next base: position 818,366 of record NW_019392673.1, on the reverse strand, counting down.
TACTTATTAATTTATAATATTGTAGAATATTTATTTAAGAAATTGGAGGCGTTGGTTGGTTATGGTTAATGTAGAATAAAAAAAGTTTTTTATTTCTTTACTCACCCAATGTGATGCAGGAAACTAAGAAGACATCAGCATAAATCTGAGTAACGGTCAAAGTTGTGTAGCCGAAAATCATTGCAGTGATGTGTCCCATGAGGCAATAACCATGTTTGTTGTGTAAACTCGGCAGTATAATATAAGTGATCAAGGTAATTAACAAAAACGGCAGGGATATTATCATTCCGATGGGATATATTTTAGTGGACGTGTCATCTTTATCGTCATCGTCAATGCAGATGAAAGGTTTTATCTCGCTTTCGTTCGAATCCAACTCGAAACAGAACTCAGTGTACTTGTAGCCTTGCTCCTGGTCGACGTATAAAGTTCCATCATCTAAGAGGGAATATTCACCGGGGTCCAGCGACACTTTACTTTCGTTGGGGCAGAACAACGGGCTATAAAACGACGGCAGGTCTTTCCACGGGCGAAACGGATTCAACAATTTGTTGTCCGATGGTGAGCAGATGAAATCTTCATCGAAAGCCTGACCCGGTGGGCAGCATTTCCGCACCCTGTCGAGAGCAGCATAAGCCAGGAGGAAAAACGACACGATTTGTATCGCCAGTAACATGACTGATTTTATCTTCTTTTTTTTATTAATTAAAAAACAAATTTACTCATCCCCTCTTAATTCGAAAACGCGATCTCTCACGGTTCACCTATCAACTAATAAATTTTTTTAATTAACACCAAGTAATCAAGTTTTGATAAAAGGTGATTTCATTTAAAACAAACGACGATATACGTTCCCATTACTAACCGACCAACAACTGGAAAAACTGCCAACGAGCAAATTGGCTCAAGAAGTGAACGAGAAAACGCGAGTTTCAGCACTAAACGTTTCCGACTTTCACCGAGGTTCTTCGGAACTGAATCGTTTTGGCAGGCTTCGCACTAAGCATTGGAAATAACTGGCCTGACGAGCGGATTGAATAAACATTTATTAGTGCCAGATAAACCACGTTGCGTTTTCAAAATATCAAGGCCCTTTCCATTGTTTAGAATCCTTTTGGCCAACTAAGTGACGCACAGCATTATTTGTTAGCAATTAACGATCGAATATACTCCTATATAGGGTGTCCTTTTTTTGATGGCTCGGGATGTTACCTCTTTTTGGAGAAAAAATATTCAGGACGCGTCAGGTGTAGTTCAACATAAAAATTCCGTATACGTCCCTATATATCCTGACACATAATTTTAAAGGATATTTACGCTGAAAACAATGGTACAATCGGATTTTAAAATGGTCAAAATATGAAAAGGTTATGGCAGAAAGTTTGAAAAAACAAAAGTCATTATAGTGTCATTTGGTTTGCTACTTACTAATCACCGTTCATGTTGGAACTGCCTGTCTTGCGTAAAGATTTGCCCTTTTTAACCACTCTTCACCGGTGCTCGGGGGATAGAGTCAGGGAAGATAGATTGACAAGTATTTTCTATTACAATTAATTAAGGTTTTTAGTTGAGATAAAAAAGTTAATGGCACGAGCGGGATTCGAACCCACGGTCTTCGGCTAGATACGCCGCTGCTCTACCACTTCAGCTATCGTGACCTCGATCCACTCGGACACTAACTTCCCATCTCAACCCCACCTTTTGAATTTTCTGAGATGGGAAGTTAGTGTCCGAGTGGATCGAGGTCACGATAGCTCAAGTGATCGAGCAGCGGCGTATCTAGACGAAGATCGTGGGTTCGAATCCCGCTCGTGCCATCGACTTTTTTATCTCAACCAAAAACCTTAATTAATTGTAATATATTAATTGGTCAAGCGGACCACGAAATTAGTGAATTTAAGTATTTTTTATCCTTTGCCGCAGTTCTTCAACTGAGGTTGTTGGGTTATGATTGGCGTAGACCCTGTTTTTTAAATGGCTCCACAGTATAGTCAAGTGGAGTTAAATCGGATGACCAAGGAGCCCAACAGAACGGGCCATGAGGTCCTATCCACCTATCTCGGAAGGGACGATTCAAATAACGTCTCATCTGGAGAGGATTGTGTGCTGGGCATCCATCAAGATGGAGAACCATTCTTTGTTGTTATTGGGGAGGAACATTCTCTAATCGTGTTGGTAAAAAACCTCCCTCAAAAAATTGATGAATTGAGCAACATTTAAATTATTTTCGTAGAAATAAGGTCAAATTAATTTATTTCCGATTGATACTGTGAAACACCTGACAAGAGTACGAAATTCTCGGGTTTTCCTCTGCCCACGTTCGAAAATTCCAACATATGCCATTAGTAAGCCATTATGTATATATAGTATGCCATTAGAGGTGAACTTATCAGTCCATATGATGTATTGAATAACGTTTCCTTCAGCCTCCCAAATCGACATTTGGGCAAGAAACGTTAGAAGCCTGCCATAATGAGAGTCCCGATTTCCCTAGACAAGATGAGTGAGATACGGCATAAATAGTAAGTCCGGAGTACATCTCAAATTTTATTTTATTGAAAAATCTAAAACCCTTTGAACATTTTGGAAAGAAGAATTAGGATTTTATTTATGATAGTAAAATATTCAGCTCCTCGTCGAAATTTCGCTGCGGTTTCTTTTTGCCATAACATTATCATTTTTTTACCAATTTAAAATCAAATTGCACCATTATTTCCAGCATAAAAAATCCGTAAAATAATGTGTCAGGATGTATAGGGTCTTATTTGAAATTTGGAAGCTGAACTGGGCCCTACATCTTTGTATAATTTTTCCCAAAAAAAAGGTAGAAATTAAAAGTTAAATAAACTGCACCAAAAAAATATTAAACACGTATTTTTTATTTTATTTTATTTTGATAGCGTCATTGGTTCAAGATAAATTCAGGCAGGTCCTAAAAAGGACACCCTGTATATCATACTATTTGTTGTATAACATATTCTTAAGTTATTTTTCCTAAATTACAAAAAAAATTATCTTCCAAAATAAAATCTGAGCCGAAGACAAAGTATTATAAGGAAGATATATTTTTCACTGAGCAATGCTCTTACGTTTCCCGGATAAATTAAATATAGATAAAGGAACAGAAAAATTTCTTTTGTTTTCAAGGATTTTTCGAATGTAAAATCTATGCATCATCAATCTACCACTGTTCAGATTTTATTGCTATGATTTTAATAAAAGTTTTACGTCAAATTTTTCTGTATGAAGATAAGAAGTTGATAAAATTCCCCCAAAACAATGAAACTCGTTACACAATAGTGTGACTACAAATCCGAAATATTTATTAAACCATAACTCACTATTTGGTCAAAAGTGCAAATTCAGATTAAAAAAAAGCGAGTAATTTCCATTTAATATAGTCCTACTTTGGCAATCTCAATTTATGGCCAATTATAAATCTAATTATCTCTCGTCTCGCAGGTGGTGTATAAATATATGGTGTTTTATTACGAATTTTTATTGTTTAATTCCAACCAGTATTTGACCTCCTTGAGTCGACTGCAGCATGATTCACCATCAAACAAAGCCCTCAAAGCTTCGTCGACAAGGACAAAAATATTGTGTTAAGCAAAAATAAACGCAAAAAATATATAGAAATCATTCAAGGAGTTCATTCATACTTGAAATGGAGGAGAGCTGTGAAGTCATCTTTCAGACAACGTTTTTGAGAGCCATATATTTTTTGGAGAAATATTTTCGATTATACCCTCGCAAGATTCAGTATTATTGCCAACTGCTGGGAAGAGAACTGTGGCGGTTTATGGACAAGGCAAACATTAAAACACCATAGAGGCTCAAAATTTTCATGGTAGAACAGAAACGTAATAAAATTCAATAAACTACACAAAATAACTTATATGTTTTTCAATATGAAGGGTCACATTTTACAGAACAACAGAGGATCAACACTGGTAATAAGACAATTACTAAAAATTGTAGAAATACTCCTTGAAATACAAGTATGTAAAAAGCAATTAAAAGTCTAATTAACAATAACATAAAATAAAAATTGAAGTATTGTCAATTCAATAGCAGAAAAACATAACAATATTCAATGGAAATAGTTTAAATTTGTGTTAGTATTATATTCTATATGAGATTGCAATTATGGTCAACCTAAAATTGTAAAATTTCGTAGTTTCCTTTTTTGATTAAAGCTGTGAACACACCCTTACGAAAAATCGTGCGTCTGGATTTTGTCTATAAAAATGAAGAACAAATCTTAAGACAGTCTAGAAATCTGTTGAACCTTCAAAACACAAAATTAAAAAGTATCTGAAAGTCTATGATAAGTGACATAACGGCCTGTAGGATTGATAGTGAGGATTTTATTTATAATTGTAAAACAAAGGCAATTTTTTAAACAAAAAATTAATGCAAAAATATATAGAAATTATGCAGGAACAATCACTAAAAGAGGAGGAGAGCTATGAAGGGAAAGTTCTTTCAGCAAGGACGTTTTTGAAAAAGATGAACTATAACGCCATTGAAAAAAAAAATTGTAGACAACTATTTTCGGTTTTAACCCCGCCAGATTCAATATTATTCAAAACTGTTAAAAAAAGCTTTCTCTAGCGGTTTACGGACAAGATAAGCTATACAACTCACAAAGAAGAACTCACAAATCGTACTCTAGAACAGTGTGGAAAATTCGACAAAACTACACAAACTTTTTAAAACTTTAACGAAATGGATGGTACAAATTTTAAAGAACATCGGAGGACCAACACATTTACTGATAATAAATAATAATTTACTGTATATAATAATTAAATACAAACTAGGCCAATATTTCTATCGTGCTGAATTTTCTCTGCTGTTTTGTATTTAAACCAGATAAGAATTGATATGATTAAAATGTTAATTTTTGTTTTTCTAATGTTAAAAAACCCAATATGTTTGGCATACATTACGTTATTTTCGTACTATTTCAGGAATATCTCCAGCTCATGCCCTGGCATCCATAAATGAATTCCTATAAAGGGTTTATAATAAAGTTTCAAAAAGTTACATACAGAGCCATCTATTCTGTATTGCATCTAACGCAGGAAGCTGTCCCTGGAAGCAAATTATCTGCCGCTCTGCCCTCACATGACTACCTTTCTGATTTGATATGAATCATCCAGAGACTACTTTCACAGAATGAAAAAAAAAATGCGCTTGTGGCAACAGCAAGAGATCAAGCAGGAGGATCTTGGAACAGAGTAGGATGCAACTCATGAGGACTCACTACACCGGAAAATGGTTGCACCTGATGAAAGTGTATTTATAAAAAGACTACATTATAGAAAGTGTAGTTCGTTTATTAAAAGAATTAACTTCATAAAATTAGTGAATGGCAACTTTTGTCAAAATCTTGTGAATCTGCTTGCTATTCTTAAAATTTAACTTGTTTCCCTTGCCTTTCATATAAAAAAATCCAAACGTTTAAAATTGTAATATTAAAATATACTTTCGAGAAAGAAAAAATTTTATGTCTTTTTTAATAGTGGCATGTAGCAATAAATCTCCAAAGTCTTGACATAAATTAACGTAAACCCAAACAGCAACATCTTCAAGATTCTTAAGATCGTTTTCTAGAATCTGGCACAATTTTAATAGATAGTTACCATTTTCTTTATAAACAGGAGACAATGAATTAATAAAATTTAAAAAAAATTATAGCAGCATTCATAATTTATTATTTGTTATCCCTCCACTGGCTCTTGTTAAGGGATATGCTAAAAATCTTTCTCGCTTACAATATCAAGATGGAAAAACTAAATTTACATGTATGTTTGTGTGTATATTTACACGCGCGTGCGACACACAACAAAAAGAATGAAAGATTTCATCAAATTTGCAAGAAGCTGGCTAATCTCTAAAAGAAAAGTGTTCAAATTTTATTAAGCAGACCATTGACAATAAATTCGAGAAGAATAAGAGTTTGGTTTATAAATTAATAAAAAAATTATTAGATAATAGCATATACATTTCTTTCACTGTTTACGTTAAGAGAATATTGTGCAAGTGAATGTTGAATAATTGCAATCAATTTTGGAATAGCTCGCAAGTGTTTCAAAATTCAATAGTGTTTTGTGAACAAGCCTTGATAATACTGACAAAAATTAATAAATTATTTTATAGTGGCATTTATAATTTGAGTCGAAATGTGGAAGAATTGTTTTCGACCATGAATTTTGTTGATTAATCTTGGATCGATGGTCGAGACTTGTGTATAAGCGTGCGCGCTCGTTCAGCACATAATGAATTTTCGTAGCATCCACATTTCGAATCGCTGGCAAGCAATAAATGTATAAAAACTTATCTTGTGTGAAATAAATCTGTGACAATGTGATAAGTGTTGTCAACATTATGGATAAGAGAAAAAAATTATAGCTGTATTCATAATTTATTACTTGACATTTAATTATTCCCACTGCTGGCTTTTGTGGGTAAAAGGGCGAGCAGAAAATATTTGTAGCAAATTTATAAATCTTTGACAATGAATATCAAATAAAGAGTTTACAACAGATCATTACAAATTTTTTGTTGAAGTTGTGAGGAGCGGTCAAGAATGTGGTAGTTTGGAAAAACACCTTTTTTTTTGTCGTTTCGACCTTTATTCGGGTCATCTTCAGGGCCTGGGTACAAAACATATGTTGATTGGAAAAAATAAAATTTAAGATGTAAATATAAATTTTGAACTAAATATTTCATACTCACATAAATTGTGGTTGTGTTTTCTTCTACAATACAATACAATTGACGTTTCACAACACTTTCACACAACACTAATATGACACCACAAGAATAGCACCACACTTTATGTGAGTACGAAATACTTGGTTCAAAATTTATATTTACATATTTAATTCCATTTTTTCCGATCAGCATATATTTTGTAATTTACCCAGGCCCTGAAGATGACCCGAATAATGGTCGAAACGTCGGGGAAAAAATGAAAAAGGTGTTTTTCTCTAACTACCCCATTCTTGACCGCTCCTCACGACTTCAACAAATTATGAAACAACAGGTCACTAAGAAACATTCATTACAAATTATTTGGTAGTTACATGTGTAATTTTTTGGCTGTACTGCTGTCATTTTTTTTCGGTTTACGTTAAGCGGATAACAAGGTGAATTTTCTCGATCATAACACTGTAGTGTGTTTAGAAAATCAATAGTACGCGCGAGCGCGTTTACTTTTAATTATATCTATTAAGGCCTTAATTTTTCAAGAGGATCAAATAAATGTTGCAAAAATATGACAAATAAATATTAATCTATATTTTAAAATTAATTGCACTGATTGCTTTGTTCTTTGGACTTGGCTCTTTGATGGACGCTACAATTTTTTTTCAAGTCTTGATTTTAGTTTACAATATAAAAAAAAAGTCTTACCCAGTATGATGCATGTTGTTAATGATATGATTTTGGAAATCAGCATAACGGTAGATAATGCAATGTAGGATAAGAGCATACAAATGCAATGAGATAGCACACAACGCCCGTGGAGGTATTTCAGCTCTTTGACAAAAGCGTAGACACAGCATATCACAGCCAGAAACGGTATTGAAAAAATTATCCCTATCGGATAAACAACGTTCACTTCTCGCGATTCCTCAGAGTCAGTACAAAGGAAAGGCAGTAACTGTTGAGAATCGTTGTAATTTATAAATTCCACACAGTAATGTTCCGGTCTTGTCGGCGGTTCGTCTTCAATTAGTAAATATCCATCTTTCCTGTAGGAAATCTCGCCCGGATCCATTACCACCAGCATGCGACATATGAACGGCCGGTATTCGAGTTTGTAAAAGTGCAAGCCTAAATTTACAGTCGTATTGTTTACTAGGGTATCATTGCTATCGTCCGTGCGAGCACAACCGTGTAATTTTTTTGTCTCTCCGAACGGGCAACATTTTTGTATGACAGTCAGCTCGGCCGAGGCTGTGACAGTTAACAAGAAGAACAAAAACATGACTGAAGAATGATTCGGTTCTTCCTCATCTTCCCACAGCAACTGTCTCACAGAATATCCCCCACTCTTCTCCTTAAAACTGAGTCAGTGGAATTGATTAACACAGAAACTCGACTTTGGTGTTTGTTAAATTTTTACATCGTAGATCTAAAGAATAAGTAAATTTCGAATCGTTTTAATAACCAGGGAAATTGGTAACAATATTAATATTAATAAGTCAGTGGAATTGATTAACACAGAAACTCGACTTATAACTTTTAATTCTCCTTTATTCAGTTATGAAAACAGATTGACACTTATTTTTGTTTTCTCTGTTATATTTAAAATCTATCAATGATTGTTGATTTACAAAAGGTTCCCCCTTTACTCTCAATTTCATGAAGATCTCTAGAACAATAAACAAACATATAAACATAAACATATTATAAAACATGGAGTTTAAGGGTAAATTTGAAAAACTTTGCGGTCTCCAAGAATGACTTGTTAATAGTAAAATTTTTGTTTAAAAAAATTAATGCTCGTAAAAAAACTAGTGTCATTTTGTCAACATCCAAAACTGACGGTCATAACAAAGAGTAGAAAGGCACACCGAAAATATTGCAAATGTTAGAAAAACATTTTTAAATCTAAAATTTTCTATAAAAATTTTTCTAGCATTGCATAAATTCAATGTTTTTTATCTAGAATTTTCTAGCATTGTATAAATTCATAATTTTTTTTCCACATCCTACATGTATTTGTAAAATTCAAACAATGTTTATAAATCCCATGCCCTGAAGATGATCTTAATAAAGATCGAAACGTTGGCACGATAAAAAAAAATGTTTTTCTAAAACCTACGTCACACCAGGCCGCATCTCACGATCTTTTGACTAACGGTCTCTAAACACCACGCATTGCAAATTTGTGTACAAGCAAGTACTCCAAATTGCTGTTGAAAACTGTTGTTGAAATTCGCTCGCAAACAAATAAAAGATGGAGTAAAGTTAAAGCTGGCAAGCCCTTTGCAAGTCCCCAAGGTAAAGTTTGAACAAAAAATTTACACAAACATACTTTCATATTGTTAAAACATCCATATCTGAGGTCATAACAAAGAATAGAACGACACTCGACTCACGAGTTAAACTGCAAAAATTTTGTACAATCAACGACCCCAAATTCCTGTTGAAAGCTATTATTAGATTAATTTGCTTGCAAAGAATGTCAGAAAGGACAAAAAAACTTACTTGTGACAACAGCACACTAAAAAATAGAAGTAAAACATTAAATTCTTTTACTACATGACGAATTGTTTACTCACTATAGCAACAAAAACGACAAAAGACAGCAGCACATAAAAAAATAGAGTGAGAAGTTTATTCTTTCTTTATGACGAATTCTTTAGTAACTATGGCAATTAAATATGAATTTTTTTGCATATTGCAAATTAATTCAAACTAGTGCTACTGCATTTGAAAATATTATGTATTATTATGTGGTAAAAAGATCATTTCATTTTTTCTAATATCAATTCATTACGAAAAAAAATCGTAGCGCTTTTTTTCTATAATCAATTTTTATAGAAATCATGAAGGAAATTTCGGATGAATAATTGATATAGTAAATACAAACTGTCAGAGGTTTATAATACTGTAACAAAGGGAAGTAAAACGTTAAATTCTTTCCCTATATGACAAATTCTTTAGAAACTATGGCAACTATGACACAACAACACTTTCTTTTTCTCTACATGGCTAATACCCAAAACTATTGCATCAGCATTTAAAAAAGAAATGTACAATGTTAAATTCTTTCACTACATGACGAATTCTTTAAAACCTATGGCAACAAAACATGACAGAAAAAACAGAAAACTTTCTTTTTTCTTGATGGTAATCTCACAATCTATGGCAATAGCACATTAAAAAATTGAAGTAAAATGTTAAATTCTTTTTTAGAGCATTTAGCAATCTTTACGAACGATGGCAACAAACATGACAGAAAGAAAAACAAACATGAAAAAAAAAGCAAAAAAAGCAGTACTTCAAACTATATTGCATGCAAGTTCAGTTAATTTTTTCTAGTACCAATTCATTACGAAGTTTGATATTGAAACATGCCAAAAAGTAAAATCTCACTTCTTTTTCTATTTTACTATTCTATGTATTACTAATTCGAACGAACTATGAGAAAAGCACATGACAATCTAAAAAACTAGCACTTTGTCTCTACTTTTAATTTGTTTAATTTTTACAGAAACCATGAGAAAAATTTTAATTGACACATAAATAATGTCATTCTGTTAAACCATCCAAACCTGACAGAGATAGTTAAAAATAGGACAAATTGAGTTAAATATTTCCAATATTTGTACATTCAGCGACCACAAATTCCTTTTGAAAGCTGTTATAAATGATTTCTTACCTCAAGTGCTGTTAAAAAACGAATAGCAAGTAAAAATCTGAAGAATTGTGGATTTTTTAAAGTCTCATCTTTCCGAAATTTCGGCCATAGTTCCGATAATGATTATTGAGAAAAATTAGTATTTTTTCCGCATTTCCATGTGTTTTTGTCACCCTTCGCACGAATATGTTTCATAGAGAAAGAAGTAGGAATCCGATCTCTTTTTGCCGTTTTCTATTACCAAATTTCGTAGAGGATTCTACAAGTAAAGAAAGACATATGAATATTTACCGTGCAAAAGATCACTTTCTATGCAGGGCTGTGCCATAGTTGCTAATGAATTGGTTCTAGATAAATGAACATATAGAAATAGAAAATGTTTTCTTTTTTGCCATCACATCCTGTTGCCATATGGGTTTAAGGATAAGAATTACAAGCCCTTTTCAGTCTGCAAAAATGATTTAAATACAAAATTAAAATTTGTATTAACAATAATAATATACATGCACAAAGGAGTGTTAAAACATCCAAACCTGAGAATCATAGCAAATTATTATTTTGTAAAGACCTCAACAATTTATAAAAAGTAAATTAAAATGTGGAATTCAGTGTCTGAACATCTTTTTACAGCTTTATTTGTCATTTTATCACTACCATTGTCGTCCTCAGGAATGAATTGCCGATCTTTATAAATCCAAAATAGAACATTTACTGAATTCGACAATTTTTGGCAAATCGAATTGACTTAGCACAGAAGAGTTTACTCTTCTTAAAATTTTATTATATACTATTCTCACTTAGTAAAAAAAAAAGCAATACAATAAATTAGAATTTTTTTCAGGTACAGGCCAGGAAAACGTGGTTTTACTGTTGCTACAGCACACAGTGTTCAAGTCTCCCCAAATGATAAAACTCTCAAAAACTATTCGCGAAATAAACCTTTCAAAAATATTTCAAGTCAGGAGAATTCATAAAAACACGCTAGGGCAGCACAAATCGCTCTTATCTCACTTGCCTAGATAATGGGATTTTTAAGTTGACCTTAGGAGTAGTTAATCTCCCAAAGACAAGTCGAGCTAGAAATGTGCAAAGTTCTTCGCTTGTTTGTTTTGTCCAGCAACTGTTCTTTATGAGAATTGATCGCTTGACAAGTGTCCACAATCCATATATCGCATTTTTCCCGTTTTGTTATTACGCTGTTCCGTTTCTAGGGTTTTACGTAGTGACTCAAACGCCTGAAGATAAAAGAAAAAAAGATAACACTTCCGTTTATTCATGCGCTTTGTCAAAACAAAGAAGCAAACTTGCAAATTAAAATCTGAAGATTATTTTTATTTCTTTATATATAAACCGTTAAGAGAAACGAAATAGGTCTTGATGGAACTTTCTTACAGAATGTACAGATATTTGAGATAATTTACTGCGTATGTGAGATATAAATCAACCTCCATCTTTCTATCAGCATTAGAGACAAGCCATTAAGAAAGTCATTAACATAAAATTAAGTAGCAGCGTTACCCAAATTGCATTTATTTTAATGAATCCAATAAGCAAGAAACTGAAAAAAGCTTACTTTTTCCTTTTATAAGCAATATTATAAGTAACTATGGTGTGAAAACACTGGACAAACCTGAAATGTTCTACTACTTCTTTCCCAACACGGCCATTTTGTATGAAGCATGGCAACAGCAAATGGAAAAAAGGTAACTTATTTATCTATATGGTTAATTTTTACAAACTAAGACAATAGCAAAAATAGCAGTAAAAAGGTTAAGTTCTTTACTACATGACGATTTATTTGAAGGTATGGCAAAAGACATTTTAAAAAGAACAAAAAAAACTTTTTTTCTTTACAGCTAATTCCTACAAACTATGGCAATAACGCATTAAAAAGGGAAGTAAAATATTAAATTTTTTACCACATGCCGAATTCTTTACGAACTATAACAATAAAACATGACAAAGACTTTCTTCTCTATATGACTAATACATTTCACACAGGTCTTGAAAATATATGTTCAAAAAAGTTCACCTCGTTTTCTCTAATACCAATTAATTGCGAAGTTTGATACCAAAACATGACAAAAAGTAATAAACTTACTTCTTTTCGTCTGTTACCAATTCGAACGAATTAAGAGAAAAGGACATAAAACGACAAAAAAAATTATGATCAATTCTTACAGATCGTCATAAGCGGAATTACGGATGAATGGAGATATAATTGAGGTAGTGAATAGAAATATCCAGAAGTTTACAAAACTACGACCTATGTTGAAACTGTGCAGCGCTGTTATATTTAAATTTAAATTGTGTTTTGTTTCATTTAAATGGTCCTTAAATTCAGAAAATTTGTTCGATTTGGGCAAGTGTTGTTTAACTCTCGTTTTAATTTCTCTGCCGCTTTATCTTATATATTTAATATCGCAATTATCACAATTATGTTTGTAACCCCACTTTTGAAAGGATGTTCCTAAGTGAACACGCACCTCTAAAAGTACTACTCGCTAAAACTCTTTTCGTTTAGGAATTTTACCTACTTTTCCCATTGTATGGCAAGCTACGAAAGCCTAATGTAAAAAATATATAATAGAACCCTTAAATATATGACTATTATCTAATTACTGTAAATTTAATAATATATTTTATGAAATGAAAGGGTTATCAATGGAGTCTCCATTATCCCCACTTTGGGCCGAAATATTCAGGGATAACTTTGAAAAAAATCTTTTCAAATCAAATAACAAATTAATTTAATCTGTCCTTTTTTGGAAACGCTATGTAGACGATATTTTATGTATATTGTCAGGAACTCTATAGATCTAAAAGAATTCCTCCAATTAACTAAGTCATTACACCGTATAAATTTTACATTGAAAATAAATAAGATGGTTGTTTAAAGCATTTTGTTATTCTCTGACATTTGACATTTTGGAAGGCTGCTTGTTTACTCTTAAACTCTGTGAAGATCTTTGGGAAAAAAACAAACAATGGAATTCAAAGATTAAAAAACTAACAAGCCACCATAGAAAAATTTGCTTTAAAAAAATCATTTACACAAAAATAATGTCATACTGTTAAAATATCCAAGCCTCAGACATAGCAAAGAATAAAACATAGTTAAATATCGCATTGGTTTATACATTCCAAATTGAAAAATCCTATTGAAAAATGTTCCCTCAATGTTATTAAAAAACGAATAAGAAAAAATACGTTATATAGTATTACATTATTTTAAATTATTTTTTTATATCTTTTTTATGAATCGGGAGGGACAACAATATATTTTGCTTTTAATTTCTGGCATATTCCTGTTCTCTTACTAGGACTGTGATTTATTTCTTGTTGGATCAACATTACCAGAATTCATGAAAATACAATAAATTTTGTAAAAAAGGCTAATTTATTTTATGTTAATTGCTTTGAAGCTTTAATGAGTCAAGTATATCTATGAATGTTTCCGATTAAAATCTTACAAATGGAGTCCATGTAGGATTTCCAAAAAGCTCTATCGTTTATTTTATTATAAGTTTATTCTTTATTTATTTCATATTTTGAAACTTCTGTACGTTCTAGATAACTTTTTGCGTGTATGAATCGGTGGAAAAATCACCAAACCATTCGTCTCTCTCTCTCTCTCTCTCTCTCTCTCTCTCTCTCTCTCTCTCTCTCTCTCTCTCTCTCTCTCTCTCTCTCTCGCGCGCGCTCATTTCCTCCGGTCCTTGTTCTCGCTATCACTATAATATTTCTCTCTAAAAAAGGTTTTGTATAAATGATTGTTTTAAAATGGTTTTCGAGTAAATACATATATAGTACAAATACTATATATTTTTTAAATGAATAAAATAAATAATATTAAACATAGAATTTCTTTTTGAAACGGGCTCCAGGAATAGAAGGTCCTTAAGGAACTTTTTCCTAGATCCTTAATTATTTATTTAAAATTTACATTTAAACATTTGATAAAATTTCATTCTCTGTCACTCTCACTCTCACTCACTCACTCAATCGCTCTCTCTCTCTCTCCCCCTCTCCCCACTCTCCACTCTCGCTCATCTATCTACATATCTATCTATCTATCCATCTACCTACCCATTTACCCATCTACCTGTCTCTACTTTGTACCTAATAACATTTCGAAGTTTTGTGCTAATCAAAATGAAACCAATATTAGTTTAAAAAAACTTATTTTTGAAATAGGACCCGGGAACGAAAGGACCTCCAGAACCTTGACTTTTACTTCATTTCATAATTGTACATACAAAATAAAATATTTTGCTCTTTTCGCCCATTTCAAAACCGTTCGAATTGCGTTACATTTAAAATTAGAAGTGAAGGGAAATTTAGTGAGAAATCCGTCCCACTTTCGCCGAGTGTCCGCTTTCGAATGACAACTTGTCAGTGACAAGTGAGGAAACACGATAAGGATTATCCATTCGATTTTATCGCTATTATTTATTACATTTTCAATGAAAATGAGCGGTTTCAGTCAAGAGAATAGCAATTTGAAGAAAAGGGAGTACCTCAAACAACAACAACAACTTCGAAACTTGACTAAAACGAGCAGCGTAAGAGTTTATTTTGTTTTACTATAAACACATCTGCGTCAATGAAAATATGTGGAATGTCATTCCAGGTCATAAGCGCTGATGACATGATTGAAAACTTGCTGTCGAATAAAGAGATTTTTCAGAAAAAGAAGGATCCATGTGTCAGCAGCCAGCCTTCAAAAACGCATAATCAGGCATGTATTGTATAACATCTATTGTTCCAATTTGGCAATGTTGTTTCAACAAAAATGAGTTTTTTTTGTATTATTTTAACGTTTAGCCTTACAGTTTTTGTGTGAAAAATTGTCGTGATGTCTGTGAACCTGTAGATATTGGTTTTCTGTTTAAGTTGCGTTTCGGTTTAAAATATTGTACCAAATATATAACACACACCGACCACAGAAGATGGTAAAATGCCGAGGCATACCTGATAGGTTAAACTAGTAAAAGTAGGCAGACTAGGATGTTGATGCTGGGTGTCGGTGAGCTCATGCTGAACCACCGTTGGGTCCATCTTCACTCAAGCGCATTTCGGCCATGCGCCATCTCAGTGAGGAACTCCTCTTTTCCCTTACAAATTCCTCAATGAAGACAGACCCAATAACTGAACTACAGGTTCAGCTTGAGACCAGGATTTGTGCACGTGTTGACTTAATTACGAACATCCACCCTTAACTTTAGACTTGGATGTTCTCATGCTACCACATCATATGAGATTTTTTTATACTTTGCATATTACTTTAACGAATTTAAATTTAAGTAAGCAAGAAACTAACAGAATATTCATATGATTGCGTTTTTAGAATGCTGGACAATGGCCATCCTGGTTGACCCCTGGAAAGGAACCTGCCCTTTACAAACAAGTTTGGGCCCACGTCGGCCTTCCGAACGGCTTGGCCGATACCACAAAAACCTCTGCTCTTCTTCTAACAAGTCGTATGACAACAGACACCCTTGGATATATTTGGAGTCTGACAAATCTCACAGTGCCGGGGTCTTTAACTCAACAAGAACTCTATGTATCTTTAGCCCTGGTTGCTCTGGCCCAGGTATAAAATAACTATTTAAACCATTTATTTGAATAATTATAATTTTTATTTTTAGAATGGTTACACTTTCACTAATTCGAATGTCGTGAAGCAGTTATTAGAAGCGCCGATGCCTAAGTTGGAATTAAACCCTTGTGATACTCTAAATCTCCAACCTTTTTCAAATGTTAACACCCCAGCACTTCCTTCACCGACAAATAATTTGTCCACGACTTCTCAGCCACTGTCCGTTATCAACTTGCAGATGCCGTTAACTGGCCAACAAACGAACGTACCTACAGTTACAGAAACTCTTTCCCTTTTAGATATATCATCAGAGCCTGTCTCACTTTTAGAATCTTCCCCTGTAAAAACTCTTTCGGTTCTATCTGCCACAGATTTGAATAATGATTATTCCATCTCTAATATATCCACAGCACCAGAGGAATCTCTTATATTCGGTGATTTTCAAGCAAATGAAGATGATTTTGATGATTTTAAAAGCGCCGATGCTTTCATGACCAGCATGAACAATTTGACTGTCCTCGATGTCAAAGACCCATTGGATTTAGTCAATATATCTCCACTTAACGAATTTAAAGATGTTCAGCCTCAAACTGTCCACTCAAACAGTGATGATTTTTCGATCTTTGATGATTTAGGCGATGTGACTCAACCTCAAACATCTGTGCAGATCCCTTTAGAAGTCGAAACATGCGATACGACGAGTCAACACCAAGAGAAAGCTTATGTCGAAGACCTGTTTCCAAAATGTGTGCTTAAAACCAAAAGTCCACCCTGCGAAAAAGCAAGTCCAGAATGCCTACAGCCTCCAGTTTTACCGTCACTTTCTGTTGTTGAAGAGGATCGTTATAGTGCGCTGAGAATTTTAGATTGTAGTATTCAAGGTGATGAGCACCAGGAATTTGATGAATTTGGGGATTTTCTGACAGCCTCTGCACCTGTAGAGACTCCATTAGAATCTCCATTGCAAACTAACGAATCAGATGTTCAGGTAGTTTTCTCATAAAACAATCGGTCATAATTTTGTTGTTTTTTATTTATTTTTTGGTGATAGCTTAAATGTCTTGAGGCTTGCTTGCAACTGCTAAAAGAAGCTGTTAATATATTGGAATCAATTGAAGATACCAAAGTATTAGAAGAAGTAACATCAGATGAAAGGGGTCGAACTTTCTTAGAAGGTAATCAATTTTTTTTTTTTTTTTTGTCACCAGAAAATATAAAACAATGTATATTTTGCAGAAATTGTTGAGGTTGAAAGAATCGGAAGGAGGATCAGATCTAACAGGGAAAAAAGCCAACATATAGCAGAATTTGAATCATTATCTCAGTCTTTACAGCCGTTTATTGAATCGGTTAAAAACAACCATGTAATTTGGAAGATATAAATTTTAAAAATGATAAAAATTTTATGAATAATTTTTGTTTTAGATGGAAGAACAAGAAGGCCCCAAATGTGGTCTGTGTCAGATGGAGTACGGCCCAGCACATGTTAAGTACGGCATCAATCATTTCCACGCACCATGCGCAAATCTGTACCTTCACAAAGTGGATGCCGTTCTTCCCATTGCACCAGTCATGTGATCACAGATATCACCGTTTTATGCGGTTAAAATGAGTAAAAAGTAATTTATTGATCCTAATCGGCAACCCGTTAAACATCAAATGGTTCCTATTTTAATAGAATGTCCTATGTAATCGTGTAAATAATATGAATTTGCATTTTTAAAATAATTTTCTTGTTTAGCAAACTGTAGTATTACTTAAATTGTATTAAATCTGTTTTTATTAGGTAATATAAGCAAAACCCAAAAGTATCTGTGATATAAATTAAATATTATATAAGGTAAAACTGTATTTTGAAAAAAAAAATGCTGCACTTATAGGAAAATAAGGATTGTTTATTCCATAAGCCAATCTCCTTTATTTACATTGTTTTTTATTCATAAATAAAGTAATATTTTATTCGTTTTGTGTTTGTCAACAACACGGTCTCTAATTTGTTTTGTGATTTTCACCCCTGTTGTTTTTATGCTCAGCCTGTTGAAAAAATATATTAAAAAAAAGATAAGAAATTTTATATAAGATTTATATAATGTAAATTTAACAATACCTTGTTTTCTTCTTTTCTTTTTCTATTTTCCTTTATTTTCTGTGGTATAACACTTGATGTAGTGATCATATTGCCCATAAATAATATAAAAAAGAGCATTGCCAGTACAGAAACCTTGAAAATAATTTTTTTAATTATACATCACCTCGACTTGTCAAAATGATTTATACTCCATACCTGCCATGGGGAATCAACTTCATATGTCAGTTGGAACAACACCCAAGCGTTGTAAAGCTGGAACAGATAGCCCAAAAATAGGAAAGGCAACAAAAATCCAAGACCCCTCCACATCCAAGAATGAAATCCTTCTATAGTTATGTCCATGTTGTGTCTTTCGCCAAGTGCTTTCAATCTATAAAGCACACCTTGCTGATACCTAAACTGAAGGTACTGGACTATACCTGGAAAATAACTTTCCAATTAGCATTTTTTTTTGTTAATGATATTAAAAGATATTTTATTAAACTTACTAATATAAACATTAAACACCATAAACTGAGGCCTGAATATGTACCAAGATGGTGATTGGGGCCATACTAGTAACACTGCCGAAGCAACTGTTGATATAAAATGGTGTAATCTCCACCAACCTTTAATTTTTGAACCATTCACTTTTAATATACTTTCCCGAATTGTCAATGTGCAATAATACCAAACTAATAAAAATAAAAACGAAAGTTCAAGAGCCCTGGAAAAAAAAATTGTCAAAGCTTAAAACATAATTTTTAAACAAAGGAAAAGGATTATTGGGAATAATCTGAAATGCAAACATTTGTATTCATGCTATCTAAAGCTGCATTTAAAAAAAGGAAGATTTACATAAAAGGTAATTTATTACCTTACGTTGGTGCAAAGGTTGATAACAGATAATAAAAAGCCTATGACACTTAAAACAAGTTTGAACTTTTCATATTCATCTTTATACTTGAACCTATGAAAATGAAAATAATAAATTAAATTGCTTATTGTTAATAAATTTTTAATATTTACTCACTTGTCATTTTTATTCAGTATAGAAACATTAACATTCCCTAATATTATTTTGAGGTACATTCCGTTTGGTTTGGGTAGTGTTTGCGCTATTTCGTTTAGATTTTGCTCTCGAATTTCGAATTCATGCTGCATTCTCTTTATTTTTTCTTTTTCTTCTGGCTCTCTGATATTAAAACTTAAAAAAAAATATATATATAAATAAGAGATATAAATTACTTTCTATGCCTCTTATTCAAAATTATTAAAACAGCTTGTTGAGATGCATCTATTCAGACAGCCAGGAGGCACTGAGGATAATTATTACTGCAGTGGTAGTAAAGTTCAGAGTAGTTTGGGATTGCATTAGGGCCCTGTCACACATTAGGAAAACAATAAAACTATTCTTATAAGTTCTTTGTTCAATGGGAATGTAATCCAGGACAGAATAATGTGAAAAAGTTCATCAAAGAACCATTGCAGAAATTAACAGCACAACTACTAAATCTAGGACTAGAATGATAGTTGTCAAGAAGAAGAAGAGATAATGGCCATGTCCTCTGTTATTATTTAAAAAAAAATTCCAAAGCGTTGTGTGAAGGCTTATGTACACTGAGATTCCTACTCTGGGATAGGAGAAGTCCAGGCCTGAAGGATACACATGGGAAGCTTTAGGATCTGGTAAAAAGTTTAAGCTCTAGGCAATAATGGAGATGCACAATAGACCAATACCGGCTGCGGAGGTCAAAAAGAAACCAACTTAACTTAATATTAATGTTCGTTGAGATGCAATATTGAAATTTTCAATATATTTTATTAATACATCATTAGTTACTACTTATATTCATATACATTATTATTACTCATAACATATTTACTCACAATGTGCATGTTATGTTTCTAACTTAAAAAATTAATAAAAGAATAATGGTTGGACTGAATAAATAAACAAGCTACTCGGTTTCAAGCAGTCATTGATTAATATATGGTGAAACATGAACACCAAATTTTGAGTCAAGGCACACACAGAGATTCAAAATAATGGAAAGGTGTGGGCTGTTTTTCCACATCAAGAAAAAGTAAACAAACCAGCCATCATGAAAACTGTTCATGAGCAGAGCAACTAGTTTCTACTAGCTTGGTCCACTTATTTATAGATTATATATTATGATAGGGATAATGGTGTTATTTTAATTTTGCCATATGTTTTGGTAATATAATTTTTTGTATAAGGCGAGGAATATCAGACAGTTCAGCTTTAATAGAATTTGTATAAATTTCTTCTCAATCTTCAATCCCTGCTTTCCTCTTACACCCACAACATAAATGACAAAACACACTCAATCACCATTTTTGCTACTGTTGGTTCAGCTAATAGAAAAATTGGTCCGATGCCCATACACAGTAAAACGTTAACACATGACAAATATGGAAAATATGCCTTACCCGGCCATGCCACCTGATTTGAGAATCGTTTTTAAGCATATCAATGTTTTCTCCATCATCTTGTTTATTTTTGATTATGTATAAAGAGATGCTTTAAACCCCAAATTGACTATTGATTAGTCTAGTTATACATTTTATTTACAGGAAGATGTAAGAAAAACAACTATTTTAAATAATTTGCAATCCTTGAAGCTTAAATAACAACTTAAATAAACAGAATGGACCTAGATGACCCTGAACTCACTGTGTGAATTCTTAATTCTAATTAAAACAATAATAAAATGGTGGTGCGATTTTTTTTATGTCTACGGACTGAAGTCTTGTAATTAATCAATAACAATAGTTTTGGTCTGCTTTTAACTGTAGATTTGTACCACTTTAAAAAAAATTATGTGAAATATCTGTAGTTTGGTTGCACATGCAACTATTGTGCTCCTACTCATATAGGCTATACCTTACAATCTAGCTTAAGCTTTTTATAAGACTCAACAGCTTTGATAATGGCACTTTTATGTTTGTTAGATTGAGTTTCTTTTTTTTTTTCAGCCTTGAATAAGTAGTTATTTCTCTCGTACAGGAGGGCTTAAGGTCCAACTACCTGTTGGGTGTCGTGGATGAGGGATCAAACCAATTTACAAAACTTATTTCACATTACACTCAATTAGAAAACTTGAGCTATGCCAGGATTCAAACCCAGGACAACTAGCATGGCAAATACGAGTAGAAAACTTTCTTCTCGTTAGACCTTCGCATTGACATACTGGAATTTCCTTCCATTTTCAGCAGAATCTAGATCTATCATCTGCCAAATATTTTCATATGCTTTTTGTGCATGAGTTTGGACTGTCTTATTTGACAAAGACTTTTACCTGTCTGTCCTGGGGTTTTGTCCCACCAGATATTTGTCGAAACTGATTAAAGGCACTTGTAGCATATGGTACATCACATTCGAAAACTTTGGACATCCATAAGGGACTGAGTTTCCCACTATATTGTTAACGATTTTTAAGGTTTTACGTATGGGATAGTCTCCTTGGTGGCAATGTGAGGGGGCGATAGGCTCACCTGGTGAGGGAGGAGTCTCGGCGGGTTGTGGGGCTCGATGAAGTTAGATGTACTATGGCTAGATTGAGGTAGTAAGGGGGGGGGAGATATTTGTCAAGTTGACGGAGAAAATATGCAAAATCAGGCATACTATCAGGGATGATCAAGCAACAGACTTCGTTTCAATTTTTTTTTTTTTCTCCACAAGATTGTCTCTTGTGTGGCAGAAGTATCAATTTAATGGGTTAAAAATGAGTTTTTTAAACTATATAGTAACAGTTGACAACTTACTTTTTAATCGATTTCTTGATGCGTCCCATTTGATAATGATGATGTCCAATTTCTTTGGAACATCTTGATTGCATTTCACAAAGTTGCTCCATCTTTTCTAAATATTCTTTGTTAAATGCCTGCAAAAGAAATATATAAATATAAATTTTGGCAGCTAGGTGTGAAAAAAGAATGAATCAAGGTAAAATTTTGACCTCTAGTGCTTTGAACTCCTTGCCCAATTCTTCCCAAGTCTCTACACAGGCGTCTAACGACTGATATTCCATTGTAAAAAAATTAGAAAAGAACGTTTAAAAAGTTAAAAAGGCAGGGAATAAATCGATCTTGGGTGGATGATTTATTGAACGTGTGGTAGAAAGAAAACTCGGCAACCACTTGCAGAATGAAGTGACAGTGTGTATTAGGCACAGGGCCGGGTCACACCCTCCCGAATATTCGGTTCGTTCGAAAACGACTCGGCTATGGGGCGGGCATCGTGTTGTCAGGTTCCTCACGTAGAGTTTCAGTGAAAAGCGTGTTGTCGAATGACCATCGACCAGACCACTGATTTACAGACGGGAGTCAGACCTTACGAGAAGGTAACCGCGACTCACGGCAGTGCGTAGAGACGGAGTGGAAAGCGAAGGGCTTAACGATGACGGTCGTCACCCGTTCTACAAACTGACCCACAAGTGCCATCGTCCTTTCCTCCACATCCTCTTCGTCTTTTCGACAATGAAATCTTCTTCTTCTGTGTTATCCCCCTTCCTTGTACATTTGTAAAACTAACCTCCGAGCGATGTAATTTTCTCTTTGGCAAACCTATTTTCAAATATAACATTTAATACAATTTCATTATTGTAATAATTAAAAATCGACTAGATCTCACCTGTGAAAAAATTCATAGAAATCTTCATTTAATGTTCACTTAAAATTTAATTAAACCATTTCCCCGAAAGCTAAGATTTTGTCCATACCAGATGTAAAAATGTTATCGAATAAAAAATATTAAGTTGATCAAAGGTAATATAGGTTTTTTTTGTTACAACTAGTATTCAATTATTTTTTCAAAATAATTAATTTATAATATGCCGAATGTCATATTTTCATTAATTTTATAATGCCGACTGTTTGAATTTATCCGGAAATTACTAATAGTATGACAGTAGAAATTATAATTTTTATTACGTAACGGTTTTTTTGCTAAAGATATTATCTTTTTATTTATAATTTGTGGATTTCAAAAAAATTCAAATTGTTTTTTTAATACATTTTTGTTTAATTTTTACATTCAATTTTTTGGACGTTTCTGGAACTTACAGTTATAAAAAGGTCATATATCTAAAAAAAAAAGATATATAATGAAAATTTTAAAGTTTATCTAGGTACTTTTTTTGCCTCCTTTTTGGAAAGATAAAAAGTACGAATACTTTTACAAGAAAAAGGAGGCAAAAAAGTACCTAGGTAAACTTTGAAATACATTTTCCTAGCGTTTATGTTTAAAATCATTTTCTTACACTCTTTCTACAATATTTAGGGTGTTGGGTATCGGATTTGACGGAGTGTCATCGAATTTCCCTTTTACTATTACCAGGTCATCATAGCTATTCTAAGCTGTTAATCTTTTTAATTAGATAATCTGTTACTAGCAATCCCCCTCTTTGGGGGCATTAAATACAATTGGAAAATCATTACACCCCCGGCAAACACCACTTTTAAGTATAGAGAGAACAAGACTGGGAACAGAAGACAGCCTTGTTTTACCCCGTTTATTGTATCGAAGTACACTGACCATACAAATTTCTTATTGTGTTTATGAATTTGTTTGAGCGGCCATATTGCAATAAGTTGTGTGATAACAAATATGGTAGGGTTCAAAGGCTGCCCAGAATCGACAAAAAACAAAAATAATTGAAATCATCTTTTTATACCTCGTTCCTCCCACTTAGAATTTATTCAATTAATTGATCTAAAGATAAATCTATTATGGAATACTACACACGGAATACTTCTTGAAATTCTTTTTTTCACAGAGAAAACACTTCAAGCCTTTTTTCGTTGATTGGACTGTTTTATCTTTCTGCTCAGTAAAATATCTTTAATTGATGAGATAGGGCAGTTATCAGGGACTGTTGGAAATAATTTATAGTAAATTTGCTTAAAAAATCGGCCTTGGGGCACAGCAGCGGGCATAGTTCGCGTTCCAACAGTTCGCACCTCCGGGCCATAAATATTTTTTTTAACTGTACATAAATCGTTATGTGTTTATGTTTGTCTATATTTTTATTGGAAATCCATATATGTATTTTTAGCGAGAATGTAGGGGCAGACCCACCGAACCCGAGGAATATCAAATACTCGGAAACGAATGAGTAAGTTAAGTGTTGTATTATTGGCTTAAATGAAAAGGAGGAGTAAGAAACAGTTCTTGTTTGAGTCAATGAACTGAGTGAACGTAATTTATTAGTGTGAAAGTAGAGGCCCCGATGAATCGAGTAGTCTGGGGCAGTGTGAATGAAATCAGATGTGCGAATGTAATTTATTAGCGTGAATGCAGGAGCTTCTTCTCTAATAGCCACCATTAATATTTAGTACTTGGGAGCAGTATGAATATAATTTATTAGCGTGAATGGAGAGGCTCCTTCCCCAATTACCCCAAGGAATATAATGCAGAATGAATGCTAACCAGATTAACTTATTTTTAAATATATATTTTTTTATTACACAATCTATCCTTGATTGACGAGGCCCTAGGGTAGAGAGAGGCTGGTAACCAGAGAAATGAGAGTCTAGTCGGTTACTTAACATTCAAAGCCTAATTGACATGAATATAACTTGACTGTAGCGTCAGAAAAATGAATTAGGAACAACAAAATGCAAGAAGATAAAGAAAAAACTACCAAAGAAGAAGAGGCTGGCGAGGACCAATTTATCGTACTTTACCGGCCATAAAATTATAAAATTTTATGCTGTGTATATATGTTGTAAAATGGAATACAGACTAAAATGTTTTATAGATCCCTGATTGCTTTTTTTAAATTGGAATAAATAAACCAACAATAAGATAAACCACATTAATTAATGAAGCGAAAACAATTTCTCTGTTCTAGCTACAATCCATTCCATTTGACGACGAAGAAAATATTCTTGCGCAAATGTTAGTTTATAAAACCATACTGAAAATGTGAAACAGAGGCTGGGTCGTCCAATTACGTGGGTTCAAACGTTTCTTCACATCCATTCGAAAACTTCGTGGGCGTCTGTTGATCTCACTTTCGACACAGCGACAAATACAATAAGGTGTTCATGCTATAATTCAATTTAAAACTAGACGAATTGAGTGAAAATGTCCCCATAAAGGAACAAAAATCAATTTTTCAATTATCAATATATTATGGACAAGCAAATTTAAAACGAACAATTGTTCTATTTTTTTTAACTTGTATATGCAGAAAATTGGTGTAATCAATTATCGAACTGTGAACTATTTTCAAAACCCAATGAGCATTAATACCACATCTCGGGGGTTCTCCGAGCATCAGAAAAAACTTTCCCACGGGTCATTATGCAACTGGGCATTAATTGTAATTAATTAGGATTGAAGTTAAACATGTCTTTATTATTTGTACAATCAATAGTACGCAGATATTTTTACTGTTTCGTGTGGATCTTGGTACAAAGTCCTTAAGCACTCTGATATTTTGTTTTCCAAGTTGTCTTTCCAAAACTTTGAAGACATTTGCATGATGGCAAAATCGATACAAAGACCAATAAAAACTATATCAGCTTTCTTTGTTTTTAAATCTGTTTCGAAAATAGTTTACAATACAAACTAGGTCACGAGTTTCGCACAAGTACGATTGTTCTGAGTGACTTGCCCGTCAGATAAATAAAAAAGGTACTCTTTTCTCAAGGTTCAATTATGCACAAACTATTTAATAGAGTGGAAAAAAACAGGTTTCGTTTTAATATTTAAATTTTCAATGTTTTAAATTTACAAATCAACAGGTCTTGGATATATAGGTCATGCCCTGCTAGCCGAACTTCGGGATTTCCGCGTGGGCTTGAAATGCCTTCTGCAACTATCTTTCGCAACTGAGCATCGCGTTCCACTTCTCCTTTCGATGGGCTTCAGGCGTTCAGTTCTTCGTTTGCACCCTCTCAGCAATGGATCTGAAGGTAAGGCACGACAGTTTCACACATACTATCTATTTTTTTTTTTTTTTTAATTTCATTATTATATTTTGTGTCATAATTAGACCAAATATAGTCTAAATTTGGTATAATGCATAAATCTTAGATAATTATGTAATACCATTATGCCTTTCTCTTCCTTACATCCTGAATCATATATTAATATAGGTTTCTATTTTTCTTTTAAGTTCATATTCTGGCAAAAAAAGTTTAATAGTAAAAAAAATCACCTACAAATTTAACGAAATGTCTGTACATTTGCATAAATGTACATACAAGTTATAGTCACATAAGGTGCTGATATTAATACATGCCGACGATAAGGACCTTTTCTTCTTAAAGAAAAGAAGGGAAAAAATCATTTTTGCGCCTTCCACTTTATTTCTCGTCAGATTAGATCGTTTTAGACACAAGTAAAGACATTTAAATTATTTTTTAAAATTTATTCATGTTGTGAATAAAGCTTTTTGATTCAGCGAGTGAAAACTTACATATAAATTCAAACCTCTTATCTTCATCTCACACGCTTTTTAATATGTTTCAACAAGGGCGCGATAATGTCGCAAGGAATCTTCTTAGCTGTTGTACCTTGGATAATATCCTTTCCAAATGTAAACCTGGATTTGACATCCTTTCTCAAAAGTATCAGGTTGTTGAGTTTCTCCAAGTTTTGGAGATTTTGGATGCATTCACTGACTAATTTTGATGTGATTTTTTTTACATTCTAATACTTTAATAGCTGCTTGGCTATCCGATCGTATGAGAATTTTTTGTCAGTGTAATCATTTTTAAGATGTTTATCAAGGCATAAGCGTTGATGGCATGTATTTGAACTTGAAAGACCGAGGTGTACTCATCAACTAATGAGTTTGATTGCTTATATTTTGGGTCTGTTCAGGAAACGCTTGATCCTGTTTCTTCATTTGTTTTGGAGCCATCTGTATACCATACTACATCTGATTTCTTCTCGTTTGAATTATGTTGATTTTTTATAGTATGTGGAGAAGGGATCGTGTAGTCAGTCTCCATATCTAACAAAAGGTGTTTGGTTTTATTAATTAACATCCTACATGCAGATATAATAGCTCCAATTAGAAAAAATGCGTGGCAACAATGGCAGAAAGCATGGGCCAAGATAAATAACCACAAGCGAAGGGTAATAAAGCTGAATGTTTCACACTGGAATTTTTCTTCCCGAACGACAAAACAAGATGAGACCATCTTGACTCGTCTCAGAACAGGGCACTGAATGCGGATATCTAGCTTGATCTCCTTTTTGTAAAACCTGAGGAATTAGTCCCAGTAAAATATATAATCGAATAGTGTGTTAAATATGACCGGGATAGAAGACAACACCGCCTGGCCAGTCAATTGTCGGAGATTCTTGGAAAAGATTCCTCGAATATAGACAATCTGTTTGCCTTCTTACGAACTATTAAATTATTGCTCAAAATTTAAATCACTCTAGCCATCTAGTTATGAGGCAGACTGGGCGTCTTGCTAGCATGCATGCTCCTCAGATGATCTGCGTAATAACAATTAATGATGACCACATCCCTGAACTCTAACTTCCTGGTGATATCCTGACGGTCGATTCATCCTTCCTTCGTAATAACAATTAAGTGCAGATGCATTAATTTTTGGAGTAAAGGGGAGTGTGTTGCGTCGTCTGGGCTCGCCTTATGTCCTTCATAAAGTTTATGAGGTTATGAGGATTAAGGTGGAACATAACCCATTGAGGTTGATCGCTTTTTGTCATTAAAACAAAAATCTGACGTCGATATACAACTGAAGTCAAAACTAAAATAGAATCGAGCATTAATTTATGTTTAAAAACTACGTAATTAATTACTGACGAAAATAAATTCATTCTGTGATTCTTATATTTTAAAATGTTAACATTTGAATATATGTAACATTAAACAGTTTGCGTGTTATAGTGAAGTAAATTCATGAACCCGAGAATGTTATGTACACGAACAATTCAGTCATTCATGGGTCGTCGTAGAAGCTTTCAATGAAGATACAAAAAAATCTGCATATGTAAGAACGTTTAGGTTTTTTGGCTTGATTTTAGCTTGGTCGTTTCCAATCTGCAGGTCCAATCTACGCCCGCAGACTGAAAAGAGACCATTTATTTATGAATGTTCATCGCTTTTTAGTTTTAGCTTTGGATAATACAAGTTTTTCTATTATTTCAGGTGTTGTTGACAATATTCGCAATATGCTTTTTCGTCGTCGAGACAATTGGAGGTCCGATTCAATTTCCCACCGATGACTCCGGCGCGATCGGAGAGGGTAGGACGTTCCACGGGGACCACGGCAAGTTCCACCACAAGAAAAAGAAGAAGAAAAAAAAGAAACACGGGTGTTTATTTCATCACCACAGATCCGCAAATCCGCGGAACGAGCCGGAAGGAAGGACTTTCTTTCTAGGGTTGAACTATTACGACACGGACATACACATCGTGAATCCCGGTTACAAGCCGTACCGGCCGTCGGGAGGACAACAAGGCGGAGGAGGTGGAAACGATTGCGGCGGAAACGGGATTCACCAGGGTCTCGGATTGGGAGGATTGGGTGGATTGGGCGGAATCAACCCAGGGAGTTTAGGCAGCCTTGTAGGTTTAGGAGGAGGAGGAGGAGGCAGTAGTGGTAGCAGCAGTAGCAGCAGCAGCAGCAGTAGCAGCAGCAGCTCGAATGGAGATGATGACAATGACGAAGACTACGACTACAGCGATGGAGCGCCAAGCAGCAATAACGACAACGGAAGCAATTCGATTGGCCAAGGAGTGAGCAACCTGAGCTCTTTCGTAGGGACTGTTCCTGGTGCAGTCTCCTCGGTTTTCAGCACTATAGGCAGTGGCATTAGACCAGTATTTGAGAGACCGGAGAGATATTTCAATTACTATGTAATAAGACCGATAAATAAGTCATTGAGAACATTTGCCAGTTTGTTCTAAAATCAACTCTTTCAGTTAAAAATTAAACTGAGCCACCATTGGCTTCAACCGATGAACCTTATAATAACCAAAAATCTGTAAATATGTTTTTTAAATCATTCAACAATTAACTGGCTGCACAAATCGTAATTTCAATATTATAAAAGAAATAATGTTTCTATGTTTCAAAGGCCATTTTTATAATAAATAGTATACTATTTGCAGTTTTAAAAATAAAATTATGTTTGTGAAGATTTAGATTTTAGTTAATACTGTTATGTACAACGAAAAAAAAATCAAATGTCGAATGAAATTATTTGAGTGATTAAGTACTAATTTTTAAACTGTACCAAAAAAAGCACAAGTCATGTTTTTTTAAAGAATAATACAATTTAGGAATAATTCTAGAAAATTACAAACATTATGATTAAAATATACGTTATTATGACAATTATAACAAATCTACCATTTTGTAAGTTTAGTAATTTTAACCTTTTATGCATGAATTTTTAATTAAAACAAGTGTATATTGTAACCCGTTAGTTACCAGTTGTTCTATGTATGCTTTATAAGACTGTATTTGTAAATTAAAATGTTTAAGTTTTTTATTTTAATCCACTTTTTTTAAATCGTTTTTTCCTTTTGTTTTTGATAGGGGGAGAAGAGGCCGATTGAGCCGGCGCAGAAGAACGTTAACCCACAAAGCACAAATGTCTTGAAGGTTTAGTGAGACTCGTCGTTTTGTAAGGCGCACAGAATTTACTAAAGAACGAATTTATATAAACATAGATAATAACTCCTCAACACAACACGCAAGAATGGCACATTTACACAGAAGACAAACACTTTGAGCCCTTAAGATGATCTCAATAAAGATCGAAACGTTGGCACGATAAAGAAAATGTTTTTCTGAAACCTACATCACACCAAACCGCATCTCACGATTTCTGAATAATTATAGATAATAACAATAATAATAATCAGTTGAAGGTTTATATTTTAATTAAAGTTAATACTTTGATTCAGAAACTCTTAAGATTGACTAAATGTTGTTAAAAATCAAAAATTAACTAAGGCATTTAACTTATTAGAAAAAGAGACTCTTTATATGATGACTTTCAAACAGGTTGAGTATTATTGGTAGATTTGGCAAGCGTTTGAGGTGATTCTAGATGATTTTCGCTCTACCTACCTTGTCTGCACTCCCCCTGAGCATGGTTACTGTTGTCCTCTTGTTGGAGAGATACCATGAAGCTGGAGCGTCTCAGCAAAATGGTGGACTGGGTACCCATAGACATAGGTCTGGAGGGGAACAAAAAGGCAGACGGCTCCGGGATGTCCCAACCTCAAGCTTAACTGCCAAGAACTGGCTAAAAATGCACTGAAGCAAACGAGTGAAAGAAAATGGAAGGGTTGGTGGGCTGGATAAGCAGAGAACCTCTCAAGTATCAAGCACTGTAGATAGATGGCCCTTGGATTACGTGACTGTTAGAAGAAGGGTCATTCTCACCCTTAAGAATAGGCCATGTGAGGTTGTCACACGGACACTTACTTTTGGGCCAAAGCTCACGTATGTGTCTGGCATGCAGAGAAAGGTTGCCCAATGTGTCCCATCTAATTGAAGGGTGCAACTCCTTGACTCTATACAGAGATGTAGGATTGCCACTCGATATGAGAATGATGTTTGCACGACAGTGAGTATCTGGGTTCCCTGTTCTAATTCTTGGAGGAAACTGGGTTTTTTTATTGAATATAGTAATGATAGTTTTGTGTCCCTAGCATGTGTTGAAAGTGAATGTGCAATGTGAGAGTGTCGATGGTGGAATATTGAGTACCTATCGACCCTCAACTAGATCAGGTATATAATGAGTGTAGATGGTGATGGAGGAATATCAGGACTTAATTGAGCAAATGGTATATAAATAGAATGTATTCAATAATGAGTGAGAGTATAAATGGGTTTGGATCTAGAAACTGCATGCATTGTGTGCTCAATAGACCTAGCTGTTGATAGATCCTTGGGCCCAACCTTAGTGGCTGGATGGACAAATCCAAGGTCTGCCCCTGGACTGCCAACACCTAGGGTGGGTGATTCTCGAGCCCTGAAGGTAATCTATTATAAATAAAATTGAAATTGCCGGTGGGCTGCGAGAAGTGATATGCTCAACTCTGTACATGTTCAGATTTGAGATTATAAGATTATTATTATTTTACTATGTTTATAAAACTAAATTTATTTCTAAGATATGTATATGTAAGATGGCTTAAAGCCTAATTTGTACCTTTGAAATGAATAAAATAAATAAATATTTATGCTATTTCCTTCTATTTGAAAAATGTTGTTTTCTGCCATTTACAGGTCTACCACCCGAAGATTGATAATCGTGCAAAGTTATAATAATCCAACTTTACAGAAGATTGTGTCATATTGTGACATTTTGTCAATCAACTTTTTTTTACTTTGTAAAAATGGTGTAAAAATATGTTTATTGTTATATTTTTATATTAGAATTTATTCATAATATTTTCCTAGTTAGTCAATTAGGATATGTTATTTGTCTTCTCTTTTATATAATAAATAAGGAAAATTGTCCAGGAGACTTGGAAAGCGGAATAAAAGAAGTTATTTACATTTGATTGTGTTGTTGGTTAGCTCAATATTGATCGAACCAGCTGAGCCGTGTTTGACAAGCCGTAGTCCGTACGTTTCTCGTAATGTTTCGGACGTGGTCCTTTCTATTTTGAAATCGCCTGTCGTATTCCACCTCCGCCCACCCGGAAAAGTGAATCGGCCCAGCCTTTACGCGATGTAAACCCAAGTGGAGTAAAGTGTCGCAAAGGTGTCAAATTCGAACCAACCCGACATGGAAGTCGTCGGAGACTACGAGTACAACAGCAAAGACCTTATCGGCCACGGTGCCTTCGCAGTCGTCTTCAAAGGACGGCTCAGGAAGGTTTGTCCAATTTAATTCTTGGCTATTATGGCCTATCTCTACCCATAAAATAATCATACTTTCCATTTAACTCTTTTATTTCCAAACCTACACATATGGGACTACCTACTTACGTCAAAACCTCATTAAATAATTACGTTCGGACATTAAAATTCAATATGTTTACAAGGAACAATTTACCCAAGTAACATATACATTGTCTACGGCTAATGTCATTCAAAAATAATATTTTTTAATTAATTTTCTCCTCGAGTGGAATGTCAGCTGTGTGACAGACCATTCCATCTCTTGCTGGAAAAGTATGCTGAAACAGTAATCATCTGGGTTTTCAGCCAGGTCCTTAACAATGAAAAGCTACCCATCCGATCCAATGATCCAAAACAATTATCCAAACCTGACCTTGTCAGATGGCAGTCCACATGTTTCCTACAATTGACTTGTCATATAAAATTGGATCAAATAGTTGGACTCATGTTCCTAATACCCACTCATAGTGCATGCAGCAGGGGCGTTAAATATCAATAGCATTTAACATTAATGAGAATGTGTGGTGAATACTCTCTGGCACAAATTGCACTTGTGTTTTGTCCAATTCCTGGATCCCTGCTAGATATTGTGGAATGACACGTATATCCATACAACTGAAACTTCCTTGGTGTTATTGCACAACCGTAGTGTATGCCTTTGATCCTTTGGCCGTTATCAAGTGTCTGTAATAAGGCAAGACCTTAAACATCTTAATGTTAATGAAAATGGTATGCAATACCTAACTGGCGCATAAGTTTTTATAAAATTCTAGAATCCTGCTTGGATCAATTATGGATGGACACTACATTCAAAACACAGAAACTTCCCCTTCTTAATCACTGATTTCTTTGTGAGTTTTTATTGCCCAATGTGGATGTTTCGGTTTCTTGACAGAATGGGCAAGGCAACTTCTTTCATTTTTGCACCTACCCTCTCTCAGAACCCATGCAACAGGGACATATAAAAACATTGACATTTATTATTAATGAGATTGAGAAGGGTGCAATACCTTTCTAGTAAAGGAATGTCTTTCCTACAATTTAGAATCCCTGGTTGGATTTATTATAAAACGGCTCCGTTAATGTCCAAGCAACAGAAACTTCTGTGGTGCCATTTCACTGATGTCTTTGTATGTTGTTACTGCCAAACAATGAGTCATGACTAACAATTTTTGCACCTACCCTCTCTCAGAACGCATGCAACAGGGATGTTTAAACATTGATGACATTTAACATTAATGAGAAAGTGTGGTAGCACAGAACTTTATGATGTGTCTTTTTGCCAGTCCTAGAATACCTGCTGGGATCTATTATTTAGTTAACCCAACTTTTTCTCACATTATAGAATAATTCTTTGGTTCCATTTTAATTTATCAGTATGTCAATGTCTAACCTTAGTGGATGTCGGATTCTTCTTGATAGTGTGGTTCAACTAGAACTTTGAATAACTAATAAAAAACTATGGTTAATAGTTAATTTTGGCTTCCAAATTCGCAGAAACGATGCAACATGGGCCTTTGTACAGCAACATTAACATTATGAGAAAAGCTGGGCACCATGGAAATTTCTATTAAAGACGTGTATTGGGCGTCGGTGGCCACAACGGTTTAGGCGTTGACACGGCGCCCATCACTGTAAGGTGAAGGTCCTGGGTTTGAATCCAGTGGCCCTGCATTCAAACCCGACATACTTACATATGGGCTTTTTTTCAAAAACACTGGCACCGTGAGGGTTTATATGACCTCTGCTGTTGCGAACCCTAGTAAAAAAAAAAAAAATTGTTCCAATTCTAGAATGTTTGCTGGGTTGTACTATGGATCTGACCCTACTTTATGCCAATACAGTCGACTCTCGTTATCCACGGTGGACCAAGCATCACTGCAGGTGATATGAACCACCTCGAATTTCAAATTTTGAAGCATTTTATTCTATCTGCATACCCATCAGAAACTTCCCGCATCATGTGTCCTATCATCAATGTTAT
This sequence comes from Cimex lectularius, assembly GCF_000648675.2. Taxonomy (NCBI): domain Eukaryota; kingdom Metazoa; phylum Arthropoda; class Insecta; order Hemiptera; family Cimicidae; genus Cimex; species Cimex lectularius. Next base: position 784,444 of record NW_019392673.1, on the reverse strand, counting down.
GTATTAACTTATGTACATATATTTCAGGGCTTTTTCAATAATGAAAATACAATGTATGGTAACATACCTAAAGTTTATTTCACACAGGAAAACAATATGTACATAAGTATATACATCAGGTATGCACATAAAATAAATAAGGAAAAATTATTAGGGACATAAATATACTCAACTAGGAGGGCAACTGCTAATGAGTGACAGCACAGATAATGAGAGTCTACTGTACCATGGGAAGTTCTTTGGTACTATTTTATTTTCTTTGTATAATATTTTCTTACTTTAGTGGATGTCTCTGATTCTTCTTGGCAGAGTTGGCAAATATTTGTCTCAGCTTTGTCAAATTTTTAAGGTATTAATTCAACGAATGATGGCCAGTAAAGAGGTTTATGATTTTCCTCAATGCACTCCACACAACATGAGAATTTTACTTAAGAAGATCAATAAGTTTCTGGGCCCCCTGCTGTTACCAATTTTTGTTTCAGTGAATGTATTTATTATGGTACTAAAAATTAGTAATCTAATAAATGTGTGGTGTTTAGTGACTGTTAGTCAATGATTATTCGGAGATCATGAGATGCAGTCTGGTGGTATCTGGTAATCTAATAAATAATAAATTTTCTTTCATTTCAGCAATTTGAGAATGTTAATACAAATTTGAGATGTGTGTTCAGTTTTTTAATGAACTTATACATAAATAATCAGAAAACTTGTATATTACTGTAAGATTCTTACTAATGTTCTCATATTAATCTGATATAACAAACATACATGTTGTTAGAATATTTTATTGAAATAATTTTCAAGTCCTAAATGTCATATATGTTATGTGGGGTTATCAAACTGATGTATAACAGGAATTACTTTATTTTTACCATAAGCATACAATCAAGGCGTTTGGATGAGGTTTCCAAAATAACCCAAGGGCATCCTCTCTCATTGTATTAAATTCCTCTGGAATATTCTTAAATTCTTATTTGTTTTAATTTACAGAATCCAAGGGTCATCGTAGCCATTAAAAACATAACAAAGAAAAATTTGGCCAAATCGCAAAACCTTTTGGGAAAGGAGATTAAAATTTTGAAGGTAAGTTTCTTCATAAACAGTTCTTTCAGACACATAAAAGTCTTATTTTTCATACCTGGCAATTTTTTCCAAATTAAAAATATTATTGAAAAGTTTTTTTAATATAATTGAAGAAACAATATTAGAAATGATGGTTTGTAAAGATTGATGTTTTGAATTTTTTTAAGGAATTGACTGAATTACATCATGAAAATGTGGTAGCTCTTTTGGATTGCAAGGTAATAAATGGTTTAAATTTTACAGTTTTATTTTTGATAAAAAACTAATTTTTTAATTTTTATTATCTTTTAGGAAACAGCTCAGCATGTTTTCCTTGTTATGGAGGTAATTTTTTCTTAATACTTTTTTGTTTTCAAGACAGAAATTTGAAAGAATTTTTTATTTCCAGTATTGCAATGGTGGAGATTTAGCCGACTATCTTGGTGGTAGGTAACATATCAATTTATTAACTTATTAAATTTAATATATAATTTTAAAATTGTATTTATTTTTAGTTAAGGGGACATTGAGTGAAGATACAATTCGTCTTTTTCTCAATCAATTAGGTAATTTATTGAAAAGTTACAATTTCACCTTTATATAAATTTTTAAAATCAATTTTATTTTAAAGCTGGTGCAATGAAGGCTTTACATGCTAAAGGGGTGGTTCACAGGGACCTTAAGCCCCAGAATATTCTTCTTAGTCATTCAGGACCAAAACCTTGCCCACAACCTTCTCAAATAAAATTAAAAATAGGTATTAATTAAATGAATAATTAAAAAAATAAACTTATACTAAATATTGGTTGATGATTTTTAGCTGACTTTGGCTTTGCCAGATTTTTACAAGATGGTGTAATGGCAGCTACTCTCTGCGGTTCACCAATGTACATGGTAATTTTTTTATTTTGTACCAAAGTATTGCATTATTAATTATTGTTTATTTAGGCACCTGAAGTCATAATGTCCTTGAAGTACGACGCCAAGGCAGATTTGTGGAGTCTTGGAACTATAGTTTTCCAGTGTTTAACCGGCAAAGCACCATTTCAGGCTCAAACGCCACAGGCTTTAAAAACATTCTATGAACGGAACGCTAGTCTCTCTCCAAAGTAATTGATTAAAACAGAACTGTTTTTCAAACCCAACTAAATGATTTTATTTAATTTAAATCTTTTTCGCCTTAGAATTCCCAGCGGCACCTCGCCAGAGTTGACTGAATTATTAAATGGACTTTTAAAGAGAAACGCTTCAGATCGAATGGACTTCAATACATTCTTTAACCATCCATTTTTACAGCCTCCCAAGCAACCTCAACAGCAGCAACCACCAAGTCCCCTTTCAACAAGTCCCGCACCTGACCCAGGTATCTGAACATTAAAATACTTTTTAAAAAGTATTAATTATGAATGTTGTTTTAGGATTTCCAATATGCATGACACCAGAGGATTCGGATGATTTTGTTTTGGTGCCTTCTAATTTACCGATGGATAAACAGTAAGTACATAAGTACCAAGTTTTCTAGATTAAGTAAATGTAGGTGTTATTTTTATTGTTTTGCTAACATGAAATTGTGGTGGTTGATTCCTCTTACAAGGAAATGCCTTTAGATATATATATATTTTTTTTTTAATTCTAGTGGGCATGAAATAAGCATGAGTCCACCAAGGCCCAGTTCTCTTCCGATTCCAGTCCCTGCCAGGACAAGAGCACAGCCAATTACTCAGCCCATTACAAATAAGGTGATTTACATTACAGTAGATTTACTAAAAATTTAAGGGCCGATTGTAAACCGCCTTCTGCTTGTATGTAGAGCAACGTTCCAAGATCACAGCCTATTAATATGCAGCAGGTGATGAATAAAGCGTCCCCTCCTGATATCTCTTCTCTGACACCACCTCCCGTAAGTTGACCCCAACATTGATATTACCATAACAATTTTAACTTCATTTTTATTGTTGCTCTTTTGTTTATTAACATTACCATTAATTTAATTTACTTTTTGCCTTGTTAGGTACAATATTCAATGGGAACACCCCCAGGTAGCAAATGCATACCAGAAACACCCCCTCCCGTAAACACATGGACTGTGACTCCCACTAATTCACCACTTCGGAAATCAAGTGAGTAATAAAATTCAGTGGCATGATTTTATGACATGGACAATTTTCTTCTTTGGTTGAAATTATGGTTTGTACGCAGTAATGTGCTCTCAGTTAAGGCCCTGTTTTTAATCAAGCATCCCACCAAAATCTTTACTATCCATTCTTATTGAAATTTGGCGAAATAAAATTATGTTATTACACAAAATCACTGATGTTATCGGGGTGGTGAAAAAAGGAATTATTTTTTCTATTCACTAATGAAGTTGCATGAGTATTAAACGAAAAACCTTAAAAATTTTCTTGCTTGGTTTTCTGTACTAGTGTCTACTAACCCTCATTTTAAGTGACTGTTTATGAACTTTCTGTTTAAATTGTGTACATTTTAGTGGTTAATTCACCTCTTCTCACCGGTGCCTTGACATCTATGAACACTAACTATGTGCTACCACTAGTTCCTTTCAGCAAACCTATAACAGGAAATTTACCAGGTACAGAAAATTGAGTGTACTCCTATTGCTTGTTTTCCCATAAACTTTGTTTTCTGGTCTTTAGTTTTTTCTTTGGTTTTTGCACAATGGCTTTCATAACAAGTTTTTACCTGTAAATCAAAAAATTATTTTAAAAACGTCTATTTCAGACTTTAACACCATCGAATCCCCGGTAACGTTTGTGCTACCAGAGCTTCCTCAAGAAACTCTTTTAGAGGTAAGATATATTAATTGTATTATTAAAATTACATTTTTATTGGTTATTTGTTTTAGAGGGAACACAATGAAACTCTGGCAAAACTTAACTTTGTACTTGCATTAACTGAATGTGTAACTAAAGTGGCAGAATCAAGGGGTAGAGTTGAGAAACTCGTGTTGTTAGTGAAAGCTCTTCAACTTTTTAGTTCTGCCTTAAATTTAGCAACATCTCAATTAAGATCTGGAGCCTTACAACCATCCGCATCTGTGAAAAATGGTACGCAAAAAAAATTTGCATTATTTTGTTTTTGTTATTGTTAATACTATCTTTTTCAGTCGTGGGGGTTTTAAATTCTAAATTCCGAATTTGCTTGGCTGATTGCAAGCAACTGCATTCACCCGGGATATTACAGAACTTGAGTACTTCAGCTGATAAAATCCTGTACAATCATGCGATTCATATGGTAATATTGATAGAAATTTAATTGGGTTTTAATGATTTAACATTGGATATTGTTTTCAGTGTCAGTCTGCAGCTCTGGACGAACTGTTTGGAAATCCAGCTGATTGCTTTGAAAGGTATCAAACAGCTCAGATCCTTCTCCATGCCCTGGCTCAGCAAACAACTCACACACAAGACAAGCAATTGCTGACAAAATGTAAAGAATTTTTTGACATTGATTAAAATTTCATGTTTATAAATTTATTTATGTATTTTTAGACAAAGAGGCTGTGGAAAAGAGGTTAAATGTACTTCAACAACAGGGGTACATTTATTCAAATACGACTAATCTATAATAGGATTGTTTGTACAGCTGACTTCATCACTTAAAGTTGAACAACGTTGCTCAACGAAAATAATAATCAAAAGACTCAATCGTGTTGCTATTTAGTGTAAGAGGTAACTAATCCTCTCTTGACTGAAGGTTGTGGACTGTTGAAGAGAAATCTTTTATTACCTCTGATTACACAAAAATTTACTTTCCATATTTTTGTATCATTGTAAAAAAAAATGCATTTTCATTTGTGCTAATTTTTAAGTTTAAGCTTAATAAACATTTTTCAAAAATAGAATTATGTACAAAGTATCCGGAAGAATTTTAACTAGTCAATGTCTTCCTTCCTTAGCATGTATAATTAAGTTTGTTATAATTAAGCACATTGTACATAAAGTGCTTTGTTCATAATGACATATCAATCTGTCTTAATGAATTGTGTCGCTTTGAAAATTATAAAGGCAGCATTACCATTGTGACAATATAATATTTATAGTTAAATATCAAATTGTAGATCTCAAGTTTGAAAATAAACTTTTTGCTTTAATAATTTGGGGGATTCGACTGGAGGGTTGTTTTGTCTGTTTTAAATTTGTTATCCTCCATTCATGTAATATATTATTTTTATGCTGAGTATTTGTGATACATAGAACTTGTGTCTTAATGGGTATTATTGTTAAAGATGTAATGTACAAAGAGAAAAAAGAAGGATGAAATGTCATATTCTGTTAATCACGTAAATGCGAAATGTATTAGATCTGTAAAAAGCTTATAAAAAAATCTATTTGTGAAGAAAACCAGAGACAATTATTCTATATAGACCAACTGAAAAACACTAACAGGTTATCGCCTAAAAAAAAATGCATCATATAATATATGTTTCGTTTATGATTTTATGATTACCTAATTATTTTTTTTACAATAAATAATATGATTTACCATGATAAATTTTATTCACCTTTCTCAGTATGAAGTATTTACTGTTCAAATGTTGCAATAAATAAGTAAGCATTTTAAAATTAAAATAAAACAAAAACCAAATTTGATTAAATTCAAATTAAAATACCTCTTAACAGTGACCAAAGATTTGTCTTTATGCAATAACTTAAAAACTGAAATGTAAATATGTTCAAATAACTTAGAAATTTAAAATTACCAGTAATAAAGCAAATTGTGCACCCACTCACTCAGCTCAGTACCTGCTGTTCGTGACAGGTCTTCCGCCAATCTTCTCATTGGGCATTTGGAGAGATACGACGAGTGGGAGTGTCTTGGCAAAATGGTGGTTGTTGTCTAAGAATTAGATAAACAAATCGATCTTATTGCCATCCAAAATTTTAATACATCCTTTAAAATATTTAATTTAAAATGGCAATGTATGCAAAAAAAATTTTAATTATAAAATTTTTATTCCTATTCTTTTTTATTTCAAACTTTTGTTCCATAATATAAATATAAAATGAATTTATACAATGCTAGAAAATTTTAGATTCAATCAAAGTATTTGTACTCACTCAAAGTGTTTGTTTTCTGTGTAGATGTGTCATTCTTGTGTTGAGAGTGCATAAAACAGCAAAATCTCACTGGCACGACTCACACTCGGACACCAACCTCCTACCTCAACCACATCGTGGTTCGAATCCCGCTCGTGCCATTGACTTTTTTTATCTCAACTGAAAACCTTAATTAATTGTAAGATATTAATTGGTCAAGCAGACCACGAAACTAGTGAATTTAATAAGTTTAAAATGAAGTATGCTTCACAGAATCAAATTGATTACACGACATTTGAAAAATGGCAAAATGGAGGGAAGATTCAAAGGGTGTGGTTGAGGTGGGAAGTTGGTGTCCGAGTGGATCGAAATCACGATAGCTCGAGTGGTAGAGCAGCGGTGTTTGTGGGTTCGAATCCCGCTCGTGCCATTGACTTTTTTATCTCAACTGAAAACCTTAATTAATTATAATAATAATAATGGTCAGACTAGCAAAAATAGAATAGGCTCACCGTTTTCCTATTATTCTTCCTTTCAAATACTATAAATACACTAATGCTACTTATTAACAAAAAACACAATAACACTTTTTTTATGGTTTATTTAAATTATGATTTTTGGCTTTATTTTATTTTTATAATATTATATATTTATATATTCTACATTATATGTTTTGTAACGTTTTTCTTTTATTTCATTTTTCTGCCCCTGCTGCCTCAAAAGTTCCTGAAAAAATAAATCTTACATGCAGAACTCTCATTCAAACACTGCCAGATAAACATTCAAATGTATAAGAATTTGCGAAAAAGCCTCAAACTCATTATAAATTCCAATAAATTTAAGATAGCTGAAAAGTGTTTTTTGAAACAAACACTGGGGACCTCCTTTAAATCACTCGAAATTTTTAAACTATTATTCACTTTTTAAAACAATAATCAAAAATTTGAAATACTGTTTAATAAAGAGTGAAAACTTATAAAACAATCTTTTTATTCTGCAATTTAAAGAATAAATCCTAAAAAACATAGAAACTATTATTTTGGGGGGTGATTTTATTATAAATGTAGTAATAAAAAGAAAAATATAATAATTCCTTGCCTATAAACCCTATTGTGAGTATGATTGAAAGTGTTTATATCAATAAACAGGTACATGTATTAAATATTCATATATTAAACTGAATAATGAAATAAATACATTAATTTTTCTAATTTTGTGCATTTTAAATATTTAAAAATTGTTTATTTGTTTGGCCGTTGAATGATAATTGTAGATAAAATATATTTTAATACATATTTCCCTTTCATCTACAAAGTGACTTGTATTTTATGACAACATTTCTGCCAGAAATCTGCATTTTATTTATTTGAGATTTGTGTAATGGTGCTGCATTCTATGCTATAGGTGTGTTTTTTCTCCCTCTCCTTTATCTTCTCTCTTGTAAACCGTATCAGTATTATCACTCAAGACCTATCAGTTTACACGATCGAATCTATTACGATCTAATTTTTTGCTATACTGTAAACTTAATGTCAAAACGACAATTTATGAGCATTGGTTCATTATTCCCAGTTTTATCCTCTGTGTAGAATTGTCATTATGTCACCTATTATATTTTATTTTGATGACCTCTCACAGCCTTGTCGAGCCATCGAAATATTTCTTTTAATGAACGACATTCCACATGATAAAAAAAAAATCAAACTTGCTAAAGGTACGTGTACAATGGTATTTATCTAAGTTATTTTGTGTAATTTTTTTAAGATATGAAAACAATTATTGATACACAACAGGTGCTCAGTATTCTGATGAATTTGTTAAAATAAACCCATTTAAAAAAGTTCCTGTCATTGACGATAATGGGTTTATACTTACTGAAAGGTCTGTAGATTATTTTTTTCTAGGCATGTTAACTATGTTTCAGCATAATTATTAGTACGTGTAACTATTTTTTGTAGTGTGGCCATATTACGATACTTGTGCCGACAGTATAATGTACAAGACCACTGGTATCCAAACAACTCTAAACTCAGAGCAAGGGTGGACGAATATCTTGAATGGCAGCATATTGGAACCAGAGCCCCTTGTGCCCTTTATGTCTGGGATAAGGTACTTAAAAAAAAAAAACGTGAGATGCGGTCGTGTTGAGAGTGCCAGTAAGATATTGCTGTTTTATGTTTATATACGTGTTGAATTTTGAAGTGTGGGGAAGGAAAAAAATTCAAAATCCAACGTATATAAACATAAAACAGCAATATCTCACTGGCACTCTCAACACGACATGCAAGAATGGCACAATTACACAGAAAACAAACACTTTGAGTGAATAGAAATACTTTGAATGAAATAAAAAATATATTTTGCATTGTATAAATTCACTTTTTTCCATATCCTACATGTATTTGTTAAATTTAAACAATGTTTGTAAATCCCAGGCCCTGAAGATGATTTCAATAAAGATCGAAACGTTGGCACGATAAAGAAAATGTTTTTCTGAAACCTACATCACACCAGACCGCATCTCACGATTTCTGAATAATCTTCGACTAACAGTCACTAATCATGACACATTTTGTTCAAGGTTTTTACACCTCTTCTGACAGGCGTCGGTACCAATGAAAGGAGGTTGAATAACTCTTTTAAAAGAATGGAAGACTCCTGCAACTGCATCAACGATATTTGGTTGAAGGATGGAAAGAAATTTCTCACCAGTTATTCAATTAGTATTGCTGACTTGCTAGGAGTTACAGAACTGGAGGAATTGAGTAAGTCGATCAACGAATTATTCCAAAAATTCAGACTTTATACGTCTGAAATACACTTTTTTTAAAAATATCAATCGATTACATTTGTATCTAATATCTGGATTTTCATAGAGTTGACAGGATATGACCCAAAAGAAGGCCGGCCTGCGTTAGCCGCTTGGATGGAAAGAGTAAGAAATGCAACTAATCCACATTATGACAAAGTTCACTCAAGACTTAACAATCTCAGCAAAAAGTACAGTACTAAAGCAAAGTTATAATGACCAATGACATTGCTTTGATAAAGTTGTTAACGTACAATTAATATTTTAGTACATTGTTGCTCAAATTTTTTTGTTTTTATTTGATAAATATATTGTACACTTTTTCTTATTTTTCTACTAGTGAGTGTTATTACAATAAAAATTGTTTTTATCAGCATTTCTTTTCTTTTTGATAAATATTTCTGCACCAATTTTAAAATGGTAACATCACGAGTATACGTACAATAAAATCCTCAAATACATTATATAATTTGCACTAAAAATATTAAAATGCCAAAAATGAATAAACAATCTAGATGAAAACCTAGATACATTTTTCTTTTGATCATATTCACATTTATTTTGAAAGGAAACAGTTGTTCTCGTTGCAATATGAGTTCACTAGAAAACACGCTTTACTTTTCAGCCCAATTACCAATACTTTCAGAGTTTTGACCACTGACTTTTGGACGTAGTATATTATCAAGGGAAAAATTTTGCGAAATTCTTAATGATCCTGCTTGTCGCCTCAAGCGTGTTACTCTTGACTAGCTCAGTTATGGAAAAATGTTAGTGAAGCAGTTTAATTTTAAAACTCAGATAGAATTTACTTTGTAAGTTTACAGTAGTTGTTTTCTTATTTACTTTTGTTTATTATTATGTCTTACTCTAATTCATTATATTAATATGAAAAAAAAAAAAAAAAAAAAAACGCACTCAATATTTCATTTCATTTTTGACTTTAGAAAATAAAACGGATTTCCGGCATATGGTTACATAACATGGTGTTTTGTGTTTTTTTTATTTTGTCTTTATTATGGAATTTTATATTCAAAATATTAGTTCAACAATAAATGTTAATCTATCTATAATTCCAGCTTAAGGGTAAATCTTCTAACTTTGGCTTCAAGCACATTATAAAAGTTCCGAACTTTACATATATTTTTTTTAAATTTTGTTTTTAATTTAGGAAAGTACCTAATACATTTTTATTTCTCATCAGAATACTTTGTAGCTTTATTTATTTACATGCAGAATGCTTTTTTGTTTGACGGAATTAATTTATTAACACTTTTAAATTGCAAAAATGGAATGAAATTCTTTCAGTGTACCAAGGAATTCGCTTTAATTTGAAAATTAAGAAAATGGGACCAGAATCTATTTAAGCAGGAAGTGCATTGTGCATTGGTAAAACTGCACCAACATGTATATTGCAAAATTTACAAACATTATTTATTTAACTGGGTTTTTACTTGTAAAAAAATAATTAAATATGATATTAAAAGCAAAACAATTTTTAATAAAACATTTCATTATAAACTTTGTATTTTTTTTAGATAAATGTTATAATCATAATTATCTAATAAAATGAGATGCCTTAGAATTAAGGGTTTTAGCCTTTGAAAAAAAATTAATATCTTGTTTTTGTTTCATTTTCTATTTATAATTTAGCCTTTGGCTTTTAATATAGTGTGGATTTTAGTGTATTCAACGTATCAGAAATTGAAATTTTCATATGGAAAAAATTTAATTAGTAGTTGTTTAATGGATAACACTTGTGAATTAAGTGTGTACTTTAAAATTGCATTGATTAATTATTTATTTGTTAATAGAAAATATTTGCCTAGAATAAAGGATTGAAATATATATGTAATTTTTTAATGTGAGGACTTTAAGCTCGGTCTCAATTATTCAATTCAATTAGGCCTCGATATATATTTTTTTTTAAACATTGTTTATAGACTGTTTAATGGTTAAACATAAAAAGTTGAAAAAAACTTTGTCTTTAATTTCTCCAAAAGTGAAAAGTTGGCTCCACTGGCATTGATAAGCCGAAGCTTTACAGTTTGCTCTACTGCAAAGGCAGAAGATCGAGCTCGTCTGAGTTTGTTGTCATTGATATGAATAGCGTTTAAACGAATTCGTTCTCTGAACGGGCTCGTTTATTTTAACGTCGATTTCTTTAAAATGATATAGGCAATTGGTTTAGGCCTAAAGGAAATATACTACATTTATAAGCTAACGTTTTAATTCGGATCGGAAAATGTCTAAATCTACTTCTCATACCTGTGTTATGTGCAATACAGAGCTGGACTCCAAGGAGGCCCTTCAAGATCACTTCAGGTAAACTGTAAACCTTAAATTAGCCCATTCGTCAGACTTTGGTTTAGGTAAAAAAAAAATGCTGTTTTGGCCAAAGATTACTGGTAAAATTTAAAGGTTGAACTCGTTTACCTTGTAAACACAATTAATTTCAATAAAACTGACCAGTTCAAGGATTAGAATAATTTTTTAATGAACAATAATCAAACCTATGTTCTCACATGTCAATACAAAAAAGCACATCATCACATATACCTGATCATTACCAAAATGGTATCTGGAAGAAGGAGTAGATAAATATTTACAAATAAAAAGGTTTATATCTTTAAGAATAATAAATTTGTCGTTAATTTTTGCCTAACATAACTAAGTATATAAATTAATAAAGAACCAACACCCTACACATGTCTACATACACTCTAAAAAACAACTTTAACATAAACAAAAGCTTTTAAAAAATGTAGAATAAGTAGTCATTTCAGGTAAACCTTAAACCTTAAATTAGCCCATTGTCAGACAGCAGGATTTGACTGGGATTAGGAACAAAAAAAAAAGGAAATCAATTTTGGCCAAAGGTTCCTGGTGAAATTTAAAAGTTGACCGAGTTTATCTTGTAAACATAATTAATTTCAGTAAAACTTACCAGTTTAAGGATTAGAATTTTTTTTTTAAAGTGCAATAATCAAACCTATGTTCTTACATGTCAATACAAAAAAGCACATCATCACATATACCTGATCATTACCAAAATGGTATCTGGAAGAAGGAGTAGATAAATATTTAAAAAGAAAAAGGCTTACATTTTTAAGAATAGCAAATTTGTCGTTAATTTTGCCATTAATTGCCTAACATAACTAAGTACATAAATGAATGAATGAATGAATAATAGTATTTATTTACATGGAATACAACAAACTCAAAATATGTTACAAAATACTTTACGGCATGGACAACAGTCCGTCAGCCGGAAAGTACATAAATTAATAAAGAACCAACACCCTACATAAATCTGTTATACACTCTAAAAAACAACAAACATTAACCTATACAAAAGATTTTTAAAAAATGTAGAGTAAGTAGTCACTTCAGTTAAACCTTAAATTAGCCCATTTGTCAGACAGCAGGATTTGACTGGGTTTAGGAACAAAAAAAAGAAAATACAATTTTGGCCAAAGGTTCCTGGTAAAATTTAAAATTTGACCTACTTTATCTTGTAAACACAATTAATTTCAATAAAACTTACTAGTTTAAGGATTATAATAATTTTTTTAAAGTGCAATAATCAAACCTATGTTCTTACATGTCAACACAATAAGGCACATCATCACATATACAAAGAAAGTATACCTGATAATTACCAAAATAGTATCCAAAAGAAGAAATAGATAAATATATATTTAAAAGAAAAAGGCTTATATTTTTAAGAATAATAAATTTGTCTTTAATAATTTAACTAAGTATATAAATTAATAAAGAACCAACACCCTACCCAAGTCTGCATACACTCTAAAAAACAATAAATACTTACATATACAAAAGCTTTAAAAAAAAAAGTAAATAATAATAAGTAATCAGTAGAACTCCCTTTAATACACTCAAAGTTTCTTATGCGATCAACCAGCTTCAGATCCCCTGAAGAAGACAATAAAACTTGTCGAAAGTTTGGGCATTGATATAATACCATTGTATGTTTTGAAGACCACAATATACTCAAATACAAATACTGGACACTTCATTTATTTGTTTATTGTCCATAATAACTACATTTTTTTTAAGTAAATACTTTTATCGTTATTTTTTAAAATTTTTATATTTTGTTGTTTACTGTTTATTTCAAAGAAAAATATAATATACATAGTTAAATAAAAAAAATTAAACTGAGTGAAACAATTTTACCCAAAATATTGCTATGGAAACTGAAGATAATATTCAATTCAGTATGAAGTATTTCCTCCTGTTGTGTTGATCACCGCTTGCATTCAACATGGCATAATTTTTATGAGGTTTTGAATAATGTGGAATATTTTCATACTCTTCTAACAGCGCCATTTATAATCCCTACAAATTCACTGGGCAACAGTTTACCCTTTTTGACAACTAGTCCCAAAGGTGTTCAATAGTGTTTAAGTCGGGACTACATGCTGACCACACCAAACATTGAATTATAGTTCCAAGTAGTCACCAATCCTAGCTGTGTGAGGCCTCTTGCACTGTCATGCATAAAAATAAAACCGTCTCAAATTAGTGGCATTTAAGGACAACTTTGGATAACACATCTTCAATGTATTGTGTAGTTGCCAGGGAACCTCGATGAAGATAAAGTGTGATCTTCCATAGAAATGCCTGCCCAAACCATAACACCCCAACCTTTAGCTTCCCTGGAGTGAAAATGTTGCTGGGATATATTGCTCTCCTGTTCTTATCCAAACTCTCTATTGCCTGGCAGAAGACCCCAAACAAAACGTTGACTCATCCAAAAACAAAATTCTTGTCCAATCTTGATCAGACCAGTTGATGTGATTTCTTACGAAACTTAACTGAGCTGTAGTTATTTCTTGTTTCTCTTTTTGTTGCATCTGGATGAGAATCTGGATTATAAAAACTTCGTACGCTTTTCAAAATAAAAAAGTTGGAAAAGCTTACAAATTTTTTTATAATCCAGATTCTTACCAAGATGTTCTATGCCTTGTCAGAAGTTCCAGACCAGTGGCAGGCCTTCCCGCACATAATCCAGAGCTTCTCAAAGCCTTCCCCTTACAGTGTGTAAACTGACATAAAAATTTCTAACTTGTTGAAGTCGCAGCTTGATTTCAATAGTAGTAGCATGTCGATTATGTAGTACCATCATCTCTCTGAGATGTGACATGATGGCGACCTGACCCATGCCTTCTTGAGAACTTGAAACTTAAAAATGGTACAACAATCAAATCACCGGAACATTAGAAATAAGCTTTACAGAAAAACCAATAAAGAAATGATTATTTATTCAAACATTTATTTATCCAATCCAAATGCAAGCACAAATGGTAGTTTTTATGTGTTTTTTTACCTCTAATCCTTTAAAACAGACCAAATATTGTTGGATTTTATTCTCTTCACAGATGTGTGCCGGTTTGGTTTGTGGCAATCAGATGACTAAGTCTGTGTGTGGAGAAAACATGGAGAACACTTTGCTTCATGTGCCATGCAAAGGACAGTTATGGATGGGGTGGATCAATGACAATACCCATACCAAACTGATTATCATACGAAATCGACCTTTGACTGCACTAAGGTACATTGAGGAAGTTCTTCTGAAAGCTGTGGTCCCATATGCTCCATTTATTGGGGGCAACTTCATGTTGATACATGGTAATGCTCGACTGCATGTAGCACAAGTTGTCACCTAGTACTTTGAGGATGTAGGGATTATCACAGTAAATTGGCCAGCATGTTCCCCTGACATGAACCTTATAGTTCTAATGTTCTGGCACGTGATGGGTTAGGCATTGTTCATTGCCTTCAACAAGTGTTGAACAGCTTCAAACTTCTTCTGTTGAAGAATGGGATTCTGCTTCACAAAACAAACCGGTTGCTTATTTACTGCATCGTCCAATAGGTAGTTAGATATTAAACCCTTATTTGTCACAGAAATTGTTGCTAAAAATGGTTATGGTGTGATTTTTTATTGACATAAAACCTTGTTTTTTCATATTAGTATTTATCCTTCATTTTTAAGACCTCAGTCAAACATAGAAGTTTGAAAAATCTCGGTTTGCACAGTAGCACTTTGTCAATGTTATTTATTTTAATTTTATTTCCAGGAGACATGCCAATAAAGAAATTGACCTTAAAGGTAGACCCATTGGGCCTTCTGGTGAGCTCAAAGATCCCACGGCAAAAGACAGGACGTACATAATTGGCTCTGGCTCTCAAGTCGACTCCAACATAGTTTGCGATGTCTGTGGCGAAGCTTTTACCTGCAATACAAAAGCCATACAGCACAAATTCAGAAAGCATCCGTTTAACGCTGCCAAACACTACTGCCCTCAGTGCGGAATGCAGTTTCCTTTAAAAGTACGTGTGTGACTGTTATTCTGATCAAGATGGAATAATTGAAAATAGCTCAAAACTTGTTAAAAAAATAAACAATATTAGCTTGCATTTAGTGGGTGGTTGTGTCATTACAATTCAAAATGGATTTTTAATAAATCTACGTAAAAAGTTAAAATATGTTTTTCTTGTTTTTAGGGGCATAGGGATAAACATTTGAAGGAGCAACATGAAAGTGATCATGTACCAAAAAATCCCAACCCGTGTTACCAATGCGGAGCTATATTCTACAACCAAAACGCCCATGAATACCATAAAAAGTCAGCACATCATAGGTAAGGCTATGGTTTCTTGTTGCCTTAGCACTAAAATACGGATTTGGATTTTGTAACAAAAAGGTGGTTGGTTTCTTAAACTCAGCATTCCTTAGAGGGTGATAGTTAACTGGCATGGGCAGTCTCGGGCAACTTTCATTACACATTCCCTTCTTTAGTATGCAATTTTTTGGGTCGGTGGTTGAAATTTGATTATTCAAAATTTTATTTTACCTTTTTTTTTGTTTTTAGTTTGATTTTACAAGTTCATTCTATTTAAAGTACAACTGTACTACTTAATGGGAAAAAGAACAATTTGTTTCTAGCAGCAGTTCCCCCCAACTGAGATTTGAAATGTTCTATTTGTAAAAAAAAAAAAAAATGATAAGGCAGGTAATTCTTATTTATTTTATTATGAACACTACGTTTTATTTTAATTTGTTTAATCTAAAAAAAATTGTTGTCAAGAAACTGAAGTCTAAAATTGTGCAACTAAACACTTAAAAATCCAATAATAAGTTATACCCTGATTTTAATATAAATATACAAAAATATAAATCTTAAAGTATTAGTTTTACTACTGCCTTAACTGATTCTATTTGCTATAGTTTTCTTTGACAACAATCATTAAGATTTTCTCATTTGTATAATGTGTTATTTATTGATTTAACCATTGAGATAAACTAGAAAATAGTTCTTATCATACATTATACTTTATATATGTGATTTTAATATCAATATATTAATTGTTTAGTAATTTAAAAAAAATTTAATCATTAATAAAACTTAGATATACACAATATTTCTTATTTACTTGTAACAAAAGCCTGTTTTTCTTTGTTAATGATAAATGTCTATTCAATTCAACCAAGACAATTTTAGTTATTTTCTTATTTTAGACAAGAAACGTAAACAATCTTATGTTTAAATTTGTATTGAGAAGACAAGTCAATTGAAGGATTTTTTTATGTTAAAAATTGTCACAAAATGTATTCGACTTTGAGACATTACAAAAGGAAAAAATGGTTTGTAATTCATGCTGCATGCAATGAAGTAGAGGGGTGAAGATCTAGCACCTTGAAATAAAATTAAATTAAGCTGCAAATGATATTAGCTACTTCAGAATGTGAATAACCTAGAAAATTGTAGGTGCATATGAAGTTTCTCTCATTATTGTCAACTGTAAATTGCAAATCATTGCAGTTGTTCTGCAAATCGACTTCATTTCTCACAAATTAATACATGCAAGGCAACATATTTAGTTACGTCAGAATGAAATTTATTTCAACTATTCTTAAATTTCTGAAAAACTGTCTTGATATGATTAACATCAGCCTTAAATTATAATATCTTTTAAAAAAATGAGGCAAATTTTATATTTATTATGGTTGAAACTGTAATTTCAAGTATTTCAAGTTCGTATTTGTATAACATTTAAATTGTTAGTAATTTCTGATAAAGCGGATTTATTCCTCGAGAGCTTGACAAAGGAACTGTGTGTTTTTCCTTTAGACAAACCTGAAATTTGTTCTTTACCGATCATTTTGGGACTATCCTCATTAGTTTGGTATGTCAGGCATGTTTTGTCATTTCGCCATCTTCAGTGTTGGATCTGTGAATGTCAGAAGATGAAACAAGCCTGACAGGCCAAAATGATCAGACATGACCAAATTACAAAGAAAATAAATTCAGTACTGATTTGCATTTGTTCGGAATCTGAAGTTCATAGTGGACCATTATAATAAGAATAAAAATAATAATAATAATAAGGATCGAAAAGAAATATCATGATTAAAAACCCTAGAGCACAAAAAAGTATATTGATTTCTTTTTCAGATAGAAGAAATTCTGAAGGAACTTAAAGTTGGAGTAATTTTCCTGGTCTGCCTATACTGCATCTGACACATTATCTTCTAGACACATTGAAGATGGCAAAATGCCGAACCGTGTCCGAGAGATAAACCCTGCATGTATAGGCAGACCAAAACTATCAGTCCAAATTTCAAATAACTAAAACTGTAAATCAATGGATGTCTGGACTAACACACCAAGGCTAGATTGGTAGCTAATAATTTTGTTTGGGCTTCAAAAAGAGCTTGTAAGTAGTCTGAAGGAGCAAGGTCAGGAGGATTGGATAGGTAGGTGATAGAAAGTTGATTCCACTATTTCAGTTAGTTACTGTTAGTACTGTGCGGCTGTTGTCTTGAAATTACACCTTTCTTCTTATTCACACTAAAGTTGAGAACCTTCTTTATACATTATAAATTATTGTAGTTATTAAAATTTAACTCAGAATTGGCGTAGTACCATTGTAAAAATTTTATTACGAGTTGAAACTATAGCATTATTTTTGAATTTATCACATTGTGAAGGGTGAAGTAGGCAGTCCATCCATAGTTCACTTGGATTTGAAACAGTATGCGTCCATGCTGCGTTCATTTTGCTTTTAAGTGAGCTTATTATCTTATTTATAGAAACTGGTCTACATGCTCTTTTCATTTTCCCTAATTTGTGTGGGGTTCACACTTCTCTGTAACAAAACTCATTCGATATTTAAGTGGTTTTTGCAGGTGGCCTCAATGTTATCTTATATAGTTGGCTCCGTTGAACCTTGCACTCTGTTAGATTTCCTCTTGGGGCCTGTTGGTTGATGAACCGTTAGTTTGGACATTTCCAATCATTTTGGATTATATATCCTAAAACAGCGACAATAGGCTGATCAAAATGATCAGAAACAGCCTTACTTCCTGGCTCTTTTTAGCATTTTCTAATTTTTCAAACTACCTTTACACAATCTGCATATATTCTCTTCATATTTGCAGACCATATTCATTTTTTTCTTAATAATGTGATATTACCAGTATTTGATACCCCAATGTCATTTTCATTAAAAGTATATGAAAAAAACAAACCGAAATGACAAATTTGCAAGTTGTTAGATTTCAAGTATTATTGAGCCGAACATTTTCCACCTTTTGTGTAACAGTGAAAAGCTTTATGTCTGGGAAAATAGGGTTTTATACCAATCCATGCTTTTGAAAAAACATTTTTACATAATTAAATGTACCAGTTCTCAGAATACAAATTACATTATACTTTTATTAATTTA
The DNA here is from genome assembly GCF_000648675.2 of Cimex lectularius. Taxonomy (NCBI): domain Eukaryota; kingdom Metazoa; phylum Arthropoda; class Insecta; order Hemiptera; family Cimicidae; genus Cimex; species Cimex lectularius. The sequence continues at coordinate 765,760 of NW_019392673.1, read as the reverse complement.
ATTAAGATTATTCCAATAGTATTTATTATAAGAAATCAAGTATTGTTTTAAACTTTTATATTTCTGTGAAACATCGAGATTTAGATTAAATTGATAGTTTAAATTAATATTAAATTCTAATTTAATGTTTTAACAGGGTCGTTTCTTTATTTAAACAAATTGAGACCCCACCCCCTTCAAAAAAGATCCGCTACAATAATGCTGGAGAGCCGCAGAGTGTCTACTACTGTCACCTGTGCGGCTCTGAATACATTGTCAAATTCAATCTTCAGATGCATTTAGAGAGGGCACACACGATGGCCGAAAGATCTGCAGCCCCTCCTGATCTTTATAAGTGCAATACATGTGACGGTCTTTTCTATAACCAAAAAGCATACAAAAACCACAATATCTACCACAGGCCTGATGATTTGTATGTCACAAGCGAGGAGCAAAGGTGATATTTGTTAATGAACCGTCCATATTTGATTATAACGTTTGATATTTAGATTGCAGACTGTAACAAGAGTAGACCAGGATTTTGATATAAGAAGAGTTCAGCCTGTAGTAGAGAAATACGTTCCAAAGTTTAGACGGAGAAGGACGATAAATTTACCTTCCAAAGTGGTACGTATCAAGAGATCAATTCACAACTGCAAGTTAAACTGTAAGTCAATTAAACAGACAACGTTTACTTTAGAACTCGAGAAATAAAGATTGTGAAGATGAAGAGCTTTCTCCTCCTCCCGCATCAGATTCAGAAGATTCCGATCCTGAATGCAGCCCCGAGAAGAAGATTAAAAAGATGGATCAACAAGAAGTTCCAGTTTTGTGATCAGACGTTGAATAAACTACTAACATTCAGTTCTAGTCAGTTTCATTTTATGTAAGATGGACATGCCAAAATAATTATACTTTTATTTAGTACGCTGAATCGTTTAACTTTACGTTAAATATTATTAATCTTAATATCTTATCTAGTCACTAAAGAAGTTGCAATCGATTATTATTTTATTTAAAAACAAATTTATACATTTTTTCAAGGCATGGTTTTCATTACTAAAATAAAAGTACTCTTAAAAAATAAAACAAGATAAAGAGAAAAGTACCTGACTAACTACTACCTCACAGTCTTTATGGTTTGCAACATAGCCCAATTTGATCAGATTAAAAAAATTAAATAATTTAGTCAAAAAGAGTAAAGCACAAAGGAAGATGACATATATAAACAATATATATATCTATATATGTATACTATATATATAATTTTTTTTTAATGGAAGAGTAATAAGAAAAATTTTTTGTGATACTTGTTTTTAAAATTATTATTAGCAAGCAAACCTACTTTAATTTTTAATGTGTTAACTATGTATGGTTAATATTGACAAATAGCACATAATTATTATATATTTATAATGGAGAATTCATCTTAAAACCAATCTCACGGTTTTAAAAAAAGTTTATCTAGAAATTAAAACTGTTTCTATTATATGTACGTTTTCTCTTAAATCTTGAAAGAGTATTGATGACATTCTAAAGTTAACGGTTCTATATTAATAGGAATTTATGTAAAGAAGGCCTTTACCATCCAGCAAATTGAACCCGAGCTTTGTACCAGGTCATCATCATTTCAGGCAGTCGCAAGTGTGCATCTGGTCATAACTATGTACAATTTGGACGATAGTAATTCCAAAATGCATAAATACATTATTAGAATTTGGATGCCAGAGGCATCCCTTTATTTTAAATGTAACAAAGTTTAGTAATTTCTCAATATATGAAATAAATCTGTTGTTTCCTGGTGGAGTAATTGTTCCAGTTTATATTTTTATTCTAAAATAGAAGTAAAAAAAAAGAACAAAATAAGGTATATTTGATACGCTAAGTGTAAGATAATAATTAAGCATTATGCACTCCGTTGTGTGAAAGTCATTTGTGTTAGAAATAAGTGCAAAATTATTCTAGTCATGTAACTGGTCTTTAATTAGCGTTTAAAAGTTTCTAGGTAGTAGAATCTCATAACCAGTAGTTTACAAATATTTATTTAATAGTGTTAAAGGCTGTAAATGTTTTGTTTTTCCTCTTTGTAACGAATCTGGTATTTATTGAATATAATTGGACAAATAAAAAAATTATATGTCTAATATTAAAGTATTTTATTTAACCTTGAAACCAAACAGATTAATGTTCAGTTGTTCACAAAAAAAATTGTTTATATATTAAATTTAGGGTAGATGTCATTTCTGCAATTTGTACCTCCAACAAGCAATTATAATGTAGTATATCACAAAAATAACTTTATTTTTTTGGCTGTTATTGATTTTCAATAGATGTGTTATTGTATTAACAATCATAGAATGTACCATAAGCTAAATATTACAAAAAAGCCAAAATAGGTAGTTATCAGTTTGTAATGACAAAGTATTAAAATTTTTAAGTAAACAGCCATTTCAATTTACATCACTATGCATTATAATAATCAATAAGATAATTTTAATGAAGTCAATCATTACAATTTTATTTTAAAAGTATAGCTGTGAAAAACAGTCCTAAAGTAAAAGTAATGTTTTCAATTAACAACAAATAAAATTATTATATACATCAATTGGAAGTTACGAGGTTAAGGCACTAAAATTAAATTATTTCCTAAGAAAATTTTCACATTTTAAAAAATAAATACGCTTATGCAGTACCATTATTTTTGGCAGTTAGTTTGATTAGAATTGTTCATCACTTAATTTATAATTAGTCAGTACAGTTTGCCCACTAAAATACTGAATATTTCAAATTATGATAGTAAACACTGTATTTTGAAAATCAAAATTGTTAGAATCAATTTCAACTTTTAGAGTATTACTAGTTTATTTAATAGGCAAACTAAAAGTTTTAAAAAAATTAACAATTAAGAAAATTCAGTTAATATAAAAAACTTAAAACGGTTGACAAATTACACAGCCATATAATAAAAAATAAACATATGTAGCAAATAATTCAGATCTCTGTCATGGTAACAAAAATTGGTTAGGAATGGTTGTTACGGTAACCATCCGTAAACATTCCAAAAATTGCACCTGTACCTTGAAGTACCATTTAAAAAAATTACATAGGTAAAGCGTTTACCTAATTAAATGCCAATAGGATATGTTTAGAAAGATGTAGAGGCACGTAGATACAAATCATTTTATGGCCTATCCTTAGTACTTGGCATGAACGACATTGTCCTCCTAACTTTAACTCCACCCTAAAACAAAGCAGAAAATATATTTGAAAAAATTGTTTTATTATAAATAAAAATTGACCAAGTTAAAATACAACACCTTGGTAGGTTCCTGAGTCATAGTGTGTTCCACAAAAAATATCCTATCTCTTGCCTTTTGAAGTTCTTGATCAAGTTTAGCCCGCTCTCCTTCTAATTCTCTTAGTCTGTTTTCAGCTTCTACAATTAATTTAAAAAGTATTATTTATAATCTAAAAAAACTGAGTTTTTTAGATCTTTCGATAAACCAAATTAATATATTTATTTATTTTTACGAGGGTTCGCAACAGCAGAGGTCATATAAACCCTCAGGGGCCGGTGTTTTTGAAAAAAAGCTCATTTGTAAGTAAGTCGGGTTTGAATGTAGGGCCCTTGGATTCGAACCTGGGACCTTTACCTTACAGTGATGAGCATTGTGTAAACGCCTAAACCGTTGCGGCCACCGATGCCCCCGTATTGAAGTTCTTATGTATTATTATAAAAATACAGATTTACGAGATGGGAATTGCCAGGTTTATTTTATTTGATACAATTGCAAAATGAATATGTTTGTATATCGTGTCAGATAACCAGGCAAACACTATGCTGTGTCTGGCAGAAAGGTTGCCAACATTTATAATTTATCAACTCCTTGGACTAATAATGATGATGGGACTTGATGAGTATAAAAATAAAGATAAATATAACAACAATAAGAAGAAATTAAAGAAAAGAAAATTAAACATGTTATGTTGTTAATTTTTTTATACATGAGTCATTGTTTTTCCTTATTCTTGAAAAATTAAATCTAGCATGGCACTAGCTTAAAAAATGTTCTTAGGATAAACGTCGATTTTAACACGTACAAGGTAGTGGGACTCATATGAGACCTCCTTTATCTTCTATCCAGGTCTCAAATGAGATATTAATGAGATTAGAGTTTCATTTGAGGCCCAAGGCTATTTTTTGGATGCACCATTTTCTAGTGGTTACTTTTTCCTGCCTTTATGGATCGCCACTTTGAAGTAATTTTTAGATTCAGTGTGAAACACGCTTTTAAATAATATGTGTTATTCTCAAATAGCTCCATTAACACCTGAGAAAATTGACTGTAAATTTTCTCTTTCAATTTTTTGCTCTTTGAAGGTATAATTTGATTATTTTTACATGAAATTCGATTATTAACAGAATTGACAGATAGACTGTTAAATGCTCAAGTATGCGGTGATTGTTAAGGTTTTGTAAAGAAAAACACCAAAATTTGAACAATTTGGTGTTGTTTTCATTTAATTTGTAAGTAATTTAATTTTAAAAAAAGTTATTATAACAATAAATAATGGTAAATATAAAATGTATTTGTATTTTCTGGAGTTTTAAATTATTTAAATTAGTTTTTGAAAATTTAGACTTACTAGGAAGAGCTGTAAAATTAAGAAGGTACAAATGGTATAAAAAATAGGCCTTTCACCTCTTCCATTCACTACTCATGAATAGGTTCTTCTTGTTCAATAGTTATTGCCAATTGGATGACAAGAAGCTAAATGACTTCCAATTGGACATTCCTGGTTTTAGGGAATCCTAACCGACCCGGCCAAAGAGTCATCCTCTTGCTGGCTGTTTTCGTACTTACCTACCTTCAACGTCTGAGGGACAAAAAAGACAAATTCTTTGCTTAAATTGCAGCAAAAGAGCTGATGGGTGAGATATGAAAGTGAGAGATCATGCTTCTACTGCCCAGGTTGTAGCACTGGTGACAGAAAAATTGAACTGAAACCCCACCAGTGCTTCGAAGAACACCACTCTAGATTGCATTTTTTGTTAATAATTTTAGTTAAATAATGTTTTTTGTAAATAGTTCTAATTTATTAGATACAATAGCTTTTTCAATGAACATATTTCAAATATATTTATTGTAAATTAATATATTTTATATTTTTATAATTTAATTTTTAAAGAAATTTCAACCTTACACTTTCAAATAATGACAAACCAACTAATTGTCAATGGCGTCATAAAAGTGAAATAGAAAGACGAAATAATTTTGGAAACTTGAGACTATGCAGTTCTCATGTTGTCTCAGGTCCAGCCAGAAAAGCTAATTTATACAAAAGATAAAATAAAATAAAAAAAGTTTTACCATGTTTTATAATTAAGATTAAGGTCATTTTAAAAAAATTGCCACCCCCAGAGGATCAATAAAATTTCAGGCTTCCAGCATTTAACGTGTTAAAGAACTTTCCCAAATAGCAAATTTGAAAAAAAAAAAAAATAAATAAATAAAAAATAAAAACCATGTTGAGAGAAATCTAATTTTATCCTAACAAAATAGTCATACCCTCCAGTTCCTGTGAGAATGAATCATATTCATCACTAGTCATTCATCTCATGAATCATTCTCTAGCATTTGTGAACATTTCAATATTGTTAAAAATAAATCTTTCTTATAAACTGTGTTTTTAGAGTCTCTTTGATTACCTTCGAGTTGTTTTTCTTTTTCTCTCTGCTTTTGCTCAAACTCCCTTCTTTTTGCCCTTTCTTGTTCCAAAAGGAGCCTTTGCTCTTCTTGTAATCTTTCTAATTCCTCTCTTTTTTCCCATTCTTCTCTCAAAACTCTAAAACGAATTTAATTTTGTTCAAGAGGAAAAGTGAAGAAGCATCAAATCAAATTTACCTCGCTTGGAGATTCCTTACAATTTCTTCGTCCCTTTTAGCCTGCGTTTCAATTTCTAAAAGCGTTTCTAAGTGGTTGAGCTGTTTCTCCTGTGCTGCTTTGATTTCACGAGCCTCCAATTCTGCTGCTACTCTAGCCTAAATGTACAAATTACATACATTAAATAAAATCATACAGAACTATCTAAAAATTTCAAGTTTTACAAAAATATATCGTACACATACATGTATACATCCACATATTAAATATGAAACATATTTTATTACAAATAATTATTCAGATATCGTGCAGTCCTCACAAGGATATATACAGATATTGTGAGGTATTTTATTACAAATAATGAACTTATTTTGGAAACTGCCCAAATAAAATATATATGTTCACAAAGTTTGCAATTTAAGTCTAAAGAAGCATTCATAAAATATTGCATTTGATGTAGGATAAAGTAATAATAATTTTATAAAAAGAATTATCATTTAAGAAATACAAAATTTGGTTTTTATTGGTAATTTCAATATTATGGTTCTAAAATGTTGAAATTTATTTTATTTATTAAATGAAAACATTTCTGCAGCATGTGCTGTTCCACTTACGTATGTGTGTGATGTGCAGTGCTTGATGCATAAAATGTTCATTTTTACACTTTACACTAAAATCCGTAAATTAATAGCAACAACCTGTAATCATTACCGACTCTGACAATAACCACTGGATAGTGGAAAGTGGAAACAGTTCTGACAGAAAAGCCAGCATGAATAGGCGGACCAGAATGGCCGATAAAATTGCAATTGGTTGTCGCATTTTATGCTTTTTTTTAGGTCTACTTTCCTCATTGAAAATCAGTGATAAGACGAAGACACTTAAAGAAGAGTGTTCCATGCTATTAATTCATGCTGTTATAAGGGCTTTTGTGCACACTCACTATATTAACAAAAACAACTAAATTTACAACAAAAAAAAAACATTATTCACATAAATAATCCCGTGATTTAGTGTACTCTTTAATTGCAAATTAGATTTTACTGTACCTATTAAAATTGTACACTGAAATGGTACTGCAGCAACAGAATTTTCTGTAAGAATAAAATACATCATAAACCAAAATAAAATGTAAATCTGGTTTAAACAATTGTCATGATGAATCAGAAAAAATTTAAATAATCAAATCAGTGTTTTTGTATTGAAGATAAAATAAATGTGCAATAATGATAGATTATGCAGTAATAAAATAAGTTTGGAAATCATTATCAATTTATAATTAAAAAGACTAATATTATTGGGACAGTTATTCAAATTGCTCATCAGTTATTCTTCTAAGCTATCAGAACTAAAAGTAAGTGCAGTAAAACTTCCCTAAATGGACAGTCTATGAAATGAATGTTGGCTATACAAGGTTGTCTTCTTAGCAAAAATATTTAACAATTTAACTGGAAAGTTTTTTTTTTTTAAAGGAACTCTGGTGGCTTTGTGGTTAAGGCCTCACTAGCAGTTCTGGGTTTGAATCCTGGCCAGCCCATGGCTTTTTAGGTGAAAAAAGCATTGCAGGGTGGTTTGACCAACAGTTAATTGGATGTTAACCCCCTCATATTTAATAGTAATGACTTTACCTAAAAAAGTAAGTTCAATATACTTTTTTCTTACAACAAAGGCTTGTTACAATTAAACTCCAAGGTAAAAAACGCTTAAGGCTGAATCAAGAACAAATTCACTAATTTCCTGGTCCGCTTGACCAATTAATACATTACAATTAATTAAAGTTTTTAGTTGAGATGAAAAAAAGTCAATGGCGATAACCACGGAAGTTGATGTCCGAGTGAATCGAGGTCACGATAGCTCAAGTGGTAGAGCAGCAGTGTATCTAGCCGAAGATCGTGGGTTCGAATCCTGCTCGTGCCACTGACTTTTTTTCATCTCAACTAAAAACCTTAATTAATTGTAATGTATTAATTGGTCAAGCGGACCACGAAATTAGTGAATTTAATTAATTAAAATGAAGTACACTTCACTGAAACTCTCTGTGGCCATTTCATTTGTTGTCGAGAAGCCAATCCGATTACACGACATTTGAAAAATGGCAAAAAGGAGGGAAAACTCATAAGGTGGGGTTGAGATGGGAAGTTGATGTCCGAGTGGATCGAGGTCATGATAGCTCAAGTGGTAGAGCAGCGGTGTATCTAGCCGAAGATCGTGGGTTCGAATCCCGCTCGTGCCATTGATTTTTTCATCTCAACTAAAAACCTTAATTAATTGTAATGTATCAAGAACAAAGATGTATTGTATGAAAATAATGAATGTACTTTCAAAAATCAAATAAACCAATATAAAATGTATGTATGTAAAATAATGAAAATGTAAAGGTCGTTTTTATATTTATTTCAGTATATATGTTTAAACACATACCATCTTCTCTGCTTGAAGTTGCACGCCCATGTCATGGATCAAGCTGCTTTTCCTTTTATTCTCAGCTTCGTCTATTTCTCTTTGTTTCTTTCTTCTGGCTGCTAACGTCCTTTGATAACCATGGGAACCACCAGACTGAGAAATCGCGATTTGCAATGCCGACACCCACTGAAGGCGGCTCCTATTTTGACATCAATTAGTCAAAATTTACGAGAAAGAATTCCAGAAATAGAAAATAAACAATACCTATGATCTCTTGGGGCGAGTTCAATAGTTCGATTCTCACTTGTGTGGATGAGCAACCTATTGACTGTCGAATCTACCCAGCAATTTGGATCAAGGGTGATAACTCCTACATCACATTATAAATTAACATGAAAAATCAGGTACATTTAAATTACGAGTTATATTATTTTTACCAGAGAGTAAAAAAGAGAGAGAAGAGTAAAGAAACATTTATTTAAAAACCAAGAACATTAGGACTAAAGCAAACATACCACACTGTTCCTTTTCATCAACATGTTTGTAGTATGTCAACTGATTAGGCTGCAAGACAAACCAGTATTCTCGTAGAGTGGGCAATAAGTAGCCACGTTTCATCAAAGTACCCTTAAACAACAAATTAAATTAGAGACACTAACATTTTATTAGGTATCATTCATACTTTTTTAATGACATCTCTAAGAAAAGTATTAGCTAGCCCTGTGATCGCTTCAACTAGAACAGGTTGGTCAACTCCTATGAGATATTTGCTCTCGAGTAGTGTGAGTAACGTTGAAAACTTGAAACCCGGTGTGTTGTACGTCAGACTGTCATAGCTCTCCTGATTCCAATCTCCTCCCAAAGATGTGACCAGCTGTGAAGTGACCAAGCCAACTTCACTTCTTTCCATAACAACCTGGAAGTCAACATTTAGAAATTATCACTGATCCACATTTTATTCCATACAAATTATTATCTAGAGAAACCTGGTACACATTCTGTTGTGTGGTGCTTTGACTAAGGTCAGCGAGCATGCAGAAAACTCTAAATAGGTGGTAGACACATTCGTCTGGTAAGATTTGGTGGTCCCTGGGCGTGTAGTTTCTTTTGCAAACTAACCAGCATACCTCATCTATTCTAGATTCGTAATCTCTTAATGCAACCGGAGAGATTGATTCGGGTAAAGATGAAAAAACCTTTAAAATTGAAGGGAAAAAAGAAAAGAAAAAAGAGAAAATAATAGTGTGATGGTTTCTTAACAAAATTACGAGATTACAAATTTATATAATGCAATAAATAATTATTAATGTTTATTAAAATTAAATAAAACATCAATTTCTCATAAAATTGAAATTAACTAGAGATGTTAATCAGGTGGAGACAAAACTATTCATACATATTTTGCTTTTTTTATAGTTTTTTATGCCATATAATAGTGCATATTTAAAGTTTTACTACTGTATATTATAAGGCATATTTGAATGTTTTTTAGTGTATATAATAGTGCATATTTGAGGTTTTTATGACAGATAACAGTGAATATTTGAGATTTTATTATTGTATATTATTATATGGCATATTTGAATGTTTTTTAGTGTATATAATAGTGCATATTTGAGGTTTTTATGACAGATAACAGTGAATATTTGAGATTTTATTATTGTATATTATTATATGGAATATTTGAATGTTTTTTAGTGTAAATAATAGTGCACAGTTGAAGTTTTATTAGTGCAAATGATATGGCATATATGAGGTTTTGATGGCATATATCAAGGCATATTTGAGGTTTTATCAGTGCAAATTATATGGCATTTGAGGTTTTTTATGGCATTATGGTATATAATAATATCGTTGGGTATAGTACTGGCCTTCATGATAAATAGTAAAGTAAAGAGATCAGGGATGAAGCCATGCACTGTGAAAGAGCCAACTTCTTTTTCTGCTGTCGAGCATGTGGCTGTATTTGACACCTTTCTCAGGACTTTGAATAACTATTTAAAAAAACTTTACAATCAGTCCAGACATGTGGTCCTAATATGGTTCTTTACTTTACTGTATATAATAATGAATATTTTGCTTTGTTTATAATTTATAAGTTGTTGTTTTTAAATTTTTTTATCATTTTATTATAATGCATATTTGAGATTTTTATGGCATATTAATGCATATTTTGCCTTTTTTATTGTTCTTTGTGACTTATAATAGTGCATATTTGAGGTTTTATTAGTGCATATTATATGGCATATTTGAGGTTTTTATGGCATAAATTAGTGCATATTGTAGATTTTATTAGTGCATATTACATGGCATAAAAATCAGACTCTTGTACAAAGCACAAAACTGGCATGGATGTACAATTTGTCTGCCTTCATCAATCGTTTAGAGTTATTGAATGCTCCTAAGAATTTGAATTTCTGTTTTGTATATACGTATTACTGAAATTATACTTTGGGTTTGCAGCATATACACGCATGAATGTACACATATACATGCAGACACACACACACACCTACATTACATTAGACAATTTGTCCGTATATACAAGTTTATGTTATTTGCAAAGATTAATCAATTTCTGCACCTTTTTAAATGTTTTATCCCAATAACGCCCATGGAATTTACTTTTAGCTCCCCTTCCTTAAAAAAAATATATAAAAATCAATCATTCGAAGAGGGGCTGTGGTAGCCGATATATCAACGTGTTAGACATTCGGTTCGTAGACCCCACAGTCATAGGTTTGATTCCCACCATCGCTCCTGGCCTTTTTTTCACATCCCCTTCCCCAAAAAATATAATTACAAAATACAATTAATTAGAGCTCTGGCTAATATTGACCAAATAAAGCCAATAAAAAATATATAAAATTTTATCTGGCTAATATTGAAAGATATAAGGTCATAAAAATAAAAAATAAAATGATTATCACAATTAAATGTATGAATTCATGAGTCATTGTCAGTCATTAGGTTGAGTGTGTCCTTCAGTTGACTGGGTCCTTAACTGAGGTCTTGGGATCAACTAAGTCCTCATGCTGACTGAGTTTCCCTTTTGAATCATTCACTTAAACCTCAGGTTGATATTCTTGACTGTGTCCTCCAGTTGATTCATAAATAACTATTGTCCATTAATTTTGGTAAATTACCAAATGTATTTTTGAGTTTTTGAGTAAGAAGAAGGCAATGCCTTGTTTATTTATTAATATGATTAAGAGATAGGATTTATTTTAAGTTTTGTAGTTGACATTTATTGACTTATTTTTTTGTTTGACAGATTAATGTTTCGATAGAGGATGATGAAAAGAAAACATCCATTGACTGTTGACTCATTGTAAATATGAACAGATATTTTAAATAAATTGTCTGTTGGTGTGTACCTTCCAGATTAGCACGTGCACTGTGCAGTATGTGTACAAATTTCAACCCCTCCTCTATGTTGTAGAAGGGGGGAGTGACACATTTCCTACAGCCTTGCCTGTGAATGCCCTAACTGAGCAAGTATGAGTCATAGCAACAACTACAGAGCTGAGTAAGGGCAAAAACCTTCAAACCTCTTAAGCGTGTGATTTTTTGTGTGTGATTTTAGAAATGATATACAAAAACTCTTCTCATTTGCCCATAATTAAACAATCTTTAATGTTTTTATTTTAATTAATAAAAAAGCAATAGTAATTTTATTTTTTAAGGTATATTTACCTCTTTAAGAAGATAGTATTTAAAGTGATAAAAATTTAGATTTGTTGTACTTCTGAAATGGTCAAGGCCTTTCTCCACTCCATATAAATCCAGTAGAGTTCCAATATTCGCAGTCAAAACCTTAGGGTAGGACAGTCATAAAAATTTGTAGAAAACAATCGATAAATAAATTTGAACAGTCAGTAAATAAAAATAAATAAATTAGATAAATACATTTTCAAACAAAAATAAATAAAACACCTGTTGTTCCTCAAGACACACACCTTTAGTTTTGACTTCATGACGTTCCCAGAGGAATCGGTCGAAAGGGAGTTGAAGGCATGCCAGATGCTGTTGGTGACATTCTTGAGAAGGGCTGCCATCGTCGAGCATTCCTTAAGTTTTGGGTTCTGGCATTCTGTCGAGAGTCGGTGTCATTGAAATGAACAACTCGACTGGTCGTGTAAAGGACTACCACTGTTATCAACCGGCCCCCACCCACTTGAGCCTCTAAGTTCTAAAGCTTTACAAATTCCTGAGGAGCATTCCATAACTGTCAAAAATGAATGAACAAGTTGTCAACTTGTGACAACCAATGAATTCATTCAATTGACAATGTGAAGATCTTTAAAAACAAACAAACTTTTATTTGTTAAACACAAATTTTTTAAATAAACATATTATTGACACTAATCTGTTACGTGTGCAGAATGCATAAAAATAAGTTAAAACAGAAGAACCAATAATATTATGACACGCTTAGGAATGTCTGTTTTAATTAACTTGTGATCATAATAAATCTTCTTTTTTTTTTAAATCATGTTGTACGGCCAAAGCATTATTTTAAATCATAAATCAACAACAAGACTTTTCATTTGGTTTAAATCCAATGTATGTATGTATAAAAAATTTAAAATGTATCCGCTCTGAATTTAAACTTTTCGAACTGGCACTAAGAAGGGATTACTTTGATATTGTTTTTGTATTTAAATTATTAAACAATCTCATTGATAGTCCTCTCTCCTCTCTCAACTACAGCTACATGTCCCTTCGCACTCTCTTAAAACCCACAAACTATTTTATATTGAATTCCAAAGGTCTAACTACATGCTCTCTTCTCCTCTACACAGATCAAGAGTAACAACATCTGCAATAGCATTGACTTCTTCAATAGTTCTGTGCAATCTGTGAAAAACCATATCCTACAACCTTAGTTTAGTTGAATGCTTTTATGTTTCATACTGTACAAAATTTATTACAATTTATTTCATTTACTGGTTCAACTAAATCTCGCACTCTAGTCTTATTATATATTTACAAAGAGCATTATTTTTAATAAATATGTACCTAAATATTGTAGTTTCAATTGTCTTTCAGCTTTATTTTGTTTCCTTTGCCTTATTTGGTTAGTAATTATGTCTTTCATTTTTGTTGTTCAGTTTTTACTCTTTAATTGTATTTTTATATTTATCATTTATATTTACCATTTATAATATTACCATGTAGATTATGTCCTTATTCTTTTTATATATATTATTTGTATTTTTACATACATTATTTGTATTTTTTGTTATTGTAAAATGTCTTTTTTATAGAGGATTTCGATCCGTAAATAAATAAATAAAATCTGCAGACTTCAACACCTGTGATAACATGCGAACATGAGTTCACAAAATGAATTCATTCAATTATCAATGTGAAGATCTTTGAAAGCAATCAAATTTTTATTTGATGAAAAAGAATTTAAATTTTTTTATGTAAACATTATTGAAATTATGATCTGTTACATGTGCAGAATGCATAAAAACAAGTTAAAACAGAAGAGCCAAGAATAATAAGACACACTTACGAGCGTCTATTTTATTAACTTGTGATCATAATAAATATTTTTTTTAAAATCATGTTGTATGCCCAAAGCATTATTTTAAATCAAAAATCAACAAACAAGAATTTTCATTTGGTATAAAATCTGCAGACTTCAACACCTGTCATAACGTGTGAACATGGGTGGTCAACTTGTGACAACTAATGAATTTATTCAATTATCGATGTGAAGAACTTTGAAAGCAAACAAATTTTTATTTGCTGAAAAAGAATTCAAATATTTTTTATTTACATCTTATTGATATTATGATCTGTTAGGTATGCAGAATGCATAAAAACAAGTTATAACAAAAGAGCCAAGAATATTAACTCACATAAACACAAGCATCCGAAGACTATAGTGCTGGAATCCTTCAGAATGGCACCAAGGATCTATGTGGAAGCCCTGGTAATCAAAAACATTTTGGAGAGATGGGAGCAACATTGGTCTGCGTCTGATGTGGGACAACACACACACACACACACACACACACACACACACACACACACACACACACACACACACACACACGAGTGTCTATTTTATTAATTTGTGACAATGATAATTTTTGTCAAATCTCTTTTAGCTTTTTTTAAAATCATATTGTTAATGTTGTCAAACCGAAAGCATTATTTTGAATCATAGTCATCAACAAACACGGATTTTCATTTTGTTCTAATTCCACAGAGGCAACACCTGTTGAAAATGTATGGACTGGAGTAGACAACTTGTGAAAATATCTCATGAATCCGTAAAGTATCATAAAATAAAAATTATTCTTTGCAAATAAACATTTTCTTTCAGTTGTTGCACAACATTATATATTTATAGGCTTTTGAAATGTCTAGCACCCGGGCATACTTTATAAATGTAAGCACTTCTTGCTCACTCCTAATTAATTTATACTGAAATCCTATCTAACCAACCATTGCTCTAAAGTGTAGTAGGCATTGAGTTCTCAGAAGTCAGATAAATACAAGCCGGCATCCCAAAAGGGAGCATTTTTTGTCCCATTCTTTATCATTTACACTACTGACCTACTCATTAATAAACAAGAAATTATTCTTTTTTTATAGTTTGTTTTAATTTTGAAAAATATTTAAACTTTGTTTTATAAAATGAATGAACTGGAGATGTTAACTTGTCACTTAACTTACACTAGTAATATGACCAGTGAATAAATTACCTTTATTCCAACAACTTAAGAAAATTATATAGTAATATTCTATAAATAGCATGCCATTTACTGTTTAGTATTTATTTGTTCAGGATGAAAAATATATATTATATGTTATAAGATAAGGGACCGGATTTAGTCCCCGGATTGATAAGATGAACGATATTGTCATCGAAGCAATTGTCGAATGGACTATTTTTTGTTTAAGATCAAGCTTTTAAAAAAAAAGAAAGGTTGATTGATTCCATCCAAATGTGGTCAAAGTACCGATAATAATATGAAAATATTTTTCTACAAATAAAACTAAATGTTTATTGGCAAAGATTAGTGCCTTGCGATGACAATTTATAAATTTGTAAATAAGAAATCATTAAGATAATATGCTGATAAGATAATATAAGCAATATATTTCAGATAAAAGTCAATAAAAAATTAATAAATAAAAAATATAATTTTAAATTTCATTTGTATATTGTGACTTTTAATATGGAAAAGTACTGTTTGTGTTGACTCTGAACAACCTTAATGTTCTGTCCTGCGCTAAAATGCAGGCGGCATCATTATCTCGAAAGTAGTGTGATGAGGAAAACACCGTAATCAATTTATTGTTAAATTGTAACTGAAAAAAGTATAATACTGTTTGCAACTGTAAAACTGTTGTTTAATTAGCCATACCTGAAACCCAGTATACTGTGATTCATGTGCTCTAATGACAAATGTCAAATTATTTATCTTCATAAAATTCATGAGGGCTTCATAACTGAAAGCGTGACCCGTTCCTCTTCTTATATTTGGTGCGAAACCGTTGTTCATACTTAGCTGGAAATCGATTGTATCCATATCGACATTTTCTCCTTCCCTGCAAAATTATATCAAAGTTATAGCTGTTGTTGCTTTAGAATAAAAAAATAAGTAAAATTAAATACTTTAGAGGGTCATTCCAAAGTAGTTCCCAAGCTAGTATGCTCTCTTCGTTAATTTTAGATAAAGGACAAGGTATTTTGTTTATCATATTAATTGACGGGCAAAGCCATGGTGGTGGAATTCCTCCATGACAACAGAAAATCTAAAATGAAGGATTATAATAACAATTAAAAAATAAATTAATAAATTATTATTGAATATTTTACTTTGTTGTCTATTCGTGCGGCTAAAGGCAAGCAATCAAAAACATTGTTTATTGTTTCCCACATTTGTTTCCCCAATCTGTCAAATTTCCTTAAGCATTCACTGTAATTGTAAAAATGTTTGCTAATTCTTCCAATCAAATAAGACATGCCATACAATCGTATTTACCTGTAAAATGTGAAATTCTTTTGTACATCTCTTATTTCGTGGTTGCCTCTCAATAGAAAAACTCGTCTAAAATTCTGCAACTTCTGCGCAAAGAGGTAGCCAACAACTTCAACACTGTACTCTCCTCTGTCGACATAATCGCCGAGAAATAGGACAGACATCGGGCTCAAATTAATGCCCAACCCCCAGAAAAACTGTTCAAAAGAAAATAGATCATGGTAATTACCATGAATGTCACCTTTAAACAAACAGGATTAAAAATTATAAAAAATAATAATAATAATAATAATAATAATAAGTTTATTAAACTGCATATATTTAGACATTGTTTTTACCCAGGATGTAAACTGGAGAATTCACTTCAATCATTCTGGGCTCTTTTTTCATTAAATCAACAAGTTTGTAGCAAACATCTTTCAATGCCATAGTAAAATCCTCAAATTTATCCTGTAGCAACAAATCACACATTGCATTAATTCCAAATCTGGAAAATCTCAATTTTCTAAAATTTTCTGTTAATTATAACACCGAGAATATGGACGAAAGAATATGGGTTGGTCAATATTTTTACTTCTTTATTAGATGCAAGAGTATTGGGGTAAATCTTGATAACCAAAGGGTTTAACTGGAATTTAAGCAGAGATATACGTTAAAAAATCACAGCATTGTCCTGAAATGTTTTCACTCATCACGGATGTAATTTTAATGGGCATGGGTCTCTATCTGACTTCAAATTACTAATAACTTTTTAGCCCAAAATGATGAATTATCAGAAGCAATTTTTCCCTTTGAATCTTTTTTTTTTTTTTAATGAAGAGACAATTCATGTGCAAAGTATTTGGAAAATGGTATGATTTCATAAGCCAGCATATAGCCTTGACCTAAACCACATAGGATGTTTTCCCAGGTAAAGTAAAATGACAAACATTAATGTCAGATATTAATGTCTTTGCTGAAGGAAAATATACCCCAGGACTACAACCGAAACATATAATGTTACAGTGAATGCAAGCTGTATTAATAAAAAAAGAGGGAACACATCTTACTACATCGGCTGGAATAAAAATATTTTTATTTTTTATATTCTAATTTTTTAAATAAATATTCTATTTTTACATTACATAATTAATTAAGATATGTAATACTGTTTCTAAGTATTTGTTAAAAAAATAAGGTTGGATGCTTTACCCCTCAGTGTATTTGTAATATTTACTTTTGGAAATATATTGCTGTAGGGGTTTTATCAACTCAAAATTTATTAATTAATGTTTTACCTGTTGCCAGCTGTATGGAGGTTTTAATGCCGAATGATCGTCACTTGCAAAATATTTAAGCGAGGACAATACAACATGGCATGACTGTAAAGCATCAAACATTGTGTAAGATGAACGATTAAGTGTGAGATCATTAGCTTCTTTACTCTTATAAAATGCGCCTAAACACAGCATTAATTAATGTTTTTTTTCCAAATTATAAGAATATGTGGAAACACTCACTGGACATAGATGACAAATCATCAACACCCAATACACCCCCTTTTCCAACGTATACGCATGTATTTGAAATGACATAATCTGGATCTATTTTATTATCCTTACAAACAGCAACTGTAAAAAAAAAGAAAATTACAAACAGGAAAATTTTGAAAATTGTCAGAAATTTAAGCAAACAACGTTTGATGCTGCAAATGACATGGGAACTGAACTTACGATTTTTATATGAATCTGCCCGTTCAGGTAATCGCTCTGTGTTATTGGCAGATTGCAATGCTCTTTTTCTGTTTAAAAAAAAAGTTTATTAGCTTACTGTGTACAAAGCGATCAATTGAAATTTTTTTAAAATCAATAATGTTATAAAATAACCTTAAATATGATATAATTTCACAAATGCTTTTTGGGTTAACTAGAACATTGTAGAACTCTTTGTATTTAATATTTTTGAGATGTTTGTGAAAATTAGTCAGTGTGAAAAATCTGTATTCTCCACCTATATTTCTGAAAAAAAAAAAATCAAAATTTAATAAATAAATTATTGCTGCATAGTTTATTAGACATTACCTTGTAACTGTTGTTAAACTTTGATCATTACTTGCTGTAGGTAGAAGTGCCTCGACAATCTCTCTGATATCTTTTGTCTCTAGTATACCATCACTATTTTTATCATAATATCTAAGGAAGAAAAAAAAATTAAATCAGCGAATGTTTAGTATAATGATATAATGTTTGTTACCTGAATACAAACAATACCCTGCTCTCTAGACCTAGCCCAGTGTGAATTGTTTTAGGTTCAAGTACAGCAATAATATGCAATAGTTCCCTGAAATTGATGCACTTTCTGTCTCTACTATCTGCCGCCCTATTAAAAAGTTTAATTAGTATAATTATTGTAGAACTAGGCAAGGAACTATTTCTACTGAACTACTAAATTCTTTAAACCTTAACAAATCTGGTGCCATGTTTGGATCGATTCCAATTCTGGAGGATAGTCTTTTGAGGGAATGTACACCCATAAAAAGAAATGGAAATGTGGTTTTTAAATATTCCTGGTAAAGGTAAATTTGATCTGAAATCGAATACTTTAATAATAGTTTTTTTTCTTCATTTATTAGATTATTTTTTTAAATATACAATTCATACCTTTTTCTTTTAATCTTAATCCAGCTAAAAGCGTATCTTTCAGATTTTGCATATTCATAATGTTGACAATAATGGAATATTTGTCAATTTCAACCAGCGTATCATTATCTAAAAGGTTTTATTAATTGTATGATAAGAAATAGAGCTTTTAGTTTATAAAAATGAGCAAAAACGAGAAACATCAATACATAATACATTATTAAGATAACATACATTACTAAGAGATATTTTTAAAAAAATTGACAATTATTTCTATTTTATCCATTTAATATTATTTATCCTACTTACTAATACTTGATTGCTGAATTTCTAATATCATTTGCATATCGGGCTCCTTATCGACTGGCGTTGAAATATAACAAAATATTTCTCCACAAAACTCATTTTCATTTACCAAAATTCCTATTTCCTCTACACTCAACCAAAAGTACTTTACTCTTCTATTCTAAACATTTAAATATAAATTAGAACTACAATGATTTTATTGTTTAACAGGAGGAAATGGTTGTTACATTTCTAAAATGCTTTTGGGTTAAAGAAGTTTTGCTTTTCATGTCACTGGTTAGGTTTAATCTGAATATTGCATTTGTTAGATACGGTAATGAATCGGATTGCCAGACTCTTATTATTTTCCATAACGTGGGCTGTGGTAAATCTTGGCCTGTGATCTGAAATAATGTAAAGTTATATCATTAACAATTAAAGAGATTGTTTACAATTTATTAGAATATTCTGTACTACGCTTGTATAAAGTTGAACCTATCACTTCTCGCAGACCCCAGGCATTCCAGCTTTTGTAATTTACAATAAATTACTGGTAGCCGGCGAGAATCACCCACATCAGATGTTAGCAGAGAAGCACTTGTATATCAAGAGCACTGTCACTCTCAGTGCCCTCCGAGGACCTGACTTGTAGAAAAATGGTCATCCTCACCCAAGAAAAGGCCATTTGAGGTTGACATACAGACCTTAATTTTGGGCCAAAGCCAATGGCATGGAGAGAAAGGTTGCTCGATGTGTCCCATCTAATTGAAGGCTGCAATTCCTTGACTTCATATAGAAGATGTGTAGGAATGTCATAAGATATGAGAATTGTGCTTGATCATAGCAGTGAATATTTTGAGTTCCCTGTTCTTATTCTTAGAGGAAACAGGGTTCTTTTATTGTATGTAGTACTGATAGTTTTGTGTTCCTAGTCTGAGTTGAAAGTGAATGTATTTATTAGCATGAATGTATAGTGTGAGAGAACTAAGGGTTGAATATTGAGAACCCCCATTGACTCTCAATTAGGTTAGTTATATAAGAGGTGTAGAGTGTGATGGAGGAATATCAAGTATTCCACATAGGAAAAAATATATTTAAGAATGAGTGAGAGTGTGAATGGGTGTGGATCTAGGAACTGCATGCTGAATTGATCTATCATGATAGCCCCTGGATGAATAACACTGAGGTGTGATCAGACTGCCAACACCCGAGGTATAAAGCTGTAATGCATAGAAAAGTGCTTAAAAAAAGTATTTGAGAGCAGCCTTCAAGGCTAGATCAAAGTGATTGTCAGGAGGTTGGGACATCCCAGCCATAGCCGCCTCATCCACCTTTTTAGCATGTCGTTTAACAAGTTTTAAACATAATTTTGATCAGTTTTGATGATCATTTTTATTTTGTATTTTACAGTGTATTTTGTACAGATTTGCTTATAAATATTTATAAGAATAATAAATGTTGAAGGTTTTATTCAATTTTATTTAATTTTTAATTATGCATGTAGTTTTAATAGGTCATATTTATTTCTGTCAGTCATTATCAAAAATTTAAACATATGTTAGAAAAAATGTTTTAACTAAAATTTATTATTGGTAGACAGTAAAATGCAGAACATTTCATAAATGCACAATTGAAACAAAATTATTTTACAATAGGTTGCGGTTTTTTCTGATGACAAGAACAATGATGTGACTCAATTGTTAAATAAAGGTAAATTAATAAAGAATTTGAGCTTTAATAAATAATTCCCTTGTCTAGAGAATTTTATATTACTTTTTAATTTGTAATATTGTTTGCAGGGAGTATATCGTAGATCCAGGGATAAGAAAATGCTATGGAATTGTAAGGAGTACAGTACCATTTTACATCCATCGCTTGCAGCATTTGTCCAAGTTGAACATTTTCCCTGGAAGTATGGTAAATGATAGCCTTTTTCGGGTTGAAAGGCAATTAGCCAGGCTTTTTCTACCAAGCAACCTATGATGACCGTCACTGCGTCTTCTTGTTGAAGCATACTGAAATTTGGATTCTTGGCGATTTTAGAAAAATAAAGTAATTTGGCTCTTTATGTATTTCTGAATTATACATATGTGAATTAAAATTAAATCAAATGTTTTATGATATTTTAAGTAAACAGTTTTCCCATTATTTACAATTTATGAATTATCATTGGAATAAAAGTATGATAACTAGGAAATGTTTTGCGAATTGAAACATCCCACCTGCCAGTTATGGAAATGTAACAGTAATATTATTTTATATGATGTGTCGCCATGTTTAATCTTTAAAAAAAATTCACCAAGTCAATAAACAATCGATTGGTTTAATTTAAAAGCACGTAATTTTGTTAGTATAACAGTAAATATTATTATGTAATAGAAAAATATTCTTACAATCTTCAGAAAAAATTGGTTTGTTTTTTTCAGTTGATTCTATGATAAATATGGAGATTCTATGTTGACTGTTAGTTGATCAACTTCTTGCAACTTGCAAAATGATTACAAAGTGATTTATAATTATATCTTAAAATATATTGAGGTAAAAATCTCACTTGCCATTGTTTATATTGTTGGGTCACAAGACAAAAGCACTAATTTCCAAAAAAATTAACTACCGGTATTAAAAAAATGGAAATATTAACTTTTAAAAGTATAATAATATCATGTTGGATGTTATCAAGTTTATTAGAATTAAAAATTTATTTAAAAAATATATCTGTGGTACATTTGCATTTTATAAATATACAATCAAAAATATGATGAGAAACTTAATATTACAAAAAAATAAAAAATAAAATAATCTGTTATATTAAGAAGATATATTTAAAAAATTGCTTTAATAAAAGAGTCTACTTATGTGACTAATATTAATCACTGTTTCTGTTGCATAAATTCTTTTGCTTTTACAAATTCAGCTTTGTGAATATCATTTCATGATGATAACTTTTCATAATATATTTTTTTAAGTAGACCACTGAAAGGCAAAACTAAGAACTTTTATAATAACTATAGAAACTAATAGAACTAACTATAGAAAAAGATAACTAAAGAACCTTTATAGTTCTATAGTTTTGCCTTTAAAAAAGTCAATTTATGACATTATGAATAATCTGGATCTCTGTGTCGTCTGGATGAAGAAATAAATTCCATTGTTCTGCCATGCTTTCAGCCTATTTTAAGGTCGTTATCAGGGCAAAATAAAAATGTCTTCAAATTGACATATTTAAGTTTTTAATGCAACAGTAGGTTTTACAGTCCTTGGCAATGTTGGGACTGAGTCGATCTTCTAAGAAATTTAAAAACGCGCATTAAAAATTAATTATGTCAATTTGTAGACATATTTAAGATTGTTTTGTCCTGATGATGTCCTTAAAATAAGTTGAAAGCTTGGCAGTAACAATTGATTTTTTTCATCCACTACTTAGATCTAAACTGTAAAAAAGTTGTCGATACATCTAACACTAAATTTGACAAAGCTCTTTATTTAAAATAGTCAAATGTTAACAAATATGTGTGTTTATTTAAAAAATTTCCTTGGCCTTAAAGTCATGTAGAATATTCGCTTTTTAATGTTATAGTAATTTTAATGTTAGATTAAATATTTAGCATGATGAATCAAAGATCAATTATCGTAAAGGGAGGTTAAGGGTTAAATTGTGAAAAGACAACTATAGAAGTGACGAATTGCCAAATATGACGATTTGTGACATCACACTTTACTGTTTTTAAATCAATAGAAGCATGTGCAATTTTATTTAAAAGCTTTCCAAACTAGATTTATTGTTTTTAAAGACATTTTATTGAAAGATTAAGTATACTAATTTATCCATGAAGTATAAGTGTGAAATGTAGGGGGGTAGTTGAGTGTTATACATCAGAAGGTAAAACTATAGAAGTAGAGAGGTTCTGTTTTTGCCGTTGTTTCATCCATCTGTAAAACTAGGTGTAATTGAGGTATAATTTGAAATATTTCTGTATATTCTAGTTGGTTTGCTGA